>NC_133796.1:41083503-41740690 GCF_043250625.1 Sebastes fasciatus
ATACTCCGTCGTACCGTCGTACCATAGACCTACAACAATGATAAAGAAAAATTAAATTGTAAACACAAAACAGTTATTCATTTCCATTTTCAAAAATCCACAGGGAGCCACTGGAGAGGAGCTAAAGAGCCGAATGTGGCTCCGGAGCCGCAGAATGCAGACCCCTGGTCTAAGAGGAGTTCTAAAAAGTTTGCAAAAATGCAAGAAAAACGCACAATATATTATCATATTGGCCGACATCTGGTTGGGCAGAGCTAATGAAAGCCAATGGAAAATGTGTTCGAAATGATGAGAGCATTGTGATTACCAAATTTCGTGAATATCGGAGCAACTTTGTCCCAACTAAGGCCTTCCAGGCATTAGGGGGCGCCATGGAGCCCGCTAATAACACAATCACTGTATATTCTTGCAATGTTCACAGGTTTGATGTGTACGCTAAGTTTCGTGAGTTTTCACCAACAGCGTCAAAAATGTGTTTGAGAGAATTTGGAAAAAAGGGAAAAGAACGCAGATGGACCTGCCCTTTAAATATCCTCAGTGATTTGATTAGCATGAATAGTTTGAGTTGAAAAACACTCACATCTGAAGACTTTCTTTTATTCTGTTACTGCGTATATATAATGCTTTATATATATATATATATATATATAAAGGAGGTTTTGTTTTCAGTATTACCCATGATGCAGTAAGGTATAACTTTGTATACCGTCATGCGTGCAGGTCGGCCAGCTGATCAAAGAAGCGTCAGCCAAAAGTAATCTGAAGAGAGTGACTCTGGAACTGGGAGGGAAGAACCCCTGCATTGTCTTTGCTGACTGTGACTGTGAGTAGACATGCTCTGTGTCTCCCTCTCTCTCTCTCTCATTTTGAATAATCAAAATACAACATCAAGACAAGACTTTATTTCGACATGCACTGGAGTCACAGTATGACCTGTGATATGGTTACTTCACAGCTTTGCAGCCCCAGGTGTTTCACTATACTCAGAATTATTGAAATATGAGGCCTGTCAAGTCTCATCTTTCATCCGTACAACTTACCTTTTGTGCCTTTGCTGTCATCTCACAACTATAAGGTGAAGATCTCACCGACTGTCACACTATCAAAAAGATTGTGTAGCTCAGGGGGCTGCAGAGAACCCTGGCTGGCTCCAGTTGCTGTGCTGTGGACAGTGCAGGCTATAGGGCTTGGTATCGGTACTCTATGAGGTATCGACCGAAATAAACCAGTAACAAGGGATATCAAAAGTTCTCCAGTCAATTGATAACTGCATTTGTTTATTTTTTTGTACCCAGATCTAGAAAAAAAATACTATTTGCATGGTTTTGCTTGCAGCCAATCACCGCCAGCGATTTAATGCGACGTGTGATTGGCCCATTACCGCAGCAGCTACAACCCGTGCAGTCTGTGGTGTGGTGAAGTCGAGCCCGGTGTATTTGAGTTGGCAGTTCAGCGTGCCGAGATGCCACCAAAACGTTCGAAAGTGTGGGGAAACTACACACCTGTGGCGTCTGATAAAAATACATGCGGTGGTGGGGGCATTTTATACAACTGAATGCTTCCATTCACCTGATGGGTATCGTATGAAGTAGGAGAAAGAGATAGGTATCAGTATCACTATAAAGGTCTGGTATTAGTACTGGTATTGTAATTTTTGAAACAATACCAAGCCTTAGTGCTGTCATTACAGAGCAGCAGTAGAGGAAACCATAGCAGACTAAACTGGCCAGTGCAGTACAGCTACTACTGTACCATTCATGTGTAATATGATGATATCATTTAATTTGACTGATGGCATACAGCATGTGTTTGTTGAACTGATAAACACTCCACTGGTGTATCCTTTAAACAGCACCTGATAAAAAACAACAATGTACTTTTGTTGCTGGGTCCACATTTGTGTGTTTGTGTTCAGTGATTTCCTAAACTAATCAGCTAGAGCAGGGGTCAGCAACCTTCACTATCAAAAGAGACATTTTAGAAAAAAAAAAGAAGAAAAAAAAAATGTCTGGAGCCGCAAAACATTTGATCATTGTGATAAAGGTAACACAGTTCATAGTCTAAGTATAAAGTATATAAGTCTAATGCAGTGAGGGCCAAAGTGCAATTGTATGATGGAGTATTAGGGCCACATTGAGGAAAAAAACTGAGATTTCCAGAATAAAGTCATAATATTCCGTGAAGAAATAGTCGTAATATTACGAGAATAAGGTCATAACTTAACGAGAAAAAAAGTCATAATATTACGAGAATAAAGTCATAACTTAACGAGAAAGAAAGAAAAAATAACACATAAAATTACTACTTTATAATATTATGACTTTATTCTCATAATACTAAAACTGTTTTTCTCTTAAACCTATGACTTTATTTTTGTAATATTACGACTTCATTCTCAAAATCAAAAAAAAGATTTATTTATTTTTTCCTCAATGTGGCCCTAATACTCCGTCGTACCGTCGTACCATAGACCTACAACAATGATAAATAAAAATGAAAATGTAAACAAAAATCAGTTATTCATTTCCATTTTTAAAAATCCACAGGGAGCCACTGGAGAGGGGCTAAAGAGCCGCATGTGGCTCCAGAGCCGCAGGTTACAGACCTGATCTAGAATCATCCTACATGAACATGTTATGCTGCCAGGAGTATGTTTTTGTATGTTCTTATATTGAAAGTAAAGTATCTATGACACGTTCACTGAGAATCAACTAGGCCTGATGCTCGTTGACAGCTGCTTCCCCGGCTGAAACAAAAACAAAGCGAGCTAATCAGAGCTTTGAAGGTGGGATTAAGAATGGTGACGTCATCCTCCTCTGACAGAACAAGAAAAATAGTGACAGAAATATTACCCACAAAATACAGTACTTCTAATTCTCTGATATAATGAATTAAGGTTGGTTATAGTTATGACAGCTATCACCAACTACAGGTAGTGACAGTTGGAATGACAAAGCAGACAGAGGGAAAGTGGATACATCAAAAATGTAACTGCTTGTCAGCTCACCATCAACTGCACTAAACATCATAGACTGAGTAGAGAAGGTGTCATTTTCTCCTGAAAAATGTTGTTAGAGTGGTGTGTGTGTGTGTGTGTGTGTGTGTGTGTGTGTGTGTCTACAGTGCAGCTGGCTGTGGAGGAAACCCAGAAAGGAGCTTTATATAACCAGGGTCAGTGCTGCACGGCTGCATCACGTATCTTTGTGGAGGACAGTATCTATGAGGAGTTTGTGCGTCGCAGCATAGAAAACGCCAAGAAGATTGTCATAGGAGACCCGCTGGACCCTCAGACATCACACGGGCCACAGGTAGGAACACACAGTCAACATAGAGTACGAACAGACAAGCTGTGCCTAAACCTGCAACAACTGATTCTGTTTTGGACACTGGGGGGCAGCAAAACAAGTTGTGAACACACCATTAACATATTATTACCTTCTAAGTTGATATGGCAAACTTCAGTTTTTTTCATCTGGTTAACTTCCCCACCTCCGTTATGCCAGGATCAGATTACATGATATTTTTGATTTTGGATACGGTGGTCACTCTGTCAGATTAGACGATTGAGAGTCATAAATTCTTGTCGTGACTTGGCCGCAACACATGACAGACTACATGTAGGTCCCCTGTTCCCCTTAATATACGGGCTTACCGGGGCTCAAACCCCCGGGCCTGACCATGTAAAGGGGCCTGCGAGGCTCCAGGGGAAAACAATACAAATATAATTCACAGGGAGAAGAGAAAGCGGGCGCGCAACGGGATGTTCCATACGCAAAGACGCAAGGTCAGCGGTGTTTTTTAGGTTTTCAAGGTCTGTGTGCTTCTGTGCTCAGCCGGTCAAATACATGGCCTTGACAGAACACGTCATGGAAAGCAAAAAAAATCAAACATTGTGAGGCGTCGTGAGGCGTCGTGAGGCGTCGTGAGGCGTCGTGAGGCGTCGTGAGGCGTTGTGAGGCATCGTGAGGTGTCCCAGACGCGGCGTCGGTTGTCATGTACTATGACACACTACACGCGATAAAAAGATTGATTTTCGCACACGACACTTATCGTTCCCGATCAGAGTCGATTCCCTACGACAGCGTGGTCGGGCTATAATTGGGAAAAGCACGCAGTCTAATGTGAAAAAACGCAGAATCTACAGGTGTCCCCCTTTCTGACATCAGATAATGTGACCCAGCATCTAAATATCGTCAGGTACTTCCCATGTTATAGACTGAATAATGTTAATAGCAACAACAAGCACGTACGAATAACAGCGCCCCTTTTTGTCACACTATGTGGTCACAGAATATGTTCACATGTTTTAACACTGGCTAAACAATGAGCTGAAACTTGCTATAAAGCTCTGTAGAGCTGAGGGCAGCTGCAGGTATAGGTGATAATTCTCTGAAGGCTCAGAACTACGAGTGACACCTGGCACATTGTCACATTGTAAGTTTAATATTGAAAGGCCCACTACCTGTAGGCCCACTATACTCTATGGAGTATGATGAATGGAATATTATGAGAATAAAGTCATAATATTATAAAGTAGCAATTTTAAATGCTATTTTAAATTTTTTCTTGTAAAGTTATGACTTTATTCTCGTAATATTACAACTTTTTTCTCGTGAAGTTATGGCTTTATTTTTGTAATATTACGACTTTTTTCTTGGAATATTATGACTTTATTCTGGAAATCTCTGATTGTTTTTCCCTCAATGTGGCCCTAATACTCTGTAGTACATTGTCTCTTTGGCCCTCACTGCATTAGACTTATATACTACATACTAGACTATAAACTGTGTTACCTTTATCACAAAGATCAAATGTTTTGCGGCTCCAGACAGATTTGTTTTGTTTTGTTTTTTTGCCTAAAATGTCTCTTTTGATAGTAAAGGTTGCTGACCCCTGGTTTAACTTAAACACATTTGAGCTAAATTGGGCTGAACACCTTGGTGCGATCTCTGTGCTGGCAAACAACAATGAAAGTGATATTAATCCAAATGTGTCCAAATTTGACTCTGGTTAACAACAGCAAACAAGTGAATTTCCCAAAATGTAGGATTCCCCTAACATTAAAGTGTCTCCTTTTCCCTTGTCTAATTGCCCGGCTGATGCTGGCCCCAGATTGACCGGCAGCAGTTTGACAAGATTATGGATCTGATAGAGAGTGGGAAGGAGGAGGGAGCCAGGCTGGAGTATGGAGGAGCAGCTTTGGGCGAGAAGAGCCTCTTCATTCAACCCACCATCTTCTCTGGGGTCAAAGACCACATGCGTATCGCCAAGGAAGAGGTACAACTTGTTTCAATTCATTACAAATGAATCTGACATGGACAAGGAGGGTGGATAGTGTCAGTGTGTGAAAGTAAAGCCTGACACCCAGTGGAACAGTGCTTTAATTACACCATACACAGTGCAGAGAGGTAGGCTGCACAGTCAACACTGGGGAGGAAAGAAAACTTGGGCTTCCATAGTCCTCACATAAAAAGACTTTATTTGTACAGTGTTTAAACCACATGGTCAGGTCATGATTTAAAATTTGTTGCGCCACGCAAGCCATTGTAAATAATGGGTTTCAAAGCGCAGTGGTGCTGTTGCCACATTCTGTGTGAAAGGCCCATTAAATGTCCCATATCGTGCTCATTTTCAGGTTCATACTTGTATTTTGTGCTTCTACTAGAACATGTTTACATGCTGTAATGTTCAAAAAACACATTATTATTTTCCTCATACTGTCTGCCTGAATATACCTGTATTTACCCTCTGTCTGAAACGCTCCATATTAGTGCATTTCAATGGAATTGCAAGTGAATTGCGTTGCTAGGCAACAGTTTGGTCCATGTTTACTTCCTGTCAGCTGATGTCATTCACATACACTGCAACAGGAAATAAATTGGGACACATTTAGAATGTTTATGTTTAAAACTGTGTAATGGTCTAAATATTGTATATGTGTGACATCACAAATGGACAGAAATCCTGACGGCTTGTTTCAAACAAGCAATTTCTGAATACGGGCTGTGTGTATTTCTCCGTATATTGAGCGTTTTGATAGTTTAACAGTATTTATATAGCACTTAAACTTGCTTTATAATGTAAAAGACCTGAAAATCTCACTTTTTACAATATGGGACCTTTAAAGTTATGCATAATTAAGGGAGTGGCCGCTCTGAGTGACAGGTGGGTGCCGTCACTGGTTGCTAGCCGCAGTCTGCTAGGCATCACCTCTGCTAATTCTAGTCAGTCGAGTCGAGTCTAAACTTGACCTCTGTGGTGTTGGTCCTTTTTGGAGAATTGTTCATACAGTATGGGACATAATATGGCTTGCTGTGCCGTTAATTGTACGCTAGACATCCTACTGGCCAATGTGCAGTCGTTGGATCATGGTCTGGATAACCTCCGTGCCTGCAGTTTTCCCAAAGGGATGCTAGGAACTGTAATGTCCTTGTTTCACCAAAATTACCACACGTTTTTTAACCTCTCTCAGTCTAAAATAAATATAAATGATATTTATAATGAAATGAAATGGCCATTAAAAGGCAAACTCTATGTAGAAAGAAAGGGCTGACAGCAGCAGCTGCAGCAGCAGACATGCAGCAGACACGCAGCTGAAACGCAGCTGGTGTGAACGCCCGATGCGTGAATCACGCAGACACCACGCCACGCAGCCGCCATGCGCTCCTGGCATTCCTGGTGTGTCAGGGCTGTTAGACTAACTCTACAGGGGCGTCGTTGGACGACATTGCCTGGCTGCTTCATGGTCTCCCTTTTTGTTTCTGCTGTCACATCTCAGACATATGTTGTCTGGTTGTATGTGTCGCTTGGTGCTTGGTGCAATGTCTGTGGGGGCACGATCCAGTTTAGATTGACACACTCAGGTTCCATTCTGCGTCTATCTTGAAGGTGTGTGGTTAGGCTGTGAGAATCCCAAGGTGAGTGGTGGTCAGCAGCCTGGCCTCTTAACTTTCTTCCCTATCCCTAACAACCTTTGCCTCCGTTGGTTACCATATAAATTAAGGATATGGGGCTGCACATGTGGGCCGTATATCCCTAGTCGAGACAGTCCTACTGTAATACCTGTATGTGGGTCAGTGTTTTTCCTGTATTTCAGAATACAAAAGCTCTAGAATAGAGCAACTATGAATAGATGAAGTCCAGATTATGTGTCTTTACATTAGTCCACGCTGTATGACAGTCTCACACAGATATCTACTGTTCTAGCACCTCATTGAGGCTAACACAGATTCAAATATTTATATCCATGACACCATGTTTTTATGGCTTCAGCTCAATAGGAACTATTCTATATTCATTTTGTACACAAATGTACCAAATATTCACACCGACATATTTGATATCTTGATATTTCTTCCAGAAGTTATGGATACACATCTATGTTGTTAATAAATAATGAAAATGATAATGGAAATACATTTGTGTAAAAGCACACCTGACTTACAGACACATTCATATTGGACTGCACATTGTTTTTCTATGCTGTTTATTCATTTCTTTAACCAGTCCAGCTATTTTATTCATATATAGTTTATATTACACATTTATGTTTTTTTTATTTTATATGAATGGCAGTCAGAGAGGACAGCAAACAAAGATATTTGAATTGCACAATGTGACTCACTTCTCTTTACACATGACTAGTCTTTACTGATATCTGTCCCCTCTCAGATCTTCGGTCCGGTGCAGTGTATATTCAGCTTTAAAAGCCAGCAGGAGGCCATAGAGAGAGCAAACAGCTCACAGTATGGCCTGGTGTCTGGAGTCTTCACAACGAGTATGGACAGAGCTCTGTCTGTGTCTGCAGCCCTGGAGACTGGCACTGTCTGGTAAGTCCCCGTTCACAGTCCTGACCAGGGGGGGTGGGGTGTGGGGGGGTGTGGGGGTGGGGGGGGGGCATATTTTGAGGCATTTGATTTCCCTGTTTATTATTGTTTCAAAATTAAAATGAACATTTTATTTCAACAACATCATGAAGTAAAAATTCAGGCATGAACTAATGAAGTGATGTGAGGGGCTGCTGCACCTGCTACATGATCATTATACAAGATTCACAAGATTTATCAATGTGCCTTTCTTACTCAACCAATTTCTGCTGTCCATATTCACACACCTATCATTCTGAACATTAGAAACTCAACAAGCAAAGATAAGGAACAGGAAGGTTGACTCCTCCTGACCTTCAATTAGGGATGGGATATGCAATAAGGATTTAATCACGGATCACGAAAAAAACACACAATAAGTTGAGCGTGGTGAATTTCCATTATCGGGAAAATGGTGAATTCCCTCATGAGTGAGCTGACTATCGCTATCATGGTGGAGAAGTGAAAATAGAGCCTGATTTAAATAATGCAGGAATTATCATGTAAGAAAGGACAGACTCACACAATGTTGCTATTTATTCATTTATCCTTTATTTATGCAGGGGGACCATATGATTTATGATTACCTTATTTAACCCTCCTGTTGTCTTCCCGTCGACAATGCAACGTTTGTCTTCCCGGACAAAATTGACCTGGACTGGTTTGACGGTTTTTAAATCATACACTATCAATTATCATCCAATTCTGTATTACACCTTTTCGGCCAACTTCATTTCAACTTATTACTTTTTTTAAATTAAGGTTAATAAACCTAATTTCTGTGAAATTATACCTATTTCTTAGGTAAAAAAAAAAGCAGAAATTATGACTATAGTTATCATCAGAGTAACATAATGTTGACGGATTATCACAGGCTGGTATATGTCAAAGTTTAGTCGGAAGTTGTTTTTTTTTAACCCATTTAAATTTTTTGAATGGCAGCATATAGTGACACCTATCATCCTCCCGGGTCAAAATTGACCCGGTCTGTTTTGACTGTTTATAAAGCATACACTATAAATTATCACCCAATTTTGTGTTACATCTTTTTAGCCAACTTAATTTATGATCAATAAACCTAATTTATATGAAATTATACCTAATTTTTGTGGTCTTCCCGGGTCAATTTTGACCTACCATAGTACGGAACCGTTCATGTAATTTTGGGGCAATTAGGTGAAAGAAATCCATATTTATGATAAAATTAAGTTTGAAAACGGGTCAAATTTGACCCGAGGAAGGGTTAAGAGTGTTTGTTTGTTTTTTCACTAAAAAAAGATGTGTGTCCTGTCTGGGATTCAATAAAACTATTTGTTTCTCAACAAAATGTAAAGTAGAGTGATTCCAGCATTCCAAAAGAGTTTTAACCATATTTTGATGATTATTGGGATAACATCGTGAATTGCAATTATTTTGGCCTGTCTCTGTCTTTGTGTCTCTGTCTCTCTCTCTGTCTTTGTGTCTCTATCTGTCTTTGTGTCTGTCTCTCTCTGTGTGTCTCTGTCTCTCTGTCTGTATCTCTCTCTCTCTCGATTTCTGTCTGTCTCTCTGTCTTTGTGTCTATGTCTCTCTCTCTCTCTGTGTCTCTGTCTGTCTGTCTCTCTCTCTCTCTCTCTCTCTCTCTCTCTCTCTCTGTGTCTCTGTCTCTCTGTCTCTCTGTCTGTCTGTCTGTCTGTCTCTCGCAAATTCAAATTCAAATAAACTTAATTTACATGAATGTTCAGGTTACATTATTGCCAAAGCTAAATGACATATTAATGAATAATTACAATTCAAAAGAAATAATCACAAATAATCACAATATACCAAATACATTTTGATCACACATTATTTTACAGATGTATTCTTTCAGAAACATGTTCAGAGCTTGTAGCACATCTTATTCTGTGGCAACAGTCAACATATTTTGCAGCTAATATTGCCCATTGATTTTTCTCCCCACATAAATATGGCAGATTCTGAAGATCGGGGAGATGGATAAACTCAGGATATACAGTATTTATTTTTTCAAAGAAAACATGTCTGTCTTGTCTCTCTCTCTCCCTATCCTTATTAAGGATAAACTGCTATAACGCCCTTCATGCTCAGACCCCCTTTGGAGGGTATAAGATGTCAGGCAACGGACGAGAGCTGTGAGTAGCATCACGGTTTCTTCATATTTCATATTCTTCAGTTGTTCCCTGTGTATTCTCGAACTAACCTGGCTCTTGTGTGTCATCTCTGTCCTCTCAGTGGAGAGTATGCTCTGGCTGAGTACTCGGAGGTGAAAGCAGTGACCATCAAACTGAGTGAAATCCTGTGAGAAGAACTGGCTGAGATGTCCATCGTGTCACAATCCTCTCCAACCCACACACTCCTTCTTTGTCTTCAGTCGTGCTCATGATGTCGAGATTAGGGTTAGTCCAATATATATCAGTTAGTCTAAATACAGTATATCAGAGCCCAGGAAGAGTCAGTGTTTGTTCGCCTCTTCTATGATATGCTGGAGGTGAGAGAGGCTTCTACTCAACAGCTTCAGTAATGTCACTATACAAAACGGCTAATACTCTATTTTACAGGTTTGTATTTTAATAATTATTTATTCAGAAGCTCCCCGGACTCACTGTAAGTATGTGATTTGGTACCACAGTATTTATGGGGAAAATACAGACAGTGTTCAGTTGGTACAATTACAACAATTTATTCCAAGTAACTGCTGGCTTAACCCATAGAGCACAAGCATATAATTCAACATATATGATGAATAATAATAATTAATGAATATTTACTTGGGTTTAAATTTCAATGAAATTCCAATTTGACTTATAATTGGTACCAAACAACAGAGTAGTTTCAAGGAAAATACCCAAACTAGTACTAAAAAAGTACGAAAGCACTGATACGATCATTTGACATAAAAAAGGATCCACTTATTGGGACATTTTTAGAACTTTCAGCCACATCTGGTGGCCTTCATCAGTGGATGGAGATTGCTCACTTGTCACAAAGATGGTTTAGTGTTGTATGTGCGGGGACATGGTAACCTCCGTCTCTGATCAAAGATGGTCTCTGGTGTCAGATGTGAATGTCCTCCTTGATCTTTCTCCGGTCGTCCACTGACTCCTGGTCCATGACCTCTTCTCAGTGGATGCTGTGAGAGCGGTTTTGGTCTGATGTTCACAGATCATGTTGTCTCTTCCTGTTCATTCAGTCTCTTGTCCAGGGTCCTTGCTCTCTCTCTGATGTAGCGTCCCTGTAGTTCTGTCCTGTTCCTTGTAGTAGAGCGCTAAGATCCATTCCTTGTACCTGTTGTCACAGAGTGGACCTGTTGCAAACGTTCTTTTTTTACCTTCTTACTAGTTTATGTTTCCTGACTCTGCATTAAATTGTAATTTCCCTTTTTTCAACATGGACCCCATTCTCCCATGTTTTTGTGTCTAAGTGACTAATGGGGACGACAATTTTTGAAATTGGTCCAGTGTTGAGGGAGAACGCTGTAACCTACAGCCGCTAAACAAGCTGCAAGGGCAAGTGAGTCGCGTCGATGTAACGTTGCGTCCACTAAGAGTGCTGTTTTTGCCACTGACAGCCTCAGATTGTTATTGTAAGTGTCTTGACAACATTATGGAAAGGACCCTACAGAGAAATAAAACTGTTTTCTTACCTTTCACTTGAGATCCTGTCTGTTTGTTATTGTGTCCGAGTCAAGAAGAAGTCTCGCTGTGAAATCTGAATATCCGTAAACTTTGTAAACTCTGAACTTGATTCAGCCATGACATTGAAAATCTTTTAGATAAAACTAAGCTATGTCTTCCGGCAACACGTCACCTTGCCAGATTTCAGAACAAGACTTCTCCTTGAGCGAGACTTTTTCCATAATGTCAGACACTTATAATAACAATCAGAGCCTGTCATGGCAAAAAAGAAGCAGTTTTAGTGGACGTAAATGACGGCGCCAGCTTGCCCCAATAGCACCATATCACAGCCCGTGAGCAGCTGCCGTCTACAGCATTACAGTGTTAGACACAAAAACAGGGGAAAATAGGGTCCAGGTAGAGTTACCCTATAAGTTACCCTTTCAGTGACTGAGATCCCTTAAAGCTGAAGTAGGCGAGATTGGAGCAAATATGATTCAAAAAAGTTATTTTTATAAAATTGTCACTATATCCTGACAGTAGTACATGAAACAGGTAAAAAAAACATGTGCCTTTGTCTCCTACGGTGCTCCTAACGGCATCTGCAAGATTTCAAAGACTGGAGGAAAACAACCAGTCAGAGCTGACATGGGATCTGCTGTCCAACAACCGTCTATGAGAGCTGGCTGTCAATCACTCGTGAACTCCGATGAAACGGTCAAACTAGGCAGCACTGATCAAATATGAATCAATATTCTGTTACGTATTTCTCTCCTCAAATGTTTTCAGAAACATCTTGTAGTGTACTGTTTAGCTGTAAAATGAGAAAGTTTGTGACCCGGCATTCATGTTGAGAGCTCTTGGGGGAAATACCAAGCACCGCCCACCAGCCGGACCACAGCCAATAGGAACGCTCTCTCTCTGAAGTGGCCTGTGATTGATCAATGTCTTCCGTCCTTTTTAAAGCCTGAAAACAGAGCCATGAGGAGGTGCAGAAGTCTAGTTTTCTCTCAGAAAACTTGAATTACAATAAGCTGAAAGGTTATTATGGAATTTTTGCCCAATGATGCTAAAATATTGTTGCCTACTGAAGCTTTAATCTTTGACCTAAGACAAGGGTGACTGTCTTCTTTCCATATAGGCCTACAACCACTTATTATCAAGTGACCAAAATTCCATATGAGATGATAACTGAACCATCTCCACAACAACTGCAGAAACTTCATCTGCTGATGAAACCAATGAGATGTGGCTGAAAGCTCTGAAAAGGTCCAATAATTGGACCTAGTGCTTTCTAAAGTAATAATAAACCTTCAAGTTCAATTACTATGGTTCCTCAATGAGCCGCAGACCCACTCACCTTTGAGAATTAGAATAGAATAGTGTCCCAGTCTTCCAGGGTAGCCCCAGTCTTTATGGGCCCCTAACCAGAACTCAATGAGTCCAACTTTTTTATTACACAAATAGTGGAGGGAGATGATTTTTTCTTTCATGTCGACTGTCTGGGACGTCTCTCACCAAAGAGTATTCAAGAAATACTCCAGTAGTTCTAATGATACCTTGTTTTGCCTGTCTAGTCCAGCTCTTAAAGCAAGAGATACATACAGTAAATGCACAAAACATAGTGATTAATCAACAAATATAGCATTTTGCATATGAATTCCATTCAAATTTCATCAGATCTCCTTGCATAGAACCATGTGGGAAGGTCAGAGAAAGAAATACTGTTTATTTTTGTAATTGTTGAGTAGCTGATGTATGCAGATACTTTTTGTTTCTAATTCCAAGCACTTATTCTCTCTCTGATGTTGCACCCGATTCAACTGTTATCAGGCCATTAAATAGGCGTTACCAGTCGCTATAAGCACCATAGATGTGGGTCAGAAGGGGCCTACTACGCCTACTACGTTGTAAAAGTGAAAGTGAAACTTAAAAGAAACATGTTCTAACATGTAAAACTGAATGAAACATCACGTTTTGAACACAAACAAAATTACTTATTTAGGTTTAGGCAACAAAACTACAACTTCTTTAGGTTTACGCAACAAAACTACAACTACTTTAGGTTTAGGCAACAAAACTACAACTTCTTTAGATTTAGGCAACAAAACTACAATCTCTTGGTTTAGATAATAAAACTACAACTTCTTTACGTTTAGGAAATAAAACTACAACTTCTTTAGGTTTAGGTAATACAACTACAACTTATTTAGGTTTAGGCAATAAAACTACAATCTCATGGTTTAGATAATAAAACTACAACTTCTTTACGTTTAGGCAACAAAACTAGAACCTCTTTAGGTTTAGGTAACAAAACTACAACTTCTTTAGGTTTAGGCAATAAAACTACAACTTATTTAGGTTTAAGCAACAAAACTACAACTTCTTTAGGTTTAGGCAAAAAAAAAAACATAGTTTAGGGGAAAATATTATGTCTTGGGTTTAAATAACTACAAACACAAAGACAGCTACACACTGTTGGTTTCACACGGGATGCAAACTCCGGTCTCCTGGGTGAAAACCCTGTGTTTTGTTTCCTATCCATCACCCCCAACTTCCACCCCTTAAGGAGTTTCACACTGTCTATACTACAGCACCTGACCTCAGCTTCAGCTCCTGTCATAATTACTATGGTCGCTTGAGGTCGCTGTTGTGTTCTTTTATACCTGCTTTCGGTGATCTATCATGTGAATAGATGATAAAACCTACTAGTGGGTGTAGTAGGCCCCTACTGACCCACATCTATTGGGCTTATAGCGACTGATAACGCCTATTTAATAGCCTGAGAACAGTCCAATCGGCTGGATGTTCTCTCTGCTGAGGAGAATAAGCCGTCCCTTTCAAATGTTGGAAGGAACTCTATTTCCTGCAGATAAGGTAATATTTACCTTGCCAGTAAGATTTTAGTACTGTAACAGCAACAATGTTATCATTGGATGGATAGTGTCAACTTTAACTTTTCGTTGTACCAACATATATGTTTGAGTGTTTGTTTATTATCACACATGGGAAACAAGTCTGTCTGTGCATTTTTTCTCACATTAGTTTTGTATTTAAATAGAAATTCTGAATAAAGAAAACCAAATGCACTTTGTGTGTCATTCCTTGCATCTGATGTGTAGGAATGTGTCTTTTATACAAGAAAGCCTGGTAAAAGGTCAATGTCTGCACACAAACCAGAGGACTGTGGGGAAGATATGACAGGACATTTGATTCATAGCGGGATATAGCATTGACCAATGCTACACACCACATTATGTGGTACTGTTTTATGCAAAATATCATCATAATTAATACCCAAGAGACACTTTATTCATCATTATTTCACAACGCAGTTATCTAAGGTTCACCAGGGGCCTCATGTATAAAAGACTGCGCAGCTTTCACACTGGAAGATGGCGTACTCACAAAATTGGAAAAGTACGTACGCACAGAAATTTCCACATGTATAAAACCGTGCGTACGCCTGTTCCTGCGCACCTTTCCTTTATACATCCCAATTGACGTGAAATTGAGCGCAGCTGCACGTGCCACTTGGTCCGCCTTGTCTCCTCCCATTAATAACTATGCAAATGACTATAAACACGCTCCATGCTGTCACTTATTATACAAATAACGACGGCAAATCACGCTGGAAAAGGAACAAAAAAGAAGAATTTCACAGCGTGTGAAATTGAAGTGTTTGTTACTGAGGTGGAAGCTAGAAAACATATTTTATTTGATTGTCTTTCATCAGGAACCAGTAACAAACGCAACGTCTCCACAGCAGCTGACCGTGCGCTCCCAAAGGCTCCCGAAGGCTTCCGAAGGCTTCCGAAGGCGCACGGTCAGCTGCGCCCCGTGCCCGAACTGCTGAGGGGCGCCGGTCTGGCCGCATCCTCACTAAATATATACTATACGCTGTGCTGGAGTCACAGAGAGAGATTGTCAATACAATGAAGGATATATATAGATATATCTATACAATATATATCTATATCTATAGATATAGATATATATCCCTCCTGTTGTCCTCGGGTCAAATTTGACCCGTTTTCAAACTTCATTTTATCATAAATATGGATTTCTTTCATGTAATTTCCCCAAAATTACATGGGTGGTTCCCTTCTATGGTCTTTGCAAAAAAAATTAATGACCACTATTTTCGTTGCATTATGGGTATTTTATTCAATTTTGTAACACCTGTTGTCTTCCCGGGTCAATTTTGACCCGGTGGTGCAATGTGTCACACTATTGTGGTTTTCAGCAAATAAACACACAGATGCACAACCACACACATACACACACCTCAAACACACCTCACACACCCCTTAGATATGCACGTGCATACACACGCACACACACACACTCACACACACACACACACACACACACACACAGCCGCATTACTCATGTACTCACACATTATTGTGTTTTCCAGCACATGAATACACACAAACACACTTGCACACAACCACGCACATACACACACACTTGGACGCACCCACACGCATGTGTACACACACACACACACACTTGCGCACACACACACACACACACACACACACAGCCGCATTACTCATCTACCAACACATTATTGTGTTTTCCAGCACATGAATACACACACACACGTGCACACAACCACGCACATGCACAAACACATGGACGCACCCACACGTATGTGTACACACGCACACACACGCGCACACACACACACACACACACACACACACACACACACACACACACACACACACACACACACACACATACACACACACACACAGACACAGACACAGCAGCAATACTCACCCATACTCTATAGTGGGCATTGTACATTTCCAGCAGATGAACACACATACACACACACACACACACACACACACACACACACACACGCGCACACACACACGCGCACAACCACACGCGCACAACCACACACACACACACACACACACACACACACACACACACACACACACACACACACACACACACACACATCTTCAAAGCTACAGGTGTGTAAACCTGATTTTATCACAACTTTTTCCTACATCGGAACCAGAGCTTCCAGACAACACAAAATCATGCCACGCACAAACACAAATGCGCACGCATGCACGCATGCCACACAGACAAACTGAATGTATCACTACTGTGCTTTCCAGCACAACTTCAAAGCTAAAGCTGTGTAAACCTGTTCTCATCACATCTTGGATGTACCTGTCCCACCATGGGCTTTGTTCAGACAGCCAGCCCAAATCCATTTTGTGATATATACATACATCATAATAATACATATCCAGATTGTATCCAGATTGATTTTAGAAAGTCTGGAAAGCAAAACAAACATATGAAATGCAAATTTGAAACTGCGATTCCAAACAGATTTCTACAGATGCGTCTCAGGCAGAGTGCTGGGCAGAATCCATGCTGCTGCTAGCAGAGAGCTATGGAGGACAACATGTAGGACAACAGCAGTCAATGGACAGAAATAAATTGTCTGCTGGCACTTTCACTCTGCTTTCACTTTCTGCTGCTGTAGTCTGTAGACTTTCGCAGTGTCTACCAGCTTCCATCGCTGAGTTTGTCTGGTGCAACGAAGGAGTTCTGCACCGCGACTTTACTAAAATGGTACCGATCGGTCGCCAGCTATTTTGACAAGCATAATTGCTACTGTGCAGCAGTAATGACACATTTTACAGATGCAGGTCATTGTGGACTTGGTCTATTAGCTTGTCTTCAAAACTTTCTGCCATTGTTGTCACTGCTGACGTGCCTACTGACCCCTGACCCTGTCACAGACAGCACCATACTGCCCCTACACTGCCCCTACTGTTCATGTTCATATTGCATCTTGCGGAAGAGTAGCGTTAATTTCTGTTTACATGCAGAATCAGCACTCCATACAGATACCAGTCTGTGATAATCCAAAATAACTAAATCTCTGTTTATCTTACTCAAAAACAAGTGGTATAATTTCATGTAAATGAGGCTTATTGACCATACATTCCAAAAAGAGCTGTAAAACTTGTGGTTATGAGTTGAAATGAAGTTGGCTAAAAAGGTGTCATTATGTGCTGTCATTGGATATTATAATATTTATAACATTCTGACTAATCTTTGACATATACCAGTCTGTGATAATCCATCAAAATATGTTCCTACAATTTTGAGTAAAGTCCAAATAATTCATAATTTCTGCGTTTTTTCCTAAAAAAAACGAGGTTTAATTTCATATAAATGAGGATTATTGACCATGAATTTTAAAAACAAAGTGTAAAACTTGTGGTAATGAGTTGGAATGAAGTTGGCTAAAAAGGTGTAACACAGAATTGGGTGATAATTTATACTGAATGCCTTATATAAACAGTCAAACCAGACCCGGTCAATTTTGACCCGGGAAGACAATAGGTGTCACTATTTGCTGCCATTCAAAAAATCAAAATGGTTTAAAACATTTTACCAAACTTTGACATTTATCAGCCTGTGATAATCCATCAACATTATGCTCCTCTGATAATAACTATAGTCAAAATAATTCATAATTTCTGGGTCTTTTTACTCAAAAATTAGGTATAATTTCCTATAAATTAGATTTATTGACCATAAATTCCCCAAAAAAGTGTAAAACTTGTGGTAATGAGTTGGAATGAAGTTGACTAAAAGGGTGTAACACAAAATTGGGTGATAATTTATAGTTTATGCTTCATAAACAGTCAAACCAGACCGGGTCAAATTTGACCCGGGAGGACAATAGGTGTCACTATTTGCTGCCATTCAAAAAATTTAAATGGTTTCAAAAAATGTTTTTGACTAAACTTCGACATATACCAGCCTGTGATAATCCATCAACATTATGTTACTCTGATAATAACTATAGTCATAATTTCTGCTAATTTTTACTCAAAAAATAGGTAAAATTTCACGGAAATTAGGTTTATTAACCCTAATTTTAAAAAAAAAAGTGTAAAACTTGCGGTAATAAGTTGGAATGAAGTTGGCCAAAAAGGTGTAATACAGAATTGGGTGATAATTTACAGTGTAGTATGCCTTGAAAACAGTCAAACAAAACTGGGTCAATTTTGACCCGGGAAGACAAAAGTTGCATGGTCGACAGGAAGACTAAATGAGGGTTAAATGCAACGAATTAAAAAGAATGAATGACGTTCTTGGTGGGATAAGTCATATATTAAAAGACCTTGTTGAAAAATAAATGTTTGTCTCAACTCACCTCGTTGCTTTACATTCTGTGTATCTCATCTAAACGGCGCCGTATAGCTGCTGCATTTGGCTCATTGTTAGGTGTGCCAGGGTCCGGTTCATCCATCTGTAGCTCCAGGGGACACAGGCTCACCACGGTGGTTTGCCACATTGTGCAGCACGCGATTTTGTTTTTGGCACGGTGATTAAGGCATGTCATCTCTGGGAAATTAGTTTAAATGTGTTTTTGTTGTGCCTTTGTGATGTTAAACATTATGCGCAAACTAGTTAAGAAATATGTCGGTTTTATTTTTGATCCCACATCATAAATAAAGCTCAGTAAATTGAGTGGTAAAATTATTTTTACACATTTAGCGAGTTTCAGTATGTTGTAGTTTGACACTGCCAGATGACAGAGTTTGGAGGACGGCCTGCACATTTTCACGACTGGTCTAGAGTTTGCGGCACGGTCCGCACATTCTCACGTCACGTTGATTTTTATACATCCTGGCGTGAACGTGAAACACAGCGTACGCAACATTTTAGTACGTGCGCACCGTTTATACATGAGGCCCCTGGGCACCTCGTTGAGGAGAGCGGCACACCTGGGCAGATCCTGGAGAGGGAAAAGGGACAACAGCACAGGAAACACATCCAGAACAATGTCCAACCTTGTTCATGAGTCACTGAAGTTTACATTATTTCACCTATCTTTACTTTGACTTTTCTATTCCTGCTGGTGAATTGCTGTTGCAAAGAATCTTACTTGGCTTAATTGTAGGTTTTATTCTGAAAGTTTTTTTTTTGAAAATTATTACCGGAAATGCCTCCTCCGTTGTCCAGTGTGACTCGGTCTGACTTGACACCGCAGTGTTCGTCTGGATTGGAAAGTTTGCATCGTGGAATCAGGAAGTTGAGCTGAACAGTACTCTGTGGCAGCAGCAGCAGCAGCAGCCCGCCTGTCTGTCTGCCTGTCTGTCTACCGCTGCTGAGGACCTGAACCCGCTGGAACCCTCTGGAACCCTCTGGTGATGCTCTCTGGACCTCTGGACCTCTCAGCCATGTGGTGAGTTGACTGATAATAACTGTGGTTTATAATAATTCATGTCTGCTGTTTAAACTGCAGCTATTAGCGCGAGGAGTGATGTGGT
This sequence comes from Sebastes fasciatus, assembly GCF_043250625.1. Classification (NCBI taxonomy): domain Eukaryota; kingdom Metazoa; phylum Chordata; class Actinopteri; order Perciformes; family Sebastidae; genus Sebastes; species Sebastes fasciatus. The sequence continues at coordinate 41,103,316 of NC_133796.1, forward strand.
GTTGCTGCTTCACGCACCATGTTGTCATCAGAGGAAAAACAAACCAATCTGAATTTAAAAATCTGTGAATTTAATACACATTTGATTATTTTTAAAATAACTTTCACTGTCAAACATAACTCAGTATATTTTCCATACTCCCATGAAGTACTTTTTATTTCGGCATTATTATAATCCAGAAAGAGGCACTGATTTCAAAAACACATCAAGGAAGAACAGGTTCCGAACTGCTGCATGAGGTCAGCAGCCCGTTCACCGCTCTGCTGCTGGTGAAGTGAGGTGAATTAAACCTTAATGGATTCTAAAAGCTCAATCATAGGATGCCTGCATTAGCTAAGACCAACCAAAGGAGTGTGTGGAGCCGATCCCAGTTGACAGTGGATGAGAACTGGTGTCCACCCTGGTAGCAGCCTGCCTGCCACTCTATCAGACAAGTATGTTTTTTTGTCTGCCACTCAGAAATTTGATCTGCCACTTTTCAAAACTCTGCGCTAAATGAAGGAATAACATTTAAGATCTTATGTCATTCAATGTTCAATATATTTTACATAATAAACGTTATATGCATGGTAAATTACAGTGTTGGAATTACACTGCAGTTTTCAGGGAGCCCTATTTGAGGGTACTGTACACAGTACTGTACTTTGTTATTGTCATCTATAGTTGTTATTTGCATAAAAACACACAATTCAAATGATTATGATTATTTAAATATTTGCTTTGATTAAAAAAAAATCTTAAATTGTCATAATTATCTCTCTAATATCTATTTTATATTGATGTGAAAACATCTCCTTCTAACAACTGGATTTATTCAAGTTTCTCGCCAAAAACTTAATTTTACAAGATTGCATTTGAACACATCATGTTAATGTTGTAATTTACCTTCATCCAACGGTCATTTTGCTGAGCAGACCGTGAACGTCTCATGATAATAGCTCAATGGCACCTCTGTTAACTTAGTAGCGCTGCTATTTAGCCAATCAGGACTGTGCCAACAGCTAATGTTACTAACTCTCCTCCTGCTGATTTCAACACAGATGTGTTTTTCAGAATGCAGCATTATCAGGGAGATATAGGGTGCGTCCCCTCAGGTTTAGTAGCGCAACGCTTTTGAGCGTTTTTTTTTCTCTCCGCCGTGGATCCGGTCCAAAACAAACTGAGTGATACAGTGTGCGTATGCGTCATTGTGCAGCGTAACTGTCGGAAATCATCAATACAGAGGAATCGATAGTCAGGGAGGCATGAGATGCCGAGAAAGCGGACAGCTACGGTTCTTTATTCCCACCCCAGCGTTTTCCCTGCCTGCCAAAGTGATGGATGTCCTGATTATTTTACCCGCCACTGCCAACAATTTACCCACATTTGGTGGGTGCCAATTTCAGACCCTGCCAGGCATGGTCCTCAAAAAGGCAATTAATTTGCATGAAAAAGAAAAAGAAGAATTCCTACAGTTTCAATAGGGCCTTCGCTAGTCGACGTTGTTGGTGCTCGGGCCCTAATTAGTTAAATATCTGTTAAAAAATAAAGCAGGATTTGCTAAATTGAAGGCAAATTACTTTTCAAAAGAAGCCCTGTTGGTGGTTAGCCACTATGGTTAGCCTATGGGACTAACTAGCTTACTGCTACTTCTGCTACCTCACCGGAAGTTACGCCCATCATCATTTCTACAGCAACGCCTCTGAGAATAAGGTGGATAGCCCATGTTTAAAACAGACAACTGAATAAACTCACTAAAACACTTAAAACATCATATTTTGCAGATGATTATGATTATATATTATTCATGGTGCGCCGTGACCGGCTCTAGGTCTGCTTGGAAAGGCTCGGAGCGAAGGTGACTCGCCACCGCAGCTTTACAGCGCACCCTGCTCCCGGTGTGACTGTCGACCGGGGCGGACTGTCCTCAGTGCGCCCCAACCGCGTCGTGTCGCGGCCCACGTAAAAGGCGCCAGGGGTCTGTGGCGATGTCGGCAACCCTACTGACCTGTCTTCAAACACTGACCAAGGAGTTTAACGCACGCATGAGTCAGAGGGTGCGAGCAAAACCCCGTGGCGCAATGAAAGTGAGGGCCGGCGTGTGCTGGCTGAGGTGGACCACCGGCCCGACTCGCCCGCACCGTCGGGAAGGTGGAACATGAGGAAAGATGGTGACGAGAGGTTAACGTTGCGCTGCTGTAAAGTGGTATCGGTGCCGTTGTATCAGAGCCGTTTTGCGAGTACGAGTACATGAGCACAGTATCGGACCCGATACCCGATACTGGTATCGGTGCATCCCTACTCCGGTCTATAGCTGAGCACTAAATGTATCCGGAAATGTGAATACAGCCTTCCTCTGTAGGCTAATACTCCTCCAAGGACTGTGGCTGGTCATCCGTTGCAGATGTTGAGCAGTACTTTACAGAACAGCATTTTGGAATATCTCTTGGAATTCCTCTTCAGTCTTTAGTTGCTTCACTTTTCTCATAATCAACAACATGTAAGCAGCTTCCATGTCCAGATTTGCTGTTGGACGGCATTTGAGTCAACTGCAGTCTCCATGAAAACAGTGATTTAGCATAGGATGAATTCAAATTTGAGACACTGCATCTTTGCTCACTCTGGGTCAGATCCTCCAGGAAATGCAGAAATACTGCTTTAAAGAGTTTGTCGGACCCTTTCTCTGCAGCTCCACTGGGCGTCTGAGAGTTTCTGTGGCTCGGGGATGTGCTGACCTAGATTTATGGCATACTGGGCTTTTGCAAATTATGTATGGCCTTTTGGAGAGTTTGCAATGAAGCTGTAAAGTTTTTCCTACTACATAAAAAAAATCACAAGGAGAAGATTCAAGCAATGTGCCTGGCAATGGACCTATAGTTATTTTTTTCAGATTCTGGACTGACTGAAAAAAAAATTCTTTACTTGCCTTCACATTTTCACACTTTTTCTTCATGTTTTAACTTTATCAGGGTTTTCACCACCAAAAAGTTGTTAGGACCAGTGGCGCGAGGTGTCAGGGTGGTGTCATTGGGGGGGCAAAACTCAGAGGAGCGTGTCATAAAGAGAATAGCGCTGGTCCACCTTAACAGCCCACAGCCTGAGCCGAAGTTGTGGAAGAAAGAACAAGGACAGAATAGCTCTTTTCCACCCTGACAAGAGAAGAAGGTGAGGAGATATAAATGAGACACACTTGTGAGCTGGGGGAAGGGTACTCAACTAACCAAAACAGCGCGGAGGAGAACAGGGAGAGAACAGTAAGAGTGGCTAAAGGAGATAATTTGAAGATTTAAAGTTGTAGTAGGCAGTATATTTTGGCATCATTGGGCAAAAAATCCCATAATAACCTTTCAGCATATAGTAATTCAAGTGTGACTTCTGCACCTCCTCATGGCTCTATTTTCAGGCTTTAAAAAATCCTCTCTTCCTTCAAGAGATTTCACAATGGCTGTCGGGTCACAAACTTTCTCATTTTACAGCTAAACCGTGCACTACAAGATGATTCTGAAAACTTTACAGGAGAGAAATAGACATTAACGTAACAGAATATTGATTCATATTTGATCAGCGCTGCCTAGTTTGACCGTTTGGTCGGAGTTCGCTCTCATAGACGGCAGCTGGACAGTAGACCTCAGATCAGCTCTTACTGCTTGTTTTCCTCCGGTCTGTGAAATCTTGCAGATGCTGTTAGGAGCACCAAAGGACACCGGAGGACACAGAAGAACATGGATTTTTTGAGGTTACCTGTCTCATGCACTACTATCAGGATATAGCGACCGTTTTATAAAAATAACTTTTTTTAATCATATTTGCTCCAGTCTCACCTACTTCAGCTTTAATTCAGTTTCTGGACATCTTTGCTCTTACAATAAACAGTGACATACTGTATATAAAAGTAAACTGAGCAGCAAGTGATCTAAGAACCGGCTGGATTCCATAAACTTTATTTCTGGAGGTGTGCCGATCCCTGAAGCAGGTGGGATGACTAGAGTTTTGTTCACTTTGGTCCTGTTGTAACTGTGGTCTCCTTGCCTTTGTTGGGCCATTAAGAGTCTCCTTAACTGCAACTCTCCAGGCTTCCCTTTCTTTTTTTCCCCAAACTCCCAAAATCCACACACAATAAACTGAACTGGACTCAATCAGATTGGAATGGACATTCAAACTCATCCTCCCCCATATACACACATTTTCACCCTCACACACGTTCATCTGGAGTCCTCATTTAATGTAATAATAAGGGACATTTGGTTTTCTTGGACTCAGAATTTTAATTTTGTTTCTCTTGAGTTAATGGGCATTTTGGGTGTAAGACTGTTTTGTGTCTGAAACACACCTTTTTGATTTGATTACTGCTATTTGGGCTGAATACAGCAAGATTGGATTTGATACAAATGAATTGATGGTTTGTGTTTTGTTTATCGTGTGCATTTTGCAGCTAGGTTAGCAAGCTATCTGGGCTAACTCTCCAACTCTCTAAGTGGTTTTCAGTAAAAACATATTTAATTGAGAGGGTAGAATTGTGGTTATCCTCCTGTCTGGAACCCAACTCACTTATTTTGGATAAACCTACGCTACAGAAATGACCCAATGTGGGGGCGAACCAGTTTAAGGGCCCTTTTTAAACCATCTATAGCACATGGTCTAAAGTGCATGACACAAGTGCATTTAGGGCATGTACAATTCCACTTTTGCTATTTAAGCGCCACATAATCTGGGCGCAAAATAAGGCGCAAGGAGTAGGGGTGTGACGAAATATCGTGCCCCGAAATATCGCGATATAAAACCGTGACGATATGCATCGTCGAGACAAAAAACTGAATGGCGATATCAGGGCATAATAGGTAGTACGTACATACGGGCTCTGGAGCTAAAGCAAAGCTGCAGCTTCTTCCTGCTGCTCTGCAAGGCCTATGGAAGGAGGCTGAGTACAAGTCATATCTTTGGGGTACAACACATGCGCAGTAAAATCTGGTCTGCCCTTGCCAAAATTGAACCAATTGCAACGCACGGCCGCAGCTTCAGTTACACTGCCCATGTGTCATACACCCAGAGCCATGTCCACCCGTGACCCAGCCTCCTTTAATATGCCCACACACACACACACACACAGCGCAGCCAGTGAACAGCTGATCAGAGAGGCCGCGGTGGAGAGACGAGTTGACGATACGCTCGTTGCTCTTAGTAAGTGCAATAAAAATTGGAATCATTGAATCATGTCGTATCGTATCGCTCTAGATGAGCTAAATATCGTACTTGAATGGTATCGGAACCATGGAAATCATATTATATCGTTGTAAAAACGTGTCGTTACACCCCTATTCATTAATATTATACATTTATTATAGCAGCAGGAAGACATTGCAGCTTTGCTTTAGCCCTGGAGCCCGTATGTACGTAGTACCTATTATGCTCTGATAACGCCATTCAGTCTTTTGTCTCAACAATGCATATCGTCACGGTTTTATATTGCGATATTTCGTGGAACGATATTTCGTCACACGCCTACAAATACATACAGCTTTTATTTGAAAATAATAAAGAGTACAACTGCAGGACCTGCTGATTCAGTTCTCAAGATACAAGGCAGTGCAATATTTAACACAAAATATAATAAACCAACTTCTATTCAAGTTAAATGAACAGTGGTTTAACCTGCTGCTTCTGTCCTCATTTTCAGTATAAAAGGTAGATCAATAATACGGAGATCAACCGCTGATAGTGATCAAACAGTTGATAGAGATCAAACAGCTGATAGTGATCAAATAGCTGATCGTGATCAGACAGCTGATAGTGATCAAACAGCTGATAGTGATCAAACAGCTGTTAGTGATCAAACAGCTGATAGTGATCAAACAGCTGATAGTGATCAAATAGCTGTTAGTGATCAAACAGCTGTTAGTGATCAAACAGCTGTTAGTGATCAAACAGCTGATAGTGATCAAATAGCTAACAACAATCATTCCTCTACAAAAGCTGTTTAAATAATCTGCTGATAGTAATCCAGTAGTCCACCTACAGTGTTCATTTGGGCTCTTTTCATACATGAAAACATCTGGAAAAACATTTTAAAGCTATGTGTTTTTTAACTATTTCTGTTTTGTGCTTTACTTTACTCCTGTCGTGATAATTTGCCTCGTGGACCGTCTGCTCTCCGGCTGGATACGTGAGGCTGATGCTGCGTTCACGTAGATATCATGACGGGGAAAGGAAAGTCATTTTTATCTGAATGAAAAAATTACAGCGCCCGGGGAAAGCTAATGTAGGTGATGCCGCTCTTGTCGAGTGGACTGATAGCGCCTGCTCATGTAATGCTCCCAAAATAAAACTCCGTGGACCGGCTCCTCGGCACCGCAGCGCCAGCAGCTCATCTCCCTCCACGCCGTTACCGGGTGAGAGAGCGAGGAGTCCGTTCGTCCACATGCACGCCATGGATGCGTGCTGGCGCTGCAGAGGGCGGAGCTGGCAAGCTGGCGCATTTCTGGAGAGTAACGTTCAACATTTCTTTACTAATAAAAGTGCTAAAAACACTTTCATATAACGTTTGTTGTCCTTAAATACAAGGCAAAAATCCTTAGTATCAATACAATTGGATCGATATACGTCTCCCGTGAAGGACAACTTGCCGAGTACCTATCGATGTAGTTGGATTGTAGGAATATAAATCGATACATGGATGTAGTAGATGAATCGTTACACCCCTAGTAATGAAATATAAAAATGTATAAGCATCTAACAATCCAAAAAATACCAGCACAGCTCCTCAATCTTTCAAAACTATTTGGTATCATTTGGGCTGCTTTGCTCTAAATTCTGTCTATTTAATGGTTAGAAGATGTTTTGGTGTGTGTTTGTTCTTCATCATGGCTGCTTTGTCTTTGTGCAGAGTGACAGTAGGATCCGGGCCTCCTCCCTGTGGTGGAACTCTGCTCTCGTAGTGATTAACCAGTGACTCCAGTAGGAATGTCCTACTGGTCTGTTGGCCTTCCCCAGGACTCTGGAGACACTCCCAGCAACATGGAGCAACAAAGCAGTGAGTTATCACACAACATGGTCCTTGTTTTCTTGCTGTGGTGTCAGAAGCATCAGGCAGGTTCACCACTGCAGCGCCGCTTAAATTTAGCAAAAGGAGAACTGAAAGTGTGATTGTTTGAGAGCCACAAGCCTTATCTGTCGCTGTCTAACTGTACGCATGCAGGAACCAGACTGTGCTCACTGAACACAGTGAGAAAGTGTCACATATCGCACACAAGTCTTCTCTACTAGCAGATCACAGTAGATTGTAGTACAGCTACAACAGAGTTAATGCTAGATGATAGGGGATACCAGTAGAAGCTAGAGTATGGTACATTAGATTATAGGAGGTTGACAAGCCGCATTTTTTCCCAGCAACAAGGAAGCTGTTGTGATCTGCTGTTATATTTGTCTTTTAACTTCCTGTCTACGTCAGGAGTGGGGACGTGTATTGTCCTGGTTGACTTCTTCTGCTTGTGACCCCCTTTGTGTCTGCATTTTAACAAACATTTGACCAGTTTTGCAGTGTAACATGGTGCGTTTAACACTGCTCCTCCTGCACAGTACCCTATGGCCTGCTTGGTTGGGCCTGCTTGTCTGTTCTTTGCAGTTTGTTCTGAATTCATCCGCCCTTCCCAAGGCTGTGCTTACTCCATACAAGCTACAGAAACCAGTCAGGTAGTGTGATGCATCAGGTCAGAGATGGCTCCGTGGAGGTAGAATGTCTGGAGAAAATCTCTCAGGCAGCAGTATATTTATAAGAAAACTGCTTTGTTGGGTTGGTCTGGATTTTTTAAGCACTCTTCCAATTACTATATATATATTATATGATATCATATTATGTAATATTGCTATGGACAAAATATTCGGTTCACAGGGATTAGTTTTTATTATGTTCATTTATGTGATTACAAAATGGCAAAATTCTGTAGGGACTTAAGTACAGCTATTTACAAAAACCGAGACAAGTCCACTGGATTATCTGCATGTCAAGGCCCTAACTTACCTGATTTGACCACTGTCCGAAAATCATCCCAAAATACAATTTAAACTGCCCCAAAGTGAATGTTGGCCGTCCAAATTATAAAATGACTGTTTTTCTAAAATCAAATTATTTCTATTAATACAAATGATACGAAGGTGGCATCAATATAACACCATGGAAAATATTATTATAAATTTGCTCACATTTTATAAAAAAAACAAACATTTGTTACGTATACATAGCTTATTAATTTATTCATATTACATGCATTCAATTCATAAATCAACTTCTTTTGGAAATTATTTTTCCTTTCATTTGTAAACACTCCAGGTTTTATTTGTATCGTCCCTGATCAGGACGCCCTTAAGTTAGAGCCCAGCATTCATTGTAGCCATGAAATGTTACTCTTCTTAAGTATGACTGTGTTTCTAAAACTAGTGATGATAAGAGGGAGCACTTTTTCCTTTTAGAATCGATGGAAGCTTTGAGCATTGGAGCTCATTCTTGGGAACAGAGTGTGTAACAAAATAGGCTCGAAGGTCTTTCAACTCAATCTTACATTTACATCTGCATCTGTGTGTAGTGAATGGAACTGGTTTAGGTGTCATTATGTGAACTCAATATGGACCTTCAGTCACATGTGATTGTATATGGGGGAGATGGCATGTCACTGTCTCTACATTACAGTTGCTTTGTTTAGGGACTGTTAACACTTGGGAACAGTGTAGTGTTCTGTGATAGACAGACACCTTTTAGGTTTTTGATAATAAAACAGTATTTTTACATATAGGATGTTGCACTGCTGCTTTTCACTTTGGGGATGTTTCTATACAGTAAATACATCCTATGTGTTTGTGACTGGTTACTGTTCGACCAAAACCTGGAGCTCCGATGAGCTGCTCCGGTGAGCTGCTCCGGTGAGCTGCTCCGGTGAGCTGCTCCAGTGGGCTGTGTGTCGAATGTAAAGCAGCAGATATAGCCGTCATTGTAATAAATATCACAATCTAATACGATTAAGTTGCGAAAACCCCCGGTGTTTCTGCTGGCGATGTTCTGCCTTAGTAATAGTAGTTACTGGATGTAACTTGAGTTGCATGAGAACTGCAAGGAGAGGAAGAGGTAGAGAGACGGTGCCTGGATGCATGCGAGAGATGTGACCCGAGACTAGATTATTATACTTCATTCATTCAAAAATTGATTAGAGGACGAACCCTGTGAGATGCACCATTTGTTTTCAAAGGGGGTCCTCGGGCACAAAACATAGAAGTTAAACATTTAAGCACATAAATAATAATAATGGTGATAAATGAAACAAAAACATAAATTCAACAACCGAACAATCAACATAGAACATCAATAAGGGACATACACAAAGGCTCTCCCTCCATCCCATCCAAAGCCACACCAACATAACATGAAAATAATGAACATAAACATAAAGATGAAAATAATAATAAAATAACATGATGTCAAAATACTGAGTTCATGAAGTGAAAACAAAGGCAAATACAATCCAAAACAAGAACAAGTAGATTTGAGATAAGCCAGCAAAGAAGTCTTGATATCATGGAAAGAAGTAATTGATCTGAGTAAATTGGGCTGATTCTTCCAGTCTGATGGAGCTTTGATCTGAAAAGTACGTCTCCAAACTTTAAGAATTCTAGGAATGATTTAAAAAAAAAAAGTTTGTTGAATATGTCTAAGTGAATATGATGATCTGAATGGGACTAAAAGCTGTTTGAAGTTTAAAGGATAATTGAAGTAAATGCATTTGAAAACAAAGAGCAACCAATGAAAATGTCTCCTAGAGTGAAGTGGTAACCAGTTAACTGTATCATACATGAAACAATGATGTGTGCGATAAGGACACCTCAGAACAAATCTACAAATATTATTGTAAAATTGCAAAAAATAGTTTACAAAAATGCAGTGCAGTGGTGATACAGACAATTCATAAACCAGACGTAATAGAATAGAATAGAAAGCGTTATTGTCATTGTATTAGATACGAGATTCACAGTTGCCACTTCTGGTCAGTGCTTTAAAACAAATACCTGACAAGACTAAACGAGGCAGATAAAACATAACAGGTATAAAACACACACAGTTATAAAGCAATATAAAACAGGTAAAGTAGAAGTAATAAATAAGTATAAACAGAAGTGTAACACTAGAGTATAAAATATAAAAATAGATGTGATGTAAACAGAGGTAATTGTAAAATAGGTAGGCTAGATGTAATAAATAAAATGTAAACAAGTTTCACTTGAGGTGTATATTGCATCAAGGATACATTGCACAGATAGAGGTATTCACATTCAGTGTATTAATATTGCACAGATTTATTGTTTGTTCAGTGTCCGTATGGCCCAGGGGAAGAAACTGTTTGTGAGTCTGGAGGTGCGGGCTTTCATTGACCTGTAGCGCCTGCCAGAGGGCAGCAGGTCAAACGGGTGATGAGCTGGGTGGGAGGAGTCCCTGAGGATGCGAACCTGCCGATGCGCATTCTAGCCCCCCCCTTGTTTTCTAAGATAATGTTGAAAAGTTCTCATTTCAAGCATCACATTAAACATTTGCTTAAAGGCATTTTAACAAAGACACTGCCATGCTAATGAAATACCAGGAAATTCTCTCTACTCTACTTATCATGAAATTGAATCATTAGTTGCTAGTGTTGATACACCTTCTAAAGCTGTTTTATGAAGCTGTGTATTTAACACGTGTAACAATATGAGCAGATAGCATGTGAGCTGTTTGTTGACCAGCAACAGCTGGTTGCAGTGACTGCACACAACATCTCAGAGGTCCCGAGTGTGGTTGCCAGTTTGAGCTTTGTCCTGACTCAGAACTCTGAAGGATTGTTGACTAATGTGCTGATCAATAATAATAGCTTACACACAGGGTTACCACTAGGGCTGTGTATTGGCGAGATTCTGGCGATATGATACGTATCATGATACAGGTGCTACGATTCAATATTTTGCGATACTGTAAGCAAGGCGATGTATTGCATTTTTTTTTTTTTTTAAATCTAATTTAAGGAAAACTGTTGTAATATAAAGAACACATCATCATATGCATAAAATCGGAATAAAAAAAAGTTTACTTTTTTATGCAACCAGAACAGTGGGATCTGCATTTGCATTTATCACAGTCCCTGTAGCATCAACATCACAGCACTATGAGAGGACACATACACAGAGCATCTCTTTACCAATAAAATAAGGTATTAACTGAGTTCATCTTTGCATTTAAACTATTCATTAAAAATTGATACAGTGTTTTTGAGAATTGATACAGTATCAAAACAAAGAGGACGGCACGCGGGTGTTCAGCCCGGCACATTTCAGTTTACACAGAAACATTAACAGTAAGGATTTAAGATGGTCCATAAAAAACATTATTCATTAGACTCTATTACACACCTGGTTTATTCATTAGACTATATTACACACCTGGTTTATTCATTAGACTATATTACACACCTGGTTTATTCATTAGACTCTATTACACACCTGGTTTATTCATTAGACTATATTACACACCTGGTTTATTCATTAGACTGTATTACACACCTGGTTTATTCATTAGACTGTATTACACACCTGGTTTATTCATTAGACTATATTACACACCTGGTTTATTCATTAGACTATTACACACCTGGTTTATTCATTAGACTATATTACACACCTGGTTTATTCATTAGACTGTATTACACACCTGGTTTATTCATTAGACTGTATTACACACCTGGTTTATTCATTAGACTACATTACACACCTGTTTTATTCATTAGACTATATTACACACCTGGTTTATTCATTAGACTATATTACACACCTGGTTTATTCATTAGACTGTATTACATACCTGGTTTATTCATTAGACTATATTACACACCTGGTTTATTCATTAGACTGTATTACACACCTGGTTTATTCATTAGACTGTATTACACACCTGGTTTATTCATTAGACTACATTACACACCTGTTTTATTCATTAGACTATATTACACACCTGGTTTATTCATTAGACTGTATTACACACCTGGTTTATTCATTAGACTATATTACACACCTGGTTTATTCATTAGACTACATTACACACCTGGTTTATTCATTAGACTATATTACACACCTGGTTTATTCATTAGACTATATTACACATCTGGTTTATTCATCAACCATCTCTTTTAATTTTGCTTAATGAAGTTTGACAAAAACAAGTTAATAGATGTTTTGATAGTCACCTCTAGTCTCGTAAGGCAAGAGCCTGGAAGACGTTCAGATGGGCAGTAAAAAACGCAAAATAAAACCCCACAATTGGCGTTGTCAAGGTAACGTGATATGTCACCGTAAAGTGCTGTCCCATTCATATTTATACCATTTCAGGCCCTCGCAGCCTCTCACACTCAACCATTTACCAGGTGGCGTCAGTCAAGTCCCTGAGGGTTCTGGGTTTTAGGCCTTTGGTAGGTGACAGATTGGGATTGGGCCTATCTGGATGGGTAAAAGCAGGTCATCTGCCCCTCCTTCATGACCCTGCTGTTGGCCAGCTTTAGACACGGTCAGACACTACCTGGCTTTGGTGAACTAGCATTTGTATGAGGGATGGAAATGACAGTATTGGTGTGGTGATTTTCTTCTTGTCAACATGTTCACAGATACAGCAACACTGTATATACTGAGTGTGTATCAAAGCCTGACACGATATTCCCCTCTGCTCCATTGTTAAAAACACATCAATGAGCCACACTGCTGCGCTGGGTGACATATTCCTATATTACCATGAACACACACACTGTAGTTTATTTTGACCCAATCCCACATACACCTCCCTGCTGCCACAAATACTCACTAGCCACTGAAGATTGTCCCAGACCAATGCACAATTTCCTCTCGTTGGAGTAATGTTTTCCTAAACACTACAGTGATTTAAAAAAAAGAAATGAAAAGGAATCTATATGCTGTATATGTGAGTTGTTTTTAGGGATTTACGTCTTCAGTAGGAACTAGGGATGAAGCGGTTCAGGTAAAAAATCTGTACCGTTCGGTCAGCTAGTCACGGTTCGGGTCGTGTATGAATTGTTCTGTTCATTTGAAATAAGTTATGAGGCCGATTGTGTATTTTTTTCATGTAGAGTTAGGCTCCCGTTTATTGTCACACTAGAAATCAAGGCCTATTGAAGGAGGCTGGGACACAGGCGGACATGGGTCTGAGGTACGGGGTTTAACACATGCGCAGTGTAACTGAAGCTGCGGTCGTGCGTTGCTATTGGCTCAATTTCGGCGAGACCAGATTTTTACTGTGCATGTGTTGATGAAGCGTGACCCAGCCTCCCTCTCAGTTGGCACGAGTGAAGTGGCGAGTGCGGCTGTCAGTCAGTTTAGGAAATGGCGAGTGGATACGATAAAGTCCAGTTAGAGGATCCCCCAGCATCGTTTGGCTCTGCTGTATGGAGCATTACAGATTTAGTGTTACCATGAAAATGACGGAAAAAAGTAATGGATAAACAGCGACTGTGTGAGCACCGTGCAACACGTGTGGTTGATGCTAGCGGCAACACTTCCAATATGATGAACCATTTATGAAGACATCACTCTGGTGTGTTCGTTGATAGAGCAAGGAAGAGAGAGTCGGGTAGGAAGGAGCAACTCCTCCTCCTCGCAGCATTTGAACAGCCTCTATATTCAGACTCAGACTCAGACTCAGACTCAGACAGGGTAAAAACACAACTACAGCATCGGGGAGGTTCATAGTGAAAGATATGCAGCCTTATGCAGTCGTGGAGGACGCTGGATTTCAGCATATGATTAACGTAACGTTATTTGAGCCGCACTATACACTTAAAAGCAACACAGTAATTCCAGTAGCACAATCCCTGTTATGTGTTTTATATTTATTAGTTATTTTTAAATAACACAGTGGTACATAAATCCAACCGTATTCCTCCAAATACTGCACTTTGTGAGTAGAAAAACTAATCTTTCAATTAAGAGCTGATAATCAGGTAATTGAGACATATGTTATACAGTTGTTTTTTTTTTTGTATAGTTCTGGTTGATCTTATGCTTCAATTTATGTTGATGGCTTTAGTCTATAATTACATCATATTTATATGAAAATAACAAAGCTGCATTTTTAGTTTGCACTAATGACTGTAGAAGACTTATTCTTTCAGTTAAGATTTGACAATGAAGAAGTGTTTATGTTCTTTATGGAAGCCATACTTTTGTTAAGGCAAACATTTGTTAACAAATTTTTGCCAAATAAATGAAAAGCATGTTGAAATCAGAACATGACCTCCTCGCTGTAACAGAAATGTACCGAACCGAACCCAAAACTGTGACCCCAAAACCGTGACATGAACCCAACCGTGAATTTTTAGAACCGTTCCACCCCTAGTAGGAACCAATGGAGGTGAGTGCTGTATAAGATTACAGTAGATCAGTGCAGACACGGTGTGAGGGAGAGAGAAACAGGAAGCTCAGCGGCTGGCGTGGCTCTTTAACAAAGGAGCATCATTCCCCTGCTCCTTGTCCCTGCTACCCCCTCCTCCTGTTCCATACCTCTCCCTTCCTGCCTCCTTCATCCCCCCATTCTCGTCAGCCTGTCAAAGGGGTTAGAGAGGAGGCAGATCATCCAGGGAAGACAGCAGGGTAGAAGCCACGCAGCAGCTGAAGGGAAGCCATGAAAAGAAAGCACTCAGCTTTGGATTTAATAGAGGCAGGAGGAAGAGGAGGATTCACTGCTTCGCTATGAGCAGGTTGGTAGGAGAGAGGAGCAGACGGGCTGAGCTAAACGCTGACCGGAGCCTTGTTTATATGCTGCACATGTAGGACTGACTGAGCCTTAAATCTACTCTGTACTGAGCTCCAACTCTTGCTATCAGTTTATTGATGTCCGATCTGGCTCAGCCAGTGTGGTCTGCAGATCTATGTGATGGATCTGATGACTTCCATACTGTGGAGCTCATTAATACAGCAGCGGTTGTTTATGAGAATACATTAACCTGATTCTGATGGCACTCTGAATATATTTCACTCAAGTATGCATGTATGTATTACACTGCAGGTTTTAATGGAGGATTTTAGTGGGACATTGTCTAAATCCCTCAAGAACCAGAAAATGCATTTCTTGCAGAAAATGCATGTGGATGCTGACAGCTCGCTTAAAATGCAGAAATGTGAAATGGATTGCCTGCAATTTGTAAAAGCTCAAATGAGTTGTACTGCACTACTAGAACACCTGGGATTCCAAATGTAAAACTAGCAGAGTTGGAACCTGAAGCTAAGAGCTGAAATGCATGGCTGGAAAAGTTGGAAGCTAAACTGTAATACTGTGGAAGTTGAAATGAATCGACTGAAAAGAAGAAATGCTTCGTGCTTTAAAAAGCATAAACGGTAGAAAAAAAGTTGATGATGCTTAAAGATTCTCTATACGACATTCAGAGCATTAATATAGCGGCAAACAATTCTTTACAGTGTAAAGATAGTAATGGCGTCCTGAGCAGAGGGTGAAATCACTCTCCCTCTGTGTGTGTTGTAATCCAAGCTTCTTTTATATGTTTGTTTATTTTAAAGGTCCTATATTGTAAGAAGTGAGATTTTCAGGTCTTTTACATAATAAAGCAGGTTTAAGTGCTATATAAATACTGTTAAACTATCAAAACGCTCAATATACAGAGAAAGACACAGCGGTTTTAAACGTAAACATTCTAAATTTGTCCCAGTTTATTTCCTGTTTTAGTGTATGTAAATAACATCAGCTGACAGGAAGTAAACATGGACCCAAACTATTGCCTAGCAATGGAATTCCGTTGCAATTCCGTTGAAATGCACTAAAACGGAGCATTTCAGACGGAGGGTAAATACAGGTATATCAGGCAGACAGTATGAGGAAAATAATGTTTTTTGAACATTACAGCATGTAAACATGTTCTAGTAGAAACACAAAGTACAAGTATGAACCTGAAAATGAGCATGATATGGGACCTTTAAGTAGGGACAATGCACATTAATTAACATGAGCCATCATGTAAATGTGCCAGATTTAGCCACACAGGCTAATTTTCAACTGTAGTCCCTGGCAGGTTGATGGCAGTAAAGGAAACATACAAGAGCATATACGCACATACAATTAGTAAAACATGCACACATTATGTCAGCATGTTTGAATGTCCAGTAACCACTTTTTTATAGATTTGGAGAAAGAGTTGCTTTGCTTACATATCCAGTCCGGCCGTGCGTGCATGTTAGTGCATGTTAGTGCATGGGAGTCTCCCTATTGTGCCCCACTGGCTAGTTAATGCCTGCCGCTCTGCACTGCGCTTATACGGCGGTTACTGTTACCCACCCTCCAGTTCCCCACCGATATCCACCGTTAGCCTAGCTCTGTCAGCACTGCTGCTGTTGTTTGCACTGTTTGTGCTGTTAGCAGCCGTCGCCATGTTGAGAGCCGCGTGGAGGCAATCCCTCAATGATAAATTTGCTCTGAATTCCATATAGAGCTCTTCCAGAGAGCATAACAATTTGACATATGAATGGTTTATGTAGCTGAAAGTATGCAGAAGTTGTAGCCTAGAACTTACATCATAAAACTAGAGAAGGCAATTTCTGAAGAATTTGTGGTGTGAATGCTGGATGTTGAAAAGCTGACACTAAACTGTATGGCCGGCTTTAAAAGTTGAATAATACCAGTAGTGTTATTATGGTATGGATTGCCTCTGAGCGAGACGAACGGCGTAACCGCGGTTTTGCACTCTGCAGCTCAGATTATCGCAGTCTTGGAAAGGGAGGAGTGAGTGGAGGTGTACTCAGTAGGTTGTAATCTGCAACCACACCACTAGATGTCGCTAAATCCTACACACTGTCTGTTTAATTGTTATACCATGAGAGATAGGACACCCTGCTGTGTGAGATTTGTGTGTGTAGTGTCAAAAATGTGATAATTAAAGCTATATAAAAAATCTTGCTTGAATACAAGCAAGGAAGACACATCAGGATGAGCACTGTGACCTGAGAGCTCCATTACCAGCAGACACAACTAGAAACCCTTTATGGAGGACATGATCTGGACAGTTTACGTCAAAGTGGAAGTTACTACTTTGTGCATTATGTATGCCCAATTTCTATTTCCATGTCATTGACTATGAATAAAGTGCTTTTATTTATTCTTCACACCGTCATTTTTTAAATGGCGGACTCCACCACTTACAATGACAACGGCTATATACAGAACTAATTACAGATAAAATAGCTCTACATAAATACATTGAAAGACTATTGCTGAAAAAATAACTATAAATAGGAAAATAAGGAGATGAGGGTTTGATTTCACGAAAGACTTCAGAATTATAGTTAGTTAACTTTTAACATGTTTTACACAAGTAATTGATGTAATACTAACACCATCATTTTACAGAACTACATAGTGTCAGTTATCCCTTCTTAACTGACAGTGTTTCATCAAAAGAGGAAGCTTGTGGCGGGCCTTCAGGATCACTGGGTCACTGGGCGGCACAAACATGAAGCAGCTGAAAGTGACAAAGAGTATTTGGTATCTGTGAGAAAACAAGTACTACTTTATGAATACCTTACAGATGCATTTTGTTAGGGTTAGACAATTGAAGTGTTGATATCAGAGTATCAGTAGAAGTCTTCTCATCAGTAGAATGGCACCACTGATTTAAAGGTCCCATAGCATGCTCATTTTCAGGTTCATACTTGTATTTTGGGTTTCTACTAGAACATGTTTACATACTTTAATGTTTAAAAACCCATTATTTTCCTCATGCTGTCTGCTTGAATATACCTGTATTTACCTTTCTGTCTGAAACGCTCTGTTTTAGTGCATTTCAATGGAATTGCAACAGAATTGCATTGCTAGGCAACAGCTTGGGTCCATGTTTACTTCCTGTCAGCTGATGTCATTCACATCCACTGCAACGGGAAATAAACTGGGACCCATTTAGAATGTTTACGTTTAAAACTTTGAAATGGTCTAAATATTATATATTTGTGACATCACAAATGGAAAGAAATCCTAACGGCTCGTTTCGAACGTACAATTTCTGAATACGGGCTGTGTGTGTTTCTCTGTGGATTAAGCGTTTTCATACTTTCACAGTATTTATATAGCACTTCAACCTGCTTTATAATATAAAAGACATTAAAATGTCACTTTTTATAATATGGGACCTTTAACTGAGTACATGTTCAGAGTCTTTCCATTGAGCACTGACTGTAACTGACCTGTAGCAGTCTCCTGTCCAGCAGACTGATGGGGAAACAGATCATTTGACCAGCTACCAAAAGTTTAGTTTTAATGTAATCACTGTCCATTGGTTGTGTGTACTGCAAGGTTGAGTGCGATTGATTTAGCTATGGGCTCGTACTATTAATGATGCTGTCACCAGTGTGTGTTTTGCGTGTTAGGAATACTTCGTTGAATACCGTCCACAGTGGCTGTGAAGCTTGTTCCTTCTTGTGGTCCAGCACTGACGGAGTGAAAGTGAAACAGTTGATTAATGTTCAGTGTAGAGACGATCGAGGTGGAAATCCCCTTGAAAGCTTCACACTGACACTGATCAGCAGCACCCACGATGGTCATTTTGTAAAATACTGTAAAATACTGATCACTCCCTGAGTCCCTGAAGTCTATACAGTAGAATGCTTCTTTGTTTTTCAAATAGAAATGCTGCTGAGTCAGCATGTGGAGCATGTGGAGAGCTAAAAGTGTCCATTGAAACCACTGAATGAAATTCTATTAGGCACCGCACTAGCTTTTTGTTGTCGAATCAGTGTTTTTTTTCAGTTCCCTGCTTTTTATTATATTGTTGCTAGTAGGGATGCTCATTTTGAAAGATGTTCTTAACGGATAACCGACCCTCGTTAACCGATTATTAACCGTTAACCGCCAAGACTTGTGCCTCGCATGCAGCGGTGTACCAGCTGCAGGAGCACAACAGATATTGGTTGACGGGAGTCCCCAGTTCACCGTCCGGGAGCGTTAACTTAGCAGCTACGATGCTGCGTGTAGTGTCGCGGACATGCAGCCACTTTCCCAGTAAAAGTCTCCACCGCACATCTAGTTTAGTTTAACAGGTTGTCAGCTGTGTGTCTGCCCGGCTTAACTTTAGCGAGTGGCCAACAAACAGTGTGTGTATTTGTGCTACGTTAGCAGCTCTAGCATTGCCGGAGGCTTCGTGTTCGCCGCCGCCACACGCAGTCTGAGTAACTTTAGTGAGTTTCCAACAGACCGTGTGTGTGTGTGTGTGTTGGTGGTGAGTGTGAGGTTGTTGGTGGCGTTCTAGCTGTGATCGTAGGTGTAGCAGTGTGTGGACAGTTTATTTGTCGGTGAATAAATGCTATGAAACTACAACTCCTCCACTCCGCTCAAGCGAGCTGGAGAGACCGGACCCTACTTCCTGTATCCTACAACTCCGGCTCCGCCTCTTAAGGTGGTCTGTTAAGGTGGACCAGCTTTTCTCCTTAAAGAGACGAGCCGCTCCTCTGAGCCGCTCAGCTTTTGAGTTAATTATTAACATTTCTTTTAACCGTTTTAACCGATAGCATTAATCAGTTAAAATGCTTAATGTGGGTTAACCGTTAAATGGTTAATTATGGACATCCCTAATTCTGTACCACCTTCAAATGCTTTGTGCCATCATTTATATGATAAAAAAAGGTAATAATAGACCTAATACAAGCAGGGAGGACCTACCATCCACGGAGATTTTTACTAAGACCCCATGTCCACTTGGTATTAACCTGTATCTGAATGATATCCGAGTAGCCTCGCTAACTATGCTAATGTTAATGTGGCTCATCGTTAACTTTTTTGACGTGCAGCTTGAGATAGCAGATGACCTTTCAACTTGTTGGGGTGATTTATTTTTCTTTAGAATGTGGCCAAACTGTACAGTTATCATTTGGCTGAGATGTGATTAATGTGAGCCGGACCACCGCCAGATGTGGTCTGGCAGATCTGACAGCATTCAGACTGCAATGTGTTCTGCTGCATTTACATTAGAGCTGAAATGATTAAGCCAATTAATGCATTAGTCAACTTTATACTGAAAATAATTGTCCGTTGCACCTGCATTAACATGCTTTTTCTGATCCAGGTAAGATGTCCATATACAGATACTTTGTTAGTGTCAGCCAGGTGGAAATGAGATCTTTCAGCCCGGTATTAGAAATGCACTGACGTGATCTGCTGAATCTGTACAGGCGCTGATACTGACTTTATTAAGTGGATTGGATGTTGGTATTGGCCATGACTTAATCGATCAACATTAATAGATTCTTTGTCAATGGTAATATAAAATTCAGTGTTTTCACTAACCTTTTTTTTTATGGGCTACAGCAATCCCTGACCTCATGTCTCCTTGCTTACAGATTTTAAATTTGGGAAAAAATAAAGCACTGGTATCAGGTTGATACATTATATCAGCAGATACCCTGAATTAAGATGTCAAAACTGGTATCCAGAGAGAAAAGGTTGGAATAGTGCATCCCTAGCTGATAATAGGGATGCATCGATACAATTTTTGTTCAGACCGAGTACAAGTACAAGTACTTACATTTGGGTACTCACCGATACGAGTACTGATACGAGTACTTCTCTGTGCCAAAAGACCCTCGTTAACAGCCAGCTGGAGGGTGTGAGCGACACACAGCAGGCTGGGGAGTACCGCATACGAGGCAGTGCGCCGCGACCGGCTCTAGGTCAGCTTGGAAAGGCTCGAGACGAAGGTGCTTCCCGGGGCCGCGGCCAAAGTGTCACCGGGGCGGACTGTCCTTAGTGTGCCCCAACCGCGTCGTGCCCCCAGGACGGGGCACGGCCTACGTAAAAGGCACCAGGGGTCTGCGGCGATGTCTGCAACCCACTCGACCCGTCTTGAAACACGGACCAAGGAGTCTAACGTACGCGCGAGTCAGAGGGTGCAAGCAAAACCCTGTGGTGCAATGAAAGTGAGGGCCGGGTGCACCACCGGCCCGTCTCGCCCGCACCATGGTGGAGCGTGAGCGCGTGCGATAGGACCCAAAAGACAGTGAAGAGAGGTTAACGTCGTGCTGGCGTAAAGTGGTATCGGTGCGGTTGTATCGGAGCTTTTTTTCATGTACGAGTACATGAGCACAGTATCGGACCTGATACCCGATACTGGTATCGGTATCGGTGCATCCCTACTAGCTGGTATATTGTTCTTCCACTGGAGGTTTTTATGTCTTTGTGCTGTCTGTAACATGATCCTGTGTTTCATTTCTGCCATGTGAACTAATGATCCTCAAGTCCCTCTCAAGTCTCCTCCTCCTCTGTAGTCACATCCACTGCTGATCACACTGATGTTTAGTCTTCACTATTGTTTGTTCATGTAACAGAAGTCAGGAATGTATTCTCCCTTTTGAGTTCCAAACTAAAACCTGACTCAACCAGATGGACAAGTGAATGAGGAAATTCAGTAATGGAGGTGATGTTGCCAGGTCTTCTTTTAGCTTTCCCAGGCAGGCCGAGGAAGGCCGTGATAGCGGGAGTATTGATTGTGGATGGGAAGGTGCACATGTGTCTAATGGTTTCACTCCCTCAGGCTTTCTCATATAGCCTCAGCAGCCCAGTGAGACTCTCTCTGTCTTAATTATTCATAGGAAGAAAGCCACTGGGCTGCAGGACCCTGCCTTTATGTAGCTGAAACCCAGCTGGAAGAGGAAACAGAAGTGTTAGCTGGTGAAATGAATAACCAGTCTGACTGCCCAGATTCCCCATCATTGTGAGGGCAGCTCTTATTACTGTGTGTTTTAGTTACGAGCAGAGGTTTCTGGTTGTTTCTGAGAACATTTGAAGCAAGATAAATTGCGTTACAGTAACAGAACATTGATTCATATTTGATCAGCGCTGCCTAGTTTGACCGTTTGATAAGAGTTTGCGAGTGATTGACAGCTGCTCAGAGACGGCAAGGCTCCAGATCAGCTCTTACTGCTTGTTTTCTCCGGTCTGTGAAATCTTGCAAATGCCATTAGGAGCACCGGAGGACACCGGAGGACACAGAAGCATATAATTTTTTCAGATGAACCTGTCTCATGCACTACTGTCAGGATATAGTGACCGTTTTATAAAAATAACTTTTTTTTAATCATATTTGCTTAATTTCTACCCACTGCTGCTTTAACTCACATAATGTGTGATGGTGTAGAAGACATCCAAGTGAGTTTTATTTGTAGTAGAAAAATATGGGTACCGTGTATCAAAGTTTGAGAGATCTAGCACAAACAACCATTGAGTTACTGAGGCTGAACAAAAGGTGTTAGTATCATCCCCGGTCCAATAATACGCCCAGCCCCAAAGGGGCTTACAAGACACCATTATTTAGAAAATAAAGAAAAGGAAAAGGCAGAAACCAAAGTAGCTACATTGTGAAGAATAAATCTGTGTTGAAATCGGCAGGACGAGATATTTACATTATGATGCGTTCATGAGGCTTTATTCAGTAAAACTGAGTATTGGGCGAAGGTAAATGATAATGTTATCATGATGTTTTCAAATGTAATCATTTAAAATGTAGCTTTGGGTCAGAAACTTGAATAAATATACAGTAGTTGTTTGAAGGAGATGTCTTCACAGCAATATAACATAGATAATAGAGAGAGAATCATGACCTGTTTAACTTCCTAACAAAGACCAGTATGCAAACGGTAATAAAGGAGTGTGTGTTGAAGTACATGGGATTTATCGTTTTACTTTTGTTTTTTAGCGTGGTATCGAATTGGTATTGAGAATTGTGGAATTTCACTGGTATTGGTATCGACTACTACATTTCTGGTATCGTGACATCCCCACTGTCTGTCACAATATTGAGGGTGATGATGGTATTACGATGGATTCTGCATCACATTGGTCGGCAGTGTTAAAACAGTGGTTCTGCCTTACTATTAGACACGTTCACCGGCAGCTTATTTAAGGCTTTGGAGACCAAAGACGTGTTTGCTACAACCAACCAATCAGAATACAGCATCAAATGACACAGAATACATTAGCTGATGTGCCATTATAAGCGCTCGTAGATAACATGCATGTCGATGCCATGCTGATGTGTATGTATTTGATTAAGCTGGCAAAACCTGTGCCAATGGTCAAAGCTGTTTTTTGTTTTTTTTAAATGTGAGAGTGACGCTAAGAGTGACGCAGACAGTGACATGAGGAAATGTCTCAGCTCGTATTTATTTTCCAATGACGTTCAATCTGACATGTCTCAAAACTGATACCGCAAGACCAAGCCAGAAACAAGGGGTCCCATCTCATTAGCAGATGGTTAACAGGACAAATGATGTGTTTGAAAAAAAATGGTGTGCCATCTCCTGATGTGGATGCCTGAGCTGTCACACCACTGTCCTCAGTCATTTTAGCTTGCATGCTAGTTTTTAAAGAAATCTTCATATATTTCAGGGATAGATGCTAGGGATGCTAATTTTGAAAGATTTTCTTAACCGATAACCGACCCTCGTTAACCGATTATTAACCGTTAACCGACAAGATGTGTGCCTCGTATGCAGCGGTGTACCAGCTGCAGGAGCACAACAGATATTGGTTGACGGGAGTCTCCAGTTCACCGTCTGGGAGCGTTAACTTAGCAGCTACGATGCTGCGTGTAGTGTCGCGGACATGCAGCCACTTTCACAGTAAAAGTCTCCACCGCACATTTAGTTTAGTTTAGCAGGTTGTCAGCTGTGTGTCTGCCCGGTGGAACTTTAGTGAGTGTCCTACAAACAGTGTGTGTATTTGTGCTACGTTAGCATCTCTAGCATTGCCGGGGGCTTCGTGTTCGCCGCCGCCACACGCAGTCTGCGTAACTTTAGTGAGTTTCCAACAGACCGTGTGTGTGTGTGTGTGTGTGTTGGTGGTGAGTGTGAGGTTGTTGGTGGCGTTCTAGCTGTGAACGTAGGTGTAGCAGTGTGTGTACAGTTTATTTATTTTCTTGATTTTTTTAATTACTTGCTTTTATTTTGAATTTCATTTTCTCTCACTGTGTTTATGTTATTGACCAATACACCAAAGCAAATTCTTTGTATGTGAAAACCTACTTTTCAATAACTGGATTCTGATGAAAAGGACTCGTTTTAATAGGCCAGTTCTGGGCTTTGATGAAAAATATCAGCTGCTTCTTCCTGCGGCCTATGTTTTATGATGACTGATGCAATTTGTAGGAAGATGCCTGAATTCATTATATTTTGGTTATAATCCTGGATAACTGTGGTCTGATGCTGCTTCTGATGTTGTCGTCAAAAATCTAGACACTAAATCTAGCTGTGTTTTGTTTTTGTTTCACAACCATGTGCCTATGAGGTCAGTTGTCTGTTGTGTATTAGCAGAACACCTAACCGTATGTTTTTATTTGTTTAATTCAGATCCCATTAACCCATATTGCACAAATTGCAACAATGTCTCACCTGCTCGTTGTACTCTAATATGCACAAATTCAATTTTACACATGAATCCTCAAGAAATGAAAGCATTTACCACACATCTGGCTGGGAAGCCTCAATACTACAACCATTTACCATCATTAGCTATAGATAATTGGAGCTAAATACAGATTTTTTTGAGCCCAAGAGTATTAGTATTATTATTTGTAGGGATGCACCGATACCGGTATCGGGTATCGGGTATCGGGTATCGGGTATCGGGTATCGGGTCCGATACTGTGCTCATGTACTCGTACTCGCAAAATGGCTCCGATACAACGGCACCAATACCATTTTACAGCAGCGCAATGTTAACCTCTCGTCACCAACTTTCGGGTCCTCACGCTCCATCTCCCCGACGGTGCGGGCGAGACGGGCTGGTGGTGCGCCTGACCCCGCGGGGCCGGGATCCCTAATTAGCCTGCGCGCGCCGGCCCTCACATTCATTGCGCCACAGGGTTTTGCTTGCACCCTCTGACTCGCGTGTGCGTTAGACTCCTTGGTCCGTGTTTCGATACGGGTCGGGTGGGTTGCAGCACGACGTGGTTGGGGCGCACTGAGGACAGTCCACCCCGGTCGATAGTCGCACCGGGAGCAGGGAGCCCCGTCATGGTGCGGCGAGGTCGGGGGGGGAAGCCCTGTAAAGCTGCGGCCGTGAGCCACCTTCGCCCCGACCCTTTCCAAGCCGACCTAGAGCCGGTCCGTCTCCGACTCCCCAGCCTGCCGTGTGTCGCTCACACCCTCCAGATGGCTGTTAACGAGGGTCTTTTAGCACAGAGAAGTACTCGTAACGGTACTCGGTATCGGCGAGTACCCAAATGTAAGTACTTGTACTTGTACTCGGTCTGAAAAAAAGTGGTATCGGGGCATCCCTAATTATTTACCTTTAAATACCTATATCTGTGTGTGACGTGAGTTCAGTGTCAAGTGCTTATTTTACCTGCCACCAGAGGCTATTACTCTTTCACAGTGTGCACTAACTTGTTCAGCTGTACTCTGGTTCATGACCTAGTTCTGGGTGCATGCTGCTAACAGGACTACAGCAATACCGTGTGTTCAACCTGCAGCATGCTGCCACAAACCTCCGTATGATCCCATTCCTCCTCACAAATACTCTTTTAACTCCCATTTGACCACCGTTGTCCCTCTGTATCTGTCTTCTTCTGTCTTCGTCAGACCCTGGGGAGGAAATGGGAGCCAAGTCATCGTTGGTGGAGGGTCCGGGGCACGGCTCTGCACTGGTTACTTCTCCCACTCTGGAGAACATCCGGGCAGCATATGAAGACGGAGAGGAGGAAGCTGCCAGGGAGCTGGTCCAACAAGCCTGCTGTGTGGAGTGCAGCGCAGGGATGCCCCGCATCAACGGGGTGAGCACACCCAAAATATACATGACCGTTATGGAAGTTTTTATTGGACTTTATTAGTTGTAATCCACAGAAGACATTCCACAAATGTGTACCATGATTTCCAAATATTTCACTATTCAATTCAATACAATTCAATTTATTCCTAAATATAGCGATCCACAAACATGTATTTTTGTATTTGTGTTGTGTAAAGTCATATCCATAAATATAAAGGGCGATTTGCAAATACGCTTAACTTACTCTGTAAATACGTATTTTAAGGTTTACATGTAAAGTGATATATACGCATTTGTGCATCTATTTCTACATGTTGAATGATATGTGCGCATTTGCAGATCGCTTCGTGTGGATTTATGGGCCACATGACATTTGTAACTTTCTTCCTGTTTGTTTACGGAATTTTGTCCGATTCGTACCGCAGCAGATCTGTAGATAACAGTTGTAATCCACAGAAGACAATTCACAAATATGTACCATGATCTACAAATATTTCACTACCCACAAACATATTTTTGTATTTGTGTTGTCACGGCCACAAAAATACAGGGTGATTTGCAAATACGCATAACTTACTCTGTAAATACGTATTTTAATTCCACATAAAAATGTTATAGCTTTACATGTAAAGTGATATATATGCATTTATGCATTAATTTCTACATGTGGAATGATATTTGCGCATTTTCAGATAGCTTCCTGTGCATTTATGGGCCACGTGACATTTGCAACTTCCCTCCAGTTTGTTTACGTAATTAATTCCAAATGGTACCGTGGCAAATCTGTAGAAACAATCTGTAAGTAAGAGGTGCATTTACTAGCTCCACCAGGAGGGGGCGACATTCCCTCACATGAGCTGACGGAACTACAGTTTAAAGCTATAGAAGTAGAGTCTAAGGAGACAACCAACAGTCTGGCTTCTGGAGGCGAAAGACGACGTGGAATATCTTTATTTAACGCGAGCCAGCGTCAGTGACTAAATCAGTTTGATTGCATTGTTTTCTATTAGAATGAACTAACTGGCCGCGAGAGACGAAGCTCTGCGCAGCATACGTGTTTTTTTCCCTTTCCCAAGCCTTCTTAATACAGTTAGAATCTTAAGAGAAATAATTCACAAATTTGGAGATAAGCATCTTACTCTCTGGTGAAAGAGAAAGCAATTCTCAAAAAGCGTGTCTCTCACAAGTGGATGCAAAATTTGGAATGTTTTCCATCACGAAGTGCCTAAGTTGCATATAATGAAAAAAATTGGAGTGTGGTAAATTATACTTTATACTTTGAGCTTAATTGACCAAAAGATGCAAACTTGTTGTGTAAATAAAAGCCCATTATGCACTTCAGCCCTTTCACACATCATACAGCTAATGTATTGTCCAGCAATGCTGGCGTAAAGGCATGGTTGTGGCAAAATGGTGTATATATCGAAATACTAGGGACTTTGTAGATATGTTTAACTTGACCAAGACTTTTCAGTGAATTTCTGACAACAAAACTATGACTTCCTGATTTAATAGCAGATGCAAGATTAGTGTAGAGTAAGGAGGATAATACGGTTTTATTAAAGACATAAGCTCCAGTTTTAGCTAGAGGGGGTTATTCATGGAGCTAAGATTGAGTGATTCATGGTCTGGAGAACCCCATTGCCAGTATGCCAGTGTCCTAGCATTGGCTGCCCAGTAAATGGTAAATGGACTTGGACTTATATAGCGCTTTTCTAGTCTTCCGACCACTCAAAGCGCTTTACACTACATGTCAGCATTCACCCATTCACACACACATTCATACATTGATGGCTGCTAAGGTGCCAACTTTGCCAATCAGGATCTAATCTAAATACTCATTCACACACCGATGGCTATGCCTTCGGGAGCAATTTGGGGTTAAGTGTCTTGCTCAAAGACACATCGACATGTGACCTGGAGCAGCCGGGGATCGAACCACCGACCTTCCGATTGGTGGACAACCTGCTCTACCCTCTGAGCCACAGCCACCCTGCCGTCCATTAGTAAACTTTAAATACTGGAAGACCCAGACCACCATCCAAAGTGGGCTTGAATAACTGTTTTTTTAGATAGTCTGTGATTTTTATAACCCCAAATAAAATCTAAAATAATTGTCTCTAGCTTCTAGCTGTCTCTAGCCGAGATCCATATCGGTAAATTTTGAAAGAGATATAAGAATGTTGGTAGAGATACCATCTTAATGGCATTTACTCTACCAATCATAGATAGGGGCAGAGTCCTCCAGTGTTCTATGCTGCGTTATTAATTTATCAAAAAAGTTTAGGACTTTTTGAGATTTTGAGTCCTAAATATGTGATATAGTCCTGAACAATCTTGAAGGGGCAATCTTGTAAAATTGTATTTTCTCCAGTAAACATAAGTTCACTTTTACCCCAGTTTATTGTGTAACCAGAAATTTTAGTGAATGTTTTAATATATTGTAAAAGATGAGGAACACCCACTTCAGGATTCATTAAGGTAACAAGTAAATCATCGGCATAAAGCGTAACAAGACATTCTGCTGTACCAGCTGGAATACCCTTTATATGTGGGTGATTTCTTATCCCAATTGCCAAAGGTTCTAGTGCTATATTAAAGGGACTCGCTCTACATAGACATGAATGAGCATCGCTCAAAACAGTGAGGCGACACACGTCAGCTAAAAGCACAATATCACTCTATATTTCAGCTGCTTGGCAGTAATGTTAGCTGACCAGACGAAGGTCTCTACATGAATCAATGCTGATCCTAGTGTTGGCTTTTCCTGCCTCAGCCTCCCGACCGCGGCCGGAGGGAACAGGGGAGACACCGGAGTTTTGGTCAGAGACGATAACGTTTCTCTCTGAGGAGCCCCGTCACTTCACAAGACACGGGAAACCTCTGTTGGTCTGGAGGAGCTGCAGCAGTTATTTCTGCACAAACGTCCACTGTACATTCACTAGATATTCTCAGAGCTAAACTAACTCTTCTGCAGTGTGGAGTGTGCGCGCATGCACGTGAGGTGGAGCGAGCTGAGAGAGTGAGAACGAGTGCGGTGTGTGAGTGAAGGCAGGCAAGCAGAGGAGCAGAGTACAGCAGAGACTCCGGTCCTGGAGACCAAAGCTACGGTCTCCCCCGCGTCCTCCGACCGCGGCCAACACTGTTTAACAGACGGGCTTCACTAGATACAACCAAGAGGTTTTGGCTTCCGTGTAGTTTGTGTTAGAGTCTTGTCTGAACCACGGAGCCACAAGCGAGTGCGCATGGGACACCCCGACCCGCAATGATTTATATGTGTAAGAAGTTACAAACAGTCCCTTTTAAATAACAAAGGGGACGAGCAATCTCCCTGTCTCAAACCCCGATGTAAACTATGTGGCACTGATGTGGTATTATTTGTTAAGACAGAGGATTTAGGAGAGCAATAAATCATTTCAATCCAGTCCACAAAAGTTATACAACTGGCGGAAGAAAGGAAGAAAAATGAAACCTGAAAAACCAGTTCACCACTTGGTCATTCAACAAGGAAAAAATTGTTCCTCTGAGTGTGTTCACACCTGTAATTAGAGCTGTCCACTTGTGATCCGATCACTGAGGATCACGCATGTTAATACCAGGTCTGAACAGGGCCTTAGAACAACTTTAGTCTGCGTTTATGTTGAAAACTTAAGCAGTGAGAAATGTGTCCTCTTCTATTCAAGTCTGAAGCTCTCATCATTGAGGCTCAACACTCTTCCAACAGAAAACATGACAGTTTTTACACTAAATTGTCTTAACTCTAAACTTCTTTTTTAAAGGCGGAATGTTTTGGCTAAAAAATCCATTATAACCTTTCAGCATATTGTAAACTAGACTTCTGCTCCTCCTCATGGCTCTGTTTTCAGGCTTTAGAAAAATCTAGCCCGTGACGGGAGACTTTGGCCAATCACAGGTCATTTCAGAGAGAGAGAGCGTTCCTATTGGCTGTGCTCCCGGCTGGTGGGCGGTGCTTGGTATTTCCTCAGCAGATATACTGTAGATAGAGAGATAGAGAGAGGGAGAGCAGGAGAGAGAGAGAGAGAACATACTGTAGATAGAGAGATTGGTGGAGAGAGAGGGAGAGTGAGATAGATATACTGTAGATAGAGGGAGAGAAAGAGAGGGAGAGCGAGAGAGAGTGAGATAGATATACTGTAGACAGAGAGAGGGAGAGCGAGAGAGAGAGAGAGAGATAGATATACTATAGACAGATGGGCGGAGAGAGAGAGAGTGAGATAGATATACCATAGATAGAGAGATGGGCGGAGAGAGAGAGAGAGAGGGAGGGAGAGAGTGAGATAGATATACTATAGAGAGATGAGAGAGAGAGAGATGAGAGAGAGAGAGAGAGAGAGAGAGAGAGATACCATAGATAGAGAGATGGGCAGAGAGAGAGGGAGGGAGAGAGTGAGATAGATATACTATAGATAGAGAGCTAGAGAGATGGGCAGAGAGAGAGAGGGAGAGAGAGTGAGATAGAGAGATGGGCGGAGAGAGAGAGAGAGAGATACTATAGAGAGATGGGCGGAGAGAGAGGGAGAGCGAGAGAGAGAGTGAGATAGATATACTGTAGATAGAGAGATGGGAAGAGAGAGAGTGAGATAGAGAGAGTGAGATAGATATACTGTGTTATATATATATATCTATATCTAGATATATCTAGATATAGATAGATATAGATAGATAGATAGATAGATGGAATATTGCCATTTTTCCGATACCAAGGATTAATCCGTGTGTGTGTGTGTTTGTTTGTGTGTGTGTTGTGTTGTTGCAGGTGCGTCTCCTGTGTGTGGCCACTCAGCATGGTGATCTGCAGAGTGTGTGTTACCTCCTGAAAGAAGCCCGTATAACTGTTCCCCAGGAGCCGTCCAACAGCAACCCAGCCATCCTGGCATCATACTACGGCCACGCCAGCCTGGTCAAAGAGCTGCTGGATTCTATACCTGGTAGGAGCAAGAAGAGCTCAACATTCACAATATGGAACTTACATTATAATAACATGCATTCATTCATTCTTAAATTGAAGGCCAGCTGATGTCCTGCACTTTATTTAATTCCATATTCATGGTGTTACTGATACTGCTTTAACAATATTTAAAGAGGGGGGGCACTCCACCATTTTTATGTCAAAGTCACTTTACTAGTTATGGATAGTACCGCTCAGCACGTGAAATCAGTTGTATAATGTCTTCTGTGGTTCTGGACAAGCTGTGTCGAGTCTGAGAAAATAACACCCGACGATGTCATGGTGATGTCATCAGTGTGATCTCGCCCTGGAGTTATATCAATTTATACAAAAACAAACTGCATTACAAACTGGAAGTGTGGAGTTGTTCAATAGATAGATGTCACGATTTCTGTTCTACATCGGAAAACAATCGAAATTAGCTTCTGATCTCGACCTGTGTAATCAACAGCATGATCGCCAATTATTTTTCCTCTTTCCGCGCCCACCTACTTATGAACATCTGGAGAAATAATACAGCTGGAATAAAAAAATTTAACCATCTCACTGCCCAGCGTGCAGTCCAAAGATCATTGAGTTTTATAAACACACCAGGTTTACTATTAAAACGTCATTGGTCGATCGTTGATTATACAACCAGGTGCTCAAAATATGGTAGTAAATACCATACCATATATATATAGAAAACTGGAAGTGCACTCGGAGAGCGCAGACCTCCGCCTAGTTAGGTTTCATGTACAGGTTTCACCAAGGTTTCGCCACCAAAATCTAATGGATTGTTCATTGTGCCACACCCCACCCCTCTAAAACATTTCATTCAAATCCATTGTGGACTTTTGGAGTAATCCTCCAAACCGACAAACAAACCAACGCCGGTGAAAACATAACCTCCTTCCTAGGCCTTCGGCCGTGGTGGAGGTAATAATCTGACAGAAAACCGTGTAGCTCAACTCAAGGTCAGGTCTTAAATGAACTTTTAAATGGTCTGTCAGATCGGTCAGTGGACTAAAGGAAGCTCAGCAGTGCAGTCTGTGTGGTTGTTAATGAAGAAAAGTTTGTCCTCCTCTGACTGATCTCTCCTGAGTGGTGTCCCCTGACTGGTGTTGGCTCTCCGGCTCCCTCTCAGGTCCATGTCTGAGGAGAGACTTGCTGAACTGGATGCTGGCCACATCTTGCCAACAGGGTCACCTGGACGTGGTCCGGCTTCTGGTCCACAGCTACGATGCTGACGCCAAGGACTGTGCCATCCATAGCGATGAGTTTGCTGTCATCACTGGGCTGCCGCTCTACGCTGCTGCACGAGCAGGTAGGGAGACACGCACGCACGCACGCACGCAAAAAATTCTACAGTGCCTTCAAAAAGTATTCAACTCTTGCATTCATGTCCTGAAAATACGGAGAAATACTTACCATGGGTGCTTTCCATTCAGCTAACATGGCTCCTCGCTTCCCTCACTCGGGTCTCTTCCTAGCATCTCAGTAGCTAACTTCATCTGTGGTTCCTTGACTACACCTGAAGTCCTCTGGGACTCGCTCCTCGTTTCCTCGCTCCTCGTTTCCTCGCTCCTCGTCTCCTCGATCCTCGTCTCCTCCCTCCTCACCCCTCGCTCCTCGTCTCCTCCAATACAAAATGAATGGATTGAAACATCCTTGATGATGGCAGACCTTGATCAATATCCATATCATAGGCTGGAGGACTGAGGAGCTAGGGAGGGAAAATGGAGAGCACCCCGTATCGGTGACTTCCACATTATGTCAGGCTGTCTATATACAGAGCCAGGACAACATGATAATGTATTATATATAGGCCTGTCACATTAGGGGTGTCACGATTCGATTTTAAGATCATGGTCACGATTTGATATTTCTTTGGAATGTACCACACTAAGGCCATGTGGGGAACAAGCTCTTCAACAACAAAAAGAAGATCCACTAGACAGCTGGAGGGGTACTTTACAACAACAGCTGGAGTTTCTCAGAGTTTACGAGGCACACCTGAATGCACCACAAAGTCCCCGTCGGCACCCACATGCTTTACACTATACGGTGAGCATAAAAACAGCTTCACTGTACAAAGCGATGTAGACACACAATCGATTTCAAGCGGAGATTGCTGGGCAGCGGCTGAAATCGGCAAACAGTTTGATGAGCGCTGTTTTCTTTCTCTAAATCTTCTGCAGGCTACAAACTGTAGTTTGTCTGTCAACGACATGTTCCTTGTTTACATTACTTACGGGCAAAACGAGACTGAATCTGGGGTTGGCTTTCACCCGCTGGCGAGGACCCCCTAACCCTCGTTGAGTCGGGGAGGAGGGGCCAACTTCACATGTTGAGTTTACAAACCGCCGAACCGCAACCGACAAATCCTACTCCTTGTGCCTTTAATACAATATACAGGATGAACATACATGTACAGTGTCTGACCAGCTTGAGATGAGACATCACTGTGAAGCACTACATGGACAAACAAATCAGAATGCCTTAAAAAGCTCTTTTTAACATTTATAACATTTCTTTATATTCATGTTAACATTTTTTCTTTTATTCTTCCTGGTTTTAGACTTGGACATGAACCTGCTGTAGATGCCTATGATTTCTGTTTCAGCTTCACATTTCACCAGCACAACTTTAGACACATTGTACGAGATCTGACTGAATCGTCTTTTAATTCTATTCCCTCGATGCTAAATTCAGTCTTTCATTTACTTTGTGAAACAGAGTCATGTTGGGAGGGTTTGCCTTGTTTCATTGAATGGGAGACTACTGATGTGCCATCACCTCTTACTTTACTCTACTTTACTTTACTTTACTTTACTGTACTTTACTTTACTTTACTTTGACTTTACTGTACTTTACTTTACTTTACTTTACTGTACTTTACTTTGACTTTACTTTACTTTACTGTACTTTACTTTGACTTTACTTTACTTTGACTTTGACTTTACTCTACTCTACTTCACTTTACTTTACTTTACTTTACTTTACTTTACTTTACTTTACTTTGACTTTATTGTTCACCGTAGTGGGAACTTGTCTTTGGCTTCTCTAGTACATACAAGATAAATACAAACATGACACAGCATATCACCAGGACGTGATAAAACATTAAAACATAGAGTCAGTAAAACACTCTGCAGTTACAAAACATACAACAACAGACGTACCATTGTGCAAATGGGCAGGAAACAGCAGCAGCAGGTGGGGATAGGTTACACATTTCAAAACACTTTAGGTCTCCCCTAGTGCAGTCATTTTGCCTTCAGTACCTGTATGGCACGGGGAATAAAAGACCTCTTATATATGTTCCGGTTGGCCCTCGGGGTCCTGAATCGACGGCCAGACGGGAGCAGCTCAAACTCAGAGTTTAGCGGATGACGTGATTTAAGCTATTTCTGTTCTTCCATTCATTGTGATAGAGAGCAGTGATCGCATTGAGCACAAGCTCTGCGGTGGAGATGTCTTGGCCTAGGCTGACCAATCAACATAACTGAGCAAAGACCAGTATCATGTGACTGAGTACAGTCAGTGTGCGCTTGAGAGGGGTGGAGGTGGCTGTCTGTCAGTCAGGGTGCAAATCAAATTAACGCAAGATTAAAAAAGAATAGGGTAAAATAAAGAATCAAATATAAATAGATAGATGGATATAAGTAAAAGAATGATGGATAAAAGGATGGTGTTTAAAAAGGTGATGGATAAAAAAGATGATGTGGTTGTATGTGATGTGTGGACTGTAAATGGAGTTAAATGTAATCATGGGTTAGTATTGGTGTGTACTGGTGGCCCATTGTCCTTCATGGATTAACTGTGAAAAGCCATGTAAGTGCTGGAACAGTACTGGTGACAGATACACTCCACACTCTGGTGCTGTGAAGACGTGACGTGATCAGTGCGTTCTGTGTTGCAGGTAACGAGGAGATAGCGTGCTTCCTACTGCAGAACGGAGCAGGATTCTCCTCGTACACCCTGATGGACCATCCAGCCTTCAGCAAACACCTCCTCAGACTGAAGCTACAGGAAACGTCCAACGCAGAGGGAGAGCAGGTTTGTGTTCTGGAGACAAAGGGCAGCGATGATGATGTAGCAGAGCACCATCGTTAATATCAGGATTCATAATGAACAACAGATGATCTCTCAGAGAGCTCTGCAGGATGTGGTCAAACCTTAGGGAGCAGTATGTAACCACTGTGTTCTATTCTGTGTGTGTAAACAATACAACACTTCAGACAGTATAGATTCTATACTGAATAATATACAGTCATTGCACCATTAGTCTATTCTAAGAAAACAATGCAGCTTGGGAGGAGTTATTTTTGTGCCATTAACTTCATGCATCACAAAAGTTTCAGTTTATTCGGCGGTCGGATTTTTAAGAGTTAAATCTTCAGTAGTCAACAATGTTTTTGGCATCATTGGGCAAAAATTCCATAACCTTTCAGCATATTGTAATTCAAGTGTTCTGAGAGAAAACCAGACTTCTGCTCCTCCTCATGGCTCTGTTTTCAGACTTTAAAAAATCTAGAAGACTTGGGCCAATCGCAGGTCATTTCAGAGAGAGAGCATTCCTATTGGATTCTGAAAACATCTGAGGAGAGAAATAGGCATTACAGTAACAGAATATTGATTCATATTTGATCAGCGCTGCCTAGTTTGACCGTTTGATCGGAGTTCGCGAGTGATTGACAGCTGCTCAGAGACGGCAGACTCCTGCTCGACTCTGATTGTTGTTTTCCTCCTGTCTGTGAAATCTTGCAGATGCTGTTAGGAGCAACGTAGGACAACGGAGGAACATGATGTTGTCAGATTACCTGTTTCATGTACTACTGTCAGGATATAGTGACTGTTTTATAAACATAACTTTTTTGAATCATATTTTAGCTGACAGCAGAGCCTAACTTTATAAGTATATAATGTTACCAAACAAAAGAGAAATGCTCTCCCCTCGTCCTGAAATGGTCCTAAATCGATTCTAGAGTACTTCCTTGTTTATATATGAAGCGCTACACGAGATGAAGCAGCACTGTGTGTGTGTTTGACCAATCAGCGACGGTCATCACTGCAAACTCCGCCCTGAAAGCTCCTGTACTTTCAAAAAGTACTACCCCCCCAACCAGGGCCTTTCTGGAGTGTAAAAAAGCCCCCAAAAATGTCCTAAGTTAGACCCTGGTTCCTGCTGTGGAAACATAAAGAGTTCCTCAAAAGGTTCCTGATTTTGGGGGAAACGGGGCTTATGTAAAGATCCTCATATAAAGATGATGTTGATGACATCACACAGATCACTGTGTTTTTGTGAGGGTAGCTTTTGTGCTCATTCACTTGTTCTGCTGGTGATGGTTTGGGACACACACAGTTCATTTGTCACTACCTGCTGAACGAATGATGTAGTCTGGGTTAGTAATATGTTAGCTAGCCAGATGCCTATCAACAGTGGCTTCTAGTTGTGTGTCACATTCAAATCTACCTCTAAAAAGTCATTTTATGGTTTTTAAATCCTGAAAAGGTCCACATATATATTACGGATGCACCGATACCAGTATCGGGTATCGGGTCCGATACTGTGCTCATGTACTCGTACTCACAAAACGGCTCCGATACAACGGCACTGATACCACTTAACAGCAGCGTGACGTTAACCTATCGCTCACGCTCTACCTCCTCGACAGTGCGGGCGAGACGGGCTGGTGGTGCGCCCAACCGCGCGGGGCCGGGATCCCACCTCAGCCGGCGCGCGCCGGCCCTCACTTTAATTGCGCCATGGGGTTTTGACTCGTGCGTGCGTTATACTCCTTGGTCCGTGTTTCAAGACGGGTCGGGTGGGTTGCCGACATCGCCGCAGACCCCTGGCGCCTTTTACGTGGGCCGAGCCCCGTCCTGGGGGCACGACGCGGTTGGGGCACACTGAGGACAGTCCGCCCCGGTGACACGTTGGCCGCGCCCCCAGACACCTTTCCAAGCTGACCTAGAGCCGGTCGCGGCGCACCGCCTCGTATGCGGGACTCCCCAGCCTGCCGTGTTTCGCTCACACCCTCCAGCTGGCTGTTAACGAGGGTCTTTTGGCACAGAGAAGTACTCGTATCGGTACTCTGTATCGGCGAGTACCCAAATGTAAGTACTTGTACTTGTACTCGGTCTGAAAAAAAGTGGTATCGGAGCATCCTTAATGTATATAAGTTATCATGATATTGTGGTGATGTGGTTTCTGCAGCACATGCATATTCGCTTGTTAATAAATTGGAAACTCGTCAATGCAGGCTGTCACCGTGTGCTGGAGTGGTCTGCAACTGCCCTGGTTGGAGCTGGATTGGTTCATGGACGTCTCCTCACGTATCACCCACCTGGATCTGTCAACCAACAGCCTGACTGCTCTGCCCTCTGTGGTGCCCTGGGGTCTCATCCACCTGCAGACTCTAGATCTTTCCAACAATCTGCTGAGAGAGCTGCCAGCTGCTCACAACTCCCAGGAGGTCATCTGCTCAAGGTACATATGGCGCAAGGTAGTGTGGCCTAGATGCAGCTGTGACATACAATGATCAGCCATAACATTCAGACCACTGAGAGATGAAGTGAATAGCATTGGTTATCTCGTTCCAATGGCACCTGGCAGTGGGGGGGATATATTAGACAGCAAGTGAACATTTTGAACTTTGAACTTTGTGTTGGAAGCAGAAAAAAAGGGCCAGCGTAAGGATGTGAGCGACTTTGACAACAAGGGCCAAATAGTGTTGTCTAGACGACCGGGTCAGAGCATCTCCAGAACTGCAGCTCTTGTGGGATGTTCCCGGTCTGCAGTGGTCAGGACCTACCAAAAGTGGTCCAAGGAAGGAGAACCGGTGAACCGGCGACAGGGTCAGACCCGAGGCTCATTGATGCATTTGGGGAGCGAAGGCTGGCCCGTGTTGTCTGATCCAATAGAAGAGCTACTGGAGCTCAAACTGCTGAAAAGGTTAATGCTGGTTCTGATAGAAAGGTGTCAGAACACACAGTGAGGAGCAGTTTGTTGAGTATGGGGCTGCGTAGCTGCAGACCGGTCAGGGTCACGCTGACCCGTGTCCACTGCCATAAACGCCTACAATGGAAATCAGAACGGGACCACGGAGCAATGGAAGAAGGTGGCCCGGTCTGATGAATCACGTTTTCTTTTACATCATGTGGATGGCAACGAGTTGGAGGTGTTGACTCGGCCTCCAAATTCTCCAGATCTCAATCCGATCGAGCGTCTGCGGGATGTGCTGGACAAACGAGTCCAATCCGTTGATACCTTCAGAGGTCTTGTGGAGTCCATGCCTCGACAGGTCAGGGCTATTTTGGCGTCAAAAGGTGGACCTTCTCAATATTAGGCAGGTGGTCATAATGTTATGGCTGATCGGTGTATATTTTCACACAATAACAGGATAGCAGCTAGTCAGTAAACTCCATCTTGGATATGATGGATGTCCTCCAGTTAATTGCAAATACCTCATTGGTTGCTTATTGGAATCTCCTTATCTGAATAGATTCCAGTCCAAACGGGTGATCTGATTGGATCTATTATCATTGCTATTATCTGTTGGTTATCTGAGTTTGATGTCAGTCAATATCAAACTCAGCTGTGCGGTAGCCCAGGCAAGCAGTAGAGACTAGGGAGAAACTAACCGGCAGCTTCCATCCAAAATAACAGGTGAAAAATAATAAGTACATTTACTAACTCTCAGCCAAGCTTATGCATATTTACAGTCTGCTTTTAACATTGTTCAGTCACAATTACATCTTAAACCAGTTTTGAATGCAGAAAAAACTAAGCTTATGTTTTTTTCAAAATCCAAGAAGACGGTTGATACTAGTCCAAGCATTCTAACTGTGCAGGGTGAGAAGATTGAACAAGTTCAAATGTATAAATATTTTGGTATTTAAATTGACAGCCAGCTCTCTTTTAAACCTCACGTTGAAACACTTGTGAAGAAGCTAAAACTAAAACTAAGATTTTATTATCGGAACAAGGCCTGTTTTTCTATTGAAGCAAGGAAGAGATTGGTTACTTCTACATTTTGACCTTTGCTAGATTATGGGACTCTGCTTTATATGAATGCATCTGCCCAGTGTGTACGAATGTTACATACTGTCTATCATAGTGCACTGAGGTTTGTGACTGGCTC
Source organism: Sebastes fasciatus (assembly GCF_043250625.1). Classification (NCBI taxonomy): domain Eukaryota; kingdom Metazoa; phylum Chordata; class Actinopteri; order Perciformes; family Sebastidae; genus Sebastes; species Sebastes fasciatus. The sequence continues at coordinate 41,142,215 of NC_133796.1, forward strand.
TAAAGTGCTCACACATCACTGTACCCTGTACACCAAGGCTAGCTGGCCCTCTTTGTCTATGGGGAGGCACAAACATTGGCTCGCATTTATTTCTAAGTCCATTCTTGGTATACCCCCCTCCTATCTGTGCACTCTCATGTCGTGCAACACTGGCAGCTATAGCCTATGCTCGTCTGACCTGTACTTATTATCTGTACCTAAGGTTCACACAGAACTAGGTAAGATGGCCTTTAGCTATTCCGCTCCCTTTTCCTGGAATACACTGCAAGCTAAGTTGAAACTGGGAAATCTGATTACTTTTGATGAATTTAAAACATTAATGAAAGACCTAGAAGCAGAGTCAATCGGGAGCTGTCTGTGTTTCTGAATATTTTCACTTTGACGTTGCCTTCAAACACTTGATTTGAATGTGTTTTGTATGATATTATGCCATGTATTTATTTTGCATTTGTTTTATGTTGTGGCGTCTGAAACTTTATGTATGTTTAAATGCTGCTGTCTTGGCCAGGTCTCTCTTGCAAAAGAGATTCTTAATCTCAATGAGTACTACCTGGTTAAATAACGGTTAAATAAAATAAAAAATACACTAAAACCTAAAATGATCATATATAAACTCGGAAAAAAAAATTTGGAAATTTGTGTTTGGTGGATTGAGTCAATACCAACAGGAGAATACTCTGTTTAGCATCGGCAGAGAATGGCAAATTTTACTTGGGAGCTACCCACATAATCAGCTGTGCTGCTCATCCCACAAATGCATGATCCTTACAAGTTGGACATCATTGTGAAGGTAAATAAACAGGCTTTCCAACCATATAAAATACAATGACCATTAGCATTGTAACAACAGAGAAATAATCCACCAAACACTAATTCCTCAAAAAAAATTCTGAGTTTGTATATAACAAAATGAGTGTAACTATTCAAGAAAGTAGTTCAGATCAGCTCAATCTTGACCATATACAGCATGAAATACTACTTGCATGTTAACGCATCAGCGGCTGTGGCTCAGAGGCAGAGCGGGTCGCCCACCAATCGGAAGGTTGGTGGTATGAGCATTTAGATTAGATCCTGACGGGCAGGTTGGCACCTTGCATGGCAGCTTCTGCCATCAGTGTATGAATGTGTGTGTGTGGATGCGTGTGAATCTGAGCTTTCTTAACCAGGATGGAGATGTGTGATGATGGCCATGTCGGGCTTTATGTGATGCTGATTCCCACTTGTTCCACCTCAGCTCCACTGTTTGATGCTCATGATACTTGTGTAACTGTTAATCACTTCAAGGTCCCATATTGTAAAAAGTGAGATTTTCATGTCTTTTATATTATAAAGCAGGTTTAAGTGCTGTATAAATACTGTTAGAGTATCAAAACGCTCAATATACGGAGAAAAACACACAGCCCGTATTCAGAAATTGTGCGTTTGAAACAAGCCGTTAGGATTTCTGTCCATTTGCGATGTCACAAATATACAATATTTAGATCCTTACACGGTTTTAAACATAAACATTCTGAATAATATTCTGAACGTTCATGTTTTGAATGCAGGACTTTCACTTGTAGTGGAGCATTCTTACCATTTCTTTTGCCTGAGTAAAGGATCTGAATACTTCTTCTACCGCAGTCCAATAGCTCTCCTAATAACTCCAAACTGTCTTGTTATATTTACATCCTGTATCTTAGTGTGTCTTGTTGGCTGGTAAGTAGGGATGTCCATAATTAACCGTATAACCGTTAACCGATATTAAACATTTTAACCAATTAACGCTATTGGTTAAAACGGTTAAGTGAAATGTTAATAATTAACTCAAAAGCTGAGCGGCTCGTCTCTTTTAAGGAGAAAAGCTGGTCCACCTTAACAGCCCACCTTAAGAGGCGGAGCTGGAGTTGCAGGATACAGGAAGTTGGCTCCGGTCTCTAGCTCGCTTGAGTGGAGTGGAGGAGTTGTAGTTTCGTAGCATTTATTCACCGACAAATAAACTGTACACACACTGCTACACCTACGATCACAGCTAGAACACTAACAACAACCTCACACTCACCACCAACACACACACACACGGTCTGTTGGAAACTCACTAAAGTTACTCAGACTGCGTGTGGCGGCGGCGAACACGAAGCCTCCGGCAATGCTAGAGCTGCTAACGTAGCACAAATACACACACTGTTGGACACTAAAGTCACGCCGGACAGACACACAGCTGACAACCTGCTAAACTAACCTAAATGTGCGGTGGAGACTTTTACTGGGAAAGTGGCTGCATGTCTGCGACACTACACGCAGCATCGTAGCTGCTAAGTTAACGCTCCCGTCAACCAATATCTGTTGTGCTCCTGCAGCTGGTACACCGCTGCATACGAGGCACAAATCTTGTTGGTTAAAGGGACTATTTGTAACTTTCAGAAATGCTTGTTAACAGCGACACCTGTGGCCGTGAAATCAACGAAAGTCAGCGTCGAGCTTGCGCTTGCTCGCTCTAAATATACCTGAACGAGCATTGCTCAAAACAGTGAGGAGACACACGTCAGCTAAAAGCACAATATCACTCTATATTTCAGCTGCTTGGCAGTAATGTTAGCTGACCAGACGAAGGTCTCTCTATGAATCAATGCTGATACTAGTGTTGGCTTTTCCTGCCTCAGCGCAGGCTGAGGCAGCGGGGCTGCAGCTCCTCCAGACCAACAGAGGTTTTCCGTGTCTTGTGAAGTGACTGGGCTCCGCAGAGAGAAACTTGTCGTCTCAGCCCGCAGCCGGAGTGAACAGGGAAGACACCGGAGCCCCGTCACTTCACAAGACACGGGAAACCTCTGTTGGTCTGGAGGAGCTGCAGCAGTTATTTCTGCACAAACGTCCACTGTACATTCACTAGATATTCTCAGAGCTAAACTAACTCTTCTGCAGTGTGGAGTGAGCGCGCGTTCACGTCTAGAGGTGGAGCGAGTACGCGCGCGGTGTGAGTGAAGGCAAACAGGCAGAGGAGACAAGGCTCCGGCCACACGCGAGCATATGCGAGCGCGCATGTGTCCCGACCCGGTACATTTATACGCTTAGAAAGTTACAAACAGTCCCTTTAACGGTTAATAATCAGTTAACGAGGGTCGCTTGTCGGTTAAGAAACATTTTCAAAATGAGCATCCCTACTCCAAACTGTCTTGTTATATTTACATCCTATATCTTAGTGTGTCTTGTTGGCTAGTAAGTGATCTATGAATCCATCCTCTGAGGACAGCACTTCAGTGATACTGAACCCAGTTGTTATTGGTCAATAAATGTCTCCAATGCATGCTTCACTTTGGCTAAAAGCTTATTTCTGCAAATGTCAGTGTTGAAGTATTCCCTCATTTAAGGCTTTTACAAGTGTTGGGCTAAAAGTGATGAAATGACTCAGTCCTGAATGTAGCTGCTTGTGTCATGAAGAGCAAACTGTCAGCCGTCACCCTTCTCAGCCTCCCTTTCTCCTCTACTTCAGTTTACAGCAGATCAATCTCTCTCAGAACCAGCTCACCAGCTTGCCACCCGGACTTCTCCATCTGACCCACATCCAGAGACTTTCTGCTGCTAAGAACCAGCTCACAGTCTTGTTTGACATCCCTCTCAGTATGTTCCAACTCAACTTATATATTACTATTGCATGTATGTATGTATGTCGGAAGAACATTTTCATATAGATTTAATACAGTTTTAAAGAATATTTGATATGAACTTAATTGTTGTCAGTTGCATGTCAAGGTTAGCTGCAAGGGTGACACGGCATATGGCAACCCCCCAGACATGAACATGAACACATCCTGAAAACCAACTGAAGGGATGTTTTAAATCAGCTAGCACATGTCAGGCACGTAAACCTGCAGGTCTGAAGCTGTGACTCAGCCTGACTCAATACTTCTAATTAGGGATGCACCGATACCACTTTTTTTCAGACCAAGTACAAGTACAAGTACTTACATTTGGGTACTAGCCGATACCGAGTACCGATACGAGTACTTCTCTGTGCCAAAAGACCCTTGTTAACAGCCAGCTGGAGGGTGTGAGCGACACACGGCAGGCTGGGGAGTCCCGCATACGAGGCGGTGCACCGTGACCGGCTCTAGGTCGGCTTGGAAAGGCTCGGGGCGAAGGTGGCTCGCGGCCGCAGCTTTACAGCGCTCCCCGCCCGGACCTCGCCACACCATGGACAAAGGGCTCGCTGCGCCCTCTCTCCCCGACGGGGAGGGACGGCCCCCTGCTCCCGGTGCGACTGGCGACCGGGGCGGACTGTCCTCAGTACGCCCCAACTGCGTTGTGCCGTGGCCCACGTAAAAGCTCCATGGGTCTGCGGCGATGTCGGCAACCCACCCGACCCGTCTTAAAATAAGGACCAAGGAGTCTAACGCACGCGCGAGTCAGAGGGTGCAAGCAAAACCCCGTGGTGCAATGAAAGTGAGGGTGGGATCCCGGCCCATCAGGGTCGGCATCACCACCGGCCCGTCTCGCCCGCACCGTCGGAGAGGTGGCACGTGAGGCCCCGAAAGATGGTGACAAGATGTTAACGTCGCGCTGCCGTAAAGTGGTATCGGTGCCGTTGTATCTGAGCCGTTTTGCGAGTACGAGTACATGAGCACAGTATCGGACCCGATACTGGTATCGGTGCATCCCTACTTCTAAGGCTCATTAGTTTCACCAATAAAGATACTCTGTTTCCAAACTGATTTGATGTCCCCACACTTCTGTGTCCTGCTGCTAGAGAGCTCTGATAGCTAGCCCATTAAAAACAACAAATGTTTTTAAAGTTTAAAAACAAACCACACTGTGAAACTACAATGAGTTGTGCTGCAAATAGTATTTTTTAAATCAGTTTTTTACTCGCAAGTCATTGCATAAATGAATAAACTAATATATAAAAGTGAATTAAATAACAGAAATCAGACAGCCAAAGAAGATCGTTTATCATCAGTTGTCTGAAATGTCAGAAAATAATGAAAAATGTCCAAAAGTTTCCAAGGTGATGTCCTCAGATGTTTTGTCCAGGCAACAGTCCATAACCCGGGGATAGTTTACAATGATAGAAAAGAGAGAAGAGCAGAACATCTTCACATGGGAGAGGAGGGAACAGAGAACATTTTTCCCTTTTTCTCATCGCTTAATAAACGTATTGTTCACTCATCTATTAGCAGCCTGGATATATTATTCATCAATATCCATACAGGTTATTTCAGCCATTTATGCTCTTTTTGTCAGATGAATGAAGTATCAGCAGCTGGAAGGCCTTTTAGTTGTTAATTAGTCATTTGTGCAGGTGTGATTTAGACTTTGACTGTGTTCTTTATTTCCATTCTGTCAGCCACTAACTGGATCGGTCTACGTAAGCTGGAGGAGCTGGATGTGTCTGATAACTGTCTGACCAGTCTGCCCACGGCAATCATGCACTGTTTGAAATCCTTGAGCTTCCTCAACGTGTGCAGGAACACACTGAGCACCTTCCCTGACCCCTGGGCTTGTCCACTGGTAAGAAACTAGACTGCTAATGATCCACTTCCTGTTTGCTGATATTAGAGGATTTTTTCTTATAATCATTTAAACTAGAATATTCCAGTTGCTGTTGTCCAGGTTTGATATTGTGGGTGTTACTGCTTACTAGTGCAGTACCCATTGAAAAGCTGCCTGTTCAGAACGGGCTGAATGCTTGGCCTGTGGTGTTGCTGCTCTCAGCTTTCTCAAGAACGGCTCATACAAACAACTCTACACTCGACGTTGTGCTTCCTCGGGTCCTGAACAATACACCTGTCATGACATAGTTGCATTACACACCGAAGTCATGGCTACTCACGGTCAGAATCACTGGTGAAAATCACTCCACACCAGGGGCAGACTTTACCGTTAGGCAGCGTCCTGGGGCCCCCGACTAAAAGGGCCACAAACAGCTATAGATTTTTGACGATGTGTAGATAGATATAAGAAAAGTATTGACTTATGTTACTATTCTAACTCATTTTACAGTGAAATAACTTTGAAAAAGGTCCCCAAAGCACTTAAAAATATGCAACTCAACTGTGCTACTTACTGTGTACTTCTAATTCAGAGGAAAACATTGTAGTACCACATTTACCCTGACAGAAACATGTTACTGGTTATGTTGCAGATTCAGATTTTACTCACAAAATATAACAATTCAAATATGATGCATTATTATTCATTAAATTGTCCAGCATCATATTAGAATTGAAGCACATTTAAGTACATTACGCTGATAATACCTCTCTGTCACTCTTCACTTGAAGTAAACATTTAAATGCAGGACTTTTACTGTACGGTATTAATAGTTGTACTGTTAATATTTAGAGGGACTGTTTGTAACTTCTTACTTCCCATGCGCGCTCGCGTGTGGCTACGCTGTTCAGACTCTAAACAGTGTTGGCCGCAGTCGGAGGACGCGGGGGAGACCGTAGCTTTGGTCTCCAGGGCCGGAGTCTCTGCTGTACTCTGCTCCTCTGCCTGCCTTCACTCACACACCGCGCTCGTTCTCACTCTTTCGCTCCATTCTCACGTGCATGCGTGCACACTCCACACTGCAGAAGAGTTAGTTTAGCTCTGAGAATATCTAGTGAATGGACGTTTGTGCAGAAATAACTGCTGCAGCTCCTCCAGACCAACAGAGGTTTCCCGTGTCTTGTGAAGTGACGGGGCTCCGCAGAGAGAAACGTTATCGTCTCCGACCAAAACTCCGGTGTCTCCCTGTTCCCCCCGGCCGCAGTCGGGAGGCTGAGGCAGGAAAAGCCAACACTAGGATCAGCATTGATTCATGGAGAGACCTTCGTCTGGTCAGCTAACATTACTGCCAAGCAGCTGAAATATAGAGTGATATTGTGCTTTTAGCTGACGTGTGTCTCCTCACTGTTTTGAGCGATGCTCGTTCATGTCTATGTAGAGCGAGCGCGAGCAACAGGACGCTGACCTTCGTTGACTTAACGCCCACAGGTGTCGCTGTTAACAAGACATTTCTGATTCTTACAAACAGTCCCTTTAACAGTTTTAAAAAAGAAAAAAGGTTTTCTTTGAGTAGCCTACTTCTTCTACCACTACCAATACCAGCATTCCCAGTTAGAGAGGGTAAAAAGTAAATCAAGCACATTGTCTGCATGTGGCCCCTAAAATCACTAAACCCGCCCCTGAACAACACACCCAGGTTGAGTTACTCAGTCAGAAACATGGTGAGATACACCTAGTGGAGGTTTCCAAATAGGCGTATTAGTCGCTTGCTTTGACATAACCACCAAAGTAGAGCATAGATTTAATTAGCAGAGGGATTTTGCTGGCGGTTACGTTATTAGTGTTATAAGTTAGTATCAAGTCCGACAGCAGAGAAATACAGTCTGACTCTCAGGGGAAAAACACACCCGAGGCTTACTCATGGTTTACTCAAGGTCACACGGTCACACCGGGGCAAATACACTCTGGTTTGATTCTGCTTCCAGTTTGATGCTTCTCATGTCCCAGTAGGCTCCTGGTATTGCTATTGGGGGCTCTTGCCCGTTTGGGTCGAAATGCTCGTCTCAGTCTGCAGGGCCCCGAAGCCCCCCCCCCACTGCTGCACAGAGAGCTGTGTGCTTGTTTATTCGAGGTTTATTAATATTGAACGTGACCAACGTGTCCAGATTGCACCAAATTCAACACTGCACATCCTCGGGGTCCCTCCTGCAATACACCCGCCAAGTGTGAAGTTGCTCGGCTCTGGAGATATGCAGATAACACACAGAAGTCCAGACAGATATCCCTGGCTGTGCAGTTAGAGTGAGTTCATTTGATGAATTATTTCAGTATAATTGTTTAACAGTATACTCTTTGCCATCTATAGGTACCTTATCACCACAATTGGTTTATTATAGATGTTTTAATGGTTACACCCACTCATCAGTGCCACATAATAATGTAAAAGCTGTTTGACAGTGGGTGCTTTCCAAAGCTCTTATTTGTTGTTTCCTCACTCCTTGCTCATCGCTCCTCAGAGATCCCTCCTCGCACCTCGCTCCCTGCTCCTCGCTTGAACCGGAAGTTGTTCTGGTGCGCCATCTTGAAGACTGTCCCAAAGCTCTTATTTCTGCACAGAGGAGCGAGGAGGGATCTCTGAGGAACGAGGAACGCGGATACATGAGAGCAGCCTTCACGGAAGTCTTTTACCGACCGACACGCCCCTTTACTGGATATCAGTTACTGATTGGACGCTGCTGCCGACCGGACTGATCTGATAACTTTACCATCACTGGAGTTTGATACCGGAGTGAAGACAGATCACAGATTAAACGTTTTATATTTTAGCTGTCTTCTGATTCACCATCTGGTTATAATCTGTGTTAACTGTAGCTCTGAACAGCAGCAGAAGGACCTGCAGTATCTCTCCTTCACACACCGCCAGTGAAGCAGCCTGGCACTGAAAGAGCTTTATAAAACCTGACAAACGGGTCTAAAACCTCTTTCTGCTTTTATTAGAAAGATTTTCTTTTCCTGATCTGTAATTTTCCCCATTAACTTTTATTAATGATACTATTAAAGTCCGAGAGAGAAGGAGAGTGTGTCTGTCAGCAACAAACACCTTTTACATCATTTATCTTCATTTCCATTCAGTCACATGAGGCTGATCATTCCTGAGTGTTGGGTCTGATATGAATTACATCATTTACGTTTTCCCTGAAACATTCAGCCTAATTAATAACGACGTCTCATTTCGTTTCCTCTGTCCTCGCATGGTTTCCTTGCGTCTCTCCATGCTTCCCTGGTGGGAGGGACTAAGACGCAAGGAAAAGACGCAAGTGAGGGAAACGTGGATGCAATTAAGAGCTTTGGGATGTACCCAGTGTGATGACCCTCTCTGATCAGGCCGTGGCAGAGAGGCTTCTCTACTGTACCAAAGATACGATAACATTTTAGGTTCTTAGGTAGCGTTCCACAGAGTCTGGGCAGGAGTTTGGCAGGAGAATAGACAGAACATGTCACTGCATTATCTTATTATTGATATATATAACGATATTTACTGAAATATTCAAAACCACAAGGTAACAGCTGAAATGTTCCTCCATCACATTGATGCTGATGGTTTTTGGGGGATTTTAAGTGAAATCAGTCAGTGAATTAAAATGACGATGATAATAACTCACATGGATATTCTTCTTTCTTCTCCCACGCAGAGACAATGCAGAGCTTCTTTCAATGTGATTGAAAGTCTTCCAAACACCATCTCCATCTTCTGGAGGACTCAGCTGCAGGAGGTGGACTTCTCTGACAACAGCCTGAAGGAGCTGCCCTCATATATCTTTGAACTGGAGGTAGGAACCATCATCGGGCTCTGTTATTCTAAATATGTATGTATGTGCACTAAACTGGAGAGCAATTATTAGTTACAAATCTATGGATTAAACAAAAAATAAATGCATTAATATAAAAATAGAATTAATCAGACTTGTCTGTGTGATCTGTTAAGTAGCCTCCAGATGGCACTGCTGCTGTGTAGTAGGCTCCATGTTTGGGTCATTGACTTACATTCTTGCTCTGCAGCCTAGAAGTACCAGGATAATAATAATAATAATAATAATAATAATAATAATAATAATACACTTTATTCATATAGCACTTTTCCAAAATAAGTTACATAGTGCTTTACAAGCCAAAAATAAAAATTGCAGACAAACAAATACAAGTTAGTATGTATGTTAGTTAAATGCAGAAATATGACTTTGCCCACACTTGTGGTGAAAAGGGGGTGTACATTTTGGGACTGGATTGTGGAGCTCCTTTGAATGTACCAACACAGGCAGAGAGATGCCAAATCAACCTTGTACAACAATGGGCATCATGCAAGAAACACATTTGCTCTGAAGTGGCACATATGAGTGATTTCAGAGAATTCAGAGAACATTTTCACCATCTTTTCTTGTATGAAACGTATGAGCGGTCAAGATCTTGTCGTACCTGTCAGATAATACAGACAGCCTTTCTTTGTCCACTGTGGAAAAACAGTTGAATTTAAGAAGCATACTGCTGTAATCTGAATGAATTTGGAGTTTAAATATGCTGTTTACATCAAATAATTAAAGAGATAAAATCAAACCTAAAGGTCCCAGATTGTAAAAAGTGAGATTTTCATGTCTTTTATATTCTAAAGCAGGTTTAGGTGCTATATAAATACTATGAAACTATCAAAACGCTCAATATACGGAGAAACACACACAGACCGTATTCAGAAATTGTGCATTTGAAACAAGAGGTTAGGATTTCGGTCCATTTGTGATGTCACAAATCTACAATATTTAGACCCTTCCACGGTTTTAAACGTAAACATTCTAAATGTGTCCCAGTTTATTTCCTGATGCAGTGGATGTTAATAACATCAGCTGACAGGAAGTAAACATGGACCCAAACTGTTGCCTAGCAACGCAATTTTGTTGCAATTCCGTTGAAATGCACTAAAACGGAGCGTTTCAGACAGAGGGTGAATACAGGTATATTCAGGCAGACAGTATGAGGAAAATAAAGTATTTTTTGAACATTACAGCATGTAAACATGTTCTATTAGAAACACAAAACACCAGGGAGAACCTGAAAATGAGCACGATATGGGACCTTTAATAAAAATGTATATTCTGTTCAGTATGTTTTACATCATGACTGCCACTTTCCTGAGAGTTTTGACAACAGTTGTTTTTTTTGTTTTTTTGCATTATACAGTTAAGTAGTTTTACATTTTAACATCAACTTCATGCAAGTCGATGTCCAGTAAAACACAAAAACTGCGATCATGTATTCCATCAACCAGCCCCATGACTGTCACATCCTCTCGACTGCCTCCCATGTTACTCATGGACTTCTTTGCTTTTTTTTCTTTGTTTTGCCTAACGCCACTACTGACGATGCTTCATCTGCTGATTTCCAACAGACTTGCGGCTCTGTGGTGTGAAACTCTTTTATTCTCGGAAACTTACCCACAAATGAAACGGAGCAGGAAGCCTTGGGTAGCAAGTTTCACGAGGACGTTGCTTATGCTAATGAGCTCACCTTATGAATGTGCACAAGTTCATTAACAGATGGCATTCAACAAGTTGAAACAAGCAATTTGCAACAAGTGTATGTAGTGAAGAGAGTTTGCTGAATAAGCCTCAGAACATCCCAATGACCGATTGGACAGCCGAGTCATTCGGTGATGCGAGAAAAGACAGTAAGCCGTACTTGTGTGTCCTCAGTGGTGGCTTTAGTGCCCCATGCTTATAGTCCATCACAGGAGTCTGCAACCTGCGACTCTTTAGCTCCTCTCCAGTGGCTCCCTGTGGATTTTTAAAAATGGAAATTAATAACTGTTTTGTGTTTACATTTTCATTTTTATTTATCAGTGTTGTAGGTCTATGGTACGACGGTACGACGGAGTATTAGGGCCACTTTGAGGGGAAAAAAGGAATCTGAGATTTCGAAAATAAAGTCATAATATTATGAGAATAAAGTCATAATATTATAAAGTAGTACTTTTAAATGTTATTTTCTTTTTTCTCGTAAAGTTATGACTTTATTCTCGTAATGTTACGACTTTTTCTCGTAAAGTTGTGACTTTATTCTGTAAATCTCAGATGTTTTTTCCCTCAATGTGGCCCTAATACTCCGTCGTACATTTGCTCTTGGGCCCTCACTGCATTAGACTTATATACTACATACTTAGACTATAAACTGTGTTACCTTCATCACAATGCTCAAATGTTTTGCAGCAACAGACAGATATATATATTTTTTTTGCCTAAAATGGCTTGTTTGATGGTAAAGGTTGCTGACCCCTGGTCCAGCATAAACCATTGTGCTAGAATAACTGTGAGGGATGTGTAACTGGTTCTTCTAGTAGTGTGACAGGCCTGAATACTGGCTGCTCTGGCTGTTATGAAACCACTTAATCATTAACTAGTTGGAGAAGGATGCGTGACAGAATGTTTGCTACTGTATGTCCTCAAAAGGACTGTCCAGAGGACACGTCTGCAGTTGTCATGACTTAATGTCAGGGTATACCGACCTATGTTTCAGTCTCAATTTAATACTGATGCCTCTATATGACCTTCATTAGTAAACAAGACCGTCAGCTAGAAGATTGGCTGTGTTTATAAATGTTATATATGTTATTCTTAATCCTTGTCATCGGGTCGGAGTCCATGCGAAATCAGAATAAAACCATGCAGGTTCACCAGAAACTTGGGGCCTCCAGCAGCCAGTCTGCCGTGGACAGACCCAGATCTGGAGTCTCTCTGCCGCCTTCGACCTGCAGTCGGAACTCCGGCTAGAGGTGGAGAGCTGCGCGCCCTAAAGCAACGGCGGCTCCTCCTCCTCTGACCAGAGTTAGCGTAGCTTCACCTCACTGCTCCGCCGACCCCAAACTCGTAGAGGCCCAGGCTGTATTGCTGAGCCTGCTGGAGGGAAGGGAGGCACCGGAGAACCAGGACTGAGCGGGGCAGAGTGTCAGACCCTGCTGCAGTAAAATTAGGTTTTCTAAAGGGACTCTGGCGCTCAGAAACACTACCGCTTTTGTCCAAAGGGACCGCCAAAATCAACACAAAACAAAAGTTCCTCATAGTAGCTTTAAGTGATAATATATTTTATTTCATTAATTAATCAAAGGTAATCTTAAAGGTCCCATATCATGCTCATTTTCATGTGCATACTTGTATTTTGTGTTTCTACTAGAACATGTTTACATGCTGTAATGTTTTAAAAAAACACTTTATTTTCCTCGTACTGTCTGTTTGAATATACCTGTATTTACCCTCTGCCTTAAACACTCCATTTTAGTGCATTTCAATGGAATTGCAACAGAATTGCGTTGCCTGGCAACAGTTTGGGTCTATGTTTACCTCCTGTCAGCTGATGTCATTCACATACACTGCAACAGGAAATAAATTGGGACACATTTAGAATGTTTATGTTTAAAAACGTGTAATGGTCTAAATATTGTATATTTGTGACATAACAAATGGACAGAAATCTTAACGGCTTGTTTCAAACGCACAATTTCTGAATACGGGCTGTGTGTATTTTTCCGTATATTGAGTGTTTTGATAGTTTAACAGTATTTATACAGCACTTAAACCTGCTTTATAATGTAAAAGACATAAAAATCTCACTTTTTACAATCTGGGACCTTTAAAACACTATTACACCTTCTGTGTTATACTGTGTGTTTTCCTGCCAGACTTGGCTGCAATTTATTTCAGATCACTATTTACCTTTAGACAATGCCTGAATGAATAATGAGTAAATGAATGAGTTGAGGCAGCAAACCACAGTAATAATCACGACGAGAACTTTTGGAGCTTGTGTTCTCATCACTGTACAGGAGAGCTGGCCGATGATCCAGTCAGCCAGATGTCTGTGTATTCCTTGAAAGGAAAATGTGAATATGCGTGTGTTTATTGTATCTCACCCCTCCTCCCACTCATCCTCCCATCAGGCTCTGGTCTCGTTGAGATTGTGTGGGAATCACATTGCGACACTCCCAGCTCCCAGTAAATGGAAGTGCTCTCAGCTCAGGACCCTCGATCTTTCCAGGAACCAGCTGGGCAAGTAGGTCCACACTGTAGACACACACTGCCAGCTGTTACTGAACAACTCAGACATTCTCCATTTCAAGAGTTCAATTAAGGTCATGTGTGAAGAAACAGTATGCAGCTTTGAAGAAAGTTTGTGATATTTGAAAGATAAAGCCAGGGTTGATAACATTTTATGAAATTTGAATCTAGTTTAGAATTATTGAATTTGATTCATTCTGAATACCATATCAAATCTAAGTAGGTTAAGCTTTCGACATTTGTCGGTAACTAAAGGTATAATTAGCGGAAGACATGCAGTATAAATGTGTTATTTTTCTAGTATTCTAAAATGGTGTATTTGAATATTTCAGTCTTGGAATTCCATAAATTGGGTATCACTGTAAAGCTGAGACTCTTGTGGATCCAATGAGCCCAACTGTATTCATGTGTGATGACGTTAGTCCCGAAAGGAGCCATTTCATTGTATTGAGACCATTTTTTAAAACTTGACCTCACTGTATAACATGACCTGTGGTGACCTCTAGGATAATCACAGCCTCATGAAACTTTACAACCACAAACTAGAGACCTAGAGCATTCAGAGGATGGATGGATCAGACTAGATACCTAGAGCATTCAGAGGATGGGTGGATCAGACTAGAGACCTAGAGCATTCAGAGGATGGATGGATCAGACTAGAGACCTAGAGCATTCAGAGGATGGATGGCTTTCCTAGCTAGATTGACAATAAGGGGGTTTCTGAGCAGTTTACCCAGCACAAGTGTTCACCATCCAATTGCCGAAAAATGCAATTCTTGCAGAAATCTCCAAAATGTCAAAAAGTTTTTGATCCCAAATCACAGCATGGCTTTTCTCTAAGGTGTTCCTCAAGGTCTTGGAGTCTTAATGTGGTATTTTGGAGGGATTATTTATTGATCATTATCAATTCTCGATAGATAAAAAAAATGGTTAAATTTAGCACCAAATCTGTGGTATCAATGGTATCAACCCAAAAATTACTGCAACAACTTGAGATTCAAGATTCAAGATTCAAGATGTTCATTGTCATACCGATTATACAAGTACAATCGTGTGAAAAACTTTTTGCTGTGAGGCTCCATTAAGAAAACAGTAAGTTTAAAATAAAAAATTTAAAAAATAAATAAATATATATATATATGGGAGCAGTAGAGGTTGCATAATATAAAAATATTGCACAGGCATTTTTTATGTTTTTTTATATTGGACATATTGCATTGATTGAAGATAAATCAACAACATAGAACAACATGACACACAGTGCTGAGCTGCATCTCAAATTAATCTTCAGGTTCCCAGCTTTCACTTCTATGTGACATCTACTGTTGACCTGCTCTCTCCCCCTAAAGACCCCCTGCACCCCCCTAAAAAAAGACTAATACAGGTTTATTGTGGGTCTCAGAGGGTTAAAGGTAAAGCCAGGGTTGATAACATTTTATAAAATATGAATGTAGTATAAAATCCTCTCATTGAATTTAATTAATTTGGAATACCATATAAAATCTAAGTAGGGTAGGCTTTCGACATTTGTTGGTAACTTAAGGTATAATTAGTTAAAACTCAAAGATTCAGTTCAGATCGGTCATCACATTTTGTTGTAGTTGAATGCAAGTTTGTACTGAATATTATGCACTCTATCACGCTAGGCTTAAAGTGGAGTTCTCGTCTCTCTTGCTTATTACTTTTGTTATATTCTGTCAGGAAAATTGGCACATTTCTAGATCTTTGTGTATCATATAAAGCTAAAGCCCATGCAGCAGTATACTGTTTGAAGAGGAGGACTTTTTGTCATTCCTTCCTCATGCTACTGTTCTTGACATTAGTGGACTTCTTTACTTTATTTTAAACTGTATCTTTAGAACAGAAGAGGGGCCCAAGTCCAGGAGGCTGGCCTTCCTGACTACATGGAACAAGAGGGACCCGGACCCAGACCCAGGTAGATCTATCTGCTTTACATACATGGAAATAATTCATTCAAATAATTTGAATGTAATTGCTGCTAATAATGTGGATTTTGGAGATGATGTCACGACTATAGGGTCAGACTATCACATTGTTTCTGCCATTATTCAGTCCCTCCATTGGTGAGAACTTGTGATTGCAAAAATGAACATACTGTACATTCAAACATTTCCCAGCATTATTTTTGATTTTGTCCTGTCCTTGGTGGCGGGCCGAAAAAAGAAAAAGAAAAAGAAACAAACAAAATAAAAACTTTCCCAATTGGAACAAATTGCTAATGACCTCTCTCAATTTTGAAACATAAACTTTATTATATTTTTCATATAGATACATATACGGTGTATATACCGTATATATACGTAGATGCCGCATTGGCCTTTGGATCGTAGGTCAATGGTGCCGCCATATTGGGGAAGGCAGGAATGGCCTGTACACATAAAAGTGAGCGGGGGAGCTGCCGTTTTTCTGGATGAAAAGCACTGTAACGTCTACATTTCTCAACCGATTTCAATGAGTCGTTTTTATATTCAATCGTTTATGATCTACGTGGAGTACTGTAAATAAGTTAGATTCCTGCCCACCCCCCTCCCTCGAAAAAGCGCTTGGTGAAAAACGGTTCAGTAACGTTCTGGTACTGCTTCCAGTTCATGGATCAGCGGTTGGTCTGTCTGTTGATGTGGTATTAAAAAGTCGTCTTCTCATATCACTTTTTCCTTCCACAGTTTCACATCATCGACATCATAGTTTAAGCTACATCTTTTCAAAACATTTGTGTCTGTAGTTCATCAGATAAGAGCTAGCTAGAGTTTGTTATTGTTAGCTAATCGTCGACCAAAGCTAATATTAGCTTACAGGTCTTTTTTATTCAACCCTATCTTAAGTTACTTTAGGTGCGCTAGCATGTAGTATTATATTGCATAGGGACCTCTTCACAAGGAAAATAAGCCAAAGCCATATTGACAAACACAATTCTTTGTGACAAATGAATTATTTTCCACCACATAAGCGATTCAGTTCATTTAAAATGAAGCTTAGCTAATGTTGATACACACTCTTTTGAGCATCTAGCATCGATTATAGCCTAGCATCAAGATTTTAAGTAACTGGAGACAAATCTTTCTTTTTCTACTCCACGTAGATCTGAATCCTTGAATATAAAAACAACTCATTAAAATCGGTTGAGAAATGTAAATGTTTTATCCAGAATTTAATCTTTTTAACCAGAAAAAAAGGCACAGGTATGTGTATGTGTTAACAGGCCAGTCCCGCTTTCCCCGATATGGCCGCGACGTTGACATATCGCAGCAACGGGCTGAAGTATATCTACTGTATGGGTTAGACGGTCGAGCCCATTTGTTTTGTGTCCGGTTCACAACCTCCACTTGTTCTTCTACTCTGTAAACCATTTCTACCCATCCTGACCCCATACCTCAAACTAACCTTTTGATATATGGAGCTTGTTGGAAACACAATCTGGGAGGAATACCTACCTCACAGGCTTAAAGCTGCAGTTGGCAACTTTTATAAAAATACCGTCTTATCATATTAACTGAAACTGTCATTATATCCTGACGACGTGACTAGGGATGAGCATTGGAAGCAAACATACTATTGATAATCGCTGGGAACGATTCGATCATTCTTCGAATATCAGCACTGCCTTGAGTTGAGTTTGATCGGAGTTTGAGAGTTAGCGAGCAGTGATTGACAGTTGCGTTAGACACTCCTCGGCTTTGATCGGATGTTTTATAGGGATGCACCGATGCCACTTTTTTTCAGACCGAGTACAAGTACTTACATTAGGGTACTCGCTGATACCGAGTACCGATACGAGTACTTCTCTGTGCCAAAAGACCGTCGTTAACAGCCAGCTGGAGGGTGTGAGCGACACACGGCTCGCGGCCGCAGCTTTACAGTGCTCCCCGCCGGGACCTCGCCGCATCATGGACAAAGGGCTTGCTGCGCCCTCTCTCCCCGCTGGAGTCGGCCCCTTGCTCCCGGTGCGACTGTCGACCTGGGCTGATGCGCCCCAACCGCGTCGTGCCGCCAGATCGGGGCTCGGCTCACGTAAAAGGCGCCAGGAGTCTGTGGCGTTGTCGGCAACCCACCCGACCCGTCTTGAAACACGGACCAAGGAGTCTAACGTACGCGCGAGTCAGATGGTGCAAGCAAAACCCTGTGGCGCAATGAAAGTGAGGGCCGGTGCGTGCTGCCTGAGGTGGGATCCCAACCCAGCGGCGTCGGGCGCACCACAGTAAAGTGGTATCGATGCCGTTGTATTGGAGCCGTTTTGCGAGTACGAGTACATGAGCACAGTATCGGACCCGATACTGGTATCGGTATCGGTGCATCCCTAATTTTATTTGTATTAGTGTTACATAATGTCTTGAGTGCTGTTTCGGAGGAATTAAATCCTGCCAAGACTCCACTTCCGTGGAAGATGCCGCTCGCTTGTTATTTTCTTTGGAAATGTTTGGCCCAAACAAGAGTCCATAACCCAGTTCTGGCATTAGTAACATTCTAATAATAAATGGTATCTAGTTGCTTCTGTGTGTGTTTGAGCATACTTGTTTTGACCCTCTGCACGGCTCTGTCTTGGCAGTGTGTCCCATCGAGTTTCCGATGATTCTGCGGGATTCACTGGAAGTGCTTTTCTTGAATGACAACCAGCTGGAGTGTGTTCCCCAGTCAGTGTGTGGTCTGCACAGCCTCACTGAGCTCTACCTCTCCAAGTGAGTCCCTCTGTCTTTCTGCCAACCCTCACCTGCACATTATCCCTCTCAGTCCTCCCTTTGACACGTCACCATGATATTGATGTAAAGTTATAATCCCCACATCTCTGTTTTTTTATCTCTTTCATTGACAAATTATGCCTGAGAGGTGCTGTGCAGAGACACTGCAGTTACAGAGTCTGACTTTTTCCGTAGAGGGCACTCGTGTCTCTGTCAGTGCTCAACATCAAAATGGAAAACACAACAGTTTCTGGGTGATAAAAAAATGTCTCCATCCACTTGGCAAGATTCCGTGTTGGAGACAGTGGGAGCCATTTTCATCAACACTCTACAGATACTCACAGAGCTGTTCCCTTAAAGGTCCCATATTATAAAAAAGTGATATTTTCATGATTTTTTATTATAAAGCAGGCTTAAGTTCTATATAATTACTGTGAAAGTATCTAAACACTCAATCCACAGGGAAATGCACGCAGCCCGTATTCAGAAACTCTGCATTTGAAACAAGCCGTCAGCATTTCTGTCCATTTGTGATGTCACAAATATACAATATTTAGACCCTTTACACAGATTTGAATGTAAACATTCTAAATTTGTCCCAATTTATTCCTGGTTGCAGTGGATGTGAATGTCATCAGCTGTCAGGAAGTACACATGGACCCAAGCTGTTGCCTAGCAAGGCAGGCATATTCAGGCAGACAGTATGAGGAAAATAAAGTTGTTGTTTTTTAAATTACAGCATGTAAACATGTTTCTAGTAGAAACACAAAATACAAGTATGAACCTGAAAATGAGCACAATATGGGACCTTTAAGCTCAGGTAGCTTACAAATAGATAACATTGTTCCAATCCCTAATCAGATTTTATGATTTCTTCCAGCACCACCTATTTTGTGAGGACCTGAGATTCAATTTGACCTTTTTTAGATGATAATTTATATCAATGTCCTGTTAATTTTCAGCACTTGCACAGTTTATAAGTCAATCCCAAATCCTGTATTCCCACATACAGTACTGAATTTGGATGGATAAAGCTGGACACGGTACAATCAGTTGTGAGTGTCAGAAGCTAGTCAAATCACACATTGCATCGCCTAAATAATAATTGTTGTTGTTGTTTTACACTGAAGGACACTCAAAAGTCAAATAATAAAGTCGGAAATGACAAATGGTTTTGGGTTCAGGCCCTGGGAACCACTACTTGGTATGAGGTCAGTCCTGCTGCTACAGCTGTTTGCAGCTGTTTTGTACAGCCAGCAAATTGCTCTGCTCTCACGCACCAGCCGGAATGATTGAATTGTTTGGGAAGTTGTGGATCTGCAGCAACCTGTGGCTGCCAAAAAAATTACTTTGGCATACATATCCATCTGACTGTTTTTAAAAACCCTTGTGAGCTCAGTGAAGGTCCTTGAGTTCCAAATAGTTCATTTGAATCTAATTAGAAATAATTAAACATGTTAAGTTATTCCAAACTGAAAACCTCATTTGAATGGTCGGTAGCTGTGAATGTCCTGTCTTTCATGTGAATCATTGACCCATGTTGTCTCACCTGCTCTGGAAACAGTAATCCTGCGATTCGGGAGCTTCCAGCAGAGCTCAGTCAACTCTCCAACCTGTGGCAGCTGGACACCGAAGACCTCAACATTACTAATGTCCCCCAGGAAGTCAGAAAAGAAGGTACTGTCTAACTGTCTCTAAAGACACCCTCAACCGACTTTTCAGAAGGAAACAAACTATGTTTTTAAGTTAGAACACTTAAACGGCTGCTGAAGCCCCATATTAACTTCAGATAAAACCTCAATACATTTGTGCAAAGAATGAGGACATTAGATTTTGTCCCCCACCGCTCACAGTGGAAGCCCATTAATAAAGGACCTCTTAATGTCCAACATGAACAGGAAGAATGATGTGATTACATTACATTCGTATAGGCACTGGACTTGTTTTAAGATAGACTTGGAAAATCTGTGAACTTACAGTCTACATCTTGGAATTTATTTTCGAGAATTTACATAATTAAAAATGTACAGAATCAAAATGTGCAATTCAATTGAGATTAATCGCGATCAACTACGGACAATAATGCGATTAATCACGATTAAATATTTGAATACATTGACAGCCCTAATCCTTTACTTTTGCTGCAACTTGCTTTTACTAAAAGAAGTTGGCTCGGGGGGTAGAGCGGGTCGTCCTTTAATCACAATGTTGGTGGTTTGATCCCCGGCTCCTCCTGCCCGCATGTTGAAGTGTCCTTGAGCGAGACACTGAACAACATTTCACAGACCGGAAGAAAAACAAGCAGTGAGAGCTGATCTGAGGGTCTGCCGTCCATCTGCCGTCTATGAGAAGCCGGCTGTCAATCACTCGCGAACTCCGACCAAACGGTCAAACTAGGCAGCGCTGATCAAATATGAATCAATATTCTGTTACGTTAATGCCTATTTCTCTCCTCAGATGTTCTCAGAATCATCTTGTAGTGTACTGTTAGCTGTTAAATGAGAAATTTTGTGACGCCGACGCCGCCATTGTGAAATCTGGTGAAGGAACGCCAAGTTGACCGGAGCACAGCCAATAGGAACGCTCTGTCAATGAAATGACCTGTGATTAGTCAAAGTCTCCCGTCATGGGCTAGATGTTCTAAAGCCTGAAAACAGAGCCATGAGGAGGAGCAGAAGTATAGTTTTCTCTCAGAACACTTGAATTACAATATGCTGAAAGGTTATTATGGAATTTTTGCCCAATGATGCCAAAAATATACTGCCTAGTGAAGCTTTAAATGCAGAGGTCACATTTCACTACGTTGTGCTGTGTACGTTTGTATGTGACGATAAAAAGTTTAAGTTTAATTGTACTGTACAACTACCAATTTATTTCAAGATGACTGTATATACAATATGTCTGTATGTACAGTATAGTCGACTGTTCCTTAATTTAACTATCAGAATTGATATCATTGGGCTTTCAAGCAGAGCTTCCAGCTAACTCAGTCCACCACACATCTGGCTAGCATCTCTCCTCAGTACGTCCATTTCTGTTAACTGTCTTGGTCTAGATCAAATGAATGATTCGCAATTTATATGTTATATGATAGGCTCATTTTAATTTTTTATTCATTCATTTATTTATTTAATTTTCTGTCTATAGTTTCTTGGTATTTGGTCATTTCCAACGTCCCGAAAACCAAATGTTGACCTCACTTGGTTTTTCAGGTCCTATATCTGTCCTGGCTTTCCTCCGGGCACATCTTCGAAAGGCAGAGCCTTATAAGCTGCTGAAGATGCTTGTGATTGGTCCACCGAGACAGGGGAAGACGGCCATTCTGGAGGCTCTACAGAGCGGCAGGGCGGCCCCCTTCACCCCAGCAGGGTGCAGCATCTCCACCTCCACCTGGGAGCTGGACAAACCCAACAGAGGCAAAAACAGCGTGAGAAAAACACAGACAGCACATACACCTGGAGTACATTTAATGCACACCAGAGGATGAATCCTAATAACTCTCTCTCTGGCACTGCTAGGAGGTTGATATGTGTTTTTTTAGTGAAATGTGTCAATATCTGTCAAGAAATTTGGCATACACATTCACACTCGTCTCAGGATCAATTAATGGCCCTTGTGTCCAATACTTTGGTTTATGATCAGATACCTGCAAAACTAATGACATTCCTCATCAGCCACAGCTGTGCTTTGTGTTCAGTGTTAGTAATTAGCGTGTTAGCATGCTAACATGGCATGTTGGCATTGTGCAACCAAGAATTCATGGAACTGCGTGAACTCACTCATCTTCAACCTCTTATCCGGGGTCGGGTCTCGGGGCAACAGCTCCAGCAGGGGACCCCAAACTTCCCTTTCCTGGGCCACATTAACCAGCTCTGACTGGGGGATCCCGAGGCGTTCCCAGGCCAGTGTGGAGATATAATCTCTCCACCTAGTCCTGGCTCTTCCCCGTGTCCTCCTCCCAGCTGGTCGTGCCTGGAACACCTCCCTAGGGAGGCGCCCAGGGGGGCATCCTTACTAGATGCCCGAACCACCTCAGCTGGCTCCTTTCAACGCAAATGAGTAGCGTCTCTACTCCGAGTCCTTCACGGATGACTGAGCTTCTCACCCTATCTCTAAGGGAGACGCCAGCCACCCTCCTGAGGAAACCCATTTCGTCCGCTTGTACCATCGATCTAGTTCTTTGGGTCATGACCCAGCCCTCATGAACATAAGTGAGAGTAGGAACGGAGATTGACCGGTAGATCGAGAGCTTTGCCTTCCGGCTCAGCTCTCTTTTCGTCACAACGGTGCGGTAAAGCGAATGCAATACCACCCCCCCGCTGCTCCGATTCTCCGGCCAATCTCACGTTCCAGAACAAGACCCCGAGGTACTTGAACTCCTTCACTTGGGGTAAGGAATCATTCCCTACCCGGAGTAGGCAATCCACCGGTTTCCTGCTGAGAACCACGGCCTCAGATTTAGAGTTGCTGATCCTCATCCCAGCCGGTTCACACTCGGCTGCAAACCGATCCAGTGAGTGCTGGAGGTCACAGGCCGATGATGCCAACAGGACCACATCATCTGCAAAAAGAACTGTGTGAACTGTTTACAATAATTCCTCTCCAACATGCCTGTTGATCTACACTGCAGCAAAAACTGCATAGAATCACTCATTCATTCATTAACCGAAAAGTTTAATGTGCACACGAGCACGGCGAGTTTTGTGGTTATTTCACAACAGTCTGGTGTTGGTGGCAGATCTGCCGTCCATAAACTGTGATGTTTGACAAATAGAGACTGCAGGTGGAGCAGATACCTGCTGCCTTCACATGGCTTTAAAGAGAGTCACTACAGCAAAGGAAAGACCATCAGAAAAAAAATTAACATTTACATTTCTTTTCTTTCCAGAAATGATTCTCAAAACACTTTTTCAACAGTTTCATATGGATAACATTTTTGTTAGTATTTCCAGTAAAAACTGTTCACAGTGAGGTCTGTGGATCTGTTCATTGGAAACCTCCAACTTTCTACAAAATCAGGCAGTGGGTCTTTAAAGGGTAACTTTGGTATTTTTCAACCTGGACCCTATTGGAGGCAACTGAGCAGTGTCATTGTAACGTTACGTCCACTAAGAGTGCTTGTTTTTGCTACTGACAGGCTCAGATTGTTATTCTAAGTGTCTGACAACATTATGGAAAGTACCCTACAGAGAAATAAAAGCTTTTTCTTTTGTTTCATCCGGTCTGTTTGTTAATGTGTCCGAGTCCCGCTCAAGGAGAAGTCTCGTTGTGAAATCTGAATATTCGTAAACTCTGCCTCAAATAAATACGGGCGGCCATCGAATTCAAAGACCTCATCTAGGCTTGCTGCAGTAGTTGTTGTTACCAGTTGTTGGACCAGACACACCGCCACCCGACGGTAAAGATCAAAGTAACATATTGTGAGTCAACTTTTCTTGTAAAATGTCCGGTGTAATGTGTCACAAGTTTATTAACCACTGGGAAAATTACCTCCTCCACATTGTGGAAATCATCTAAATATTCAGTTATGACATTGAAAATCTTCTAGATAACAATAAGCTCTGCCCGGCTGCCACTCGCGTGGATGTATTTCAATATTCCACCGTTGTCTTCCAGCAACACGTCACCTCGCCAGATTGCAGTGCAGCCTATGAGCAGCTGTCGTCTACAGCGCTCTCCCTCAATCCTGGACAGAAATGGTTGTCCCTATTAGTCAGTTAAACACGAAAACATGGGAAAATAGTGTCCAGGTTGATAAATACCGGTTACCCTTTAATAATGACTGCTTTTATTCTTGACTCATCACCTATCCACTTTCCAGCCCTTCTTTAGAGTTGACGCTCATCTTGTTCCACACAGAAGGACTCCATGGCGTTCAACGTGTGGGACATCGGTGGTCAAGCAAACATGTCCACGGTGAACCAGTGTTTCTTCACTGATAAGGCCCTGTATGTGGTGGTCTGGAACCTGGCTCTGGGAGAGGAAGCTGTGGCCAACCTGCAGACATGGCTGCTCAACATAGAGGTGAAGTTTAGCTCTCACGCACGCACGCACGCACGCACGCACGCACGCACGCACGCACGCACAGACACACACACATACACACACACACACACACACACACACACACACACACACACTGAGAACCTGTTTCCAGCTGTACTTCAGTGTGAGTGGGTCAGAAAGTGAAGACTGTGATGGTACTTGTGTTTCAGTGGGAGGGAGCAGAGATCTGCTTTAAAGGAAACTTATTTGGTTGTCACACCACATAAACCAACCACAACCCGATCGATGTCATTTAATGGAAGCATGATGACGTGAAAGCTGTTGAAACGGCTTTCATCATTTCACATTAGTGGTTCATTGAGACCTAATAACTAACATTTAATAATGCCTCCCATTTGCTTTCACTTTGCTAAAGGGTAACACTACCAGAGTAGTGAGAATAACACTCACGAATGAGTCACCATAGTCATTGTAACAAAAGCCTGTTTGATTTGTTTTTTTGTATAAGTGAGTTTTCTTTTCTTTTTTAATCAGTAAATGAAATGGAAACCTAAAAATAAACTGCTGCTGGTACAAAATATGTAATAAAGAGAAATTAGTACCACACTGACAAGTGAGATGCATCGAAAGAGACTGTTTCACACTCCTGAGGAATATGAAAATAATAATAATGTCCTTATAATAATAACATAATGTCCTGTCAAAAGTCTCAGAGGGTGTGTGCTCTCCTCAGTCTGACACCACGTACACCCACAAGTGCATACACATACCATATATACACCAATCAGCCATAACATTATGGCCATCTGCCTGATATTGAGTAGGTTCCCCTTTTGACGCCAAAACAGCCCTGACACCTCTGAAGGTCTAGTGGAGTCCAGTAGCAGATCCTTTAAAGGGACTGTTTGTAACTTCTTACACGTATAAATCAATCCGGACGACGCTGTTCAGACTCAGACTCCAACACAAACTACACGGAGGCACCAAAACCGCAAAGTTCTATCTAGTGGAGCCCGTCTGTTAAACAGGGTTGGCCGCGGTCGGAGGACGCGGGGGAGACCGTAGCTTTGGTCTCCAGGACCTCAAAACAGTGAGGCGACACACGTCAGCTAAAAGCACAATATCACTCTATATTTCAGCTGCATGAATCAATGCTGATCCTAGTGTTGGCTTTTCCTGCCTCCTTACCGCGGCCGGAGGGAACAGGGGAGACACCGGAGTTTTGGTCAGAGACGATAACGTTTCTCTCTCTGTCACAAGACACGGGAAACCTCTGTTGGTCTGGAGGAGCTGCAGCAGTTATTTCTGCACAAACGTCCACTGAGAATATCACTAGATATTCTCAGAGCTAAACTAACTCTTCTGCAGTGTGGAGTGAGCGCACATGCACGTGAGAGTGGAGCGAAAGAGCGAGAACGAGCGCGGTGTGTGAGTGAAGGCAAGCAGGCAGAGGAGCAGAGGGGCAGAGTCCAGCAGAGACTCCGGCCCTGGAGACCAAAGCTACGGTCTCCCCCGCGTCCTCCGACCGCGGCCAACACTGTTTAACAGACGGGCTTCACTAGATACAACCAAGAGGTTTTGGTGCTTCACTGTAGTTTGTGTTGGAGTCTGAGTCTGAACAGCGGAGACACACGCGAGCGCGCATGGGACACCGACCCGGAATGATTTATACGTGTAAGAAGTTACAAAGAGTCCCTTTAATCAGTGTCAATCAGATATCAGCCTCTGGTTTGATATTGTCAGGTGTTAACGATTGACACATCTAACCAATGCATACAAAACTTTAAAAAGTTCCATACAACTCGTCCAAAATCCATCTGCTGAGGAAAAACATGAGAAGTGTTTGAAAGCCCTGGAAAAAGCAAGAAGTTGGACATTGAGATTTTCTTGTGTGTGTCAAACAACTGTTTCCAAGGTCAAGAATGAACCTTGACGGTCATTTTTTCGTTTTCATCGATATAAATTCAATAAACATGTCGGTTCCTGTGTGTTGTGGCCTATAGGCACGAGCACCCAACTCTGCCGTGGTGGTTGTGGGAACACATTTGGATCTCATCGACACCAAGTTTCGCACTGAAAGACTGGCCACGCTGAGAGCTTACATTCTGGCTCTGTGCCGATCCCCTTCAGGGGCTCGAGCCACCGGTTACCCCGACATCACCTGGAAACACCTGCAGTAAGCACACATTTTACCTTTCATTGTTTAAGCTTCATGTCAGTTGTCACTGGTATCAGCCTTACAGTCATCTGTTCATCCGTCTATTAGTCTCTAGAGTGTATTAATGTGTGTGTGTCTTGGTACTCAGGGAAGTGTCCTGTAAGACCCTGGAGGGCTTGGATGGGCTGAAGAAGCTGATCTACCAGGTGGCTCTCTCCATGAAAGACAGCGGCAGCTCAGCCTGTGGCAGTAAACTGGTGGGCAGACTGGTGAGTGGGGCGGTGTGATCGGTGGTGCTCAACACTGTGTCTGTGTAGAGAAAGCTGCACAGTTTGGACCAACAGAAACTGTTTTGCTTACTAAGTACACAAATATATCAGAACAGGGAATAGAGCTTAAAGAGAAAGCTCTCTCGAAATGATCCAATATATTTTCAAGTAGTTTAGAGGAGACATATTATTACTAAATTCAACAGGTCAACCTGCAAAATAAACAGTAAAGCAATATAAAAATGGCAAACTTAAAGCTTCCAAGTTTGAAGTTGGGTCACAGACATGGATCCATGCTGAGCTTCAGTTTTGAAGTGAATCCTGCTTTGCGCCGACCCTCGTAGAGAAAGCGTTTTCCAGTTGTTGGTCGAGTCGGTTGTGTGGGCATATTTCAGTCAAACAGACATGTACTCCATTGGGTCTTCATATCCTCAGATGATGGGAGTACATGAAGACTTTTCTTCTGGTTCTCGCAGCCAACAACAGAACAAGTAATGTGCTTTGTTTTACCAGGTCCAAGATAGCGAGGAAATCACACTGGTGGACATTGAGGTCTACTCAGTAGGTACTTTGTGGACGGGGATGGTTACCTAATTGGAGGTGCTTCTATGGCAACATGAACCTCATAGGACGTCACATCCAGCAGCAAATCTGACCAGCTCGTTGTTATACACATTTTCTGATAGATGGAGAGGAGAGAGGTCTTTTCTCATCCTTTGGGTCTCTAGACACACTGGGGACACACATTTCTGTTGAAAAGCCATAAAACAAAGTGCATAATATGTCCCATTTAATAAGCTTATGATGTGGGAGAAATGTCTAATCCAATACAGCAGCATGAAAACCAGTAACTTTTGGAGAATATGAAAAATCATCAGTCTTGGTGACCTACTACCTAGGTCAGGGGTCAGCAACCTGCGGCTCTGGAGCCTCATGCGTCTCTTCAGCTCCTCTCCAGTGGCTCCCTGTGGATTTATAAAAATGGAAATAAATAACAGTTTTTTGTTTACATTTTCATCTTTATTTATCATGGTTGTAGGTCTATGGTACGACGGTACGACGGAGTATTAGGGCCACACAGGGAAAAAAATAAATCAGAGATTTCGTGAATAAAGTCAAATGTTTACGAGAAAAAAAGTCATATTATGAGAATAAAGTTGTAATATTATGAGAATAAAGTCATATTATTATAAAGTAGTAATTTCATGTGTTATTTTTTTTTTTTCTCATTAAGTTATGACTTTATTCTCGAAATATTACGACTTTTTTCTGGTAATATTCTGACTTAATTCTGGAAATCTCAGATGTTTTTCCCTCAATGTGGCCCTAATACTCCGTAGTACATTGTCTCTTTGGCCCTCACTGCATTAGACTTATATACTATATACTTAGACTATAAACTGTTTTACCTTCATCACAATGCTCAAATGTTTTGCGGCTCCAGACAGATTTTTTTTCTTCTTTTTTATGCCTAAAATGTCTCGTTTGATAGTAAAGGTTGCTGACCCCTGTCTTAGGTTTTATTTAACCAACAGCTGTAATATTTCAAATTCTCACAAAATTCTGAATTAGGTATTAATAAATAGTAATTCTCAGTGGGATTTCAGTGGATTTTACTAAACAGAATGGATAAAGATTCATAAAACACGAGCATAATGTGGAATAGTGTATGCTTATTACATACAATGTAAGGCATATTAATAAATTCTATTACATTGTTAGATTTTTATAGAACTTTTAGGTATTAAATACCAGCTCTTGAAAATAAATTCAAAAACAATCAGACAATACATTTCAGAACTTGCATCACCCCTAATAATGAACTTGACCTTTATCCAAGCAGCAGGAGCGGGGCCAGAGGGGTGCTCTCCCTTTCCACTGATACACAAACACAAACACAAATGTACTGAAGGAACGTTTACAGTAGTTCCTATGATTAGTTCCTGGAACTATTTGGTCAAAAAGACTCAAAACTATCAAGCACTCTCTCCTCCACCAGATCCCCAGGAGCTACCTGACACTTCAGGAAGCAGTGCTAGCAGAGAAGCAGAGGCGGGATGATGAGGGTGAGGTCCAATACCTAACTGACGCCCAGCTGGACCGAATCATCGAACAGAACCCAGGAAGTGACATCACAGACTATGAGGACCTGCAGACTGGTGCTGTGACAGCTAGATTAAATTTGTTTAACTTGTTTTGTTTGTAACGTTGAATGATTTCCTTGTACTAAAGTGTATTTCCAGTATTTATTTGAGCAATTTTGGTGAGCCCCCCACAACAACAGCCGTAGACAGCCCTGTTTGTCACCGATTGGGCTTGAGCGCACCGAAGCGCATAATGTTGGATGTTTCCATTCATACACCCTACAACAGTGGAGCAACGCTGACACACCGTCCTCATCTTATACACAACTCTCACCAGTCAGCTTGTTGTCCTAACCCAGGAGTCTGCAACCTGCGGCTCCAGAGCCTCATGCGTCTCTTTAGCTCCTCTCCAGTGGCTCCCTGTGGATTTATAAAAATGGAAAGGAATAACTTTTTTGTTTACATTTTTAGTTTTATTCATAAAAAAAAAATCTGAGATCTCGAAAATAAAGTCATAATATTACGAGAAAAAAGTCGTGGTATTATGAGAATAAAGTCATAATATTATAAAGTAATAATTTTACATGTTGTTTTCTTTTTTCCCGTAAAGTTCTGACTTTATTCTCGTAATGTTACTACTTTTTTCTCGTAATATTCTGACTTTATTCTGGAAATCTCTTTTTTTCCCCTCAATGTGGCCCTAATGCTCTGTAGTACATTGTCTCTTTGGCCCTCACTGCATTAGACTTATATACTATATACTTAGACTATAAACTGTGTTACCTTCATCACAATGATCAAATGTTTTGCGGCTCCAGACAGATTATTTTTTTTGCCTTAAGTGGTTCTTTTGATAGTAAAGGTTGCCGACCCCTGTCCTAACCTCATCACATGTTGCGACGGCGTGCGGCTAAAAATTTCCGGGCGTAACTCGCTTGTGAAATTTGGTTCTGCATTACGTGCATCAATCTACATACAGTGTATTCTGCTTGTGACTGCGTGTACCGGATTGTGAAACCCTTACAGCTCTAATGTGTACACAAGTAAACACAGTCTGCTGGAACCGCAGCATCACATGAAATATAAGCCAGTGTGTTACAGCTACTCTTGAGGATTAACACATATGGTTGGATGTTTTTTAATGTAACACTCTAAAGGATGATCTGAGTTTCACTCCGTAAGCTGTTGTTAAAAATCTGGGTCTGTAGTTGATTTGTCACTAAACTGTGTCACTGTGAGCCGACCATGTTATCATTGTGTTGTGTTATATTTTATTTATATATATTTATATATAATTCATGCTTCATTCATTCATGAACATCATGCTTATGGCTCTCCTCTTTTTTGCACTATCTCCAGCCATCAGCTTCCTGATAGAGACGGGGACCCTGCTTCACTTCCCCGATACAAGTCATGGCCTTTGTACCCTCTACTTCCTGTGTCCTGTGTGGCTGTCAGAATGCCTGGAGAGGATCATGCACCTCAAGTCCTCTCGCTCGGTAGCCAGGAATGGAGTTATCCGAGCTGAAGACCTTCGGGTGAGAATCTGGAAATAACTGGAAAAGAAATGAAAACAAAATGTGGATTTTTCGGGGGGGGAGGGGGGGAATTGCTTTCTGAGTTGTTTTGTGTAATAATGATGATAATGACTTCCTTTGGTGATATCTATGATGATGTCTGTTGTGCAGATGCTGATGGTAGGAACAGGGTTCACCCAGCAGACAGAGGAACAGTATTTCCAGTTTCTAGCCAAGTTTGAGATTGCTCTTCCTGTGGCCAGCAAGAGGTAAAATGTTGTCTTTTTTTCTAATTGATACTCACTTAAAGGTCCCATATTGTAAAAAGTGAGATTGTCATGTCTGTTATAGTATAAAGCAGGTTTAAGTCCTATATAAATACTGTGAAAGTATTGAAATGTTCAATATACGGAGAAATACACACAGCCCGTATTAAGAAATTGTGCGTTTGAAACAAGCCGTTAGGTGATTCAGCTAAGAGCCAGAATCACCATAGCCACCAACCCAAACACCTTCGCAACTACCCTGAACCTCATAACAGCTGCCTAGTAACCACCTCAGGATGCCCTATAGCAAACACTGACTAAAGCCCTAGCAAATGCCAGGAGATCCATATCAACCACTTGGCACCCAACTGGAAAAGCATCACACACACACCCTAGTAACAACCTCAAAACATCCTGGCAACTACCTTGAAGACAGTTTTCACCCTACAGAGCACTTAGCAACCAACTAACTACCACATAGGAAACATTTCACACACCTTAGCAACTATATAGCATCCATATGCTACATACCTAATCATTAGCTATGTCTCAACAGGTAGCAACACATAAGCTACCCCTTAAAAATGCAAAGTGGTAGCTCATGTGAAAGCAACCCATTACCAACAAATCATCCTGGCTCCAGCGCCAAGCAGAAAGCGTACGTTCCTTCAAACATTTTCTGGTTTTAAAAGTGTTCTTCATTTTTCCTTTCCTCTTGGTGGTAGCTATCTGCTGCCCCACCTCCTTCCCCCTAAGCCAGCCATGGACATCCACGGCTTCCGTCAGCAGACCAACAACACCCTGCAGCGCCTTGTCCAGATGAGCTTTGTTCCTGCCGGATTTTGGGAGCGCTTCATTGCCAGGATGCTCATCAGCCTCACAGAGATGGACCTGCAGGTACTGAAACCAGCAGATTCTCATCATTCACCTACTTACACACTTTCAGCTTTCATGGACTAAAATGTTGTGTTTGTGCAGTCATTTGAGCCCAAAAGAGACACCAGGAGCCAGCGCAGCAGAAACTCTGTGATCTACAGCTTTGCCGGAACCCAGCCGAGGAACCGTTGCAGCACCTTCAGAGTCCGACGCAGCCAGACCATCTACTGGAAGGAGGGGCTGCTGGTCACTTTTGATGGAGGTTACCTCAGGTCAGAGCTGGGGCTAGAAGGATGTGGGCAGTGATTAAATGAGACAAATGCTTCAGTGAGGAAATTAAGAGAAAGTTAAGGGTGCAGAGCTTCAGTTGGATTCAGAGCCTCAGAAAGGAGCCAGTTCTAAATGGGGATAAGCAGACTTGAGTCAGATAGCAGGTTGGAGCTAGTATTCAGTCAACTTCAACGGCATTCTGGTTCATAGGAAGAGGGGAGGTTCCACAGTTCAACCTTAACATTACAATGAGTTTCTGACAGATACAGTCTTTTTGAGAAGGTCTTAAGAATAAGAATACAAAATCTTTATACAGAATATGCACCAAACATGATACTGTGTGTCTTATTGTCGTTAAGCCTGCTGATATTCCATATCCTTACCTACATTTTCAAGCTGCAGTATTTTCATTTTGTTGCTAATAATTCTAAGTTTTCAGTTTCAGAGCTCAGTCCCTTTGTTTTATCAACATAGATAGAGGAAATCGTGCTCCAGTAGTGCTCATCTCTTGCACTATCACTTATTATGAAGCCTAATTTACAAAATGAGAACATACTGTAACACTGAGGGTAAAATATCTGCAGTGCTCAGAAAATCTAAAATAAATGCAACTATTAAAAGGAAAGAGAAAATTAATGTTGAACTGCCTCAAAGGTTCCTGCTGCTCTTGCTGCTTCACATTTAAGCTTCTGTGTACATTGTGAATCGTGAGGGGGTGAAAGCAGATGAAACTCCAGTGAAATGAGGCGGTGACGTGCTTTTGTGTCTCTGCAGCGTGGAGTCATCAGATGTCAGCTGGAAGAGGAAGAAGAGTGGAGGCATAAAGATCATCTGCCAGTCAGAGGTGAGAGATTTCTCTGCCATGGCCTTCATCACAGACAACGTCAACTCTCTGATTGAACAGTGGTTCCCAGGTCAGTGCACTGCTCTCTGGTTTACACACACACACACACACACACACACACACACACACACACACACACACACACACACAAACATCAAATGTAGACCTATAGCTATAAA
The DNA here is from genome assembly GCF_043250625.1 of Sebastes fasciatus. Lineage (NCBI taxonomy): Eukaryota > Metazoa > Chordata > Actinopteri > Perciformes > Sebastidae > Sebastes > Sebastes fasciatus. Next base: position 41,174,940 of record NC_133796.1, read on the forward strand.
AATTGCTTCATTAATCTACCATGAAAGATTCACCTCTTGTCTAGCCATTTAAATGCTACACAAGAGGTCGGCAAAAAGTATTATGGTACAAATGTACCATAATACACAAAGCACATCAAATCTAAGTAAATACTTAGGAGGCGATTTGGTCTTGTGTACTCTTGTGCTTTGTGATTAATTTGCCATAGAGTTAACACACCAGTCATAATTTTGTTTTAATGAAAACTCAACTCCTGGCATTTGCTCCTGGTGTTCTTCACCACTGTTTTAGAGGCAGTAAATAACGGGATTATTAGGCAAACCAGCTTTAAAGTGACATATTTTCCTTTTAAATAAGTGCTGTGCGGTGGATCTAATTTATGCCGATGTGAAGTGTGGTTCATAAGGATTTCAGAACGGAATTTGGTGCACTATCATTGCGTGGTGCAAGCCATTGGAAATAATGGGTTTCAGAGCGCAGTGGTGCCGTTGTTGCATTGTGTCAAAGCCTTCAGTGAGTGAGAGAAGGAGAGAGAAATAGAGAGTACTAAGACAAAGAAATACTCAAGCAGGGGCAAAAAATAAATGAAATAACTATTCAGATTTCTTTGAGAAGAAGGCCTACTTTGTAAAGGCCTACTTTTGCCTATTTAACAAAATTGCTGTTGCAGTGTACTTTCCATTCTTTAAAAGTCACCAGAATGCAGGAAACAAACTCTCTGAAACTCTCATTTTTGTTGGGGAGGACCCCCAGACCCCCCACGTTGGTTTTAAAACCCTCCCTATTTTTTAGGTCTCAAGGTTAGCAAGTATGTCAGCAAGTCATACTGGATGTACCTTCAGGCTGGGTTATTGATTAAAAAATGACGATGCCAGTACCAAGACCAGTTCCCTTAAAATTAGGGATGCTCCGATACCACTTTTTTTCAGACCGAATACGAGTTCAAGTACTTACATTTGGGTACTCGCCGATACCGAGTAATGATACGAGTACTTCTCTGTGCCAAAAGACCCTTGTTAACAGCCAGCTGGAGGGTGAGAGCGACACACTGCAGGCTGGGGAGTCCCGCATACGAGGCGGTGCGCTGCGACCGGCTCTAGGTCGGCTTGGAAAGACTCGGGGCGAAGATGGCTCGCGGCCGCAACTGTCGACCTGGGTGGACTGTCCTCAGTGCGCCCCAACTGTGTCGTGCCGCGGCCCACGTAAAAGGCGCCAGAGGTCTGTGGCGTTGTCGGCAACCCACGCGACAAGTCTTGAAACACGGACCAAGGAGTCTAACGCACGCGCGAGTCAGAGGGTGCAAGCAAAACCCCGTGGCGCAATGATCGTGAGGGCCGGCGTGCGCCGGCTGAGGATCATGCAACAGTCATGTGGCTAGTAAACAAAGTACAAAATCAAAAATGTGCTGAATAAATATTGACAGATGATACGAGTCAAGGTTTCAAAGTATCTTTTGACACGAGTTCTGTAACTCTGAGTCAAAAATCACAGACCAAAACAAAAAAAGAGGATTTTACATATATTACAAAAAAAACATATCGGTGGAATTGGGCATGGACCATACCAGTAAATGCAGCATGATACAACAAATGTGTGATCAGTGCTGATCCTAGTGTTGGCTTTTTCTCAGCGGAGACGATAACGTTTCTCTCTGCGGAGCTCCGTCACTTCACAAGACACGGGAAACCTCTGTTGGTCTGGAGGAGCTGCAGCAGTTATTTCTGTACAGCAGTACATTCACTAGATATTCTCAGAGCTAAACTAACTCTTCTGCAGTGTGGAGGTTACTGCTGCGGGTCAAGTTGTTTTTCAGGTCCTGCTGCAGTGCACAAACTGTATTGTCAGCATTCTGTAACGTAATTCAATGTAGGAATGTACAGTATATTCATACATAGGTAATTAAAATGTGAAACTATTGGCTATTCCATACATGAAAATGACCCATTTAATCAAAGCAAAGAGGACATGTAACAAATGTATTATAACCTTACAAAGTCTCTCACATTGTAGTAGTAATCTTAAAACTGAGACTGACCCAGCCCTATGTACCAACCTGTCCAGGTTTCAGCTCTCCAACAAACAACAGATCATATCCATGTCTTTTATCGATGTGTCCTTTCTTTTAGCTCTGACAGCCAGTGAGAGTGATGGAAGTCTCCTCATAGAGCAGTACGCCCCCTGTCCCCTCTGTGTCTCGCTGGGCCAACAGAAGCGGGCCGAACCAGCGGCCAGCCAGGCCGGCCAGGACGAAGAGGAAGGAGCCTGTGGAGGAGACGGGGTTCATTACTTTAACATGGAGGACTGTGTGTTGGCTGCGGTGGAGGAGGAGCACATCATCTGTCCTCAGCACCCTGGCCAGCCAGTCACCCTCCAGGAGCTAGTCCCAGAGCTCTTCATGACTGACTTCCCTGCACGGTAAACCTCTCACCATTTAATGAACCATTTTGTTTTTACAGACTGATACTGGTTAGGCTCGAGACATTACAATAGTTTCAGACACACTTTTCAATGGTCCGTCTCACACATGTCTGATAGAACAGATATAAGTCTACATAGACTTAGTAACAGCTCCTACTTTATATACATCACTGCTACCCAGAGCGTCTTTTTAGGCTTCAGGGCTTCAAGGCTCCTACTTATGAAAGGAAATGTGACTACATTAACTGAGTGTTGTCAAACGCCTTCTGAGTGTGCAGCAGTACTGTGGCTGAATATATGTAGACCAGGCTCAGTGCCGGACTCCTCTAGTCTGACTGTTGTTAGTCTGTGTCTTAAGGAATTAATGTAAGGCCCTGGTCACACCTGGTATTAGCATGTGTCCTCAGTGATCTGATCACAAGTGGACAGCTTTAAGTACATCTGTTCACACCTGGCATTAGAATGCGTCTCCACTGTGTCTTCTCAGTGACCACTTGTGATCAGATCTCACTTCCCCGCTCTATATGCAACTAAACACGTAGTAAACACACGGCTGATACAGCAGCCGTTATGACCCTAATATTACATGAATGTCAGTAGTAATATCCTACATATTCGTTAATTCTGGTACATTGTATTAACATCAAAATAAAAGGTTATTGTACCGGCGGTCCCTGGGGACACCCTGCTTTTGCCAGACAACAGCAGAGCACAGCACTCCAGAGAGCCGGGAGGACAGAGAGCAGGCGGACGGTCGGGTGTCAGCTCCGCACAAAGCAGCGGAACAAAAACACCGACACATCTCCGACAGTATGATAATAATGCACTTTGCGTGCCTAGTCTGATAGTCTGTAGATATGTAGCCTATTAACAAGATATATTTTAATATAATACAGTTGTACCGACAGGATACAGTAGAGCACAGAGGCTGTTTCCATGCCGACAAGCGCCCGTGTCTCCCTGTTTATCCACCTGAGGGGCGCGGTGATCCCGTGGATCAAAGCTGGACATCAGATGAGTAGGCGGTCCTTAATGTGGCCCAGGACGCATTCACTACACACTGCTAAAAGAATGTGGTCATATATGGCCCAGACCACCTCTGAATGTGGTCTGGAAGATCCAATCTTAATGAGTCCTCAATGCGTCTTGAGTGTGTTCACACCTGTCCTTAGAGCTGTCCACTTGTGATCCGATCACTGAGGACACATGTTAATACCAGGTCTGAACAGGGTCTTTGATACAGACTGATAGCATTTCGATCCTTATAAGATGAGACATATTTATATTAGGATGTGCAGTTTCTATTATATACAATAAATGAGATAAATCTCCCACTGACTCCCTGCAGCACCTGCTCGGACCATTAGGAGTTTATTTTAGGAAGGAGTAGGACAGGCAGACGTGATGCTCATGTCACCAGTCAGTGGAGGATTGTCACAGCCACTCACTGGACTTTTGGAATAAATATTCATATATCTCTCTGTGTCCTACACATATACACCTATACACACATACATACATATGTATGTGTGTGTGGGTGGCAGCAGCAGTCAGTTGCACAAGGATATCTGTCTCTTTCAAACAGCAGAGACCCATGGAAATATTTGCTACAACAGTTGAACAGCTCCTCCAAATATTAGTACAATTGTACTCGAGCTCTTAAAGGATGGAAAACAGATGTTGGTATAAACACAAATGCCACCAACCATCATCATCATCGTAGCTCAGTCCATAGGGACTTGGCTTGGGAAACGGAAGGTCATCAGTTCAAGTCCCCACATGGACCAAGTATTGAGTGTGCACCGGTAGCTGGAGAGATGCCAGTTTGCCTCTTGGGCACTGCCCTCAAGCAAGGCACCAAACCCCCAACTGCTCGGGGCGCCTGTCAGGGTCAGCCCCATTGCTCTGACATCTCTCCATTAATGCATGTATATAGGTCCTGTTTGTGCATGTGTGTATTTCGGGCCTGTATGTACTGTACAAAATTTAATTTCCCCTCAGGGGTTCAATAAAGTGCCTTCTTCTTCTTCTTCTTCTTCTTCTTCTTCTTCTTCTTCTTCTTCTTCTTCTTCTTCTTCTTCTTCTTCTTCTTCTTCTTCTTCTTCTTCTTCTTCTTCTTCTTCTTCTTCTTCTTCTTCTTTTCTTCTCCAGATAACAGATCAACTCGTATAAAAGCACCGCCTACTGACCAATCACACGCGCCACACTGTTGTCAAAAGACATAATGAAGTGTAGTCATCTGTTATACTCTGAACGTTTTTTTTTATAATATCACTGCCCCATCTAGACGAATACATCTGACTTTTCCAAGCCGTTAAATTAATAAGTCTGTTAATTTACACATTCACTCACATCGTCATTTTTTTCTTTTGCCAGCTGTTCTTCCTGCATTTGGCAGCTTCAACTGTGTCACTGTTAGTCTGGATTGTGTGTTTAACTTCTTCGTAGTTGTCCAATATTATAGTTTGCTCTTGGTTTATAAAATATGCCGCTCTGCTGACAGCAGACTTGTCCATGTCTGTGATTGGTCAGATGCTGAACACATGCACCCTTTCATATGAACGCGCTCAGAGCCAGACTGAGAAACACTGGGTTGATTTACCGAGTTGATAACCAGCGTCATAGGACCGTTTAGTGGGATCTCGGTTTGTTAGGGTTAGTGAAGCCAGATAAGGAGAAGATACTCTGGGTATGTTGAACTCGCTTCGTAGTACAGGCCTCTGGTGATACAATCAAATATGTAAAGATGTCCAGATAATCTATTCTATGGCACACTGGAAGCCAGTTCAGAGAGCTGAGGATAGTGTAACGTATTTTTCGCGACTCAGCAGCAGCGTTTGAATGAGCTGAAGCTGACATTAGTTGTAATCCACAGAAGACATTCCACAAATGTGTACCATGATTTCCAAATATTTCACTATCCACAAACATGTATTTTTGTATTTGTGTTGTGTAAAGTCACATCCACAAAAATAAAGGGCGATTTTTAAGTAAGTAAGTCCTGTATTTTTGTGGATGTGACTTTACACAACACCAATATAAAGATACGTTTGTGGATGGTGAAATATTTGCAGATCATAGTACACATTTGTAGAATGTCTTCTGTGGATTACAACTAATAAAGTCTAATAAAAACTTCCATAATTTTCCCTCATTGTAAAAGAAAACTCTGAGCACACAACTGCAGTACGTACAGCTGTCAGTCAGAGTTGAAGCAGGAAGTAAGAATTTTACTGTTCTGTTTGTTTTCTCTTCTAATTACGTTTGGCTAACCTGGAGGTTTGTTTCCAACCTGTTTATCGCCGCTGTGTGTGTGTTGATCTATTGGTCTGTGCTTGTGTGTGTGTGTTAGGCTCTTTTTGGAGAGGGGCCAGCTCGAGTACTCCGAGGAGGAGAAGAACATCCTCGGCCAGGGTGGCAGCGGGACCATCATCTACCGAGCCCGATATCGGGACCGACCGGTAGCCATCAAACGCTTCCACTTCAAGAAGTGTCGACAGCAGACCATCAGCAGTGACACAGGTGTGGAGTTATGCTCTTCTGTTTTTATATTGGAATGTGGTGTCAATACTAAATGCAACCAAGAAAAACATTTACTGAAAGCCAGTTGTAGCCTTCACCTGCTACCGGGGTTCACTCCAGCACACAAAGTCAATGGGAGGCGGTATCCAGCTCTCGTGCTCTTTATTAAGCAAACACACAATACACAGTTTCAGCACGAGTGCCGTGCGCTCTGGCTGCACACAATCTAAACAATATTCAATTAAAGAGGTCGTATCTCAGTGGCATGCTCTGGAGAGCCGGTCCCAGGCATCTCAGTCCTCCTGTCCCAGCCCGCACTACTGCATAATAAGAGAAGAGTCGTTAGCCAAGTCCTCCCAGCTGCGCCCAATTAACTCACCTGAGCACTGCTCCCTGAGCCACTCCACCACTCTCTCCCCTGCAGCTGAGCAGTGACCGAGCCCTCCCTCCACATACCCCCACCGCCCGACTTAGGCCGGGGAGCCATCCGGCCTAGTCTTGTCCACCTGAGGACGCACCCTCCCTCCGTCCAACCGCACACTTCTTTGGGTTGGCGGTGAGCCCAGCCTTCCTCAGTGACTCGAGCACCGCCGCCACCCGCCGCACATGCTCCTGCCAGCTGTCACTGTGGATGATGACATCATCCAAGTAGGCAGCAGCATATGCGGCGTGTGGACGCAGCACCCGGTCCATGAGGTGTTGGAAGGTGGCTGGGGCATCGAACAAGCCAAAAGGAAGTGTGACGAATTGGTACAATCCGTACGGAGTGGAGAAGGCGTTTTTTTCCTTAGACTCTGGAGACATGGGAATCTGCCAGTAGCCCTTGGTCAAATCCAGCGTCGTGAAAAAACAAGCAGTGCCCAGCCGATACAGGAGCTCGTCGACCCGGGTAGGCATCAAATTGTGACATTTCATTCACCCTGCGATAGTCTACACAGAACCGTTCAGATCCATCCTTCTTGAACACAGGAACGATGGGGCTGCACCACGCATTGTGTGACTCTTCTATTACCCCCATCTCCAGCATGGCTTTCAGTTCTCGCTGGACCACTTTTCTCTTCTGCTCCGGCAACCGATAGGGCCGCGAGGCGGACTCCGCCTCTCTCCAGGCTTTAAGGAGGTTGAGATGGTATATCTGTGTCGCCCCCCCTCTTTCGGAACGCACAACCTCATAGTCGATATCGCCCACTCGTCGTGTGACCACAAAGGGTCCTTGCCATCTGGCGAGTAGTTTAGAGCTGGAAGAAGGGAGCAATACAAGGACTTTCTCTCCCGGTGAAAATTGTCTCAGCCTAGTCCCTCTATTGTACAGGCGCTGTTGAGTTCCTGGGCCTGGAGCAAATTCTGTGGAGTTTTGCTCTCAGGTCCAGGACGTACTGAATTTCATTTTTACTGGGGCTCGGACCTTCCTCCCCATTTTCTTTAAATAGGTCCAGCACCCACGTGGCTTCCTGCCAAACAGCAGCCTAAAGGGAGAAAATCCCGTGGAGGCCTGGGGCACCTCTCGCACCGCGAACAACATAGGGAGCAGCCACTTATTCCAATTACGTTCGTCCTCATCTATGAACTTACGGATCATGGATTTTAAAGTCTTATTCAGACGCTCGAGGAGACCGTCTGTCTGTGGGTGGTAGACACTCGTCCGAATAGACTTAATCCCCAGTAATCCGTACAGTTCTTTTAGTGTGCGTGACATGAATGAGGTACCTTGGTCCGTCAGAATCTCTTTCGGGATCCCGACTCGGGAGATGACCTGAAACAGAGCCTGAGCCACACTCTTGGCTGAGATGGTACTCAGTGGCACTGCTTCAGGGTATCGCGTTGCGTAATCCACTAAAACTAACACAAAGCGATGCCCACGTGCGCTCTGGTGAAATGGCCCGATGAGGTCCATGCCAATGCGCTCAAACGGGACCTCGATGAGTGGAATAAACATTTCCCACCTCTTATTTACAAAGAGACACATGGACCACCATAGTTCTAGATAATAACAGAGATTTTTCATACTTTGGTGCTACCTCTCCTTCCGTTCTTTCTCTCCTCAGACACCATGGTCAAACACCTGCAGTCTGCGGACGCCTGTCGGAGCTTCTCTGAATTTCGCCAGGAGGCCAGCATGTTGCACTCTCTGCAGCATCCCTGCATCGTCTCTCTGGTGGGCATCAGCATCCATCCGCTCTGCTTCGCCCTGCAGTTAGCCCCCCTGGGCAGCCTCAACACCGTGCTGGAGGAGAAGCGCAAAGGCACAGGCACGTAGAGAGATGTGCATCGTGTGATTTCCCCACCTGAAGTTAAAGTCTTAAAGTCTGTTTCTATGTTAGTGCAACATGAGGTTGTGTTTTTGTCATTGTAGGCTCCAGCTACATGCCTCTCGGTCACATGCTAACTTTCCGAGTAGCGTATCAGATTGCAGCAGGACTGGCGTACCTTCACAGGAAGAGCATCATCTTCTGTGACCTCAAATCTGACAACATCTTGGTGTGGTCTCTGGAGGTCTGTATATAGATTACAATAAGAATGACATACATTTTTAATTTTGGTCTATCGACAGTACTCTAATGTTTTTATGAAATAATATCAGACTTTGTCAGTGAACTTATTTCATGTGTTCACTTTATCAAGACAGAGACAGGCACTCAAAATACTATCAATAGAAACTTGAATGGTATATTTTTAAGGAAACAGACAGGCTTATTGTTTCTAACTTGTCCACTCATTTGTGTATCATCTTCCAGGTGCAGGATACAATTAACATTAAACTGTCCGACTATGGCATTTCTCGACAAACCTTCCATGAGGGGGCGTTGGGGGTCGAGGGCACGCCAGGGTACCAGGCTCCTGAGATCCGACCAGGCATTGTGTATGATGAGAAGGTACTGACCACCTCTTCTTAACCCACATTAAATGGTACTGTGTGTAGCAGGATAGTATGCATAGGATTAGTATAGGACAGGAGTCAGCAACCTTTACTATCAAAAGAGCCATTTTATGCAAAAGAAAAAAAATCTGTCACGAGCCGCAAAACATTTGATCATTGTGATGAAGGTAACACAGCTTATAGTCTAAGTATATAGTATATAAGTCTAATGCAGTGAGGGCCAAAGTGTAAATGTACTACAGAGTATAAGGGTCACATTGAGGGAAAAAACATCTGAGATTTCCAGAATAAAGTCCTAATATTACGAGAAACAAAGTCGTAAGATAACAAGAATAAAGTCATAACTTTACGAGAAAAAGTCGTAATATTACGAGAACAAAGTCATAACTTTACGAGAAAAGTTGTAATATTACGAGAATAAAAGAAAATAACATGTAAAATTACTACTTTATAATATTATGACTTTATTCTCTAAATCTCAGATTGATTTTTTTTTTTATCAATGTGGCCCTAATACTCCGTCGTACCATCGTACCATAGACCTACAACAATGATAAATAAAAATTAAAATGTAAACAAAAAACAGTTATTCATTTCCATTTTTATAAATCCACAGCGAGCCACTGGAGAGAGGGGCTAAAGAGCTGCATGTGGCTCTGGAGCCGCAGGTTGCAGACCCCTGTTATAGGAGTATAGGAAGGATGCTGATGATGTCTGTTGGTCCATACATACATACAGCAAGATAAACTGCTTGCTAGATTTTTACATTAAGTTTGCACCATCAGCTAAATGATATAGAGTACTTTGTTTATGCTAATAGGAAATGACATTGTTACAGCAGCCAAGTAACAGTAATCATTACACATCCTTTGGGCTCTGCGCAGGCACCTCACCTCACCAGTTTTAATCACCCGCTGCAGAGCCCTCTATTAACACAATGAATGTTTCGGCGTTTGTAGCGGGCTCAGTTTTTATAGCTTGAGTGAAGATACTGGTATCATATGAAACTAAAAAATCTAAGAAATCCATCGGTACCAACCATGTCATACTAGCTTGTCATGAAGGAGGTTAAATAACGCTCCATACTTGCGCTAAATTTTGGCGAGGAATTACTGTCATTGCCATTTTCAAAGGGGTCCCTTGACCTCTGACCTCCAGATGTGTGAATGTAAATGGATTCTATGGGTACCCACGAGTCTCCCCTTTACAGACATGCCCACTTTATGATAATCACATGCAGTTTGGGGCAAGTCATAGTCAAGTCAGCACACTGACACACTGACAGCTGTTGTTGCCTGTTGGGCTGCAGTTTGCCATGTTATGATTTGATCATATTGTTTTATGCTAAATGCAGTACCTGTGAGGGTTTCTGGACAATATCTGTCATTGTTTTGAGTTGTTTATTGATTTCCAATAATAAATATACACATACATTTGCATAAAGCAGCATATTTGAGTATTAAATACTTGACAGACATAAACAGATAAAAAGTGTGATAAATTTGCGATTAAATGTCTTCATCGATTGACAGCCCTAATTAGAATGAATCCCTGACCTTTCCTCTAGCTCTACCATCAGCCAAAAAGAAGGAGAACCATCTGTTTGAAATATCCAAATGACATTTACTCAATACATTCATGCTTCCTTACCATTTCAGATGCTTCATGACTTTTCTTCTGGTGCCATCATCATGACATCATTAAAATTTTGCACACAATAATCTACTACAGAGCTTTAAGCTTTAAGTCTTCATATTTACTGGAAGTCATGTGTTCCAGTAAAGACCATGGTTGAGACAACGAACACCCTGTGTTTCATACTGGTGACAGTGTTAATAATGACCCTGTCCTACAGGAGGTGCCTCTCATGGTCTGCATTCCAAACGGAATCATTTGGATCCCCCCATCCTGCCGCTCTGTACTGTACCTCTATATGATCCCTTTTTCTTTCTTCTCCATCACTTATGAAAGTTTTTATAGAGGCACTCGATCCTAACATTAGGACACATGTTGAATTAATAATGGCGAGGTCACTTAAGTGCGGAAATTAGTTTGATTCACAAAGTGCAATGTCTGCACACAGCATGTGGGAGTCCTACACTGCAGGAGAAATGGATCTGGACCAGAGTCCAGATCCATTTCTCCTGCAGTGTAGGACAGTGTAGAGACCACGAATCAACCACGTGTGTTGATTCGTGGTCTCATGTTTGAGCGGAAGGTATTAGGAATGACCGAGCTGCCCCCTGCCTCACTATTTATTTGACTTGTCACTCCAGAGGGTTTACAGTTAGCAGGCTGATTGTTTTGACTGGCTACTTCCTCTCTGCAGCGTGTTGCCTTGCTGTCTGATATGGACCATATGTTTGCTTTAAAGCCATAAGATGCATGCAGGTTTTTACCATGGCTGTATAGTGACTACATCTGCATCCACACAAAAACCATATGAAAATACCAAAACATACCTTACTTTGTAGAAAATAAACAGGATTTTCTACAAAACTTTTTTTTTTAATTTAACACACAAGCCAAAGGTGTCAACGGTTAAAACTTGCCCGAACACAAGCAGCCATATAATAACTTTTCCTTAGGAATAGTCTCAAATCAGCAAACCTTTGATTTGAAATAAGGATATACAGTATCTGAGCAAAGACAAATCGGAACAGACATTCTGTGCTAGCTTTCAGTACTTGACAGTTTTTGATACTTTACAAACACATCCCAGTTAATACCATTAAAGGGCTGGGACCATCAGTCTAGAAAAGAGCTAGAAAATGGTGAATTTACACTTTTACAATTGGCCAAGGAGACATTATTTGGCCAACCAACAGTCCAAAATCCAAAGATATCCAGTTTACAATGATATAAACAGAGGAACTTAAATGATTTTGGATTAATGGATTAACAAAATTGTTGATTAATTTTTGTTACACAAGTAGTCAGTGGTCATGTCTATAATGTTTTATGAACAGTTTTTTTCCACTTATATCTTAATATTTGATTGAAAGACAACTTATAATGAAGCAAATGACATTCAGTTATAGTAAATGGTAACATTTACTAGTCATTATATTATACATTTTATACAAGGTGAAAGGTATTAGCATGACAAACAGCAGAAGTTTATCAGCGTTGAGATATTCCTGCTGTCATCACTGACGTTGTTGCTGCCGTATTTATTCCTAGATGGAATGTTAATGGAGCAGCTACAATGTTAGCATAGCCTGGAACTGATCGATCCGAACTCCATTCAGAATACAAGCATTTTAAAAGTTGTTTGCTTGTCGTCTTGCAGACAGACCCGATAAAGCATGAATTCAGACGTTTTACTAATCAGCATCATTATGTAGTTATTTCGGCACACTTTTGATCCGTTTACAACGACGTCGCTGCCGTATTTATAACTAGATGACGTTATGTTGAGTAGCTACAATGTTAGCATAGCCTGGCTTTGATCGATCCGAACTCCGTTCAGAAAACAAGGATTTTAAAGGTTGTTTGCTTGTCGTGTTGCGGACAGACTTGACAAAGCATGAATTCTGTCTTTTTATAAATCAACATCATAATGTCGTTATTTCAGCATCATTTTGATCCGTTTATTGCAATTAAATCCACAGTCTGTTTATTTGGGGTTTTGGGCAGTAGCGACGTGTGGCTGATAGATACAGATACAGTATGTAAATACAGCTCGCCGCCGGGTGACGTTATGAACCCAGACACAACGGCGTTTGGTTTTCTGACATATCTGGGACTTACTCAACATGTACAAAGCAGCAGCAGTGGTTATTTCTGGAGGAAAGCGAGGCGAAAATTTTCTTCGAGCTTGGAGTGAATGCACGGTAACACAATACGAAGCACAACGTAACGTAACTTAAACGAACATAAACAACAGCACATGCACAACAACAGCTCTATGTAATGATACATTGAACCGCTGACACGCTCCCCAGAAAACACAGAACTGTTCTCCGCCTTTTCATTTTGAAAGAGCAACGACCAATGAGGAAACTCCAACAGTCGGCCGACCAGTCCTGTAACTTCATCACTCAGTCACTGACAGACTTTTGCGTATAGGACTGGCCTTCTGCGGTCCAGCCAAAAAAGTCATATTATTGTGCATATACACTGTAAGACAGGTCATTGATTTTGCTCTGGGCCTTCTTGACTGATAACTAGAGTGTGTTTTAGTAAATGGTATTTGAATTCAGCCAGTACGTGTTCTCTCTGCTGACTTCCCATCAGACCACAGCAGTTGGTCTGAAATGGCTGGCCTAGGCCTCTCTTCTCCCCAGGGAGGCTAGCTTTACTAGGGCTTACTGTTTTACCGACCCCTGCCTCGAGAGGAAGAGCTTTCAAAGAGCAGAGGAAAACTATCTGTAAGCATCCACCTCTGTTCATCAGCCCCTCTCCCACAGAATCCACTAAGTTCAGCCAATCAAACACCCATTCTCCTCTCCTGGCCGTTACTTTCACTTTTTGATGAGGTTTAACTATTCTAATAAGATGCAGACACGGCTGCAGAGAGAATAAATGACGGGGCGAGGCGGGAAAGGAATGAAGAGTGTAATAGGAAAATAAATGAAAAGCAGCTTCTTCGTGGCTGTTAACTTATTTACCAGCTGCGAGAATCTTGGCAAGAAATGGAACATGTGCAAGTATTTGGCGGTTGAGGATTTGGACACTGTACAGTAACACTATTAGGAAGCTGTTACAAGCCATTTGTTAATAAGCTTGGATGATATCAACACTACTGAGTGACAAGATTAAGAAGCAAAACATGGATGTGGAGTTGGAATGTAATGAATGAATGAAGAGTGTGGTATGGAGATGTGTATACACAGTGTTTAATACTTCATTTAGTCTATTAGGTAAAAAAGAATAGATAAATGACAGAATAGTCTGCACTGCCCGTACCACCAGGGCCACATTCTTCAAACCTGCTTTGACTAATTCATGTTTAATCCTGTTCACAATCAGAAACAGCTAATTGCCAAGTAGGTTTGCACATAAAAGGAATTTGTCTTGATTTGGTGCATAACATAATAATGACTTTGCACGGCAGCTGGATTGTCTCTTCTTCGCCATCTTGTCAGGCTTCAAAGGGGGCCACATTAGGGCCACATTAGGGCCACATTGAGGAAAAAAAAATAAAATCTGAGATTACGAGAATAAAGTCATAATATTACGAGTATAAAGTCGTAAGTTTACATGAAAAAAGTCGTAAAGTTATGACTTTTTTCTCGTAATATTATGACTTTATTCTGTAAATCTCAGATGTTTTTCCCTCAATGTGGCCCTAATACTCCGTAGTACATTTGCACTTTGGCCCTCACTGCATTAGACTTATATACTATATACTTAGACTATAAACTGTGTTACCTTCATCACAATGCTCAAATGTTTTGCGGCTCCAGACAGACTTTTTGTTTTGCCTAAAATGGCTCTTTTGATAGTAAAGGTTGCTGACCCCTGGGTTAGGGTCTGGCAAGCCAGAGCATGGACCACTGGCGGCTGGTGACTCCAAAAATTGTGGAGGACAGGAGGAAAACCAACCCACAACATCATATTATTTTACACTAGTTGTTACTTCTTATCATTACTTTAATTTTTTTTATTAAACAAAAGAATGTAATACAGATTCAGTGTACAGGCGATAGTGTACACATAGAACAACTAGAATGGCACTGGGAGAGCGCAGACCTCCGCCAAGGTGCCTGACTTTAAAAACAGATCCCAGCTCACAGCTGGCGGTACCGTGAGGTGGCTTGTTATTAACCCGGTGTGTTTCTGTGTAACGTATCGGCGGATGCCTCTCTCATTCAGCAGCCTTGTTACACTACGTTGTCTCTCATCCCGTCAGCTACCGCTTTGTTTTTTCTCACCGCTGACAGCCAGCCTCGCCACACATCCACACACGTATCTCTCTGCTCTCAGAAGGAAGGAAGCTGGGTCACGCGTCATCAACGCGTCATCAGTTAATTAAATTCAATTTATTTTTATATAGCGTTATATCATAACAGAAGTTATCTCAAGGCGCTTTTTATATAGAGCAGGTCTAGACCTTACTTTATAGTTTAGAGACCCAACAAGAGATCCCACCCAGATCATTGGAATGCGCTGTAGCCAGGAAAAATGTACAGCAACCACAATAATAGCACAGCAGCTGTAATAACTAATACAAGTAGGACTAATAACAGAAGTCAATACTACTAATAATAAAAAGGCTGATAACAATGATGGTAGTAGTGGGTGACAAGCAGGCAGCAGATGCAACCACAATCCAGGTGTAACCCCGATCCACGGATACCTGCATTACACTGTGCATGTGTTATACCCTGTGGTCTTAATGCTCTGGCTTATCGGAATCCTTAAAAAAATTCCTGAATCCAGATCATGATCCGGATCGCCACCAAAATCTAATGGATTGTTCATTGTGCCACACCCCACCCCTCCAAAAAAAATAGTTCAAATCATTCACGAACTTTTGGAGCAATCCTGATAACAGAAGGACAGACAGACAAACAGACAAACAAACAAAGCAACGCTGGTGAAAACATAACCTCCTTGGCCCAAGGCTTTGGACTCCATGAGGTTGGCACGAGGGCCCGACGTCCTCTAGTGGGACTTGTGCTCACAGCCCAGCACCGTGCAGCTCCATTGGCATTCGCCAGAGAACAGCAGAATTGGCAGGTCCGCCATTGTGGCGCCCCGTTCTCTTCACAGATGAGTGCAGGTTCAGGCTGAGCACATGTGACAGGCGTGAAAGAGTCTAGAGACGCCGTGGTGAACGTTATGCTGCCTTCTCTGGTGACAGAGCTCTGGGTACTGTAGCAAAACACTGAATTAAAAAAATTATAGAACTCAAAGTGCACTAACACACTGAGGCAGCCATCCGCCATCTTGGGCAGTTAATTGTTATCCAGATAGCTACACTAGGAGGTTTGATATGTTAATAGATGATGCATGAACGTATCTCTGTTTAGGAACAACAGTTTGCTCTAATTATGAAAAAAGACAATATGAAAGTCAAAACAATGATCAGCACTCCTCTGATTGGCTGAGTGCTGATCACATGTTTATACTCATGATTGGCTAAAATGGCACTGTGGCTACAGTGTCTGAGTTAGACAAATCAAGTCCAAACTTTTTGGACCCAACCTGAAACAAACCCAAGGCAAACCTTCCAGAACCTGAAAAAAAAGAGAGCCGAGGATAATTAAACCAGAACAACTCCCAACAGTCTGGGTTAGTAAATTGTTGAAGAAAAAATGCCCCGACCTTGGGCCAGCAAAAGATAGGGCATCCTCCTTCAGCACTTTTATCGTTATAATAATTAAAACTATTGGAGTTCTCAAAAATCAGGTTCAAAAATTGGTTGAGAGAAGTCAACAGATCTGGATGCAAAAGCGTTTATTTCTGTCACCAAAAACAAACACGAGTCGTCGGTTCGAAAGGAGGACTGACCTACATGACAAACCAGTCCTCCTTATATACCATGAGCTTCATTCACAATTCTCCTTCATGTTCATTACCCTCGGTGGGCAAAATGCCCAAAACTCATTATTTTCTTGCAAACTCAGCGATTCTGACTTATTTTGATCCCACCTCTGAAAGATTTACGATTCTGTACTTTTGACCCCGAGCCTCCTCCATTCATTCCACCGCTAGAGGTGTAAGATCTCAGAAGCCTCCTCATCTTGCCTACAGTTTAGTAATAGTTTTCAAGTCTGTTCAGCGAAAATAACGGCCAATAACTGGATGGAGCAGTGTAGGGTCTTTATTTCTTTTCAGTAGCACTGATATAGCAGCTGTGTCAAGTTGTATTGTTTATTTGTAATGTCATTCTGTAGGATAGTGGGGAAAGTAGATACCAGACATGTTTGTAGAATTCAGAGGGGAAATCGTTGGGTCAAGGTGATTTGTTATTTGCTATCTGGTTAAAGGGACTGTTTGTAAGAATTAGAAATGTCTTGTTAACAGAAACACCTGTGGCCGTTAAGTCAACAAAAGTCAGCGTCCTGTTGCTCGCACTTGTGCTCGCTCTACATAGACATGAACGAGCATCACTCAAAACAGTGAGGCGACACACGTCAGCTAAAAGCACAATATCACTCTATATTTCAGCTGCTTGGCAGTAATGTTAGCTGACCAGACGAAGGTCTCTCCATGAATCAATGCTGATCCTAGTGTTGGCTTTTCCTGCCTCAGCCTCCCGACCGCGGCCAGAGGGAACAGGGGAGACGCCGGAGTTTTGTTCGGAGACGATAACGTTTCTCTCTGCGGAGCCCCGTCACTTCACAAGACACGGGAAACCTCTGTTGGTCTGGAGGAGCTGCAGCAGTTATTTCTGCACAAACGTCCACTGTACATTCACTAGATATTCTCAGAGCTAAACTAACTCTTCTGCAGTGTGGAGTGTGCGCGCATGCACTTGAAAGTGGAGCGAAAGAGTGAGAAGGAGCGTGGTGTGTGAGTGAAGGCAGGCAGAGGAGCAGAGTACAGCAGAGACTCCGGCCCTGGAGACCAAAGCTACGGTCTCCCCCGCGTCCTCCGACCGCGGCCAACACTGTTTAACAGACGGCTTCACTAGATACAACCAAGAGGTTTTGGTGCTTCACTGTAGTTTGTGTTGGAGTCTGATTCTGAACAGCGTAGCCACACGCGAGCGCGCATGGGACACCGACCCGGATTTATTTATACGTGTTAGAAGTTACAAACAGTCCCTTTTAAGGAAGAGTTTGTCTGGTTTGAGTGATGCATTCAGTTTGTTGGTCTTATCATTGGCCGTTACTGTGAAGGCCACTTTCATACTCCTCAAAACCATTCAGTGTTTAGCTAGTAGTCATTAGTCCACTCCACTATTCAGCTTTCTCCATTCATTTGTTACCCGGCTGTATATAATACAACTTATCATGCCACATAAATACCTCCAATATTAACACAAAATGTAGCTGTCTGAACGAGGTTCTACGTGGCACTAACAAGGATGAGAGGATCAAGTCTCTTTGTCTTTCCAGCGAGGATAAAAACTGTTGACATAATGAAGAGTGAGAAGGTGCTAGACTAGTCAGATCGAGGTCAGGAGGACTTCCTTATATGACTATGCCAGAGTTTTCCATAGCCGTCGTGACGCCATAGCATACCACAGTCCTCGAGTATATCTGAAGTCGCTACCAAGTGATGTCACCACAGAAGTAGTTCAGTGCTTTTGGCATTGCACAACTGTTTGCCTCTGCAGTTATTCTGGGAAGTGCCACAGGGGCTGAGTCCCCCAATCACTATCTGTGACCACTCAGAGACAGGAATCCACTCAGGTATTTTAGTCCTCAGATATGGGTTTCAAGGATAACATGAATGAGAAAGAAGGGGGAAGGGAGAACCTGGAGTTTGTCTTTACTTTATAAACCAAAAATTAAAGTTTTTGAGTTTTTTTTAATCATCCTTAAAGGGACTGTTTGTAAGAATCAGAAATGTCTTGTTAACACCAACACCTGTGGCCGTTAAGTCAACGAAAGTCAGCGTCCTGTTGCTCGCGCTTGTGCTCGCTCTACATAGACATGAACCAGCATCGCTCAAATCAGTGAGGCGACACACGTCAGCTAAAAGCACCATATCACTCTATATTTCAGCTGCTTGGCAGTAATGTTAGCTGACCAGACGAAGGTCTCTCCATGAATCAATGCTGATCCTAGTGTTGGCTTTTCCTGCCTCAGCCTCCCGACCGCGGCCGGAGGGAACAGGGGAGACACCGGAGTTTTGGTCGGAGACGATAACGTTTCTCTCTGCGGAGCCCCGTCACTTCACAAGACACGGGAAACCTCTGTTGGTCTGGAGGAGCTGCAGCAGTTATTTCTGCACAAACGTCCACTGTACATTCACTAGATATTCTCAGAGCTAAACTAACTCTTCTGCAGTGTGGAGTGTGCGCGCATGCACGTGAGAGTGGAACGAAAGAGTGAGAACGAGCGCGGTGTGTGAGTGAAGGCAGGCAGAGGAGCAGAGTACAGCAGAGACTCTGGTCCTAGAGACCAAAGCTACGGTCTCCCCCGCGTCCTCCGACCGCGGCCAACACTGTT
The DNA here is from genome assembly GCF_043250625.1 of Sebastes fasciatus. Lineage (NCBI taxonomy): Eukaryota > Metazoa > Chordata > Actinopteri > Perciformes > Sebastidae > Sebastes > Sebastes fasciatus. Next base: position 41,193,811 of record NC_133796.1, read on the forward strand.
TAACAGACGGGCTTCACTAAATACAACCAAGAGGTTTTGGTGTTTCTGTGTAGTTTGTGTTGCAGTCTGAGTCTGAACAGTGTAGCCACACGCGAGTGCGCATAGGACACCGACCCGGAATGATTTATACGTGTAAGAAGTTACAAACAGTCCCTTTAATGAACAAATGTACTATTTGGAGTCAATTGCAAACAAGAGGGAAAAACAAGGCACTTTGAGCCCTGAGTGTATAAGATGAATAAGCTCCAGAAGATAAGAGGAGACCAGGATAAGCCAGATTTGTGTTGCTGTGGTGTATCTGTCAATCGGTGTCTCCATTGTCATTATCAGTAAAAGTCAAGCAATCATTCCCCTCCTCCCCCATAGCCCCCTGCTGCTTAGTGAAGGATTATAGTTTAACTTCAAAAAAAAAATTCTGGCCTCATGACTTACTATTATTGCATGTATTGTTTTCTCATTTCAGTTTCATCTTTGTCTTACTATCCATTTCATCTACATTCCTGACATGTATTACATAACCTATCTCCAGCCACATTCTCATTTAAATCCAAGGCTGATTGGAAGTCTTATTACTTACCATTCTGCCCCCTATTTTAGAGGGGTAGGGGTGGGGGGGCAAGGGATATTTAGGGAGAGATAGTAGGTTAACAGTAGAAGTGGTGTACATCATCTGAAAGCCGGGAACCTGAAGATAAATTTGAGATGCAGCTCAGCACTGTGTGTCAAAATGTAACCATTTTTTTACGACTCGAGAATTGATAAAAATGATCAAAAATCCCTCCAACATACCACATTAAGACAGCAAGGCCATGGTCAATCAAACATTTTTGACATTTGGATATTTCTGCAAGAAACCTAAGAAAGTCATCCATTCTCTGAATGCTCTAGGTCTCCAGTCTGATCCATCCATCCTCTGAATGCTCTAGGTCTCTAGTCTGATCCATCCATCCTCTGAATGCTCTAGGTATCTAGTTTGATCCATCCATCTTCTGAATGCTCTAGGTCTCTAGTTTGATCCATCCATCCTCTGAATGCTCTAGGTCTCTAGTTTGATCCATCCATTCTCTGAATGCTCTAGGTCTCTAGTTTGATCCATCCATCCTCTGAATGCTCTAGGTCTCCAGTCTGATCCATCCATCCTCTGAATGCTCTAGGTCTCTAGTTTGAACATCCATTCTCTGAATGCTCTAGGTCTCTAGTTTGATCCATCCATCCTCTGAATGCTCTAGGTCTCTAGTCTGATCCATCCATCCTCTGAATGCTCTAGGTTTCTAGTTTGAACATCCATCCTCTGAATGCTCTAGGTCTCTAGTTTGATCCATCCATTCTCTGAATGCTCTAGGTCTCTAGTTTGATCTATCCATCCTCTGAATGCTCTAGGTCTCTAGTCTGATCCATCCATACTCTGAATGCTCTAGGTCTCTAGTCTGATCCATCCATCCTCTGAATGCTCTAGGTCTCTAGTTTGATCCATCCATCCTCTGAATGCTCTAGGTCTCTAGTTTGTGGCTGTAAAGTTTCATGAGGCTGTGATTATCCTAGAGGTTACCACAGGTCATTTTATACAGTGAAGTCAGGTTTGTAGTCATGAATACAATGGGGCTCATTGAATCCACAACCGTCTCAGCTTTACAGTGATACCCAATTTGTGCGATTCCAAGACTGTTTAAGGACCCCAGTATGCAGAAATATTCAATTACACCATTTTAGAATAGGTTAAAATAACACATGTATACTGCATACAAAATACTGCACGTTTCTTTGCCAAAACCTGCATGTGATTATCATAAAGTGGGCATGTCTGTAAAGGGGAGACTCGTGGGTACCCATAGAACCCATTTACATTCACATTTCTTGAGGTCAGAGGTCAAGGGACCCCTTTGAAAATGGTCATGCCAGTTTTTCCTTGCCAAAATTCAGCTTAACTTTGGAGCATTTAGCCTCCTTCCTGACAAGCTAACATGACATTGTCGGTACCAATGGATTCCTTAAGTCATCTAGTTTCATACGGTATGTATCTTCACACTAGCTCTAAAACTGAGCCACTACAGCCCCTGAAAGACAGAATAGTGGCAGGGCCCGCCAGCAGGCCGACGGATTTTTAAGAGAAGAACCTGACCTTGATGTTCCTTGTTTTTTCTCTCATCATCCGCACCTAAAGGTGGACATGTTCTCCTATGGTATGGTGCTGTATGAGCTGCTGTCGGGGCGGAGGCCAGTGCTTGGACACCACCAGCTTCAGATAGCAAAGAAGCTCTCCAAAGGCATTCGGCCGGTGCTGGGCAGTCCAGAGAAAGTTCAGTTCTGCTGCCTCCAGAGTTTGCTGACTGAATGCTGGGACACCAAGCCCGAGAAGGTGAGCCTCACACTATTTTATTTGGCGGACACAGTGATTGAACAAAAACACACAAGTTTCCCAGTTTGCTCTGCTTTGTAAGGAAATCGACTGATTCACTGTACTTCTCACGGTGTGGTTAGGGTCGTGGTAGAGCTAGAGACCCATGAAAAGACATTAACAAACAAACTGAAAAAGTCTGATCCACCATCACAAAAAACCCAGGGTTGGGGTTAGGGTCAGAACAAAACTGTTCATGTTTGCGGGTGGGAAGCCTGTGAGAGATCATGCCCTTGTCAAATGGGACAGTGTAGCTCCTCAATGGCAGGTAAAAAAAAAAGTGACTGGCAACAGCAGTACAACAGTATTAGCAGATAACACAAGGACTGCCATGCAAAAGGAACTTGACATTCCAAATTGTGAGAAAACTGGTAAAATAATCCTAGAAATACATAAAATATAATATAAACTATAGGGATGCACTGATACCGATACCGATAGCAGTATCGGGTATCGGGTCCGATACTGTGCTCATGTACTCGTACTCACAAAACGGCTCCGATACAACGGCACCGATACCACTTTACAGCAGCGTGACGTTAACCTCTCGTCACCATCTTTCAGTTCCTCACGCTCCACCTCCCCGACGGTGCGGGCGAGACGGGCCGGTGGTGCGCACGCCGGCCCTCACTTTCATTGCGCAAGAGGGTTTTGCTTGCACCCTCTGACTCGTGCGTGCGTTAGACTCCTTGGTCCGTGTTATAAGACGGGAAAGGTGGGCCGCGGCACGACGCGGTTGGGGCGGACCGGTCGACAGTCGCACCGAGAGCCCCATCTCTCCCCGGCGGGCGAGCCCTTTGTCCACGGTGCGGCGAGGTCTGGGCAGGGAGCGCTGTAAAGCTGCGGCCGCGAGCCACCTTCGCCCCGAGCCTTTCCAAGCCGACCTTGAGCCGGTCGCGGTGCACCGCCTCGTATGCGGGACTCCCCAGCCTGCCGTGTGTCTTTCACACCCTCCAGCTGGCTGTTAACGAGGGTCTTTTGGCACAGAGAAGTACTCGTATCGGTACTCGGTATCGGCGAGTACCCAAATGTAAATACTTGTACTCGGTCTGAAAAAAAAGTGGTATCTGTGCATCCCTAATAAACTAGACAACAGACAAAAACAGACTGACCCCATAAGTTAAGTTAAGTTAAGGCACAATAATGTTTCAGTTTTATCAAGTAGTGGTGCAATTGTTGCTGAACCAGTTGCACTGCAGCTCCAAAGGTTTGACTGAGCAGGAAGCAGTGAGTGGTGATTAAGTGTAATGATATAAGTTCTTGTCTTCAGAAAACATCAGCAGTAACTGTACCCTCTGTGTCTCTGTGTCTCTGTGTCTCTGTGTGTGTGTGTGTGTGTGTGTGTGTGTGTGTGTGTGTGTGTGTGTGTGTGTGTGTGTGTGTGTGTGTGTGTGTGTGTGTGTGTGTGTGTGTGTGTGTGTGTGTGTGTGTGTGTGTGTGTGTGTGTGTGCAGAGGCCGGTGGCCACGCTGTGTGTGAGGCAGATGCAGGAGCCCAGCTTCCCCTGCCTCAGGTATATGTTGTCCTGTGACAGCCACTCGCAGCTCTTCCTGCAGGGACACAGCGCTGTGTTCTGGAACGGAGACAAGGACAACAGGTTTGTCTCAACTTTTTAGTCTGCTCATAACATTCTTCTCAGTCATACATTTCTTGTTTTGTTTTTTTTCTCTTCAGTAACCTGTCCTACTTTGAGTGCTCTGCACACATTTAAACTACATGATAACTATTATGAATTATTACTATATAGTATTTGCATCGAACCACGGCACTTTCGATGAATAAATGTCACTGAAATGGACAGAAAGAGAGAAAATGCCTTGATTGGTCCAGATTCTGAGGGCCAGCCCTATGATGTAAACTGATATTGTAGTTTTATTAAAAATCTGATTTGATCTATTGAGTGAGATCCACGTTGTCATTATCTAAGATTTCTGTAGAAAATAAGTGTCTCTGCAGGTCTTTCTTCACCCTGACAACAATAATGTATCATATTAAAAAGGTGAGGGAAACTGCTATGTGATTGATTTGATAAATACAGTATGTGGGCATGAGTCAAAGCCCACAGTCCTGCATTCTCAAAATGCTGTTAAAGGTCCCATATTGTAAAGTGCGATTTTCATGTCTTTTATATGATAAAGCAGGTTTAAGTGCTTTAAAAAATACTGTGAAAGTATCGAAGTGCTCAATATACAGAGAAATACACACAGCCGTATTCAGAAATTGTGCGTTTGAAACAAGCCGTCAGGATTTCTGTCCATTTGTGATGTCACAAATATACAATATTTAGACCATTACACGGTTTTAAACGTAAACACTCTAAATGTGTCCCAGTTTATTCCTGATTGCAGTGGATGTGAATGTCATCAGCTGACAGGAAGTAAACATGGACCCAAACTGTTCCGTTGAAATGCACTAAAACGGAGTGTTTCAGACAGAGGGTATATACAGGTATATTCAGGCAGACAGTATGAGGAAAATAAAGTTGTTTTTTTAACATTACAGCATGTAAACATGTTCTAGTAGAAACACAAAATACAAGTATGAACTTGAAAATGAACACGATATGGGACCTTTAATGGAGGCGTTTTGAGGAAGACACTGTCATCATCTTCAGCCCATATGTTAAGGAGGCATCTCACTTCGTCGTGAGTCCAGGTTTGTCCCCCTACCACTCGACAAATTGCCAGCAAACGCGCTAATAGCCACCGGCAACCAAAACAGAAAAAGAAAACGTTATTTTAACCCATAAAATGAGGCATTAAATGGTACGTTTCCTGTGATTGGTTTGAATGGTGTTCACACCAGAAATGAACCGCTCCAGAGTTCACTTGACAGCGGACCGAGACCACCCCTTCGAGGCAGCAGACCAGGGAGCGGTTGTTTGGTCCACACCAGGGATCAATTCCTGCGTTCACACCAACCCAAACGAACCACACCAAGGGGGTAAACGCTCCAGGGTTTCGGTTCAACCGGACTAAACAAGGCTGGTGTGAACGCGCCCTTAGATGCTTATACAGCACAGTAATCCTGACTCCCGTGGGTCTGATCTAACAGCTCTATTGTTTTCTGTGTGTGGCAGCAGGATTCCAGGTTAATCTCTGTCCAATAAAAGCAGCTTTCATCCCTTCATACAGGTGGTGTTAATTACTGCTGCTGACTCCCGTAGACTTCTTCCTGCCGTTAACCCCTTCACTGTGATGAGACCTTGTTAGCTCCCCTCCCCCGACTTTCCCACTGCCCTCCACCAGACCTCAGGACTTGGGAACTGGCTATGGGAGGCAGTTGTTTAAATGACCTCCAGTCATTTAAACAATGTCCATACTAACGCAGATAGAAGTCATCTTCTTTTAGTTTTGGCCTTCCATCCACACTAAGCTGGTCTAGCACACTCCTTAAACTAAATGAGGGCGTGCACGGTCCATTTACCTGTTTGCAAACGGTCAGCAAAGTGAAAGAGGTGGAAGAAGAAGAGAAAACTATTTTCATTAGCCGTGTTTCCATTCACATATTTCATGCACATTTTGAAGTATTGCATTTGAAAAGCTTTATTGAAATGGCAAAATTCAAGGAAGTTTTCTCGATTGTTAAAAGTTTACGCTCACTTGAGGTGGTTTTTACCTTTGTTGAAAAAGAGTTTGTGCGCTAAATGGATTATGGAAATGCCTTTGCAGAATAAGTTCTGCAATAGCAAACATTTAAAGCTTCAGTAGGCAGTATATGTTTTTGGCATCATTGGGCAAAAATCATATAATAACCTTTCAGCATATTGTAATTCAAGTGTTCTGAGAGAAAACTAGACTTCTGCTCCTCCTCATGGCTCTGTTTTCAGGCTTTAGAAAATCCAGCCTGTGACGGGAGACTTTGACCAATCACAGGTCATTTCATTGAGAGATTGTTCCTATTGGCTGTGCTCCGGTCATGTGACCGAAACTTGGCGTTCTTTCACAATGACGGCGGCGTCACAAACTTTCTCATTCTACAGCTAAACCGTGCACTATAAGATGATTCAGAGAACATCTGAAGAGAGAAATAGGCATTAACGTAACAGAATATTGATTCATATTTGATCAGCGCTGACTAGTTTGACAGTTTGGTCGGAGTTTGCGAGTGATTGACAGCCGGCTCTCATAGACAGCAGATGGACAGCAGACCTCAGATCAGCTCTTACTGCTTGTTTTCCTCCGGTCTGTGAAATCTATCAGATGCCGTTAGGAGCACCGGAGGACATAGAGGAACATGATTTTTTTCAGGTTACCTGTTTCATATACTACTGTCAGGATATAGCGACCGTTTCATAAAATAAACTTTTCTTAATCACATTTGCTCCAATCTCGCCTACTTCAGCTTTATCTCACATGATTGATCAGCTGGTTCCGCTGTTTTGGTCTTCGCAGACTTCTCAGAATGCTTGTCTTTGTCTCCTGACAACATGAAACATTGCCAATACTAGCTTACGTAAAAGAATAATTAAAACTTGCCCAGTTGAAACAAATTCCATTTCTCTCTCGTAGATGGTTAGATGGCCAGGGCGTCTTATTTTGTGTCCGGTTAACAACTTCTACTTATTCTACTCTGTTTACTGGGGATTACAGCCATGCTGTTGTGAGTGGTGCAGGTGGACCCAAATGCAGATGGAGGCTTTATTGTAGGAACCAGGGGAGGGGGGGGATGGTTGAGCTGAGACAGGCAGGTTGAGGAGAATGGGAGTGTGGCAGACAGCTTTAATATTCTGCTTTATTTTTAACGTCCATGCTTAAACCCTTAAATCTTCTGCCTTGTGTCACTTGTGTGTTGTGTAGGAGCTACAGTGTGGTGAATGTGGAGAAGGGCCAGGTGGAGGTGAAGAGAATGTCCTGTGCAGGCAGCAGGATCAGCTGTCAGATGAAGATGGGTAACATTCTGTGGATGGCCACTGAGGTACAGTACGCACCACTCAGCCAACACCACTTGAAATTCACCATTTTCATGCAAACATGTTATTTCTGCACAGTACTTGTTTCAGTTTTCAGATCAGTATGTAAGATGACCTGGCCATACACCTGGCGTTTAGAGCTGCAGCTTTAGAACAGCCCGAGCCCAATTTAAAAACCTCAATTTCCACTGTCTCCGACATGCACTTAATCATACTGAATGTTCAGCACAGCCCAAAAATATATATCATATGTCATTGCCATTTATATTAAACAGAGATTGTACAGTATGTGACCAAATGACCCCCTAATTCTGATGTTTTGTTTGATTCTCAACATTTTTATTAGTTATAATGGTTTGATACCAACACAGCCTATAGATTATTCAAGACATTACACAGACTATAAGGTCTGCATTAAAAACAAACAAAAAACACTGGGAAGTTGGTGCAAACCCGGCCTGAATCAAACCCAGGACAATTTTGAGAAATTACAGCCTGGTTGGGCCCAATTGGGTTCAGGCAGAAAATCAAAGCTCTAGTGGTGTTTTGCAACTCTTTCTCCCAAAGTTAGGATGAGCCACAATAGTGCAGCTTCCCAGGAACATTGCAGAATTCAGTTGGCAAATTGACTTTGGATTTTTCTAATTGTCTAAGAGTATGGCAATCATTTGTTCTATGAACTGTCGAAAAGCTACCCGCACTGTATTTTTTTTACAGTTGGCAGCTGACATTAGGACATTAATGCTCTAACACGCTGGAGCAGTGAGCGCTCTTGAACGCCGTCTGTTGGCTATGTAGTAATCTGATATTTTTAAACTTCTTTGGAGAGTTGTTGTTTTTCTTGTAACATAAAGGTTTTATGAAAAGGTTTGAGGGAGAAGGGGACAGAGTAAATAGAGCACAGACTGGTGCTGTGTATGAGATTGAAAGGCTATCATGTCAACTCATGTGATGGCTACACTCATCGTGTATGTTCAGATGACTTAAATTATTACATTATATCACGTTCATTTAGCTGACGCTTATCCAAAGCGACTCACAATAAGTGCTTTCAACAGTGTGGATCATGAAGGTACATCAACTGATTCAAGTGTTATTAAGATTAAACAAACGAGTACAGCGTGTTAAACGTGACATCATGCTCATTTTCAGGTTCATACTTGTATTTGGGGTTTCTAATAGAACATGTTTACATATTGTGGGGCGGCTGTGGCTCAGAGGGTAGAGCAGGTTGTCCACCAATCGGAAGGTCGGTGGTTCGATCCCCGGCTGCTCCGGGTCACATGTCGATGTGTCCTTGAGCAAGACACTTAACCCCAAATTGCTCCCGGAGGCATAGCCATCGGTGTGTGAATGAGTATTTAGATTAAATCCTGATGGGCAAAGTTGGCACCTTAGTAGCCTCTGCCATCAGTGTATGAATGTGTGTGTGAATGGGTGAATACTGACATGTAGTGTAAAGCGCTTTGAGTGGTCGGAAGACTAGAAAAGCGCTATATAAGTCCAAGTCCATATTTTAATGTTTAAAAAAAACTTTATTTTCCTCATGCTGTCTGCTTGAATATACCTGTATTTGCCCTCTGTCTGAAACACTCCGTTTTAGTACATTTCAATTGCAAAGGAATTGCGTTGCTAGGCAACAGCTTGGGTCCATGTGTACTTCCTGTCAGCTGATGTCATTCACATCCACTGCAACAGGAAATAAACTGGGACCCATTTAGATTGTTTACATTTAAAACTTTGAAATGGTCTAAATATTGTAGATTTGTGACATCACAAATGGACAGAAATCCTGACGGCTTGTTTCAAAAGCTCAGTTTCTGAATACGGGCTGTGTGTATCTCTGTGGATTAAGCATTTCAATACTTTCATAGTATTAATATAGAACTTGAACCTGCTTTATAACATAAAAGCCATGAAAATGTCACTTTTTACAATATGGGACCTTTAATAAGTGAATTTTAGAAGAGTTGATAGCTGATTTTTTTTAAATTATGCACAAAGCCAAGCTAGCTGTTTCCCTAGGCTAACCATATTGTGACTCCAGCTCCATTCATAACACACAGACATGAGACTAATATTCATCTGAACATCTCCCAAGTCTTGAAAGGAACCTTGGGAATCATTATGTGTAATAATAACGATGTATGTCTGGAGTTTTACGGAAAATGTGTTTTTCATTATTGTATAATATTTGTATGTGTGTGTTTGTGTGATAGGAGCAAGAGGTTTTCATCTACAGTCTGAAGGACATGTGTCCGCTCAGTCAGCCCCAGAAACAGTTCTCCTGTCCAGCCATCATCACCTGCCTGTTCCCTGTTCCAGCAAGAGAACAGGTCAGCTCATGTCTCAACACACACACACACACACACACACACACACACACACACACACACACACACACACACACACACACACACACGCACGCACACACACACACACACACACACACACACACACGTTCATCATTGCATCAGGACTGTGTGTATGGTTTATTTCAACACAAATCTGATATCAGAAGATCTTGGTACAGTATGCATCGACCCAGCACCGATACCGATGCCAGTATCGGGTATCGGTATCTGCCTCCCTATATGACACAGAGGAAACCCTTAATTGTCTACACATGATATTACAAATCCTCATAGACACTTTTCGTGCCGACGTCATGATTATGTCACAAATTAGCTGGAGGCAAATCAAAAGAAAGACTGGAGGCAAACACGAATCATCTCAGAATAGTAGAGAAATATACACATCAGAAATGTCATCTTGCTGTGTTGTTGGGTGCAAAATCAATTTCACATACAATTGAGATGACAAACTGATTCGTGGCTCTAGCGAGCTACAATATCTGCAAGCGTTTCACAGATGGAGAGAAAATGTTGCTAATAGTTTAGCTTAGCCTTCTGCTAACCATAGTAATAACGGCTGCTGCTGCGGTGAGCTCACAGCTCACGCTAAACTATTAGAGAGATGGAGAGAATATGTTACTAATACAACATTAGCATATTCTCTCATATTCTCCATCTTTATTAGAGAGATGGAGAGAAAATGTTACTATAGGTTAAACTATTAGAGAGATGGAGAGAAAATGTTGCTAATAGGCTCAGGGTCTGCTCCAGAGTGTTAGGGGCGGACGGGCAATCAGCTTTGACAGGGGAGGCATTTTTTTCACCTCATACAGCCTTTATTAAGTGTATATTCAACATTATCATGTTTCATGAAAGAAATTAACTGACAGAGGTGTTTACATACTGTCACTTATGCGCACAGGCTCGCACGGACACATATACATGCTGGTATGTCCACAAGAAGAGGTTATAAACTAACACTGTGTCCTAACTGGACGTGAGCGTCCGACTATCGCGCTGCATCGCGCATCTGACACTCTCTGTCCACAGTGAATCCGTTAAATCTGCACTTCTGTTACGTCATGTAAACATAGCCACGTACATATCGGCTATGAGCTCCAGATCAGACTGCAGCTGGAGACTAACCACTTAAAAGATGGGTTAGTAGTACTTGTTATCTTCCTACGTTTGTAGCCTACTTTTTAATCAGAAAACACACGTTTTATATTGTGATATTTACTGGAAATAACATACGATATAGCCAAGAGCAAGTAGGTTGTTATCTAGCGATCTTCTCCAGCCAGCTGCCACCTTATTATGGTTTCTGTAGTGAAATGTGGAGGTACTGTAGGCTACAGATAACTCCTCAGTAGTGAAATGAGGAGGTACTGTAGGCTAGAGATAACTCCTCAGGCCTTATTATGGTTTCTGTAGTGAAATGTGGAGGTACTGTAGGCTACAGATAACTCCTCAGTAGTGAAATGAGGAGGTACTGTAGGCTACAGGTAACTCCTCAGGCCCGCCGTGCGTCTTGCTCGTGCCAGAGTCAAAATACGCCCACAGACAGGTGCTGAGATCCAGTAAACAGGGAGTTAAACAACACATTAATCTAACAGTCTGACTGATTTCTTCATAACTACAATTAAAGTTAATAAAGACTAAATGTGGATGTTTCACTCACCAGTTGTTGTCCCTGCTCAGCCTGCTGTAGTGTAACATTAGTCCATTGTTTTATTCCACAATACTGAACAGAATAATCCAAACAGGTAGAGTAAGATATGAGAGGAGCACAGGATGATTTTTACTCTCTTGCGCTTTAATGCACTCGGTTTGAAGGCCTACTTTCTCTAATTTTTTTCTATTTAGCTGGATTTAAAAAAAGCACACAAATGACAAACAGCGGATCAAAACGAGGCTTCTTACTGAAATATTGTCGTGACGGTTCCTATTTCCCAGAGTTTCCATAGTTGTCTCTTTGTGCTGTGTGTTTGTGTTTTATTTGAACCATTAGTGAGGTGGCTGTTATATTTCTTGACAGGTAGCTCGTAATAAAGTTTCACTAATGAACGCTACGCATGTAGCTGCGAGCGTCAATGCTTGTGCTAAAGGTGTCAATAATCAAGTTAATATCTTCATTTACATCCAGGACAACTGACCCGGTTTTCTCGGCTCATTTTATCTAGACTAATCAGCCGTTCCTCTCAATTTGAATGACAGGAAAAATAGGAACAGGGTGTCCAACAAAAGTTCAGATAAGACGTCGTGCCAAGCTGTGCAGCGTCGTGTTGCTCGCGGCCGGTTAGGACACTCCAATAGAAACCAATGTAATCAAGCCCAAGTACATGTCGTATTGTTTCCTAAATGCAAAACTATCACTGTTTTGTGCTTTATTTTGCATTGCAGTGTTAAGTCCTTCCATTACCAAACTGTATGACTTCATTTTACTTATAGCATAGCTGTTATTCCGGTTTAGTTGTTTTGTCAGGAAAGAATTCAGCTGAGAGAGCACAGTGACCTTATTGGACGGGCCTGGACCCCCAAGGCCCGCCCTTAATGCCAACGCTGATTAGGCTAAACTGTTAGAGAGATGGAGAGAAAATGTTAGTAATGGGCAAAACTAAGATGCTTTCCCTGAAGCGCGGGGGCACTCCCCCCCCCCCTATGTGTTCGGTTTTCATTCATGCCAGCTGCATGGAGGAATAAATGAGTATCCAGCAACATGCTTTACACACATGTAAGCAAATAAGAATTCCAACTAAACATCTAGTGCATTGTCAGAAAAAAAGAAAGAAAATGGGCAGCAGAATTCTCTAATAAATGATTCCCTCATGCTCACAATTGTCACTAATCAAGGATTAAACCAGAAAGTCAATTTTAAAATCAGTGAAAGAAACACTCTTCTTCCCTCATATAGTTACTTTCCAACTCACCTCTGTTCTCCAGCAGTGACTCACCAGGCGACAAATATCACCGAGCAGTGGTTCTTTCCGTGCTGCTCATGTCTGAGTCAAGAAACGAAAAGTCATCACTTCCAAATAGACAAAGCCAATAATGTTACACAGTCCATGTCTGAAAAGGGCTTAGATGGAGTTGAATTGAACATGAACATGTGTCCAGTCTCTGATGAATTCCTTTTTATGACATTAGTCTTCATTAAAGTGAAGGCATGGAGACATTGGCAGGTGGGATGTCCACAGTTTAGTACAGTCAATAATAACAGTGTTCTAATAGCTTACCTGCCACTCATAATTGCCCTAAAACATCTCACTGTCAGTAGCATGACTGTGAGTGTCAGGCACCAAACAATGCTTTGTGGGAAACATTAATTTATGGTCTGTACTGCTGTTCCCCCTCTGACCTGCTGTCCCATTACCCCTATACTCACTGCTCTGTACCTCGGGTACCTTTTGAAGTGTAGCTAGTAGAATCCAGGTGTTGCGAGGGTGGTGCTGTCGATGGGGGCGTGGGGGGGGACTCTGAAACAACATGTAGACGATGGGACACAAAAACTTTTACTTGCAAGAGGGAACGTCAGGAGCGCGTGGCGGCTGCATGGCGTGGTGGTTGCGTGATTCCCGTGTCGGGCGTTCACACCAGCTGCATTTCAGCTGTGTGTCTGCTGTGTTTCTGCTGCTGCAGCTGCTGCTGTCAGCCCTTTCTTTCTACATAGAGTTTGCCTTTTAATGGCCATTTCATTTTATTTTAAATATCATTTATATTTATTTTAGACAGAGAAAGGTTAAGAAACGTGTGGTAATTTGTAAATAATAGTGGTAATCCACAATTAAAACTCCATACTATTCAATCAATTCATGGAGCTCTCCAAGTCACTGCATGTTCTAGAACACTCTCTGGCACATATTTCAGAATAAAAGCCTCGTGTTAACAAATGAAGGAATTCTGTCCACAGAAAAAACGCTTGAGGGCTTTTATTTTGAAAATGAAAGCAGGAAGTGTTGATTTAAAAAGAAGTCTTTACTTTCTTTCATCTCCGTAACATATTCTACAGATAGATATCGAAACTGTAGTAATCTTGCTGGTATGATGTAAATATACAGTCAATAGATCACCTTCACTGTCCGTGACATATTCTACAGATAGACATCGAAACTGTATTAATGTAGCTGATATGATGTCAATATACAGTCAATAGATCACTTTCACTGTCTGTTGCTGCTGTGAGACGCGCACGGCACGCGCCAAAAAGAGGCGAGACCTCTATTCTCTAGAAGAGACGCAGCTGAGACGCGCGTCTAACCCGCGCAGTGTGGCTGCTCTAACCTGTTAACACGGACACCGAAATAAAAAACAACAGGTAACGCAGCCGCCACGCGCTGCTGACGTTCCTGGTGTGTCCGGGCTGTAAGATGATTATTAAAATGTAAATGTTCCTCACCTATTAAGAGCCTGGCCAGAGTGTTTGCGGGAATGTCTGACGGCCTGGTGGCAGTGTACAGCTTGGTGGAGGACCTTCCTCTGGAGGGGGAATCCTACCTGTGTTCACACACCCTCAACAAGACAGTGTTTGCTCTGAAGGACTCGGATCCCAGGCAGAGACCCTACCCAGTCAGGAGCATGGCACTAGTCAGCAGTGGCTCTCAGGTGAGCAGATATGTCATGTTTGATAAGTCATTAAGAAGGTAACCCATGTCTTTACATTATGGACATTGAGCTAACACTCCATCCTCACTGTTGTCCCTGTCCCTGTCCCTGTCCCTGTCCCTGTCCCTGTCCCTGTCCCTGTCCCTGTCCCTGTCCCTGTCCCTGTCCCTGTCCCTGTCCCTGTCCCTGTCCGTGGTGTTTATCAGTTATGGTTCTCCAATGGTCCGGGCGTGCTGGTCATTGACTGTCTGAGTCTTCAGGCAGTTCGAAGGCTGGAGCCCTACAACCCGCCATCCTCCATTGTATCCATGACAACCAGCTTCAGTCTATGGGGAGAGGAGGCAGTCTGGACCCTGGATGACCACATCAACACCCTGCTGCTCTACCATGCTGCCTCCTTCCAGCTCTGTGCCAAGTACTGGTGAGTGGAGCTTTAATGTACAGGACTGCCACAGGGAGATTTCATCATCATCAGGTGTAGGATTTGGGATAGTGAACGTTTCAAGGAGCAGTTGTCTATAAACACATCCGTCTAAGTACAAAAATATGCGGTAGATATCTTTTTGTGCTGACGATGACTGATGTGAACTTTCTTCATATAACAAATGCTGAAAATCTCAATCAAATAACCCCAGCTAGGTCATTCATTTTATAGCACAACATAGATAATTAGCATTTTTTTTATTTATTTAAAGGTCCCATATTGTAAAAAGTGAGATTTTCATGTCTTTTATATTATAAAGCAGGTTTAAGTGCTGTATAAATATTGTTAAACTGTCAAAATGCTCAATATACGGAGACACACACACAGCCCATATTCAGAAATTGTGCGTTTGAAACAAGCTGTTAGGATTTCTGTCTATTTGTGATGTCACAAATATACAATATTTAGACCATTATACGGTTTTAAATGTAAACATTCTAAATGTGTCACAGTTTATTTCCTGTTACAGTGTATGTTAATAACATCAGCTGAAAGGAAGTAAACATGGACCCAAACTGTTTCCTAGCAACGCAATTCTGTTGCAATTACGTCAAAATGCACAAAAACGGAGCGTTTCAGACAAAGGGTAATTACAAGTATATTCAGACAGACAGTATGAGGAAAATAATGTGTTTTTTTTAACATTACAGCATGTAAACATGTTCTAGTAGAAACACAAAATACAAGTATGAACCTGAAAATGAGCACGATATGGGACCTTTAAGTTGTCTACCAGTTGGATTATAAGTGACATAACAGCCTCCATATGGTGGCAATACTATTTATACTATACATTCAGATTGGCTGTCTTGCACTTTTTAATAAATTGATTTCTGGGTGCATGGTTCTTTAATTTTCTTTAGTGACAATTAAAGTGATGATTACTACAGTAAATAGTAACAGTCAGGTTTACATTTTTAATTGCTGTGTATTTAAAAGCATATGTGTATCGGGATACTGTGCAGATATTTTAGAATGAAAAATATATGATTCTAATTCTACAATTAAGTGTGCCCCATATCAATTTGTGACGTAAATTTGACACTTAACTGCAGGTCAATTCACGGTAAAAAAAAAATTACGTTTGGACCAAAAGCCTATTTGTCCGACACCCCGTTAAACAAATGCCTTTTGTTCCGAAGGGCGTCGCTCCAAACACACACACACTCCATGCAACGAACATCACATGAATAATTATGCATTATGCATGTATTTTTCTGATTATTGGGGTTTCAGAATAATAGGCCGTGGGAACAATGGACAATCCCTTCATATTTACCATACAGACATGAGAGTGATATCAATGTTCTTATCTAACTCTCAGCAAGAAAGCGAAAAAGCATATTTTATTTGGTCTATATATCGATATCAATCTCAAATATCACTATCAATAATGGTCCCGAGAAATTCAGAACGGGCCGGGATAATGAACACCCCAGCTTACCATCTCTGTGACAATGAGGCGAAGGAAGCATCCCCCTGTAAAGCACAGGGAGTACCACACTGTTAATGAATAATGTTCTAAAACCATCGACTGCAGGGAAACATGGAGGCAATGTATGTGACATCTACTTTCTATCTAAAGGGATGATTCGAGGCCTGCTCCGTTGCCATCTTTGCTAGGTAACTGAACCAGAAAATCCTAATTTTAGCAGCAGAGAAAAAAACTTTCAGCAGTTAGAGTAAATAGTTTCTGGAGTTTGAGGAACTGATACATGTTGCACTTAATATACTAATATTTACGTATTATAAAACTGGTTTGGACTTATTAATTCCTAAAAATTTTAGATTTTCCTCTCTATCTTCAGCTCCTTAGCTGTCCATGGAGGGGAATCGTGTTACGGAAGTTTGGTCTTCCTGGAGAGTTGGGCTGAGTTTGGAAACCTCCTGATGTGGGTCTGTGAGGCCCATTAGGCCACTGTGTGTGATACTGAGCTGTATAAGATAAGCTGACAGGGAGTGATGTTAACTTTAGCTGCTGAGCAAAGCAGAACAGTCTCTGACCTCCCACGTCCATGAGTATATGAGGCAATATTATATTCTGTTACTTCAGGTTGGTTAGCTAATGCTAATGAGAAGGTTGCACACTAACAGCAATGATGTCACATACTGTATATGCGATGTTAACCTGTCTGATACTCACCGCTATGGAGAGGAAAGCTGCTCAATGCCAAGTTGAAACAGAACTGTTATGATTTGAGCGGCTGTTTCATGTTAATTCATGGTTTCAGCTGCGGAGACAGCAATCCTCTTCGGGACGTCTTCCCTGTGCAGCGTCCTGCAGGGGTTTCCATGGTGACGACCACTGAACTCAAGACCGCAGACCGAGAAGAGAAGCCGGAATGGGCTAATGGAGAAGTGACACTGATCTACAGTGAGAAGGCGGGTACTCAGATCATTCAGCACCAGGATTCACTGACAGACTACTGCTCCATATCATCCAATTGCTCCCTGGAGCCGCTGGGGTCGAACCGTTCCAGCACCGCAGACCTCGCCTCATTAGCCAGCCACAGCAGCAGCATGCCACCGCCTACAGACCGGGAGGAGACAGGCAGGGACCAGGACAAGCGGGTGTCCACGAACCCCGACAGTGATCGAGACACTGCAGAGACCGTGATCCCCACACCGCCTCAGCTGCGAGCCTTCAATGTGCTGCCAGTGAACGGAACTCTGTGGATCCCCAGGTACAAAACACTGCACCACACAAAGACACCAGCTAGAACGATTTGAATATGAATCTGATTCAGTCTAGATAGGAACAGGGCGAATAAAGGTATTAAACATGCCCATCTTTAATTGTAATATCAAAATTATGAAAGCTTAGTTCCAAGTTACAGTATACATACCTTTCATGTAACTGTACACGGGTTACAGTGTACTGCTCATGCAGTGAAATAAGTGCACAAAAACAAACTGGAATAATACATACACATAGATATACATAAATGAGTAACACATGAATAATCGTACACATCATGACGATGTAAACAAACATATTCACAAAATCTGATTTACTGAATTCTTGCACCATTAAAACTTGTGGAATGTGTAGGCTGGTAAAGATCTATGAGTAAAGACCCTATCTTTAAGGTTTGAGAGTGGAGCCTGCGTATTATAGTTAACTTTATTTCATTTCATCTCAATTCAAAATGTATTTAGAACATGTTGAATACAGAAAAAAAGAAAGAAAGAGAGAATGATCATACCAAAAAGTGGTATTTACATACAATGAAAAGCATGAGAAAAATAAATTGTCAAACACTTGATGCCTTGATTTAGATATTCAAAAAGGAGTGAGAAGAAGTACAAATGTATTTAATCCCACCCCTTCTCCATAAGTCATTCATTAATAATTAACCAGCTTCCTTATTGAGCCATACATATACTCTAATTACATTTTCCTAAATTTGTCTAACTATAATTATTACCTTTTAATCTCTGTCGTACAGAAATATAAATTAATTGCTGATATAATTATCCTTATCAAACTATAAATTTGTTATCAATCCAGAATACCAATTCATTACTTACATATTTAACTTAATCATATTGACTAGTTGTTATCTTTTCTTATATGTGCATATTATTTATAATATACAATATGCATATGCAATACATACATACACACATACATACACACACATATATATATATACAGTGCCGTGAAAAAGTATCTGCCCCCTTCCTGATTTCTTATTTTTTTGCATATTTGTCTCACTTCAATGTTTCAGATCATTAAACACATTTTAATGTAAGACAAAGATAACCCAAGTAAACACAAAATGCAGTTTTTAAATAATGATTTCATTTATTAAGGGAAAAAAGATATCCAAACCTACCTGGCCCTATGTGAAAAAGTAATTGCCTCCCCCCTTGTTAAATCATGAATTAACTGTGATCAACCACATGTTTGGGAAAGCCGAGTTCAATTTCACTAGCCACACCCAGGCCAGACCTGTTCAATCAAGAAATCCCTTAAATAGAACGTGTCTGACAAAGTGAAGTAGGCTAAAAGATCTCAAAAAAGCAGCACATCATGCCGCGATCGAAAGAAATTCAAGAACAGATGAGAAACAAAGTCATTGACATCTATCAGTCTGGAAAGGGTTACAGAGCCATTTCTAAGGCTTTGGGACTCCAGCAAACCACAGTGAGAGCCATTATCCACAAATGGAGAAAGCTTGGAACAGTGGTGAACCTTCCCAGGAGTGGCCAGCCTACCAAAATTACTCCAAGAGCGCATCCACGACTCATCCAGGAGGTCACAAAAGAACCCAGAACAACATCTAAAGAACTGCAGGCCTCACTTGCCTCAATTAAGGTCAGTGTTCACGATTCAACAATAAGAAAGAGACTGGGCAAAAATGGCATCCATGGGAGAGTTCCAAGGCGAAAACCACTGCTGACCAAAAAGAACACAAAGGCTCGTCTCACTTTTGCCAAAAACCATCTTGATGATCCCCAAGACTTTTGGGGAAATATTCTGTGGACTGATGAGACAAAAGTTGAACTTTTTGGAAGGTGTGCGTCCTGTTACATCTGGCGTAAAACTAACACAGCATTTCATAAAAAGAACATCATACCAACAGTTAAACATGGTGGTGGTAGTGTGATGGTCAGGGGCTGCTTTGCTGCTTCAGGACCTGGACGACTTGCCATAATTGATGGAACCATGAATTCTGCTCTCTACCAGAAAATCCTGAAGGAGAATGTCCGGCCATCAGTTCGTGACCTCAAGCTCAAGCGCACTTGGGTTATGCAGCAGGACAATGATCCGAAACACACCAGCAAGTCCACCTCTGACTGGCTTAAAAAAACCAAAATGAAGGTTTTGGAGTGGCCTAGTCAAAGTCCGGATTTAAATCCGATTGAGATGCTGTGGCATGACCTTAAACAGGCCGTTCATGCTCGAAAACCCTCCAGTGTGGCTGAATTAAAACAATTCTGTAAAGACGAATGGGCCAAAATTCCTCCACAGCGATGTGAAAGACTCATTGCCAGTTATCGCAACCGCTTGATTGCAGTTATTGCTGCCAAGGGTGACGCAACCAGTTATTAGGTTTAGGGGGCAATTACTTTTTCACATAGGGCCAGGTAGGTTTGGATATCTTTTTTCCCCTAATAAATTAAATCATCATTTAAAAACTGCATTTTGTGTTTACTTGGGTTATCTTTGTCTAATATTAAAATTTGTTTGATGATCTGAAACATTTAAGTGTGACAAATATGCAAAAAAATAAGAAATCAGGAAGGGGGCAAATACTTTTTCACGGCACTGTATATATATATATATATACATTGCATATTGCACTACATGCGCACACTGCATACCACAAACACACATATATACATATATATAGATGTATATATACTTATATACAATACACAGCATCCGACCATGCATACATTATTCTTATACCCAAAATCAAATATCCACAAATTTGCATTATTCTTTACAGAAAAAATAGGAAGATAGACTAAGACAGAATAAATATTAAGTAACCAATAAATAAATAAATGTACGAATACTGAGTTTTGAAATTAATTTTTCCCCTTAAACCATAACCCCCATCTCGATCACTGAACGCTTTTTGAATATTTCCTGGTAGCAGGTTATTTTTAGCTTTAACAGTTCACGTCATTATTTAACAACATTTGAATCAGGTGTCGGCTCAGATGTGTCCACCAGATTACCTGCTTTACTCTACTATGTTCACTCTAAATGTGTCTTATATGTGTGTGTGGTTGTTTGGCAGGCGTGGAGGTGATGTGATGGTCATTGAAGTGCAGTCACATGGTGATGAGCTGAGGGGGCGTGTCGTTGCTGTCCTCAGTCCACCTGGATGTTCCTCTTTGGGGTGAGCTCATTTCCTGTTAACAGCTAGTTTCCATCAAAACACGATGTGGGATTTAAGGCCGTGCAACTTTTTCCTTTGTTTTGTCAACACATTCTTGAATCAGTAAAACAATTATGTATCTTCTTTTTTTAAATTTGTCCCCAGTATGTCATTGCTCTCTTTATTGGGCCATATTGGACTAACATTTTCTAGATGATAGCATGAGGGATGGTAGTAGTCAGTGTTCATTTTACTACAGGTGTACATTCATTTCCAAGACTTGTATCAGTAATGCAGCCTCAAAGACAAACATCTCATGATGTCACAGGCAGTTTGTTGATCATAAAGCACACGAGTTGCAGGTTTGTTAGTGGGCTTGTAAATAGAATCTCAAAACAAGTTGCTTCACCCTCTGAACCAGTGATCCACAGGAGCACCACAGAGAGGACCGATGAGCTGTACCGGTATCTCAATGCTCTGTATTTTTCTGCAGATTATATTCTAAAAGAACACATGGAACTAAAGACCCAACTATTTAAATGTTGATAATAATACACATTTAGTTTAAGTGTTGTTTTACCGGCTTTAAAGCTCTTTTTAATATAGTATTTGGCCAAAGAAGCTGCTTTCCACAAAACAGTTTCTAACCGGTCTACACTTTTCAAATATCAGTCTCTACATGTCAAGTCACTGACATACAGAGAGCATCTAGACACAGATACAGCCACAGGTCCTCTCTGAATAGAAATGTGTTATTTTGCATCTGCTTTAATATGATGGATTTCATGTCCCTAAATCTATTTATCATTTAACAACTTTGATTTGCTTATAGGCTTCATCTCATTTCTGTATTTGAATCGACTCTTTCTAACATTAAATGGTCTCAGTGAGTTCTAAATTGGCTTTTCTTCCACCTGCATGGAGGCCTATTTTCAGCTCTGCCTGAAACCATTCACCACCGGCCAAAGAGCTATATATGAATCTACTGATGCAGCTTCAATAAAGCTTAGCGAGATCCGTCATCATGTACTTATGGTGCTCGGCCGAGTCTGTAATTATTTCTGCAAAGAAGGCAGCAGCTGGTCCTTTGCAGAAAGGACTTCTGTGTGAGCTTCCCACTGAGGGGGCCTGGCCTTTTAGCAACAGGCAATAAAAGGGCCACCCAACACAGGGCCCTTAATAAGCAGTTATTGCATGGTGCACCTGTAACATAGGCAACACATTGAGGGGGGTCATGGCTCAGGTCAAGGGGAGAGGTCGTCAGGCCTGCAGGGCTTCATGTACATCACGGAGCTGCTGTTGTGTTGTTCAATCAGGAACACAATGCTGCCTGCCCTCTGATTGGACCGTTTCACTCCATTAGAACTCTATTAAACCCTGAGTTGTTATTGATTGTGTCTGTTGGGGTCTCTCGTAGTGATTTCACAGAGCACGGCCTCACCTGTTCTTGTAACCACGAGGCTGTATATCACAGAATATGAACTAGCATCAGTAGAGGATAATGACACCCCTCAGGAAGATGAAACAACAATGGAAGAAGATAATTCATGGTTGTTCCGCATGATACATGATACACCCAGAAGCTCTTCTACCTCCCATAATGCTTTGTGTCACAGCCTTCATAAATTAGAGACAGTTTCAAAGTATTTGTTCCTTTTCTTCTTCTTCTTCTTTGATCCATTCTACAGGAGAAAATAAAGTTTGTGGAGTAGACGTTTTAGAGCAGAGCGGTGCAACAGGGTTTATTTAGTTCTTTACCAGCACTTAGACAAATAGTAACTTCAGTGCTAACAGTGCATTCAGTATCCTCAGTGGCTTTCCAGGGAACCGCTTCCTAGAATTGCCTGCTAGCTTCTAGGAAGAGCTAATTACAGTGCACAGAGATGCGCCACCAACTTCAGCTCCTTCCCTGCACTGCATCCCTCTCTTTCCCCTCGTAAATCGATCTCTGTCTCGTGTCCCTCACTTCTCCTCCCTCTCTTCTCTTTCTCTCAGGATCCTGGAGGAGGCAGCACTAGTGGCAAAGGACACAGTTGTATGTGGCTTTCATAAGGAAAACATGGAGTGGTGCCTGTGTGTCTGGAGGGGCTGGGGCTGCCGAGAGCTCGAAGTCTTCTACCAGTCTTACGAGGAGCTCGGCCGTTTGGAGACCAGCTTGAGGAAAAGAAGGTAGCCGTTGTGCTGCGTCGGCGAGGTGCAGAATCACAGCTCTGTACGGCAGGCGAGCCAAGGGGGAATACACGCCGACAGAGTGCAAGTGTTCGGAGTAGGGGGGGCCGCCAAACGCTGACATCAGGGCAACGTAGGAGGGGGGGGGGGGGGGGGGCTGAGCCTCCAGCTGTGCACAGCGGTTTGGTCCCCTCACTTCATACGTCGGTACCAATAATACAAATCTGTAATCAGCCCTGAAAGCTGAGTCACAGATCAAAGTTGCCAGAACAAAACTTTACTTCTGCACAGAGGTTTTAATTTCATATTTCGTCCAGTCTGGTATGACTGGAATTCAGCTCAAGATGTGGTGGACTGTTTGTGTCTGACTCCAGCTGCTGCAATCCATTGTTTATTCTCTCCGTCTATTTCAGTGTCCCCTTCATTTAACTATTCCAATCTGCAACTTTATGGACGGGGACATTCTTAAGGGACAAGTACTGACTCTTTTAAATGAATTGCTGTTGGAGAAACAGCTGTGTGCAGGTCGTCGATGGCAGCGGCGCTGACTCATAACACATTGTTCCTCTCTTTTATCTGTGCCACATGAATCTGCATGCCAGCCACAGTTCCTATTGTTGTCAGAGAACATCTGTGCAACGTTATGTAACAGACCAGTGGTTCCCAGCTTCTGCCATCAAAACATAATACTTTATTTTTTTTTAAATTAAGCTCCATTCTGGCTTCAGACGCCGCAGTGTGTTCCTCGCTCAACTCTGTTCCACCGGCATCTGTACCTCAGTAGAATAGGAAATCATCTGAAACATGTTCTTTGGGTTTTCATTGTTACTGGTCTGCCTTTCCTTCACAGGGCTCACGTTAACCCTCACATGCACACGGGATTCACAAGAAATGATGCGGCACGTACTGATGCGGAAGATAGAAGCCAGTACATGTGCACATTTTACATAATGTAGTATATGTATTGCATCATGGCATCATTAATTCAGTTTTGTTGGCCATAGCTTCTGTAGTCTTCTTTATTAAAACAACAGACTGCGTGGCTGGGTTAGTAAACAGCTACCATACCGGGTGTTGTTATTCTGTTGTTTCTCTGACAGACTCACACTCCTATTTATTAATTAATACACCCAGTTAACCACAGATGTCACCAACTCAGCCGGACCTGAAGTCAGTAGGACTTCAGCTCCCATAAGACCTTTACAGTGGGCCAATAGCTTGCTAGGGTATATTACTTTTCTCTTGGTTCAAATGATGTCATCCCTTCATGGGTGGATTTTGAGACAATGGGCCCCTGGACACAGATATGCAAAAGGCCCCACCAGCTCTCCTACCAAAGACACACAGACTCTATAGTTGTTTAGCCTATTTTTGTAGTTATTTTGCGTCTCTTTGTAGTTGTTTTCTGTCTCTTTGTGGTCATATTGAGTCTTTATGTAGTTGCTTTGTGTTTCTTTGTGGTCATTTTGTGTCCCTTTTCATAGTCGTTGTGAGTCTCTTTGTGTCTCTTTGCAGCTTTTTTGCATCTCTTTGTAGTTGTTTTGGTATTTTTACAGTTATTTTTGTCTATCGTTGTTATGCCTTTCTTTCTAGTTGTTTTCTGTCTCTTTGTGGTCATTTTGAGTCTATGTACTTGTTTTCTGTCTCTTTGTGGTCATTTTGAGTCTCTTTGTAGTTGTTTTCTGTCTCTTTGTGGTCATTTTGAGTCTCTTTGTAGTTGTTTTCTGTCTCTTTGTGGTCATTTTGAGTCTCTTTGTAGTTTTTTTCTGTCTCTTTGTGGTCATTTTGTGTTTCTTTCAATAGTGGTTGTGAGTCTCTTTGTGTCTCTTTGCAGCTGTTTTGGTCTTTTTAGTTAGTCTATTGACAGAAAACACCACCAAGATTTCAGCTTTTCAGAAACTCTTCTGAAAGAAAACCATTGAGTTACAGATGCCCGTGGAGCAGAGGCTATCTACAGGGGGGGGGGGGGACTTTAGCACTCTATAGGCTAGTTATATAGCCAGACATCAGCCCTCAGGGCTGTTACCTAATGATCTAAAATGTATCATACGCACGTATATGCTTTTATTCTTTCCTTGCTCCCTGGTCTATCCACGTAGGACTAGTGTTACCACTGGAGCTCACAGGTTACAGACACGGCAGATTCATGCACAATTAAAAGCACAGGCACCACTGAGTGCAGGGCTTTGGGTGAAGCGTTGGCTTTATTGTGTGGTTACAATGAAACGCTGAGAACCACTGTAGGAAACCACATGGTTTTACATATTTTTAACCATTTTATCTTTCCAACCAAATACTTTTGTTGTCTTAATTTGGCCCATTTGCGTTCTGCCAGTGGCCAGTGAAGACCTGTATATTGTTCATAACAGCCGAATAGTAAGGCAAAGGTTATGTATTTATCAGAATGTATAATGAAAGTGCATTGCAATAGAAGTTGTTGTGTACACAATCACTGTACAATATATTACTGAATAAAGTTCTTATGATAACTCTGCATCGTGTCTGAAAGTTATTCTTTGAGACACATGGAAATACTCACAAATCTGTCCTTCTGCATCCGTGCACTGCACACTCTGGGATAGAAGGAGAGACGCCTCCTGTGATGAAGTGATGATGACAGATGGGAGGAGGAAGCTGATAACAAGGCTCCTGCTTGGTATGACAAACATAAGAGGCTGCTTCCTGCTCAGAGCTTTGGCATAGCTTTCTGCTAGACCTGCTGCTGACTGACAACAGTCATGTGATATGTAAAGCAACATGTTAACGTAACCACAAACCCAGTTAGTATTTCACTTGTATGAAGTTTGGGGGGGCTTAAAGATACATTTAAAAAAAGTTAAACAGCACATGGTGATATATCCTGACTTTCAGTACTTAGCAAGGGTCGCACAGGATTCTACAATTCCCATAATGCGTATTACAAGTCCTCCAAACGAAACCACAAAATATGTTAGTCATCACCCTCCACGATGAACCATACAAGCTTTAGGAAAACTCTAACTCAAGGGTCCACTGACTAGCTTTCAAACTCATCTTACTCACTTGTAACCAAGATGAACCTTGGTAATGGAGTGGTTGGGATTACATGATGACGTGATAGAACCAGTTTGGGTACAGTGGTGGTTAGCACTGTAGCCTCACAGTAAGAAGGTCCTGTGTTCGATCCCCGGTCTGGCAGGGTCAGGATCATAAAATCTGATTTCCACACCAGAAGACTGGTGGTTGTGGCAACCCCTAATGAAAGAAGCCGTGAGAAGAACATCTATGGTCGATAACTTTTCGTTGCCTTCCGAGACCATTACACGTAATATATAAATAGGATTCATTGAACATGCTTGGTGGTGATAACATTGTCAGTGTAGACAGACATAAACAGAGCACTAATGCCAAAGACAGTCTCTGGTAAACGCCCAACACTTTTAAATTCCACACCTCCAGCTTGTAATGTTGTCCATGACCAAGCTAATATAAAGGCTGGGTCTCTCTGTCGTCATTGTTTAACTATTCAGACACTGCCCCCTCAGAATGAGGGGGCAGTGTCTGAACTTTATGTTCAAAGCACACTGACGCCTTAACCCTGATGACATCATTAGGGGCTGAGGCTCCAGTGTGCATTTGCACAATCTGTTTGCTAATCAGTTGCATACACACTGTGCTATTTAAACTGGTTTCTTTCCTTAATTGGATTTCTCACAGTGATCTGGTTTCTACAGACAGTAGACAGTAAAGTATGTAAACACGACCATTTGATTGCGAGGAAACATAGTTGTTCATCTTTCGGGCTGCTCCCAATAGGGGTCGCCACAGCAGATATGATCCACATATTTGATTTGGCATAGAATGCCCTTCCTGACGCAACCCCCCCATTCTGCCTGGGATGCATGTTTTGGTTGTGGGAGGAAACCAGAGAACCCGGAGGAACCCCATGCGGGGAGAACACAGGGAGAACATGCAAACTCCACACAGAAAGGTGCCCTGCACAGGATCCGAACCCAGATATCTTCTTGCTATGAGGCGACAGTGCTAACCACTGCACCGCACATTGTGAGGAAAACATCTCAGCTGTAACATTAGCTGTAATATTTTAGACCCCTAAATGATCCAGAATCCTGAAAAGACAAGAGGCTACAGAGATTTTTCTTGGAAATACCTGACCCCTCCTGACCCCTCCTGGCCCCTCCTGGGTGACAGGGCTCGGTGCCAGGAGTTTACTCTGCAGCCAACATGGTGGCACTACAAATATCATGAATGATGCTCTTGTCATTTAAAAAGACTTGGCCCTCTGTTGGACTGATATGAATAAATCATGCTCAGTTTTCTGGTGCTCTCATTTAACCTCTGCTCAGGACAGAATACCCACAGCAGTCCTGGCCTGGCAGCCGCTCAGCTCCTCACACTGAACCAGCTCTGCTCAGGAGAAACATTCATTCTTTATCACTGCTGGCCTTCTGGAGTTGTAACACAGACAGGATATACATATCTCTGTATTGTGTTACTGAGCAAAAGCCCGTTTTTGTCACTTGTCACATGGATCAATGGTTCATAGTTGTGGTTTTTCCCCCAGACCATCAGACAGAAGAGGGCAGTAGAGAGAAGACTTGATAGCTAATCTCTCTGACAAGCTGCCTTGATGCAGTGCTGCTGTCACTATTTCTGTTCAATGCTATGACTTTCTCATCATACGTCTCCGTTCAGTCATGTTCATGATTGACATGTTCTGTGTCAGAAGTCATGTTAATGCACGTTGTTTTGTACTTGAGTTAGTGCAAAGCAGCCTGTGATGTATTTTTTATGGAATTTTTACAAATTATAAATGTAACCACTGAAACAAAAACGCAGTATTAATGGTGCACTCCAGCAATTTTAGTACTGCATTTCCATTCAATTCAAAAAGTGATAGGTCAAAATCAACCACTACAACAAATACAACCACTAGCATGTTTTCATTGGAGTAAACCCACCCTGCCTGGTATGGCTATATCTTTCAAAGTCATACCTCCAGTTTGTAAAGCAGCCATTCTGTTTATTTGATTTGTAGTCTTCAAACCCAAATTGAGATAACCCTCATGACAACGTTAGTAAATCAGTGGAATTTCCCTTTAAAGGGACTGTTTGTAAGAATCAGAAATGTCTTGTTAACATCGACACCTGTGGCCGTTAAGTCAACGAAAGTCAGAGTCCTGTTGCTCGTGCTTGTGCTCGCCCTACATAGACATGAACAAGCATCGCTCAAAAACAGTGAGGAGACACACGTCAGCTAAAAGCACAATATCACTCTATATTTCAGCTGCTTGGTAGTAATGTTAGCTGACCAGACGAAGGTCTCTCCATGAATCAATGCTGATCCTAGTGTTGGCTTTTCCTGCCTCAGCCTCCTGACCGCGGAACAGGGGAGACACTGGAGTTTTGGTCGGAGACGATAACGTTTCTCTCTGCGGAGCCCCGTCTCTTCACAAGACACGGGAAACCTCTGTTGGTCTGGAGGAGCTGCAGCAGTTATTTCTGCACAAACGTCCACTGTACATTCACTAGATATTCTCAGAGCTAAACTAACTCTTCTGCAGTGTGTAGTGTGCGCTCATGCACGTGAGAGTGGAGTGAGAGAGCGAGAACGAGCGCGGTGTGTGAGTGAAGGCAGGCAGAGGAGCAGAGTACAGCAGAGACTCCGGTCCTGGAGACCAAAGCTACGGTCTCCTCCGCGTCCTCCGACCGCGGCCAACACTGTTTAACAGACGGGCTTCACTAGATACAACTTTTCTGTTTTGGTGCTTCCGTGTAGTTTGTGTTGGAGTCTTGTCTGAACAGCATAGCCACATGCGAGCGTGCATGGGACACCGACCCGGATTGATTTATACGTGTAAGAAGTTACGAACAGTCCCTTTAAATCAATACAAACAGACCTGGAGATTTGGAGTAGGATTCAATAGGGCAAATCCTTCCACACTGACCATGCACTGAGACACCTCTGGAAAAATGAGCTGACTAAATCAGAATGATGATGAAGCTGCAGACCCACCTCCCAACCACATCATGCATGTGAGACATGCACAGAGAGGAAGCCTGTCAGCTTTTTCACTGTTTTCTCATTCACCAAGCCAAACAACAGGAAGTGAAAAGATATGATAATGCAAGAGCTTCCTTTTCACATGCGGTGTAGAGAGTGGTGGCTCGGTAGCATGTGTCTACAAACCATACTGTATAATGTTGTCACTCCTTACCTTCATCATGTTCCGCTGTAGCCATATCAGTGAGACAGAGAGGATATCTGCTGCTTGGTAAGTGTGTCTGGATGAAGTGAGGAGAGTCAGACTGCAGAGGGGAAATAATCAGTGGAAACAATCTAATAAAACACAAGAAATAAAAGAAAACAAAGACATACATAAATGTAGAAAATGTGGAGTTCATTAGTGCACTACATGGCTGTAAATAGCCAGTACTTGTTGATATGTCTTGCTCTGGACATACATGTAGGTACAAGGTGTGAAGTTGGCAAATAAGGGGTTAACATAACAACCTATATTAATAATAATATTGCAGGGTGATCATTACTGAGCCACAAAGCTGGAGGTTTGGGGGTCATACTACTACTACTACACTATACTATAACAACGATACGCTTACCAACACTGGAGAGACAGACGATAACAAAAAGAGGAAATAAGGCAAAATATACATAGTTCATTTATTTTAGGTTTGGAGTACTAACTAAATAACTGCAGGTACATTGGTGTTTTGACTTTTGAACAAACAGGTACATGGAAAAGAGTCAGGAACATACTGTAGGTCTATATGATCCTGTGTATGGGGGTACAACGTTGTACTTATAGAGGACTTGAGAAGTCTGAGGTGGGACAGGTTTATGTGGACTGACGGTATTGTTCCACAGAGTGCTGCTCAGTGCTGTTATAGATTACAGTAACAATGAGGTTTCTACTGTAAAGACTTCTAAAGTGAAAACCAGGAGAGATTTCATGTATAACAGTCAATTAACAGTAAAGGACACCAACACTACAGTCACTGAAAAACGTCATTAAGAGTCACTGCAAAAATTAAAATTGAAATGTGATACAACACGCACTGAGTTTCATAACTTCCAAACTCAAAATGTCTTCTAATGATAACATACCCAAAACTACCGCCTATATGGCGGTAGCTATGTATCATTCCCCATATTTGTATTATTATTTATTAAACAGCTAAAGTTATATAAAGAAATTGAAATTTAATTCATATTGATATTAAATATCATTGAATCTATAATTGCATTGTTTCTTCTCAGGACGGGAAAGCCACAGAATGTAAACCATTAAACACAAAGTCTGGAGTAAAACAGAAATATTTCTGAAATATGCTAATAATTTGTTCTACATTATCCTTATTTCTATAGTGTGTACTATTGTAAGATTAAGTTGCTTTTGAACTGACATCCTTGTGTTCCCCTCATTTGTGTACCAGTACAGATTGTTTGATTATGTATATTTAAAAACCAAAAGAAAAGATATTGAGTGCATTCAGATATTCAGCTCAACATGTAACGACTTTGACAACATTCAGATCTGGATTATCAGGGGCTCATACCACACAACCAATGTTATATTATTTCTTCTGACTTCTCTAAACTTTGCTTTTTCTTGTGAAATACTGATTTTACCTTTCCTCTGTAAAACAACTCAACTCAAACTGGTTGTATGAGTTCATCCATACAAAGGTGGGCCAGTCTGCCTGTGCGCTGCATCAACACTTTGCAGAGGTATAGTATCTAGCTCTCGGACCAAACACT
Organism: Sebastes fasciatus; assembly: GCF_043250625.1. NCBI lineage: Eukaryota > Metazoa > Chordata > Actinopteri > Perciformes > Sebastidae > Sebastes > Sebastes fasciatus. The sequence continues at coordinate 41,224,343 of NC_133796.1, forward strand.
GGCCACATTGCCATGTCATTTTAATGGATGGTCATGGTCTATATGTGGTTTTGACACCTGTCCTTTCTTTGGTTTTGACAAATCATCTCCAAAACCTATGTGCTGAGGATATGAATACTAATGTTATTATGTTTATCTCTTAACCTTTTCTGTGGCGTCACCATGTTTCTACTTAAACAATTTAAGGAAATATTACTCTAAATGGACTGTTTGTAACTTCTTACACGTTTAAATCATTGCTGGTCGGTGTCCCATGCGCGCTCGCGTGTGGCTACTCTGTTCAGACTCAGACTCCAACACAAACTACAGTGAAGCACCAAAACCTCTTGGTTGTATCTAGTGAAGCCCGTCTGTTAAACAGTGTTGGCCGCGGTCGGAGGACGCGGGGGAGACCATAGCTTTGGTCTCCAGGACCGGAGTCTCTGCTGTACTCTGCTCCTCTACTCCTCTGCCTGCCTTCACTCACACACCGCGCTCGTTCTCACTCTTTTGCTCCACTCTCACGTGCATGCGCGCACACTCCACACTGCAGAAGAGTTAGTTTAGCTCTGAGAATATCTAGTGAATGTACAGTGGACGTTTGTGCAGAAATAACTGCTGCAGCTCCTCCAGACCAACAGAGGTTTCCCGTGTCTTGTGAAGTGACGGGGCTCCGCAGAGAGAAACGTTATCGTCTCCGACCAAAACTCCGGTGTCTCCCCCGTTCCCTCCGGCCGCGGTCGGGAGGCTGAGGCAGGAAAAGCCAACACTAGAATCAGCATTGATTCATGGAGAGACCTTCGTCTGGTCAGCTAACATTACTGCCAAGCAGCTGAAATATAGAGTGATATTGAGCTTTTAGCTGACGTGTGTCTCCTCACTGTTTTGAGCGATGCTCGTTCATGTCTTTGTAGAGCGAACACAAGCGCCAGCAACAGGACGCTGACTTTCGTTGACTTAACGGCCACAGGTGTCGCTGTTAACAAGACATTTCTGATTCTTACAAACAGTAAGAATACTGAGTATGATTGCATTACTTAAAGGGTAACTTCAGTATTTTTCAGCCTGGACCCTATTTTCCCATGTTATTGTGTCTAACAACAACATTGACAACAATTTTTGAAAGTGGTCTAGCATTTAGGGAGAACGCTGTAACTAAACAAGCTGTAATGTAATCACTTGGGGCAACCTGGCACTGTCAGATTACGTCCACTAAAACTGCTTGTTTCAGCCACTGACAGGCTCAGATTGTTATTCTAAGTGTCTGACAACATGATAGAAAGGACCCCACTGAGAAATAAAACGTTTTTTTTACCTTTCGCTTGATCTGGTCTGTTTGTTATTGTGTCATGTGACTTGTTGCCCGAAGACTACGGTGGAAACGTGAGTGACAGTTAGAGAGAGGAGTTCTGGCGTTGTCAGAATGTGATGTGTTGGAGTACAGAAAGAGTAGTCAAGTCATGTAAATTTTATTTGTATAGCCCAAAATCACAAATCACAAATATGCCTCAGGGGGCTTTACAATCTGTACAGGATACGACACCCTCTGTCCTTGACAGTGCAACCCTCACATCAGATAAGGAAAAACGTAACTAAAAAAAAACTTTTAACAGGTAGAAAAATGTTAGAAACCTCAGGAAGAGCAACAGAGGAGGGATCCCCCTTCTAGGATGGACCGACGTGCAATAGATGTCGTGTGTTCAGAGTAACAACATAACGAAAATACAACATAGACAACCCATATGACAAAAAATGTATATGTATAATATGAATATAATTGAGAAGGTGGATCCAGGAGGATGTCAAGCAGCTTCCTGGCGTTACCAAACAGATAGAGCCGGAGCAACACGACCTCCTCTCCACGCCAAACAGGTAGAGCCAGAGCAACACGACCTCCTCTCCACGCCAAACAGGTAGAGCCAGAGCAACACAACCTCCTCTCCACGCCAGATAGATAGAGCAAGAGCAACACGACCTCCTCTCAGCACCAGATAGAAAGAGCCAGAGCAACACGACCTCCTCTCCACCATGGAACCTAGAGAGAGGACCAAATTTTTTGTTTTTAATTCACAGTTGCTTAGTAATATGAACGTATGTTACCCATGCCCCCTTGGACTGAGGTAAATTGTTAGAGAGGCTAAATCTCCTGGAGGACGGAGGTCCAGGTCTGTTATGTAGAATGAGGCACCACCAGAGAGGCAGAGAGACGTCACAGAACGGCTGATGGTCCAGCACAGAGAAGCCTGAGTAAAAGGAAAGAGAGGGGAGAGAGAGAGAGAGAGAGAGAGAGAGAGAGAGAGAGAGAGAGAGAGAGAGCGAGGCACACAGCTGTGCTTGTGAGACATAAACAACAGAGGGTTATTGAGAGGCAGTGGCTTCACATTAATAATGATCCCTGTATTTTGAGAGCGGAGAGTTCTGGTTGGAGTATAAGGTTTAAAGTAGATCAGACAAGTAGGAAGGGGCGGACCCATTTACAATTTTATAGGTCAGCTTAGTGTTTTGTAAAAGATTTTCAATGTCACTTCTGAATATTTAGATGAGTTGGAAAATGTTGATGCAATGCAAGATTTCAGAACGAGACTTGGACACAATAATCAGTTGTGCAAGTAATCTGAAAAAAATCATGTATCTCTGTGTCCTCCGGTGTCCTCCGGTGTCCTCCGGTGTCCTCCGGTGTCCTCTGGTGCTCCTAACGGCATCTGCAAGATTTCACAGACCGGAGGAAAACAACCAATCAGACCCGAGCTGGAGCCTTGACATCTCTGAGCAGCTGTCAATCACTCACGATCACTGATCAAACGGTCAAACTAGGCAGCGCTGATCAAATATGAATCAATATTCTGTTACTCTAATGCCTATCTTTCTCCTAAAATGTTTTCAGAATCATCTTGTAGTTCACTGTTTAGCTGTAAAATGAGAAAGTTTGTGACCCGGCAGCCATGTTGAGATCAAGATGAGGAAATACCAAGCACCGCCCACCAGCCGGAGCACACTTTCTCATTTTACAGCTAAACAGTACACTACAAGATAGTTTCTGAAAACATCTGAGGAGAGAAATATGCATTACAGTAACATAATATTGATTCATATTTGATCAGCGCTGCCTAGTTTGACCCCCCCCACACACACACACACACACACACACACACACACACACACACAGTGAGAGGCTCATATCATCAGTTGAAATGATATTAGTATGAAATCTTTTGTGTGTAGAATGTTGAAATCTGCAGTCAGACTTACAGTGTGACTAAAGGGGATCAGAGGTTGCTTGGTTGGGTTATGAAATCCCCCCCCCTCAGAGTAGGACAATGCCTCTGCTGTTCACCACAGTTGCTTCTACTTCTATGTCGCAAGGAGATTTGGCCTGCTCAAAAGAAAAGCCTCTGCACAACATTGATCACTCCCACCCCACACGTGTGTGTGTGTGTGTGTGTGTGTGTGTGTGTGTGTGTGTGTGTGTGTGGCTGCTTTTCATCATGAAGATGAAACTCTACAATGACAAAGTTAGAAGATACAGAAGATACTGTAGCTCCACTTTAAGTCATTTTGTATGTAACTCAGTCTGTAAAGTCACATTTTAGTATAAATCAAGTTTCATTTTGTCACCTTATTCTCTTTCTTGTTTCAAGACACAGACACTCATTTCTTAAAAGCTGAGACGTGTTGAAATATTCCCCTTGGGTATTCATGACTTAATGATAAACAGAAGGGACTTAATGAGACCGAGATGTTTCTGTTTGTAACTCACATGGATGTGTTTGGTTAAACAATCACATCCTGAAATCAGTGTGTGCTGATCCATCCAGCGTTGTGTAACAGTGTTGTGTCATTTCTTTTCACGTCATTTGAGCTCCGTGCTGCTCAGTTAGATTCATAAAGTTCATGAATAACAAAACATCAGTCATCTTCTACATGTTTCATCTGCACATTGTGGGGCCTGTGAAGAGACTTTTGTAATGTCCTCTGTGGCTTGATGAGATTACACATTTTTAACAGAAAGTCTGCGATGCAAATGTTTTGAAAGACGATAGATTCACACTTGTTCAGTTTCTGTCTTAAAACAAAGGTTAGGTTCCCAAATGAAGATGCAAATGTGTTTTCTTGCTGTAATCATTCCTCCTGTTCATACTGGCCATTAGAGATCTCCTCCTAAAGCCCTCGGGTGAAGGCGGGGGAAATCCAAAGTCCTCGTTTTGTGAAAAAAATACATTCCAAAGTTTATTTTTAGTAACCTTTATTTAACCAAGTTTAGACCCAGTGAGATTAAAATCTCTTTTTCAAGAGCGACCTGGCCAAGAAGGGCAGCAGTACAAACAGTTTCATACACACACATTAAAAAAAACAATAGATCAGCTCAAAGGTGCCATACCGTAAAAGTGCAGGGAAGCCATATAATCCTATTTCAATCCAAACAAGTACAATTATTGATAGAGTCCGTTTCTATAGAATTCACCATGCCTTTAAATTAATTTAGAGTGACCAGGTCCTGGAGTTTAAATTCATTTTGCAGCTTATTCCATGCAGATGGTGCAGAAAACATAAAGGCCTTCTTTCCCAACTCAGTGTGAACTCTGGGAACAGTCATAAGCATCGTGCTAAGACCGTAACCCACGGTTACCATGTTTTCTGGTTAGAAAGACAGATAAATAGCAGGGGAGTCTACCCAGAATGGCCTTATAGATAAAAACATATCAAAGGCTAAGCCGACGTATTGACAGAGCAGGCCAATTGACTTTGGAGTACAATATACAGTGATGAGTGAGAGCTTTACAGTTTGTAACAAACCTTAAAGCGCTGTGATATAAGTGATATACAGTATCCAACATATGGAGACAATGGACTGATGCATTCATGTAAAGCAGATCACCGTAGTCAAGAACAGGCGAGAACGTCGCTTCAACCAGTTTCCGTCTGACATCAAGAGAAAATAAAAACCTAACTTCAATTTCAACTTGTTCACCAGACTCTGTATATGAGGTTTAAAAGAGAGGTGGTCATCAATTAAAAAAAACAAGTATTTGTATGTGAAGACTCTGATTCAACTCCATCTTCCTAGAGTTAGAAAAGACCATAAGTTTGTTTTTTTCAGCATTCAGTACAAGTTTCAGTTGGTAAAGCTGAGTTTGGACTGTGTTGAAAGCATTTTGCAGATACTTAAAAACTATACTGAGGGTAGCCGCACAACTATAAATAACAGTATCATCCGCATAAAAATGGAAAGATGAATTTTGAACATTATCACCCAAGCAGTTTATGTAAACAGTAAATAAAAATGGGCCCAGAACTGAACCCTGAGGGACTCCCTTACAGACTGTTAGGACTTCAGATATAAGACCCTCAAACTGTGTATCTGAAGTTATCTGAAGCCTATATGAGGCTTCAGCAGTCTGAGTTAGTCAAATCAAGTTTCGGTCTTTTTAGTCAATGTAAACCTATCCTCAAATATAACAAATACTCCTAATATATATACAGTATATATATATATACATATATACTCTCTCTATATATAGAGTATATATAGAGAGCGTATATACAAAGGTGTGTGTGTGTGTGCAGGTCTGGGGCTGTTGGAGTGGTCCATGCCACCTGTGAAGATGTAACAGAGGAGAACATTGCCTTCTTCGGCTTGGTGGACACAGATGTTGGCGCGGAAGCCTGGCTAACAAAAGTCAAAATAAACGACCACGAACCTGTGTTCAGAATAGATACAGGCGAGGATGTAACAGCGATACCAGATTCTGTATACCAAGCATATGGACAGTTTCCAGAACTGAAGACATCAGATAAAACTGGAAAGAACCGTTTGCAGGTGAGAGGAAAATTCACAAATGGGCAAAGTTAATGGTAAATGGACTTGCATTTATAAAGCTCTTTTCTAGTCTTCCGACCACTCAAAGCTCTTTACACTACATGTCAGCATTCACCCATTCACACACACATTCATACACTGATGACAGAGGCTGCTAAGGTGCCAACTTTGCCCATCAGGATCTGATCTAAATACTCATTCACACACCGATGGCTATGCCTCCGGGAGAAGTTTTGGGGTTAAGTGTCTTGCTCAAGGACACATCGACATGTGACCCGGAGCAGCCGGGGATCAAACCACCGACCTTTTGATTGGTGGACGACCTGCTCTACCCTCTGAGCCACAGCCGCCCCCAGTCAATGTCAAGGGGCTTCAGAGCGTTTCCATCAGACGTGGACTGTACGTTACTGTACTGAAATGGAGAGAGACTGGGAGGAGGGTTTGCCATGGTTGATGCTGGTAGCTAGAGAAGTGATGCATGAGAGCGCTGGTTTAAGTCCAAATGATTCGCTGTTTGGGCATACAGTGCCTGCTGACTCTGCTGTATTATCAATGGAGAGAAGCAGAACCTCCGAAAAATTGATTACGTGAACGGTTTTCGGCACAGGCTGCATGCAGCTGGAGTCGTGGCAAAACACCCCGCTTTTCACAGAAAGGCAACTCAGATCTGATATGTGAACTTGTTAAAACCCTGTTACTGTCATGCGTCTGGTCCATCTTGTGCTGAAGACCTGTTTCCTCCCTGCGTGAGCACCTGGCCAGGCTCCCAGGGGTGCTTAAGACCTGGGTTGTTGCAGTCCACATCCCTCTCTCCCTCCATTCGGCACCATGCTCTTGTTTGGTTGGATCAGCCGTATTACTAGTCTAGGTTTTACACCTTTCAATCACCACATAACCAGTCACGGGGTTTGATGTTAGATACTAATTTAGCTGAACATAGTTCAGAAAAAATTGAGTTCAAATAAAAAATCTGGTGAAAGTATTTTTCTGTAGGCTGTCTCCGAGACCGGGCTGTCTCCGAGACCAGGCTTTCTCCGAGACCGGGCTATCTCTCAGACCGAGTTGGCTATGGGACAGGGCTGTCTCTCAGACCAGCCTGTCTCCGAGACCAGGCTTTCATCGAGACCCGGCTTTCTCTGAGACCGGGCTGCCCCTCAGACCAGGTTGGCTTTGAGTCCGGGCTGTCTCTCAGACCGACCTGTCTCTGACACCGGGCTGTCTCTCAGACCGGGTTGGCTTTGAGTCCGGGCTGTCTCTCAGACCAGGCTGTCTCTCAGACCGGCCTGTCTCTCAGACTGGGTTGGCTTTGAGTCCGGGCTGTCTCTCGGACTGGGCTGTCTCTCAGACCGGGTTGGCTCTGAGACCGGGCTGTCTCTCAGACCGGCCTGTCTCTGACACCGGGCTGTCTCTCGGACCGGGTTGGCTCTGAGACCGGACTGTCTCTCAGACCGGGCTGTCTTTCAGACCGGGTTGGCTCTGACACCGGGCTGTCTCTCAGACCGGGTTGGCTCTGAGACCGGACTGTCTCTCAGACCGGGCTGTCTCTCAGACCGGGTTGGCTCTGAGACCGGGCTGTCTCTCAGACCGGGTTGGCTCTGAGACCGGACTGTCTCTCAGACCGGCCTGTCTCTCAGACCTCTTCGTGCCAGGCCCATGTGGTTCCCAAATGGCAGGAGTTGGCAGAGCCAGCACTTGGCTGGACAAGGATTGGGCAATATTCACTGGCAACGTCTGTGGTTAGCTCTCCTGTACCTGTGGGAGTGTGTGGAGGGCATGTTTCAACAGATTGGTTCAAGATTAAGGTAAACTCCTCAGTCGGCACACCCACATCCCGGCAGGAAGCCCCCAAATTGTTTTCAACTCAGTTTGCCCCCAGGGAACGGCAGCATTAGCCCACACCTAATGAAAACATCGTGTGGATGGACAGACCAGCACATGAACACTGGACTGCTCCATCTCTGCCCAGGGAACAGCCCAGTACCATATTGATATGGATTTGAATACTGTTCTCTTTAACAAAAGATTTTAACAGTGGCCCGAGGCGGAGTTGAGTGTTTGGCTCATTATGAACTGAATTCATGCAGCAGGGCAAATATGATGAGTCAGCTCTCAGCCAGTGACGAGAGTCGGCAAACTTTCTTTGATTTCTGTAGCGGTACTTCAGGCAGAGTGCTGAAGTCGGTCTTGTTTCAGCTGTCAGCTAGTAACATCCAATCATTTTCATGCAAGTGTGCAGTGCTGCCATTGTAACCGGGCACTTCAATTAAATTAATTTTTTATATATATAGAAGTTATCTCGAGACGCTTTTTATATAGAGCAGGTCTGTGCTCTATAGTTTAGAGACCCATCAATAGATCCCACCAAGAGCATTGCATTGGAATGCGCTGTGGCCAGGAAAAACTCCCCGTTTAGCGGGTAGAAACCTAGAGCAGAACCGGCTCTGGGTGGGCGGTCATCTGCCGCGACATGTTGGGTTGAGAGAGAGAGAGAGAGAGAGAGAGAGAGAGAGAGAGAGAGAGAGAGAGATGTAGAGCAACCACAATAATAGCACAGCAGCTGTAATAACTAATACAAGTAGGACTAATAACACAAATCAATAGTAGTGGATGTAAAAGAGTGATAATACAACTATCGGAATTAATAACTGTAATAATAATAGAAATATAACTAATACAACTAATAATTAAAAGGATGATAATAATGATGGTAGTAGAGGTTGCCAAGCAGGCAGCAGACGCTGCAGCAGATGCAACCACAATCCAGGTGTAACCCCCTCCAGGTGTAACCCCCTCCAGGTGTAACCCCGCTCCAGGTGTAACCCCGCTCCAGGTGTAACCCCGATCCATGGATACCTGCGAGACGAGAAAGCACAAAGACTCCAGGGAAGAAATCAAGTTAGTAACATGTGGCCCGGGCCCAACAGCCAATGACAAGGCCGCAACTTAAGATACCAGTTAAATTTAACTATGAATTGGATTTTACTAGAAGCCGACAACGCCAACTAGGAAATAACTTAGAGCCTAGGACTTTGAAAGATTCATGTTCTTTTAAAATCAGGGGAGCAGAGTTAAAAACCAGACAGAAGTCTAAAGTCAAATTAAAACCAGATTTATTTCAATTTAAATAACATGGATCTAAATGAATGATTAATTTAAAGGCTGAAAGGAATAAAATGCTGCTAGCAGCAAGGTTAAAACCATATAAAAAGTCCAGTCCAATCCAGCGGCCCAGTCCAATCCAGCAGTCCAGTCCAGTCCAATCCAGCGGTCCAGTCCAGTCAGGTCCAGTCCAATCCAGCGGCTCCTCCTGTGTCCGCGTCATGGTTTCTCCCGTACTCTTACCACGCCGTCTGCCCGTCTCGCCAGCCCCGTCTGAAGCTGTGGAACAACAGAGACATCAGGACCAGTAGTGTGTTCCCCACTGCTAGGCTATCACCAACTCCAGCTATGAGCTTTCCTGGCCTGTCTCAGTGTGTCCGCCTCTGAAATGTACCAAAGGGTACTTATGATTTGCCTGGGCGGCAGGAGACCAACTGCCGACCCAGGTCTGAGTGAATCTGCGTTGGCGGACACGGTTTGCTGCATGTAGTCCCACTGCAACTCGCTGGTCACTGGGCTGGTAGGTGGTAGTCGTCAGGACCCTGGACTGTTTCTTTAAATGAAGAACCCTGTCTGCTGCGAGCCGCTCTCTCTTTTCTCCTCTGTGTCGCATCTCACTAATTGCATACGGCTTCGCCACACCTGTCAGTTCCTTGATTGGAGGTGTGGCTGTCCAAGGGTCATAGCTCAGTTCATGAAATCTCAACTAAAAACACACTTCAATCCATGTTTTAAAAGCAACCCAAACAATTAAAACAATTAAAAAGCTAGGTGAACCTACAACACAACATCTCAGGAAACAAACATGCCGGGAATAAAACATGCAAAATAGAATAAAAACAAACCAAATTCCCATAAAACATGCAGCATGCACAAGGCATTTTTGACCCTGTCACACATGCATGAATGGGACATGAAAATATACAGAAAGAGAAAGGAGAGAGGAGCTCAGTGTGTCATAGGAAGTCCCCCGGCAGTCTAGGCCTATAGCAGCAGAACTAGGGGCTGGTCAAAGACGGCCCTAACTATAAGCATTATCAAAGAGGAAAGTCTTATTCCTACTCTTAAATGTGGAGAGGGTGTCTGCCTCCCGGACTGAAACTGGGAGCTGGTTCCACAGAAGAGGATCTTGATAGCTGAAGGCTCTGGCTCCCATTCTAAAACTAGGGGGAAAAAAGTTTGGAAATTTGTGTTTGGTGGATTATTTCTCTGTTTTTCCAATGCTAATGGTCATTGTATTTTACATCGTTGGAAAGCCTGTTTATTTACCTTTGCAATGATTTCCAACTTGTAAGGATCATGCATTTGTGGGATGAGCAGCACAGCTGATTATGTGGGTAGCGCCCAAGAAAAATTTGCCAAAATGCTCTGCCAATGGTAAACAGTGTATTCTCCTGTTGGTATTGACTCTTGTTTTGAGTTGTTTGGTGGATTGGATGATTGAACTCTCTATCAGTAACAAGGAACAAACAAGACATATTGGCAATTTTACACTTTATTCATTTAATACACCGTCAGGAGCCTCAGTAGCGGTGGAAGATCCATACGCAGCCACAACAGCCTGGCACCTCCTCCTCATGCTGGTCACAAACCTGGTCACACGTTGCTGTGGGATGGCGTTCCATTCCTCAACCAGGATGCGTTGCAGGTCAGCCAGCGTGGTTGTGTGTTCCTTCAATGATGTCACTGGCAAAACAAGGCTTGTCATCATTGGAGGCCATCTCAATGCAGTGAGATATGGGGATGAGATTCTGCAGCCAGTGGCGATCCCATATCTCCACAATCTGGGACCTAACTTCATCCTCTTCAACAACGCTCGCCCCCACAGAGCCAGGGTTATCACAGACTACCTCCACAATGTGGGAGTAGAGAGAATGCAACGGCCTGCCAAGAGTCCAGACCTCAACCCAATTCAACACTTGTGGGATCAGCTTGGGCTTGCTGTACGTGTTAGAGTGACCAACACAACCTCGTTGGCTGACCTGCAACGAATCCTGGTTGAGGAATGGAACGCCATCCCACAGCAATCCCACATAATCAGCTGTGCTGCTCATCCCACAAATGCATGATCCTTACAAGTTGGACATCATTGTGAAGGTAAATAAACAGGCTTTCCAACCATGTAAAATACAATGACCATTAGCATTGTAACAACAGAGAAATAATCCACCAAACACAAGTTTCCGAACTTTTGTTTTCCAGTTTATAAGGTGAATAGAATTGGTCCAAGCACAGAACCACTTCTCATCATTACTCTGTTATGCTTCATGCCAACCTCCTCCAGTTTTTGTTACTGTGAATTGAAGATGTCATTTCCATGATAATGTTTAAGATCCATTGCGTGTGTTTGTTAGGGAGGCTTCAGTTCTCTGCTGCTCGGAGCCTTTTAGAACTCCTTCAAAGAACAGAGCCTTTTCCATCACATCCAACTGTAGAACAATGAAAGAAACACAATCATTTCGGGCTGAGGGGAGTTTTTATTGCTCAGTTACATCAGCCTGTTTACTCTGCTGTTGTTGAAAAGTGAGACTGATGAGCGTATACAAATGCAATATGTTGATTTTTTTTTTAATAAAGAAAAAACATTGGCATTCATCCTGTCTTCACACACAGCATCTTCAGTTCTACTTCCAAGTTTGTCTGTGACGGGACATCAACCAAGAATGGGCCTGGATCCCGTGGATCCCGTGGATCCCGTGGATCCTGTTGGAGCGCAGCAGTCACAAGCAGTCAAAGCAGACGTCGTTCTGATAGAGCAGCATGCCGTTGATTTTAAGGGTTTTGGTGACTTTAAAATAACACTCCCACATGTCAGTGAATCCTTTTGTCTTTTATCTTCCCCAGAGTCAGATAAGAACATCAACTACATGCGCAGCACAAAGACTGGAAGCAGGAGGACACAGTAAACCTCTAAAAAAAAACAACAACGCACCTTTAAGTCCAAAGATAACTCCAGATTAGCTGTAAACAAGCAGATTTCCTAAAATCTCAGTGTTCCTGAGACATTTATTTAAATGGAAAGATGCACCTCTCTCTCTGCTGGAGCCCTCTGTGGTCTCATTTGGCTCCCGTCAGTCTCACCACAGATGCAGATGTGGCAGAGTTCCTGCTGTGTTCCCCTTTATGCTCCGCTCTGCCTGCTGAAGAGTTTCACTGATAACAGACAAACTCTCCTGACTGGAATGTGGAGGATTTAACCAGATCCTCAGTTCTTCAGTGATGAAGTTAATCTTCATAGATATAGTTCTTTATACACAACGGCTGGATGCATATGTTCAGTCTTTGGATGTGATTCTGTGACTCTGACAGCAGTGTCACCTGCAGCCTTCAGCGGCGCTATACAGTAGGTTGTCTGTGATGTGGTTTCACTGATTTCATATTTTTCCTAGCTAAATCTGCTAAAAACACCAAATGAAAACTACTCTCTAACAGAAAGTGGGAGATAAGTACACAACTAAATAGATATGGCAGTAACCAATAATAAACACACTCAAATTAAAGCTACTGCTTAAAAGTGCAGCGCAAAAAACCCAAAGGCACTCAACTTAAATCTACTGCTCCACAGAGACAGCGAATGATCAGGGAGTAAAACAATTTGACACTACTGTTCCACTGAGACAGCAAACAATACAACCTTAAACACCACAAAGTTTAAAGCACACCCGTCAACCTCTAACGTAACACACAGTCTCTGAGATACTGCAGATTTGGCACTGGGCAACTTCTCCTCCGTTCTCCTGACGTTATATACTCTGCCCTGATTACTGATCAGCCGCAGCCATGCACACTCATCCCTCACAGCTGCACAAGCGGGGGAAGGCCAGCAACAACAACCTACCACTGTATGTAACAACAGGTTACAGTGATGAGTGTTGAAAGGGGCACCGATGACAAAGCGAATGGCAGTATGCTAGACAACGTCCAGTTTATTGAGAAGATTTTTGGAGGTAAATTGGTAGCTTAAGTCGCCAAAATCCAGGATTGGGAGAATTGTCATATTAACCAAGATGTGCTTTGCAGAGTGGGTAAAATATGCTTTATTATGGTACAGAAAACCAATTCTTGCTCTGACTTTGGAGAGTAACGTTTTGATGTACATTTGACAGGAGAGTGAATTGTCGAGTCAAATACCCAGGTATAAAAAATGTCTGACCCACCTAGGGAGGAGATTTTGAGGTATAAACTACATAAAGAATAAAACGAAAACCTATTTCAGCATCATGATGTGAGCTCCAAGTTTGACGCAGTTTTTAAGGCAATATTCATACAATAGCTACAGGGCTGGCTTTGTCTTTCAAGGGGTGTCCAGAGATGGCAAGGGTCACCCCCACCACCACCACCACCACCACCCATGTTAGAGATGGAACTGTCAAGCCACCACAAAGAGAGGGGACTAAGGCTGCATTCACACCAAGTTGTTGTGGGTTGTGCACAGAGTTATGCGGGAGTATCACTTAATGGCCCATTAACGGCAAGCGACTGCTCAACGATTAAAATCTTTTGTTCTCTCATGGCTGGGTTGTACAGCTCTGGATCTCCGGCTATGTGATTGGCCACCGCAGCATGACGTCGGGTTGCGTTTCTCCAAAAGTTGATTCGGTTTCAACTTTTCACCACAGGCCGCTGCAAGTTTTTTTCAGCATCCCTTGCGCTCCCCACCACAGCAGCTTAAAGGTCCCATATCGTGCTCATTTTCACGTTCTTACTTGTATTTTGTGTCTCTACTAGAACATGTTTAAATGCTGTAATGTTAAAAAAAAACTTTATTTTCCTCATACTGTCTGCCCGAATATACCTGTATTTACCCTCTGTCTGAAACGCTCTGTTTTAGTGCATTTCAAGAGAATTGCAACAGAATTTGCATTGCTAAGCAACAGCGTGGGTCCATGTTTACTTCCTGTCAGCTGATGTTATTCACACACACTGTAACATGAAATAAACTGGGACACATTTAGAATGCTTATGTTTAATACCGTGTAATGGTCTAAATATTGTATATTTGTGACATCACAAATTGACAGAAATCCTGATGGCTTGTTTCAAACGCACAATTTCTGAATAGGGGCTGTGTGTATTTCTCCGTATATTGAGCGTTTTGATAGTTTGACAGTATTTATAAAGCACTTGAACCTGCTTTATAATGTAAAAGACCTAAAAATCAGATTTTTTACAATATGGGACCTTTAAACACACTACCCACATTCAAATGAATGGGAGGAATGATATTTTGCCGCATTGCCTGATTTGGTGTGAATGCACCCTAAAGCCTTGTTTATACACACACAAGACACCGTGGCGTTGGCCTCCACTGATGCTTACAAAAGCATTTATTCTCAACGTGTTGTTTGTTGCAGTGTTTGTTTGTTGTTTTATGATCCCTGATTTGGATCCGCTCCAAAATTGAGTGGGCTCTTCCTTGGCCCATGCTTCACCCTCCCACCAAGTATCATGAAAATCGGGCAAGTAGCTTTTCTGTATTCCTGCTGACAAACAGATAAACAAAACAAACCAAACAGAAAACATGACGTCCTTGGAGGGTGGTAATAAGAAGAACTTTTCCTTTCCACGTCATATTTAAGTACATTTCACTGCTAATTCCTGTCTGCTTTTGCTTCAATCAAATGTTGAATATCAAAAATGTAGAGTAGAATTTTGACACTGTGGTGCTGCTAGTGTTACTGTTGGTAAAGTGTGCAGTAAATTGGGGCCCAGTAGTGAGAGTGTCATGCTCTCACACAGCATGTATGGAACAGGAGGTGAAATGTCACAGGGGCCCCGCTGCCTCCACGTGTGTCTTTAAAGACGATATGCCAAGGCATGGCTATAAAACAGCACACACGTGTGTGTGTGTGTGTGTGTGTGTGTGCGTGTGCGTGTGTGTGTGTGTGTGTGTGTGTGTGTGTGTGTGTGTGTGTGTGTGTGACACAAAGATGATAGACATCTCCCCGAATTTCACTTGCGTTCGCTCAGTAGCGGTTGTGATGCTGTTTGATTGATTACATGATGACTACAGAGCTGATCAGTACATCACCAGATGTTTACAGGAATACCCACTGATCATTTCATTCATCTAAAGTACGCATAAATAGATCAGAACAGCTACCAAACACACCTTGTGCTCTGTTAACTGATGTTCCCAAGTTGAATAATTAACTTCGAAGCTCAACGCATAAATGTGTTTCATAATTTTTTAAATGAAATATTAGTTCTTATCCCACCGTGGTACTGATAATACTCTGGTGTGCGGTCTAAGACCTGCTCTATATATAAAGCGTCTCAAGATAACTTCTGTTATGATTTGACGCTATATAAAAAATTAATTGAATTGAATTGAATTGAATTGAGTGAGTGGAAAAACAGAAGTCGATGTACATTGTAATTTAATGCATTACAGCAGTCCTGTAATACATAATACATGATACTGGCTGTAATCGAAACCGCCAACTACATACTACTGAGGAACGCAGTATACAGTATACAGTACATACTATGTACTGCGTTCCTCAGTAGTATGCAGTATGTGACGGTTAAAGTGATGTATCTAGCAGTATGCTAGACGATGCTTTAGCCTTTAAACCAGCTCTTAAAGCACTGGACAAAAAGAAGAACTCATCTAACTTCATAAAACTGCCGATATTAATAATCTACACAGTTGATTTCTCGCCTCAAAAACTTTCAGAAGTGAATTTAGTGATGAAATAGCTACAAAAAATTTAAAAAACGAGCCGCTTTTGGCTGCTGTTGTTGTAACCGTAGCTTGTAGCGGTCCAGCGTTTTGCATTGTGGTATACAGTAGGCGAGGCAGACTGGAGATTTTTTCCGAATCAGTACGACATCCGGATATTTTTGGCATACTGGAGATTTTGCTTTTGTTCGCATACATACTACATACTACATGCTACATTTTGGCCAAATCAGTACGTACTACTAGTATAGTATGAGGTTTCGAATACAGCCACTGTCTTTGTGAAAGATAACATTTTAGATTGTTGTTGACGCTGTGCCAGACATGTGTTTTTGGGCTTGGTTGTGATTTCTACAGTTATTGGACTGCTTATCAGACATAAGCATGAAACCTGTCCAAACCTGCTCTTTCTTACATGTATATAGATATACTGTATTCACATCCATTAAACTCAGGATCAGTACAAACACTGATCCGGTCTGCTCTTGTGTCTGCTGCAGAGCTGTAAAGACTGAGTATTGACTGATCCCAGCATTTGCTTTGGATGGCCTGTTTTATTGTCCCTGCAGGAGCTTCCTGACAGTGCTCAGAGATCACAGAACCACCAACAAGCTTCAACTCAGCTGCTTCACACTCTCCTTCAGGATGTACTGAGTGAGGTCTATTGTTGATGTATTATCATTATTATTTGCACATCTCAATTACTGGGTTGTCTTTTCAGTTAGGAACCTGTTATAAAATGATTCTTTGCATTAACTGGATATGAATGCTAGCATAGGAATGTCCCCTATAGGGTGGATTAATAACCGCCTGCTGCAGGCCCTGAAGACCCCTGCTTCACTGTCTCCATTGCAGATGTTGCTCATTTCTTTCGTAGGCTACTATGCACCACTTAGGCACAGTTAAACAATGTGTAGCATTTTGGGGGATCCATTAGCAGAAAAGTAATATAATATTCATAACTAGGTTTTTTATTAGTATATAATCACCTGAAACTAAGAATCATTGTGTTCTCGTCAGATCAGAATGCTGAAATGTTGCTCCGCCATCTTTCTACAGTAGCCCAGAATGGACAAACCAAACACTGGCTCTACAGCGAGCCATCTGTGTTTTTACGTTACCTGAAGGCCGCCGTAGTTTCTCTATCCACCTCATTCCTGGCCCCCATGATGCCTTGCATGAATAATGTCCGTAAATTCTGGCGCGTGGTGTCACTGAATCGTTTTCCATAGTAACGCTACGCTAATCGTCTCTCCTAGAGCGATTGTATTAAACAAATCTAGTAAAACGTGTGACCACCACCTATTACAGCTCAGACGGGATAATGTGATCATAGCTGCCTTCTACTATGGAGGGATGGAGGACGACCTGAAGAAGTGGCCTCAGATAACCTACACTAGCAGATTTAGCTACGTTATTGACTCCGCTGCTGCAGACGGTGAAGACATGAACAATCTGAAAAGCTCTGAGGCAGATCAGGACTTCCACAGTAACGAGGTTTTGTTTTTCTACACACAGATAACCGTACTTAAACTATTTTTAGTCAAATGCTGCCCCGCACTCCGTGCCATAAACTGCCTTCCATTATAAACTGTACAGAAAATAGTGGCTGTCATTAAACCAATGCTACAATGCTGAGTCCTCCCTACACATGAAATCATAGCTGATGTTCTCCTGGCTCTGCTGTCGGTCCTTTTAAGGACCCGACATCTCTTCTCCGGTGCTCTTTATAACCCAACTAACGTACACTAACTATATTCTGTACACTAACCATGTTCAGCTTAATGATCTTTCTACATAGGCGGAGCCGTTACTTTTCACCACTTTTCTCAAAAACTCTCGGTCCAAAAGACATCAGTCAAAGCGTAGACGGTCTAATGGATGTTCCCCGGAGAATGAGCACAAAAACAAGCTTTTCTGGATCTTAACAACAGAGGAGTTCTGCCTGGTGTGGCGCTGACGGGCAAAAAGTGTACGGAACACCGTACCAGAGCTCCGCAAGGACATTTTAGAAAATGCCACCAAATCCTACACATTGTCCCTTTAAAGGTCCCATATCGTGCTCAATTTCAGGTTCATACTTGTATTTTGCGTTTCTACTAGAACATGTTTACATGCTGTCATGTTAAAAAAAAACGTTATTTTCCTCATACTGTCTGCCTCAATATGCCTGTGTTTCCCCTCTGTCTTAAACGCTCTGTTTTAGCGCATTATGACGGAATTGCGACGGAATTGCGTTGCTAGGCAACAGCTTGGGTCCATGTGTACTTCCTGTCAGCTGATGACATTCACATCCACTGCAACCAGGAATAAACTGGGACACATTTAGAATGTTTACGTTTAAATCTGTGTAAAGGGTCTAAATATTGTATATTTGTGACATCACAAATGGACAGAAATCCTGACAGCTTGTTTCAAATGCAGAGTTTCTGAATACGGGCTGTGTGTATTTCCCTGTGGATTGAGTGTTTCGATACTTTCACATTATTTATATAGGACTGAAGCTGGCTTTATAATAAAAAAACATGAAAATCTCAAAATGCCGAAGTCACCTTTAAAGGTGACTTCGGCATTTTGAATGTTGTTTCTGTAGTGACATCATCCTGGCAGGTGATAACTGAGAATGTAACACGCTGAGAAAAAACATCAGAAGAACAGCAGATTTTGATACTTTTCCCCCATTTTATTTCTTTTTAAATAGAAAACCTCGCCCAGTGGGACAGAGTTGAAAGAACAAAAATTACAAAACAAAAGTCCAAGAAAATAAAAACACTATAATGACAACACAGTCATTCATCCTGTTACAACAGTCTTAAAATCAGCCATTCATGTTGTAAGAGGAACGTTAACCCGATGGAGTGCTACAACGTACAGTACCTGCCTATGCGCGACACAGGCAGGAGCAGGACAGCGAGGCCCATGAGGAAATGTTCTGCCCCTCAAACCTGGAACACAGGTCCAGACAATGTGGGCTTTCACATCACATCACAATGGAATCAGCACTGAAGCCACACCTCAGTAGACTGGGACCAGCCACACCACTTTTTATTTCAAAATAAAAGAAAGTCCTTTATAAAAAGGGGACAGCGATGTGTTACTTGAGCTGGTCGACCAGAGTGCTGCTCCCATTTATTTCAACCCACTGGGATTAAAGGCCAGACTGGTTCCCACTCCACCCATCACAAAGGCCTGGGATAGATAGAGCTTTTGTGTTTACTCTCCATTACACAGTCAGTTTCATGTTTGTGCCTGCAAAACACCAAAACGCACACGCACACACGCTCACACCCATACATACACCCACACCCGCACCCGCACCCGCACACGCACACACACACACACACACACACACACACACACACACACAGGCAATATGATACCTAAAGCAGACTGTGCAAAACTCTTTGGTGATAATGAGTTTAAGAAAAGGAAACATGAAAAAAGCACCATCCCATAACTGACATGGTCATACAGTCTTTCCAATATACACATTTCAAACAGTCAGAGAGTAGAAAATGGAGCCTGCAAATTCAATAAATTAGACAGCAAAAGATGAATTGCAGATATAAAAATCCAGCAGTTGGGTTCACAGAAAATTAATAATAAAGAAAAAACAGTGTTGGGTCATATTACCAAAACCATAAAAGCAGATGGAAATGAAAACCACTGTAAAAATGAAAGCGATGTAATGAAATGGCCCTCAGTAACTGAGATAGCTGTGATCTGAGTTCAGTTTGATGAAATGTTGTTGACAATCAGTCTTCTGTAAACATTCAAGAGTTCTGTTTGGAGCACTGCTGGTCTGAGAGGACATGGACACCAGTCGGTGTTCTGCACACAGGACACGTGGACTATTTAACGACCATGACGGTGTACTTCACTGAGGTACACGCTAACAACTCCTACCTGCCCTCCTCCCACCGTCCTGACAGATAACATGGAACAGGCTTAGAGGAGCGTCAAGCCCCTGAAGTAATCAGGCTCACAAAATATTCCATTGAACATGAATCAAAACATGTCCTTCCGTACTAGAACACAGACTGTCTCTATGAATTGTTCAACATGGCGTTTCTGTATATTTTTTCTTTAAAAAAAAAAAAGACATATTTTCAAAATATATCCATGTGAAGTCTTTCATTTCAGTAAAAAATAAATTAGGTAGTGAAAACACCACGCAGTGAGAAGTGAGCACAGACCGGGGTTCACTTTTCAGTTTATGACAAGTCTGCAGCCTGGCTTTTCTCACGCTGTCCTAACTGAACCGTTATTGCTGGCCGGTCTCCTGAAGCCGTGGTCGTTCTTCTCCAGCCAAAGCTCGGCCAGCTGCTGGGTGGAGCCGTGCGACGAGGCTTTGGAGCCCAGGCACATCTTATATTGCTTTGCCTCCAGGTTGGGGTCACATATGACGGGGTGGTGAACGTGCACTATCCCCGTGTCTGCGCTTCTGAACAACTTAATCCCTGACTGGACAAATTTATTAAAAAGGTCCACGTCCTCCAATCCCCACCCCTGTATAGAGGTGTCGAAGCCTCCGGCTCGGACCAAGTCTCCCTTGTAGACGCAGACGATCCCGAAGCCGTAGTTCCTCCACAGACCTGTCTTGGAGGTGAAGACGTAGTGGTTGTTGCTAGGGACCTTCCCAGCGTACACCACCTTGGGGTCGTACTGGCTGAAGATGATGGGGAAGTAGGTTTGCTCCCCCAAGGCTGTGTTGGTCCGACATCGCTTGAGGAAGTCGCTGGTGAAGAGCAGATCCACGTCACAGTAGAAGAGCAGTGAATTGTTAGAGAAGTGCAAGGAACCCACTTCCAAAGCCAGAGCCCTGGAGAAGGAGCCGGTGACGGGCTTTATCTCCATCTCGGCCCGGGGATACTTCATGTGATACTCCCTCATCAGCTCCACCTGCTTCACCCGCTCCGTGTTATTGTCTGTGCTGAAGAGCAGGATCAGCAGCTTGACGTTCTGGTTGGGGATCAGACAAACCCGTTCATAGTTGGTCATGAAGCGCACAAAGATGTCATAGCGTCCCGACAGGGGAACCAAGATGTTGACTTTCTTCTCTTTCGGTTCCCTCTGGTCCTGGCCAGAGGTGGCCAGCTTGAAGGGCACCAGCATCTTGAGGGAGTTGGACAGAAATGAGAGGGAGTCTGAATCCTTGTTGATGTGACTGGCCAGAGCTCTGGCATCCATCTCCCCCTCCTCTCTGAACTGGATCTGGCTGAAGGTCTGCTGCAGGTAGGCATGCCTCCTCACAGGGACTGTCATGGTCTTTCCTTTGTGCTTCTTGTACAGCAGCAGCAGATCCAGCACATACTCTGCCCCGTATAAGGGATTGACTCTCCGGTAGCCATACTGGATTTCTTTGAAGTCTATGACCCGACCCCGTGTCTTGGCGTTGGCGTTGATCATCTCCATCACTTGCATGATGATGTCATCCAGGGCTTGCCTCTGGGAGGAATCCATCCCGCGGCGGGGCGGCTGCCCTTCGGAAGATGAGAACAGGTACTTCCCTGTCAGGAACTCCCACTCCAGGACCTCCTCTCTCTGCCGCGGGTGGAAGCGCATGAACGAAGGCGGCATGCCGAGCTGGAGGTCCTCCCGGCTGGGCTCGTTCGCTCCGTAGCGCCCCATCTGTACGATCTCTCGGTGGAGCTGAATGGTTCGGTGGCGAAGGTCTGCGATCTTCCGGCTGAGCATGTAGCTGTGTAGGCGATACTGGTAAGGAGGGTTCTTGTTGGGGTGGAGAGTGATGGCTCGATGGATCTTGCTGTTGTGGAGATCTCGTATGTAGCCCTTCTTATTTGGTTCGTAGTTTTCATAGAAGAGCTGCTGCATCTGTGGAGACAGGATATGGATTGTGTTAGTGCCACTGAGGCCATGTACATTTGCAACACTGGATGTTATTACACATGCTCATTGAAATGGAAAATATCACTTCACATCACGCAGCTTACTGAATGACAGATGAAGGTATGACGATCAATTTTTGTTCCCAGCTGCACTCAGATCCATGATGTTGCCAGAACATGATGAGCACCTTGCTTTAAGTACCAGTCTGTTGAGCTACAGAGCTTCAATAAACGTTCCATACAGTGTGTCTACTGGATGTTGGCAGCCCACCCAAACAGTTTTGACCATACATTAAGAGAGTTCAGAGCAGAGGCCGGAGCGGAGAGAATGGAACCAACTTGAGGTCGTATTTAACTCAAGTCAACAACAACTATGCTCACTATCCATTAATACAACACAATCTGCCAGTAAGGAAGACAGAATGAGCAATTTATCAAACGCTTTTGAACAAGAAAAAGCAGAAATGCGTAGAATATAGTTGATGACTTGTCCCACGCGCGGTGTATAAAATGACTATCGACTACAAATTGTCATGTAATGTTTTTAAGCCACCGGCATGAGACTCGCTTTGGCATTTCCTTCTCTCCCGCCGGCTCCCTCTCAGACACACACACACACACACACACACACACACACACACACACACACACATACGTCACAGACTCCGCCTCCATCCAGAACGTTCTCCTGGGCGAGTGTGTGACGTATTCGGCCGGCGTGTTTTTGTTTATGGAGGGAAGCAGCGGAGAGAGAAAGAAAGCCTGGAGAAAGCGAAAGAACTGAAGCGGCAAAGCGAGTACGGTAGCGAGAACACGACCAAAGCAACCAGAACCAGCCCAGACGCAAATGACTCTGGCTTCCTCGCTTTCCAAAACAATCCCATATGACGAAAAAAGTGAAAAATGGAAAAGAAATCACGGCCGCTGTAAACTATGTTGCAACGCCGGTTAGCGTAGTTGAAAAGCCCAGATTCAAAAGACTCATTAAGACACTTGATCCAAAATATGAACTGCCTGGTCGTAATTTTTTTGCGGAGAAATCTCTTTCTGGAGTTCTACATTTTAGTGAGAGAAAAGTTGGCCAACCAGCTAACAGAGGTGACCCACTTCTCCACAACTACCGATCTGAACGTCCAGCTAACAGAGGTGACCCACTTCTCCACAACTACCGATCTGAACGTCCAGCTAAAAGAGGTGACCCACTTCTCCACATCTACCAATCTGAACATCCAGCTAACAGAGGTAACCCACTTCTCCACAACTACCGATCTGAACATCCAGCTAACAGAGGTGACCCACTTCTCCACAACTACCGATCTGAACGTCCAGCTAACAGAGGTGACCCACTTCTCCACATCTACCGATCTGAATGTCCAGCTAACAGAGGTGACCCACTTCTCCACATCTACCGATCTGAATGTCCAGCTAACAGAGGTGACCCACTTCTCCACAACTACCGATCTGAATGTCCAGCTAACAGAACCAAAGCTGTGAGCCTGAATAAATGGACCAGACTGCTTTGGCCACAGGCTGCACCTTGCGAATGCAAGTGGGATTTTTTTTTTTTATCATCAGCAATGTTATAACAGCTTACTGGTAAACATAACAATAAGTTACTTTACACTTATTACACGCCATTAAAAACTGTGTGTGTGTGTGTTTGTATTTATCAAAGTATATAAAGCATGTATTGCCAGATAACTATTTGGTTAAAGTGAATACTGTTGGATTCTGTTTTGTTAAATTGAACTTGTGATTTCTCCTTTTTTGCATGCCAGATTAAAATAGTTCCAACAGAATCCACTAATGAATATAAACAAGAAGGTTTTAATGCAGACATATACTGCAGGGACTACAAGAATCATCATAGTGGTGTAATTGTATATATCGTGTATCGCTATATTTTTAGGCAATATGATTTTTAGGCCATATCGCCCAGCCCTATATGTAGTCGATATACCTGTACCCTCTTCATCCACAGCCAGTATGTTTTACACAGTCAGACGGACAGCGGCGTTTTTAGGTTGAAAAAATAAGTAAGTGAGTGAGTGTTTACTGCATACCTGCTGGAGTTTTACAAACCTACTGTTCCTCAAATCGCAGGAGGCTAAAAGTGTAAACATTGGGACAGCTGCTTTGGAGCCGCTGGCAGAATCTCAACCATGGTCAAGAAGGCAAGGTTTGTGTATGTTGCCTTCCAATGAAGGGAGCATCAGAACGGCTGCAGCCTCTAGAAAGTCTAATTTGAGAGGACGGCTCTGGAATGCAGCCACAAGCCTGATCCCCAGGGAAAGGCCATACAGGGAATAAGACAGGACGGGCCTGAAAGCTATGGAAAATGATACCTGAAGCCGAATACGATCACAGGAACTGCCTGAGTAACTCTTTGCTTTTCCATGGCTTTAGCCTGCATTCCTCTGCACCTAAGAGAGGGCAGCCTGCCAATCAAAACACACTGTAACCTTGTCATTAATGGAAGTCTTGAGCCAAGCTGTGCCTTAAGAGGTGAAGGGTCAGCCTTTACATCTGAAACCAGGGCCATTGCATGTGCAACAACTAACAGAAATTCATGTGTAGTACTCTTTCAAACCAAAAGCACTGCCCGCAGTTTTATATCCGACACTCACAGTGCGATTAATCAGCATCATTTAAGCGATGATGTCTGGACGTTGGCAAGCATGCTGATCAACCATATTTATTCATCATTGCTCTTGATTATTGACTTGGCTTTTCATCTCTATAGGCTTTCAGATTTAGGTGGTTGCATTACAATTGAGGTATGGGTGCCATGCCATTGTTCTAATGACCATTATTCTGAAATAGTCCAAAAAGAATCCCATTGGACCGAAACCCAATTTATCTGTCAGCCCGTCCTGAAAACGAACGGCCATTGTTCTGAAAATACAAACTCTGTGCAACGAACAGAAGCACATGGTTAATTATTATGTGGAATGACATCACCGGACCGTCCCTGGTGCGATATTTTTCCTACCATGGCAAAGGCATGACCTGGCCTACTCTAATTGGCCCTACCGACTTCACTGATATTGAATCTCACTCCTAACTAAATTGAAAAGGCGGCAGCCCTGGTTAAAATGACAAACATCGCCGGCAGCAGGTCGTATTAACTGTTACTAATAGGGATGCTAATTTTGAAAAAATGTCTTAACCGATAACCGACCCTCGTTAACCGATGATTAAAAGTTAACTGACAAGATTTTTGCCTCGTACCAGCTGTAGGAGCACAACAGATATTGGTTGACGGGAGTCCCCAGTTCACCGTCCGGGAGCGTTAACTTAGCAGCTACGATGCTGCGTGTAGTGTCGCGGACATGCAGACACTTTCCCAGTAAAAGTCTCCACCGCACATTTAGTTTAGTTTAGCAGGTTGTCAACTGTGTGTCTGCCCGGTGGAACAATACTTTGTCTGCCCGGCATAACTTTAGCGAGTGGCCAACAGTGTGTGTATTTGTGCTACGTTAGCAGCTCTAGCATTGCCGGAGGCTTCATGCTCGCCGCCGCACACGTAGTCTGAGTAACTTTAGTGAGTGTCCAACAGACCGTGTGTGTGTGTTGGTGGTGAGTGTGAGGTTGTTGGTGGCGTTCTAGTTGTGAACGTAGGTGTAGCAGTGTGTGTACAGTTTATTTGTCGGTGAATAAATGCTACGAAACTACAACTCCTCCGCTCCGCTCAAGCGAGCCGGAGACCGGAGCCGACTTCCTGTATCCTGCAGCTCCGGCTCCGCCTCTTAAGGTGGGCTGTTATGGTGGACCAGCTTTTCTCCTTAATGTGACGAGCCGCTCCTCTGAGCCGCTCAGCTTTTGAGTTCATTATTAACATTTCTTTTAACCGTTTTAACCGATAGCGTTAATCGGTTAAAATGCTTAATGTCTGTTAACAGTTAAACGGTTAATTATGGACATCCGTAGTTACTAATAATGTTAATTCTGTGAGTAAGTTAATGGCAGGCCAAAAAAAAAATTACCTTAATATCATTTGAAGATTTTAAGCTTAGCAGCTTCATAGTTAAGAACAAGGACCTAGAGTATTTGGATTCATGTGTCAGATGTATCAACATTCTGTATATTTATTTAAGTATCGGATTGGACTCTGTATTAAAAAATATTAAAAGGACTCGGACCTAGATCAGGGCCAAAAAAACTTGATCAGGACATCCCTACGATTCATCCATGCAGTTGTCATGAATAAATATTGAAAATGTAGGGGGGAGCCTGCCGCATTGTGTTTTCTAGTTTATTAAACTGATACTGTGTATAAGAGATAATTATCGAGAGAAAATACATAAATAATTTGATTTAAAAATAAGATAATAAATGTGACCAGGACGCTCAGCTGTGAGACAGACGATGTTAAATTGCCATCAGAGTAACATAAAGGGGTGCATGTCTGAAAGGGTCATTCTTACACTTCTGGTAATAATAAGCTTCCAGTTAACTGCCCCATGCTTTTCTCTGCATTCGTTTTATTGGGACAAACTGAATAGTTTCCCTCCCCACAGTATTTTTCCAGGCTAGATCAGTTGTTGGCTCAGACTGTATCCAGCAGGGTAACACCAGTGGTCATCAGCTGACAGCCAATTGGTCAGGATGTTTATGGCTATCTCCTGTGGCTACACCATCATTAGCACTCTTCCTAATTACCTGACCTCAACTTCTGACTCCTTAGTGCGATTTTTTCACAGTCATTAACCTCACAACATCCCTGCCCCAACTAGAATGATTCTCTAACAAAGGCAATGGTAAGTCAGAAGGTACTGCTGGGAGCTGAAGCCTTGTATGCTTCATTTCAAACACACATGTTGTTGTGTTTCAAATGAAGCACACAAGGCTTCAGCTCTGTGAGCTGATGATAAGCGGAATAGCAGCTCTAAGATCTTTACCCCAATACTGAACTCATTTTAAATAAACACTGTTAACACATCATATTAGACCCAAAATTATTTGTGATTTACAATAAATCCTTAAGCCTCGGACACACCAGGAACGTCAGGAGCGTGTGGCGGCTGCGTGATTCACGCGTCGGGAGTTCACACCAGTTGCATTTCAGCTGCGTGTCTGCTGCGTTTCTGCTGCTGCAGCTGCTGCTGTCAGCTCTTTCTTTCTACATAGAGTTTGCGTTTTAATTGCAATTTAATTTCATTATAAATATCATTTATATTTATTTTAGACAGAGAAAGGTTAAGAAACGTGTGGTAATCTGTAAATAATAGTAGTAATCCACAATTTAAACTCCGTACTATATTCATTCATGGAGCTCTCCAAGTCACTGCATGTTCTACAACACTGTCCGACACATATTTCAGAATAAAAGCCTCGTGTTAACAAATGAAGGAATTCTGTCTACAGAAAAAACGCTTGGGGGCTTTTTTTTTTTTAAATGAAAGCAGGAAGTGTTGATTTAAAAAGAAGTCTTTTTTTCATCTCAGTAACATATTCTACAGATAGACATCGAAACTGTAGTAATCTTACTGGTATGATGTCAATATACAGTCAATAAATCACCTTCACTGTCCGTGACATATTCTACAGATGTCTAGACATGTAAACTGTAGTAATGTAGCTGATATGATGTTAATATACAGTCAATAGATCACTTTCACTGTCTGTTGTTGCTGTGAACCGCGTGGCACGCGTCAAAAATAGGCAAGATCTGACTGCCTACTTTTTCACCACACTCATCCACAGAACCCTCGCCAGAAGCTCGTAAAATGGCCATTAACCGATAAGATAGCAAGATTTATATGCAAAGACATGTGGCCGATTGGAAGAAGGTTTTCAGGATACTGACAGAACTGGAGCCACCATATAAAATGCTTAGTCACACCACAATCTCAAGACACAAATGTATGGACTGTAAAAGGGTAGACACTCTAGGACCACCAACAAATGGACATTGTGTGCATCACGCTATATGCGGTGGGTTCAAATTAGAAGTTCGGAAGAAGTCCATGTTAGTGTACTATCAGACACTGCAGACCTATGTATGTTTTCAGTTTCATCGTACAGTTCGAGTCAACACAAACAAGGCGGAGCAAGAGAAACAGTATTATCAAACCAACAACACAGTGAATGAGGATAAAGTTATCTGAAGTGAAGGGAGATACCAAACCAATGAACACAGATCAAGGCCATGAGAAGGGTCTGTGCTTTGATTACATTGGTGAAATGAAACCATTATCCCGACCCTATCCCGTTCAGACCCTAAATAAACATACTGCTACACGCCATGCCACAGAAATCCAGCCTGGCAGCCCTTAAAGGGGAACTTCTGTGTTTTTCAACCTGGACCATATTTTCCCATGTTTCTGTGTCTGACTGACTAATAGAGACAATCATTTCTGAAACTGGTCCATTATTGAGGGAGAGCGCTGTAGACGACAGTTGCTCACAGGCTGCAATGTAATCCTATTGGGGCAAGCTGGCACCTTAATTTAGGTCCACTGAAAGTGCTTGTTTTTAACATGACAGGCTTTGATTGTTATTATAAGTGTCTGACATTATGGAAAGATCAAGGAGAAGTCTCGATCTGAAATCTCGCGATGTGACGTGTTGCCGGAAGAACCGTATCTATTTGAGCCAGAGTATAGGGATATTCAGATTTCACAACGAGACTTCTCCTTGAGCGGGACTCAGACACAATAACAAACAGACCGGATGAAGCGAAATGTAAAGAAAAAGGTTTTATTTCTCTGTAGGGTCCTTTCCATATTGTTGCCAGACACTTAGAATAACAATCTGAGCCTGTCTTACAATACTGAACCAATTTCAAAAACGGTTGCCCCATTAACTTAGACACAACAACAACAACAACTTAGACACAAAAACATGGGAAAATAGGATCCAGATTGAAAAATACCAAAGTTATCCTTTAAGACTCACTCAGGACATCCAGCTGGAGGAAAAGTTTACTACTACACCAGAGACCAACTCGGTTTACTATTAAACACATTAAAAGACAGGAAAGGTGATCTCCGATTGGTAATGGTTCCTTAATCGATACAAATACCAGTAAAATTCCACAATTCTCGATACCCAATTCCAACACCACGGTAAAACACAAAACAATAAATCCCATGTACTTCACCATGCACTCCTTTATTACCGTTTGCATACTTTTTTTTTTTACAAATGTATTAATCCCTGATGATCCACCACAAGTTTCTCACCAAAAACTACATTTTACAAGATTCCATTTGAACACATCATGATAACATTAAAATTGACCTTCACCCAATAACATCCGTATGTTAGCTTTTAGATCCGTCGTTTAGCCAAGCAGCACTGTGCTACAGATTCATAATGTAGCATTATCAGGTACATGTTCTATCATCCACGGGACCTACAATACCACTGCCAATGAAACAATGAACCCATTTGTACTTCTGAAATCCTTGACACGTAGAATAACTCCTAAAAACTGCTCAACACCATTAGTATTATTAGTAAAACTTGTTTTATTAGCAAAAATCTTCTAGGTGGAAACAATGAAACAGTAAACTTGGTCAAATCTGAAACTTCTATAGCACTAAATTACAGTGTTATGTCTTAAAGGGACTGTTTGTAAGAATCAGAATGTCTTGTTAACAGCGACACCTGTGGCCGTTAAGTCAACGAAAGTCAGCGTCCTGTTGCTCGCGCTACATAGACATGAACGAGCATCGCTCAAAACAGTGATGAGACACACGTCAGCTAAAAGCACAATATCACTCTATATTTCAGCTGCTTGGCAGTAATGTTAGCTGACCAGACGAAGGTCTCTCCATGAATCAATGCTGATCCTAGCGTTGGCTTTTCCTGCCTCAGCCTCCCGACCGCGGCCGGAGGGAACAGGGGAGACACCGGAGTTTTGGTCGGAGACGATAACGTTTCTCTCTGCGGAGCCCCGTCACTTCACAAGACACGGGAAACCTCTGTTGGTCTGGAGGAGCTGCAGCAGTTATTTCTGCACAAACGTCCACTAGATATTCTCAGAGCTAAACTAACTCTTCTGCAGTGTGTAGTGTGCGCTCATGCACGTGAGAGCGGAGCGAAACGACGAGAACGAGCGCGGTGTGTGAGTGAAGGCAGGCAGGCAGAGGAGCAGAGTACAGCAGAGACTCCGGTCCTGGAGACCAAAGCTATTGTCTCCCCCGCGTCCTCCGATCGCGGCCAACACTGTTTAACAGACGGGCTTCACTAGATACAACCAAGAGGTTTTGGTGCTTCACTGTAGTTTATGTTGGAGTCTGAGTCTGAACAGCGTAGCCACACGCGAGCGCGCATGGGACACCAACTCGCAATGATTTATACGTGTAAGAAGTTACAAACAGTCCTGGAACAAAGGGTTGGGAGTGTCATTAAGTGACAAAATCACAGATTCCAACAATCTTACAATTGTTGACAAATGTCATAATAATGTAATCAGGGTTATCTCAGTATTGAAAGTCAGGATATTTTATTTTATTAGTTACTTTATGGAAGTGCAGCACTAAAATTAAATTAAAAACGTACTGAATGTCAGGAGCAAGCAGCGTTCAGCCAGCTCTTTAAAGCAGATTTGTAGTATTAAATGATGCTCCAGTCACACAGCAAAGTAAATGCATGCTTGCAGTCACCCACCAGTACAACAGACTGTGTGTATGAGCATGTGTTTGGATATGTTTGTGTGTGTGTGATGCTGGAAGGCTTGGTGCAGCAGGCAGGCAGTGGGAGTGAGGCCTGAGGTTCAGTCCGAGCAGTAAGCAGCGTGGCCGCTGCGCTGCCTGTGTTTAATCTGCAGGACAATAGGCAGCGCCTGCCTCTGAGCGGGCCATGCAAATCTAATTGAAGACAGTATTATGTTGCTGTAATTGACTCTTTTGTAAGTGAAAGTGGTCTGTCCTAACTAATTTCTCAACTCAGGGAAAAGCTTCTCACACCTAAAGACAGCTCCACAATATCAGAATCAGAATCAGAATCAGAAAGGTGTTTATTGCCAGGTGTAAGGGGTATACACGAGGAATTTTCTTTGGCTTATTGGTGCGAGGCAAACAGTATAATAACAAAGAATATGGTATTGGTGTGTGTGATGGGAGGTGGTTGTACCATCAACAGAATTGTGACACCAGATGACTTCACATCAGAGGTAGGCTCATTCAAATCTCACAACAACTGCTACAAAAGTAGAGATTCTTACTTTGACAAACTGCTCATACATCATGTTGATGAAATTTTATGAAAAAAATAATACAAACTCAACACTTCCTGTATCTGTTTCAAATTAAAGCCCTTTAGCTTTTCAGTTGACAGAACCCCTTCATTTCCCAACAAGGCTTTTATTGTGACACATTTCCATGAATGTGTTGTGGAAATTCACATTGACTCGAACAGTTGTCTTATGGTACTTAAAATGTAGATACTGGCTATTTACGTTACTACAAAATACAGTTTGACTGGCAAATCATCACACATACATGAAGTAGGACAATATCCCTTTAGATGAGTAATCCAGAAAAACATAGTACTGAAAATGTATCACATTAAAGTGATGGAAATGTATATTATGCTTAGTAGTAGGGATGCACTGATACCGTTACCAGTATCGGGTATCGGGTCCGATACTGTGCTAATGTACTCGTACTAGCAAAACGGCACCGATACCACTTTACAGCAGAATGACATTAACCTCTCGTCATCATCTTTCAGGTCCTCACGCTCCACCTCCCCGACGGTGCGGGCGAGACGGGCTGGTGGTAACCCGACCACGCTGGGCTCCCACCTCAGCCGGCGTAAGCCGGCCCTCACTTTCATTGCGCCACGGGGTTTTGCTTGCACCCTCTGACTCGTGTGTGCGTCAGACTCCTTGGTCCGTGTTTCAAGACGGGTCGGGTGGGTTGCCGACAACGCCACAGACCCCTGGCGCCTTTTACGTGGGCCGGGGCACGATATGGTTGGGGCGTACTGAGGACAGTCCGCCCCAACCATATCGTGCCCCTTCGCCCCGAGCCTTTCCAAGCCAACCTAGAGCCTGTCGCGGCACACCGCCTCGTATGCGGGACTCCCCAGCCTGTCGTGTGTCGCTCACACCCTCCAGCTGGCTGTTAACGAGGGTCTTTTGGCACAGAGAAGTACTTGTATCTGTACTCGGTATCGGTGAGTAGCCAAATGTAAGAACTTGTACTTGTACTCGGTCTGAAAAAAGTGGTATCGATGCATCCCTACTTAGTAGGCATGCACATTGTATGGCAGGCACCAGGAGTTCACCAACCCTTGTTTTGTTTCGCCTGGCCTGTATTTGGGGCTGGCTTTTATCTATTCCTGACGACCAAGCTGCTAGCCATTATCTGAGAAAATATAGTAAGTCATTTGTAAAATTCATAAAATTAGTAAGTGCTTGTTTACCTTGAGAGACAGAGAGGGGACATGGATGGAACATAGAGATGGAGGAAGACAGGAGACCTCGATGAGTAGAAAGAAGAGAGAATAGATTCTGTCTGCAGGATCAGACATATTAAATCCTTTCCTTGCCAAAAATTAGGGCTTCACAACCAATCGAATACTAATCGCAATCACGATTTTGGCATCCCACAATTAAATGAACATGATCGACTAGGGATGTCACGATACCATAAATCTAGTAGTCGATGCCAATACCAGTGAATTTCCACGATTCTCGATACCCAATTCGACACCACGGTAAAAAAAAAAAAAAAAGGAAAATTATGAGACTTTATTCCTCAGGTATACAGTAGCTCAATGACTGTAAGAGAACAGCAGAGGCTGTACACACACTCTCTCTATATATTTATCCTCAGATTGAAGCCGGCCTGTTTTCAGCAGTCTCATATGCTCATATATCTGTTTTTTGCCGGTCAGACACACATGTGCAGCCGCCACATGAAGGTTTTACGTCGGCACGCACGCACGCACGCACGCACGCACGCACGCACGCACGCACACAACATGTCGTTGGAGTGGAAGTTCTTCAGAAGAAGACATCAAGCTCAAATTTGTCAACCTTAAGAAGAACTAACTTAATCAAACTCTTATTATATTGTAATTCATTCCCATGATGCTGCTCAGAGTGATCACAACGAACGGCTCATCTGCCAACAGCACTGAGCTACACGCTACACAGCTTCGTTATGGTGCGATCAAGCTCTACTCAGTAAAAACGAGTATTGGGCGATGGTAGATTATAACGCTATCATGATGTGTTCAAATGTAATCTTGTAAAATGGAGTTTTTGGCAAGAAAAATAAATAAAATACAATAAAAATAAAAATAATTTATTTCCTAATCATTTGAATTGTGTGTTTTATATAAATAATCACTATAGATGACGATAACAAAGTAAAATAATAACGTTTAGAATTTTTTGATGGTTGGAATCTAGTACAACATAGAAGTGAAAACAGTGCATTGTTTATTTAAATGTAAATTTGCGATAAAAAATATTTCGTCCCTAAAATCTATGAATAATCGTGATAAATAACCGTGATCTCCATATTGATCAAAATAATCATTTTGGCCATAATCGTGCAGCCCTACAACCAATGCAACTGATTAATTAATTAATAATTCATTTCCTTGGATTTATTAATGTCGTTAACAGCTCACATATCACTGCTCCAAACTTAGATGAGGACTATTTAACTAACATATATAATTGTCATTCATTAAGCGCGTGTGTACAAACAACACTGGTTGAAAAGGGCTATCTTTTCCTTTCTTGTAT
This sequence comes from Sebastes fasciatus, assembly GCF_043250625.1. NCBI lineage: Eukaryota > Metazoa > Chordata > Actinopteri > Perciformes > Sebastidae > Sebastes > Sebastes fasciatus. Next base: position 41,257,489 of record NC_133796.1, read on the forward strand.
GCTTAGAATAACATCGCCAGAGTTACTGGGCCACAAACGGCTAAAACAGAGACATTCCAGGTCCAAAATGATTTTCCTCTTTTCTTAGTTGGAAATTCACCAAATACAAAAACAAACATGCGGACAGATGCCGGACTTTTCCAAACCACTTTTCAGGATCCTAGCAGCAGTGTGAGTAAGGCTGAGTTGTTTTATGGAGAAATGCCCACAGGGATATGACGCAAGCACTGACATGTTCCTGTCCCTTCATTGCAGCACAACCAGAAGAATCTGACTTATGCAAATCACTTGATGCAATCGTGTCGCACTACAACTGCATCTATCCACACACCCATTCTCTAGATTTCCTTTTCTCAAGGTTGCTGCTGCTGCTGGTGGGGACTACTGCCACCCTGTCTGAGCAGCAGCCTAATAAAATAGCACCGAGTGAAATCATACTGTGAAGTAGCACAAGTTGAAAAAGGAAAGCATTTATCATTTGTTGTCAGTATATACTGTACAATCCTTGGCAGCTGAATGTACTATTGATTTCCTCTACTCCGCAGTCTTGTTCCAGTTAGGTCATTGCTAGACTTGATGATTCAACACATTGGCAGAAATCCCAGTTCACAGACCAGCTGGTTGAAATCTGACCAAGTAACACTATCCCCCTCCTCCAGCAACTCCACTCCACTGTTTCCATGACAGCATTACCTCTGAGCCCGTATTCATCAAACCGATAAAGTGAAGGATTGTCATTTTTTAGAATTTTTTTGCCTTTACATTTATTACACTGGAGTCTTAAGAAGGTAGCATAAGACACGTTTAAATCATTTGTACATTGCTAAGACATTTAGACCACAACATGGTTCAATGTTACAGATAGAATAACACCAGACTCATTCTATAAACTGCCGGTGCATTTTTCAAATCTATTTTCCGTGATATTTCATCACTTTCAGTCTTGATCATAAATCAGAGAGTGAAGAAGCCTCCGGACAGGCTTTGTGTGTTGTACATCCCAATTAGAAGACGATCACCTTGATAAGTGCCATTAGCTGAATATGAGCTCTTATTCCTCCAGCATACTGAGAGCACTAATAAAGGAGGAATGTGAACAGGCCCTTCGGTTTGTGTGTGTCCACTCTGGACTGGACAGGACAGGGTGACAGGGAGCAGAAAAGGCCCTTTGTTCCCTCCAGCCGGTCCCTCTATCCAGATGTCTTCTTTAGCTCCGGCTCCAGGGAGAGATGGGAGATATGCACTGTTACGACTCAATTACAGAAGAGAGTTGAGACGATGTGAAAAAAAAAATGTTGCCTCAGATTCCTCACAGTTCAACAAGAACAACTAGAATTTGGATGGTAAAGTCTGGACCAAGAACTGATATTTTCTCAGATTCTGACTTTCTTTCTTAAGTGACTTCAGGTCGGGGCAAAATTACAAAAAAAATAAAAAAAGTATCACTTTACCAGGAGAGATCAGCACCGCAGACACTGAAAAAAGTTGGAGGACTCTGAAAGAAGGCAGCCGCATACGCTCGCTACTCGATTGAAAAAAGACGGTGAAAATCCTGACACTCAGCCTAAAGGCCCCGACACACCAAGCTGAAGGTCGGGCATCGGCCAATTTTGGGCTGTCGGCGAGTGCCCGTCGGCTCTAGTCTGCCCGTGTCTGAGGCTTTTTGGCCAATTCAGCATGTCGAATCGGGAAAATCCCTCTGATTGGCTGTTCAGCTTGAACGAATCAGTGCACGAGAAGAGAAACGGAAGTGAGGAAAGCAAGCCAACGAGTAAAGTTTAGAGGACAAACGCAGAAGGCTCTTTTTTTCCTCATATTCCATCTTCATCTCATCTGATCATTCCAATATATTGATATTTTCACAGCGACATGGCCATCTGGAATGAAGCTAAGTGGTGAGTGAGAGTGGTGTGAAAATGGTCGGCAAACGCTGCTTTGTTTCATGAACGTATCATAACAACGGCTTGTATATCCGTCGTCCTCCGGTTTCCCTTTCTGAATGACTAATACAGACTACCTGCCGGTATTGGAGAGTTATTTCTTCTCACATAGGGGCAGAACGTACGTGCTAACTCGCCGTCAGCTGTAGTCTTTGTGGCCTGCTCGAGAGCAACTTTTTGGCAAAAGACACAGGCGACATGATGCGACGCAACAGTCGGCCTTCGTCGCTGCTAGCTCTTTGAAGACGGTTTGGTGTGTCTGGGCCTTAAGGTAACAGACATCTTATCTTGATCCTCATGACACGGTGTAGCCCAAACATCCTCCCACCTGGGTATATTTATGGATCCCACCTGTTTTCTGATCAGATGTCAGCCTCTGGTGGACTGGACATGGCCTCAGCCTGAAGTCCTTATCTCCCAGTCTTTAACAGAGCAGCCTCTCTTTTAATTCCCCTTGTGCCAAAACTTTCTGAAACCGACAACTTTGTGGGGTGATTGGTCAGCTGTGTGGGGGGTCAGAAAGGAGCCAGGGTATGAAGGTATTTCTTCTTGACACAACAATTTCTGTCTCTTTTCATGTGAACCAAGTGAAACAGCATGAATGTCTTCCAGGAGAGACTGTCAGAAAATGTGTGCCGTTATGCCCATATTCAAAAGATCAGACAGCACGTCGTCATTTAGCATAAAAAATATGCTCATATCATAAAATGGCAAATTCAACAGGCAACAACAGCTGTCAGTGTGTCAGCGTACTGACTTGACTATGACCATGACCCAAACTGCATAGGATTAGCATATATCTTGAGGCCAGAGGTCAAGGGATCCTTTGAAAATGGCCATGACAGTTTTTCCTCGCCAAAATGTAGCTTAAGTTTGGAGCGCTATTTAACCTCCTTTGTGACCAGCTAGTATGACATGGTCGGTTGAGCCCGCTACAGACTAAAAATCACAAGTTGCGTTAATGTGTTAAAGAAATTAGTGGCGTTAAAACGAATTTGCGTGAACGCATTATTATCACATTAACCTTGACAGCTGCTTGGTAAAAACTATTCACATCACTCTGTACATACATGGGAACCAAGAGAGGACAACTCTACCACAATGAGCCACACACGACAAAAGCAGAACAGACTCTTGCTTCACTTCCTTCTAAAAAAGGCTGCAATTTAACAGATAGACTCAGCCAGACTGATGATTCATTTTAGTATTCACTAGCATTAACAGGTGACTGCATGACAGTCTTGATCACATAGCATTGAAACTATGCGTCACATGCTACTGCTGCTAATATTGTTACTACTGCTAACTACTGATAATAGGGATGGCAGTTTTGGTTCATTTTGATTTCGATAGCCCGACACCCATTCACTGGTAACTAACTGGTTCATTTACAAGAAAAAACACACACAAAATGACTATGAACTATCCTTTCATTCAGCGTTCAGATGTTCAACGGCACAGTTCCAAAAAGTGGATCAAATGACAGAATGAGGAGTTTAGAGAATTACTGCTGCTGGGTGATTGTGGTGTACAGGTGAAGGGGAACTTGGATATATGCAGTTCAAGTATCTTGCTACTGGATGGCAACAGAAGTTATATGACATGTTATGTACAAAGCCAAAATGCAGAAGGAATACACCATGGTCAAAGATCTGAAGAGGGATATAATACCGCGGTGACTTTCATCACGCCATACCAGAGGCTGCTCTCACTATAGCGCCAAGAACCAAGAGGAAAACAAACTCTCATCTGGTATTTAAGAAAACATACTAAAAAAAAACACAGAGAGGCGATTCCCTGGAGGCGGGGTCACTGGCTTTGTGAGAGTTGTTCACACTGAAACTCAAACATATACACACTGTTGAAGTGACAGTGAGAGGATGGATGTCTTTAGCTCAGAGGCAGTGTGTGATGTGGTGCAGAGAGGCGGCAGCTATGATGTGTCCTGGACTGCACTCTGGCACCACAATAAAGGGATATATATATATACATTTGAAATGGAAATGCAATACAATGCATATGCCAATAGTTTAACCTGGACAGACTGAAATAGGGATGTCCATAATTAACTGTTTAACCGTTAACCGATATTAAGCATTTTAACCGATTAACACTATTGGTTAAAACGGTTAAATGAAATGTTAATAATTAACTCAAAAGCTGAGCGGCTCAGAGGAGCGGCTCGTCTCTTTAAGGAGGAAAGCTGGTCCACCTTAACAGCCCGCCTTAAGAGGCGGAGCCGGAGTTGCAGGATACAGGAAGTCGGCTCCGGTCTCTGGCTCGCTTGAGCGGAGCGGAGGAGTTGTAATTTCGTAAAATGTATTCACCGACAAATAAACTGTACACACACTGCTACACCTACGATCACAGCTAGAACGCCACCAACAACCTCACACTCACCGCCAACACACACACACACGGTCTGTTGGAAACTCACTAAAGTTACGCAGACTACGTGTGGCGGCGGCGAGCACGAAGCCTCCGGCAATGCTAGAGCTGCTAACGTAGCACAAATACACACACTGTTTGTTGGACACTCACTAAAGTTATGCCGGGCAGACAAAGTATCGTTACGTCGGACAGACACACAGCTGACAACCTGCTAAACTAAACTAAATGTGCGGTGGAGACTTTTACTGAGAAAGTGGCTGCATGTCCGCGACACTACACGCAGCATCGTAGCTGCTAAGTTAGCGCTCCCGGACGGTGAACTGGAGACTCCCGTCAACCAATATCTGTTGTGCTCCTGCAGCTGGCGCACCGCTGCATACGAGGCACAAACCTTGTCGGCTAACGGTTAATAATCGGTTAACGAGGGTCGGTAGTCGGATAAGAACATTTTTCAAAATGAGCATCCCTAGTACTGAAAGTTTTTTTCTTTGATCCGGTGTGATATGGATGAGGTCACCTCAGGTCCCACAGCAGTCACTCGTCATTCTAAGAAGAAGGCAACAGCTGACAGCTACTTCATTACTATCTGTCTGCCTGCAGACGGGCAGATCATGGGCGGATCACAGCATGAACTGCTTTCTACCATCAAGGCAAAAGCCTAAATTAAAACCTTCCATAAAAGCGAAGGGAAAAAAACGACCCAATATTGGTCAATTTTTTCTTTTTTTATTGTTGAAGGTAATTATAGATGTGCGGAGGGCAGCAGCATACTTGTGGAGTCCTGGTGGTCCGTAGAGCTAGCATTTAGTGAGTGCCGCCCAAGGAAGTTGAAGGCACAACAGGAACTGGGACGTGGGTGTAGGAAAGCTCAGAGACAAGTGTTTCTACACACTCGCCGACTGAAAGTGAATATGTTTATGCAAGCCTATAATCTGCACCTCCGTCCCTGCCCTAAACAATCCTTCCATTCCAAAAGAAAATCTCTCTTTGAAGTCCAGTTTCTCACTCTGCCATGTTTAGAGCTCTTATCATAGTGTGAGGAAGTGCATGAAACAGCACCTGCTAAATAAGCAGGGCTTCTGTGTGGCAGCAGGCAGCAGGCCTCCCCCTCTGGGGGATGAAGGAAGACCTGGATTATTATATGGTTGTTGGTTTTGAGCTTCTGATACTGTCTGACTTGGGTCTCATATTTTAATCTTGATCTTATTAAAGGCAGTTCATAATTGACCCTTCCCTAAGCCCTTCTCCCCTTGGTTACTGTTGCTAGGCCTGTCAAGCTTTCACACCCAGCATATCAAAATGGCTTTTTCAACGATATCAGTGAGAAATATACCAAAGGAAATATTAGCAAATTTCTGGAATAACTGTTCTGAAGCAGGGGTTCAAGAGGCAACGACCAGTAGTACGTGCCTCCTCCCCGCAGTGGGAACTGCCACTGGTGCTCGAGGCTTTGGTGAAAGACCCATTTTGGTGGGGGGGGGGGGGTCAGCTGTATTGCACATGACCCCCTCTGGGCATGATACACCTACATGTTCCCATGCTCCATGACCCGGGGAAAGTGGTGTGCAGGAGGTCTACTGTTTGTCTCTTGACAGCTGCAGGGTTAGACCATAGCTTTACCCAGTTATGTACTATCTGAGGTGGCTAGGGCCCCCTACTTCTACGCTGTGGTGGCCTCGGTTATAAAGAAGTAGGTGGGCTGCGGTTTCTAATCCTTAGCCGGTCTGGATCAGTGTGGTTAGGTTGATGTGGTGGCGCGGCAGGGCGTACATCGTGGGCAATGTGGCACAGAGGTATAGCAAGTTGTCCATGTCAGTGGTTCGATCCCCGGCTCTTCCAGTCACATGTCGATGTGTCCTTTAACCCCACACTGCTCCTGAAGGCTGAGCCATCGGTGTGTGAATGAGTATTTAGATTAGATCCTGACGGACAGGTTGGCACCTCTGACATCAGTGTATGAATGTGTGTGAATGCTGACATGTGGTGTAAAGTGCTTTGAGTGGTCGGAAGTCTAGAGTCCACCAGCTGTAACCATAGAGTCCAGTAGAGGGCGGAGCCCGTGTGAGTTAGAACAAAGGTTACAATATTGTAACCCTAGTTATGGCGCCGCTCACTGAAGAGGGCGTGGGATGCCAGGACGCCGCCTTATATACTGTGGTGATGCACGTGTTCGATAGGTACGTCTTGATTGGCCGACTACATTTATGCAAATCTCAGTTGGGGGATGCGTGTGTGTGATTAGAGGAGAGTATTACCCAATGACTCCAGTAGAAGGCTCCGCCTGTGTTTATAGAACTAGGGTTACAATAGCGTAACCTTCGTCATATCCCTAGTAGGGATGCTCATTTTGAAAAATGTTCTTAACCGATAACCGACCCTCGTTAACCGATTATTAACCGTTAACCGACAAGATTTGTACCTCGCGCCAGCTGCAGTGTATGAGCACAACAGATAACTGAGTCTCCAGTTCACCGCCCGGGAGCGTTAACTTAGCAGCTACGATGCTGCGTGTAGTGTCGCGGACATGCAGCCACTTTCCCAGTAAAAGTCTCCACCGCACATTTAGTTTAGTTTAGCAGGTTGTCAGCTGTTGGTCTGCCCGGCGTAACGATGCTGTGTCTGCCCGGCGTAACTTTAGCGATTGTCCGACAAACAGTGTGCTATAGCATTGCCGGTGGCTTCGTGCTCGTAACTTTAACGAGTGTCCGACGGACCGTGTGTGTGTGTGGCGGTGGTGAATGAGGGGTTGTTGGTGGCGTTATAGTCGTGAACGTAGGTGTGTGTACAGTTTATTTGTCGGTGAATAAATGCTACGAAACTACGACTCCTTCGCTCAAGCGAGCTGGAGCATGAGCTGGAGAAACCGGAGCCAACTTCCTGTATCTTGCAACTCTGGCTACGCCTCTTAAGGTGGGCTGTTAAGGTGGACCAGCTTTTCTCCTTAAAGAGACGAGCCGCTCCTCTGAGCCGCTCAGCTTTTTAATTAATTATTAATATTTCTTTTAACCGTTTTAACCGATAGCGTTAATCGGTTAAAATGCTTATTGTCGGTTAACGGTTAAACGGTTAATTATGAACATCTCTAATCCCTAGTATGAACATGATCAATCCACAGTGAATAATGTCACAGTAAAGCCTGTCCCATGTTCCAAATGCAGATTAAACAAGCTGTGGTATATATTATATACATGCATAATGGATGTCACTCCAGAGGAGATGTAGTATTACTACACCTGAGATCATCACACATCAGTTATCATTATCATATTGCATCATTTCAAAAACACACAGGTCAGTTTTAAAACTGAGATTCATTAAACTGTGTTAAAATATTTATGAAAATACTTTCCATGGCTTTTGCATAACTTTTTTGAATTCCACATTTTTTCAAATCTTTTCCAGGTTTTTCACGACCTTACAAACCCTGCAAATTTGAATGTAACCATATAATACAACATAACATTGTAAAATCTGATCCCTGTAACAAACAATTAAAGTAGCAATCTCCAATATTTTATGTCATAAGTCATTTTTCTGGTCATTTAGTGTATATGCTACATGTGAGGATTACTAATGCCCTATTAAGGCAGGTAAACTGTAAACAGACCTCTATAGTGTTCTACTACCAGGAACTGATAAAAGGCGTGCGTCAAAAGACATCTGGGACTAAACTGTCACTCTCAAAATTAGAAATATATTTTCCTAAAATGTCTTACTGTTTTCTCAGCTGCTGGCTGTCAAACCCACTGTCCCACTACTACACCCACAATGCAGTGCGAAAACACCACAGAAATCTGTGATCAGCACCAAGAGTGGCAACAAATTAATTGCAGATTAATTAACAAAAAATCTTGAAGATTAAATTTGTAAATGAATCCGTCTTTTAACCAAATTCCAGGGACCAAGACCTCCTGCTGTAAATACAAGTTTCTACAATATAAATTCCACTCTGTCATCTACAGTATCTCGCTGCTCCTAATCATGTTCTATCGATGCTGTGGGTGATGTGGGAACATATCAAACCCATTCACAGGCGAGGTCAGGCAGAGGGTGAGTGACATGTGTATCTCCACACAGGCATGTAGCTACGCCCCGAGGTCCAAACAACACCATGCTTATCCTGCGTCTGTCCAGTGTTTGGGGAATTCAGCTGTGGAGCTGAAACTTGCATATAGAGATCAGTCCCTCCCCCCCAACCCCGTGGCCAGCCCAGGGGGGATGGCGGGAGTGGGGTACTAATTACAACCCTGTCCATGTTTGATCCCACCGACAGCACGGCCGTCCGACCCCCAGGTATACGGAGCAACAGCTGCACATTGATGGTTATGGCTCACGGTCCAGATGTCACCACAGACACAAGCAGCCAGGCCTGGGAAACCTCCCAGCAGCCATGTGACAACCACTGGCTGCTGACAGTGCAGGGGAACATTCACGCTTACATCTGAATCTGGGAAAGAGCTTTGGTTTAAAGGTCCTATATAGTGCTCATTTTCAGGTTCAGACTTGTATTTTGTGTTTCTACTAGAACATGTTTACATGCTGTAATGTTAAAAAAAAAACTTTATTTTCCTCATACTGTCTGCCTGAATATACCTGTATTTATCCTCTGTCTGAAACGCTCCGTTTTAGTGCATTTCAACGGAATTGCATTGCTAGGCAACAGCTTGGGTCCATGTTTTACTTCCTGTCAGCTGATATTATTTACATACACTGCAACAGGAAATAAACTGGGACACATTTAGAATGTTTATATTTAAATCCGTGTGATGATCTATATATGTTGTATATTTGTGACATCTCAAATGGACAGAAATCCTAAAGGCTTGTTTCAAAAGCATATGGGTATGTGCATTTCTCCGTATATTGACTGTTTTGATAGTTTAACAGTATTTATATAGCAGTTAAACCTGCTTTATAATATAATATATGAATATGAAAATCTCACTTTTTACAATATGGGACCTTTAAATTATTATTTTTTTTTTGCTATTTTGTTGAAACGCAGACAGTCAGTTTTAGGGGTGTAAATCACAAGTTTCATCCCAATATGATAGTATACTGATTCTTTGGACAACGATAGGATATTTGCTGACATCACAAAGTAGAACTATTTAGTAGTAGTAGTATTTTATTCACACATAATACAATAAGTATAAACAATACAAACCATATGAACAAAGTCAACAGTCTCTGTATTAAGTAGTGACTGAACAGGCAGAAGCAAAATGCTTATATATGCCTAACCCAGGGGTCAGCAACCTGCGGCTCCGGAGCCACATGCTTTTTAAAATTGGAAATGAATAACTGTTCTTTGTTTACATTTTCAATTTTATTTATCATTGTTGTAGGAATATGGTACGACGGTACGACGGAGTATTAGGTAAGGGGGACAGACATTAATATCAGTCACAAAAGAGGAGCAGACGGGACACGCCTCCAATATTTTGAATTTGGACTGTTATCCCTTTTTTATTGCTAGCTGTAAGTCCTACATATTGTTCCTTTAATATTGAGGTGTAGCACACACATACATCCACATCAGTGTAAATCATAAATTTCTTATTGTCTGGGCCTTACTTATTGGGGGTAGCTCCAAGACAGAGCTTGTTCTCTTGACCCCAAAACTGATTACAACCCAGATCTGTAAAGAATTTACCAACAATTTATTTTCCCCACAAACTGAGGTGAGAAACTCCTCCTGATCCAACTAAAGCTGATCAAGCCAGATCCACTTTGGTTCATGTAGAAATGTTAAGTCTTGGCCTGTCAACTCAAAGGACAATAAGCTCTCTCTGTAATAACTCACAAACTGGCACCCAATCTCAAACACGTGCAGTCAGGACTCGAGTGTGGCCTGTGTATCACAGCAATTCTAGCAAGTCAGTGATCCTCCGGCCATAAACAGAGGCGTCCTGACGGTGACAATGTGGGAGACACAGAGGCTAATACTGTTGCATCAGAGCCCAGGTGAAGGGCAGCAGGTTGCCTGGCAGCACTGATGGATGGCTGTGTGGGGGCGAGGGGGGGGGGTGGATGGTGCTACCAGTAGCTGGTTTACAGGTCTTTGTAATGTCTTGATGTTGCCATCCAAGAAAACAGACGCACGCACACATGCACTATGGGGGGTAGAAAGGGACATGGAGGACACAACAAATGCACGCACATGCGTGTGATTATTTACCAACAGTCCCACATGTGTGTATGCATTTGCGTCTGTGTGTGATTGGTGCAGCCATGCAGACGTCTTGACCTCTGACCTCCTGATATATGAATGTAAATGGGTTCTATGGGTACCCACGAGTCTCCCTTTTACAGACATGACCACTTTATGATAATCACATGCAGTTTGGGACAAAAAAACAGGCAGTTTTTTGCATGCAGTATGAATGTGTTGATCTACTATATACTGTATATACTCAGTTTATATTTATATTTATATATATATATATAAAAATTTCAAAAAACGTCAAACATTTTTCATACCAAATTACAACATGGCTTTTTCTTTTCTTTTCTTTTCTATCCCCCACGCACACACGCACACGCACACGCACACGCACACGCACGGTGGAGACTTTTACTGGGAAAGTGGCTGCATGTCCGCGACACTACGCGCAGTAGGGTCGGTTATCGGTTAAGAACATTTTTCAAAATGAGCATCCCTAGTACAGGACATTGGGTACATGACTTACTTCAGGCGGTCTGGCGGTCATGGGTTGGCTGGTTTGTTTAGCTTTATTAGCTTGATGTTTTAACTTTTCAAAATAAATGACATCATATTTAATCCTCTGCATTTATTTCGTTCTCACCGCTGCGCTGAAAACATACTGAACCATGATGACAATACCATGGTACGCATCAAACCACGACTACTGTATGCTATTACTAATGGATGGCAATGAACCAGTGGGTACGCTGAGCCTCTCTCAGCAGGGGAGAGGGTGATGGGAACGCAGAGGGACCCTGCTGGCCTACTGGTCCTGTCTTGTTGGCTTTCTCATAATCTAATATCTAACTATTGCATTACGCTATAGAACAGAGGCAAATACAAGGCAGCTCCAGAACTGGATCAAAACACTGCCATCTTGAACTTGTTACTGGCAACTTTTTTTTCTTTTTTTTGCCGAAATTGAGCCAATCGCAACGCATGACCGCAGCCTCAGTTACACTGTGCATGTGTTATACGCCGTACCCCAACACCTGTGTTCGCCCGTGTCCCAGCCTCCTTCAATAGGCCTTGGTGTGTGATGCAAGAGTTTGATTGACAAATGGTTCATCCAATCACCTGCAAAGTATTGTTTTGAAAGTGCCCGCCCTTTTCTAAACAGTTTCCAATGACGGCTTCTCAGACGGTTCTGGGACTTTCGATAAGTCCCCTTAAAGGGGACATATTATAAAAAAGTGAGATTTTCATGTTTTATATAAATACCCAACTAGGGATGTACCTATACCGTTACCAGTATCGGGTATCGGGGTCCGATACTATGCTCATGTACTCGTACTCGTACTTGCAAAAGGGCTCCGATACAACGGCACCGATACCACTTTACGGTGGTGCACCCGACCCCGCTGGGCTGGGATCCCACCTCAGCCGGCGCGCACCGGCCCTCACTTTCATTGCGCCACGGGGATTTGCTTGCACCCTCTGACTCGCGCGTGCGTCAGACTCTTTGGTCCGTGTTTCAAGATGGGTCAGGTGGGTTGCCGACTTCACCGCAGACCCCTGGCACCTTTTACGTGGGCCGAGCCCTAATCTTGCGGCACGACGTGGTTGGGGCGTACTGAAAACAGTTTGCCCTGGTCGACAGGCGCACTGGGAGCAGGGGGCTGTACCCGGCGGGGAGAGAGGGCGCAGCAAGCCCTTTGTCCACGGTGCGGCGAGGTCCGGGCGGGGAGCGCTTTTCCAAGCCCAGCTATAGCCGGTTGTAGCGCACCGCCTCGTATGCAGAACTCCCCAGCCTGCCGTGTGGCGCTCACACCCTCCAGCTGGCTGTTAACGAGGGTCTTCTGGCACAGAGAAGTACTTGTATCAGTACTCGGTATCGGCGAGTACCCAAATGTAAGTACTTTTCTATTTGTACTTGGTCTGAAAAAAAGTGGTATCAGTGCCTCCCTGCTCCCAACACAACCTAACGTTGGCCTGGTAGCATATCTACAAGCGTGTGTGCATTTTATTTTCTGTCTACCACAGAAATTGCTCAAGACACAATGCAGTGAACTGCAATCTGTCTCAACTGGTTCACTAAAGTAACAGGACATACAGTATGTGGAATCTAAACAGTTCCTATGAGACCATGTTAGGGGATCACTGGTCCTTCTGCCTAATAAGCTTCATCCACATCCTCATTTCAACTGGCCAGAGTACGTTCAGAGTCAGCTACTGCAGAGCACAATAAACAACACTTCCTAATGAAACATTGTTTTTGGAGGAAGCTCGTGCGGTGCCAGGGAGTGCATTAGCTAAGGCTCAAGAGGAAAAAACCTCTTATTGTTCTCTGAGGAAACATCCAACAGCCACAGTAAATAAATAGCAACACTTAATGTAGGCTACATGTTTGTGTTAGTCTGGCTGTTGATGTGCTCAACATGTGCAAACACACGTCCTCTGTCTGTTATCTTTTACACTTCCTCCTCTCAACATTTACTCTGTTACTGAGCTTAGCTAAATGACTGAAATCAAGCTGGCTTACATGCTATGTAGTGTCAATGTTTGCCCTTTTTAACGGCCAGCAACAACCCTTCCAGTTTTACGTTCCTTCTCTGAAATGACCAGATGTACCATGACCAGTATGTCCACTAAGTACCAAGAGAATAGAAATTTTGCGAGAGGTGACTTGGTGCCGGAAGACAACTGTGGAAACGTGAGTGAGAGTTGGGCATAGGAGTGCCGGCGTTTGTCAGTGTTTGTTGTATTGGAGTAAAGAAAGCGTAGCTTAGTGTTTTCTAAAAGATTTTCAATGTCACGGCTGAATATTTAGAGGATTTAGACAATGTGGATGCGATGCGATTTCAGAACGAGACTTCTCCTTGAGCAGGACTTGGACACAATAACAAACAGACCAGAAGTGAAAGGTGAATTAAAACATTTTATCTCTCTGTAGAGTCCTTTCCACAATGTTGTCACCTATAATGACAATCTGAGCCTGTCAGTGGCAAAAACGTGCACTTTTAGTGGACTTACATTGACAATGAAGAATTGCCCGGAAGGACTACATTGCAGCCTGTTTAGCGACTGCCGTCTGCAGCTCAACCAATTTCAAAAAATTGTTGCACTGCCCTTTCTGACGGGGAACTGAGCTGTGATACTCATCTACACTCTTTAAAGGTCCCATATTGTAAAAAGTGAGATTTTCAGGTCTTTTACATTATAAAGCAGATTTAAGTGCTATATAAATACTGTTAAACTATCAAAACGTTCAATATACGGAGAAATACACACAGCCCGTATTCAGAAATTGTGCGACACAAGCCAAGATTTCTGTCCATTTGTGATGTCAGAAATATACAATATTTAGACCATTACACGGTTTTAAACATAATCATTCTAAATGTGTCCCAGTTTATTTCCTGTTGCAGTGTATGTAAATAACATCAGCTGACAGGAAGTAAACATGGACCCAAACTGTTGCCTAGCAACGCAATTCCGTTTGCAATTCCATTGAAATGCACTAAAACAGAGTGTTTCAGGCAGAGGGTAAATACAGGTACATTCAGGCAGACAGTATGAGGAAAATAATGTGTTTTTTGAACATTACAGCATGTAAACATGTTCTATTAGAAACACGCGAAATATAAGTATGAACCTGAAAATGAGCACGATATGGGACCTTTAAAGCAGCCAGACTCCATTGACAAAAACAGTATAGAAAAGTTTCACTTTCAGGTCAGTTCCCTGTTGGAAAATATTCTAACTATAGCGTACGTTTTAGGTGAGCCTTTCTTTTAGGTGGCTAAAATACGCTTTGCTGCCCCAGGTGCGCACCGCACCGCACACGCACAGCACACACACACACCTGAGCGAATATATCGGCAATCGCCAGTTGTTTGGCTGACGCTGGCCGGTCGCCCGCCCCGGCGCTGCCCGCCGTCTACTGTAGGTGATTATGGATAAAACTATCCCGAAGATGCTTTTAAGAAACGGTTGATGATTAGCCTAACACTGAATAACTACTGCATTATGCTTCCTCCAGTCTGCTGCTAACAGGGTGAAGAGTGCCATCCTTGGCCATGCAGACATGGTAAAACTAAAGCATAATGTCACACACAAATGGTTTGTTAGGGTTTATAGATCAGTGCTCTATAAGCCTGTATCATATGACTTTCTGCTTGGTTTTAGCAGCCAGCATGATGAATGGTGGCAATGCAGTGTGAAATGGCTCTCAGAAAGAGAGTCACGCGATGAGTCTCAATATGTGATTGGCCTGGGGTGAAGTGGGACATGTATGAATGTTAGACTCCTGCTGAAAAAGAGGGCTTTGAAAGTGCCGGAAACACGCACAAACGCACCATTATGACTCTTTTAACCCTCCAAGACCTGCAGGATCGCTGGCAACCTTACTGTCTTTCAGAGGCTGTAGCAGGCTCAGTTTTAGAGCTAGAGTGAAGGTACTGGTATCATATGAAACTAGAAACCTGAGGAATCCATTGTCATGTGAGCTTAAATAACCTTCCAAAGTTACACAAAATTTTGGCGAGGAAAAACTGGCATGGCCATTTTCAAAGGGGTCCCTTGAGAAATTGCTTGTTAACAGCAACACCTGTGGCCGTTACGTCAACGAAAGCCAGCGTCCTGTTGCGCGCACTCGTGCTCGCGCTTGCTCTACATCAGGGGTTCTAAACCTTTTGTAACTTGAGGCCTACTTCTCATTGATAACAACATTTCCGAGGACCACTCTCCCAAATAAATGACAAACAGGGCTATAAGTATGTGTTATGCCACCGTCAGGTGTAATGACTAGGGGTGTGACAAAATATCGTGCAACGAAATATCGCGATATAAAACGTGATGATATGCATCGTCGAGACGAAAAACTGGATCGCCATATCAGGGCAGAATAGGTACTACGTACATATGGGGCTCCGGGGCTGAAGCTGCAGCCTCTCGGGGTAAAACTCATGCTTAGTAAAATCTGGTCTGTCCTCGCCGAAATTGAACCAATCAATCGTAACGCACGGCCACAGCTTCTGTGTCGGAGCTCCACACACATCAACAAACACACAGCGCAGTCAGTGAACAGCTGATCAGAGAGGCCGCGGTGGAGAGACGAGTTGACGCTACGCTTGTTGCTAAGTGCAATAAGACTTTGTTATCACACCTGTTCAACAAGCATAAACACGATGAAACGGTTAAACATGGAGGAAAGCAACGTTTCGATTTGCTCTGTCCGCTGTCTCTCATCCACCGCTGCTGTTTACACAAGCACAGCGCATTAGCTCGGCGGCTAACAGCTTGTTGGCTCGGCGGCTAACAGCTCATTAGCTCGGCAGCTAACAGCTCGTTGGCTGGGCGGCTAACAGCTCGTTGGCTCGGCGGCTAACAGCACGTTAGCTCGGCGGCTAACAGCTCGTTGGCGCGGCGGCTAACAGCTTGTTGGCTCATTTATAATATCGTATCGTATTGAGATCGTGAACTCAATATTGTGTATGGTATCGTGAGCTGAGTGAATCGTCACACCCCTAGTAATGACCCACATAAATATTCAGCTTACCCTCAGCCATCACTGCCTGGCCATGCCAGTTTTTCCTCGCCAAAATTTAGCGTAACTTTGAAGTGTTATTTAGCCTCCTTCCCGAAAAGCTAGCATGGCATGGTTGGGACCGATGGATTCATTAGGTTTTTTCAGTTTCATATCATTCCAGTATCCTTCCTCTAGCTTTAAATCCCGCCCGCTACAACCTCTGAAAAACAGAATAGCGGCCGTTGGATTTTGAAGAGGTTAATCTAACCATTTGTCAGTACCTCCGCGGCCCACTAGGTGGCGCTCTGAGGCCCATCCGGGGCCCCGGCCCAGTGGTTGAGAATAGCTGAAGGAGCTGCAGCAGTTATTTCTGCACAAACGTCCACTGTACATTCACTAGATATTCTCAGAGCTAAACTAACTCTTCTGCAGTGTGGAGTGTGCGCGTGAGAGTGGAGCAAAAGAGCGAGACCGGTGTGTGAGTGAAGGCAGGCAGAGGAGCAGAGGAGCAGAGTACAGCAGAGACTCCGGTCCTGGAGACCAAAGCTACGGTCTCCCCCGCGTCCTCCGACCGCGGCCAACACTGTTTAACAGACGGGCTTCACTAGATACAACCAAGAGGTTTTGGTGCTTCCGTGTAGTTTGTGTTGGAGTCTGAGTCTGAACAGCATAGCAACACGCGAACGCACATGGGACACCGACCTGCAATGATTTATACGTGTAAGAAGTTACAAACAGTCCCTTTAATAATGTGTGAAGATGTTAGTCCCCGTAGTAGACCATTTCAGTGTAGTGAGATCATATTTTGAAATTTGACATCACTGTATAAATCATTGTATCATTGGATCCACAAGAGCCTCAACTTTCCTCGGCTCGGCAGATGCACACGGTCAGTTACACTAGTAGCTCTGTTAGCCTGTTTATATACAAACATAATGTTATGTTAATCATTTTGCTTAAAACTAATGCAAGACAAGCTGGATTTAGCGCCGCGGCGCCGTCAGCGCCAGTTGCTGATGTTGGCTACCCATCCATCCATCCATCTGCAACCGCTTATCCCGTTAGGGGACGCGGGGGGGCTGGAGCTTTTCCCAGCCGACATTGGGCAAAGGCAGGGTACACCCTGGACAGGTCGCCAGTCCATCGCAGGGCTGACACATAGAGACAGACAACCATTCACGCTCACACTCACACCTACGGGCAATTTAGAGTCCACAATTAACCTAACCTGCATGTCTTTGGACTGTGGGAGGAAACCGGAGTACCCGGAGAAAACCCACGCTAACACGGGGAGAACATGCAAACTCCACACAGAAGGGTCCCAAGCCGGATTCGAACCTGCAACCCTCTAGCTGTGAGGCGCCAGTGCTAACCACTGCACCACCGTGCAGCCCTTTTAATTTGCCAAAATTAAATTAATTAAAAATGACAAATGGCGGTTCAACTGGTTGGCATAAAATCAAACCAGTGTAAGCTCATACATTAGAACTAAAAAGAGTTGCTATGATGCTCTCTGTTTTTCATTTGTGATATTGGAAACAAATAATATCCCTTAGCCAATAGATAGAGGTAATAATGCAATACAGATACAGTAAATGAGGGCACTGGCAGTTAATGACAGGGACTTTTCAGTCTGTGCTTTAAAGGACCGGCAGCATAAGGTTTATATGGAGTCCGAGCCACAGTAGATCATTCTAACATATCCTTCAAAAAAGGAAATGCCTTAAAAATGGCGGCCATGAGTTAAGATTTCCTTTCGGTCAGTTTTTTTGTTGCTCCTATATCCCCGAAAAGAGACCACTTTTCCCATGTTCATCTCCCAGTCTAATTAAAAGTGTCTCCGTATACAGCAGATTATACTGTATACGTACCAAAGAAATGTAAGATGGCAGAAACAGGAGGCCAAAATTCCCAAACAGTGTTAGATGATTCCGTTTCCTTTTCGAGTAGCCTGAAAACACTGTTTAAAGCTGAGGTAGGCTAGATTAGAGCAAATATGACTAGAAAAAGTTATTTTTATAAAACGGTCGCTATATCGTGATAGTAGTACATGAAACAGGTAACCTGAAAAAATCATGTGTCCTCTGGTGCTCCTAACGGCATCTGCAAGATTTCACAGACCGGAGGAAAACAAGCAGTAAGAGCTGATCTGAGACCTGCTGTCCATCTGCTGTCTATGAGAGCCGGATGTCAATCACTTGCGAACTCCGACCAAACGGTCAAACAGCGCTGATCAAATATGAATCAATATTCTGTTACTGTAATGCCTATTTCTCTCCTCAGATGTTCTCAGAATCATCTTGTAGTGTAATGTTTAGCTGTAAAATGAGAAAGTTTGTAAACGCCACCACCATTGTGAAATCTGGTGACATGAACGGAGCACAGCCAATAGGAACGCTCTCTCTCTGAAATGACCTGTGATTTGTCAAAGTCTCCCGTCATGAGCTAGATGTTCTAAAGCCTGAAAACAGAGCCATGAGGAGGAGCAGAAGTCTAGTTTTCTCCCAGAACACTTGAATTACAATATGCTGAAAGGTTATTATGGGATTTTTTGCCCAATGATGCCAAAAATATACTGCCTAGTGCAGCTTTAAATGACAGGAGGCAACAAAAACATCATAATCTTCATGTTTAAGTGGAACACCACCTAAATTAAGAATTCCAATATGTTATTCCCATGGCCAAAGTTCAATCAATATGTGTGAACATGAGCTACTCTCTCTCTCTCTCAAAACCAGAGAAGTAAGTCTCAAACTTGTGATGTCATCAAGTATAAAGCCTGGAGCTGCTCCTTAGACAATGTACAGGAGACTGATTTTGTGGACCCATAGAATGTTTGTTTTCCTTTTTCATACCCAAATTACCTTTATTCTATTGTAGTGTTGTCAGTTGTGAAACAGAAAATGATCTCATATACTCAGAACATTCCCCTGGGTGCTCTCAGTGTCATCTACTTCCCAATTCATTGTCTAAGGAGCAGCTCCACACTTTATAGGCTACTCGATGACATCACAAATTTGAGTTTTAGCACTTTTGGATTGTCATAAACCATAGGAATAGCATGGATGAATTTTGAAAATGGGCGTAGTTCCCCTTTAACTACATCTGAAATGAAGAACAGCCACCGGAAATCAATGAAATCTGAAATGTTCCCCCGTCACTGCCTCTCTCTCTCTGGCTGTGGTGAAGTTCAATAAAGCCACATTTATTTTTATCCTTATTTCAAGGCGATTCTCAATGAATGGACCCAAATATAGTAACTGCTTGGTAATTAAATAGATCAAATGAAGTTGGGTGTCAGGCCATTCTACAAATACTACTGACACTTCTACAGCTACTACTATCACCATCAACACTAACACTGTAACGTGTCTATGCCATCACCATTGATCCTATGGCTGTATTTCAGGGCTTGATAGTACTCTCCCTCCACATAGCAACAGAAAAAGGAAAGGCAAGAAGTGGAGAGCCGGGATGCCTTGGATTTTGAAAGAAAGCCCAAGTGTTGGGTTGGAGGATTTGCCTCGTCATAACCTGTAGATTTGGTGAGACGACTATTTCTGCTGAGGAAAGCAGAACAGAGAGAGGGGAGAGAGAGAGAGAGAGAGAGAAAGGAGTGAGAAGATGGAAAAAATGAGTGCACTTCTAGACAGTCTGCACAGGTTAGAGAGGAAAGAGAGGAGGAAACTGAGGAAGCTGTATATGTATTCATCGGGGGAGTGAGGAGACACGTGATGACAGATGTCATTATCAAGTGTTATATTCTGCTCCAGGCGAGATGTTGCTCAATCTCTCTCTGCAGTGGCAGAGACGGTCGATACGGAGACATATGGAGGCAGGCGGCCCGAGGGAGCTGCAGTCCCTGAGCTTAGAGCTACGAGCAGCTACGTGCTGTCCAGACTGCGGTCTGTGATATAACAACTACATAATTAAACAGCAGCTCATGCTGACATGTTAGTAACTGAAGAGGTTTGGTGTGGATACACTCTAGAGCTGTTGGAGGAGCTGTGAGATGACTCACGTCTCGACTAAATGTCACACTACCTCAAAAAAATAGAAGCCAATAGAGCCAGTTAAAGATCCACACAATCATAGGAATGACCCCATGTGTGCTGGCATTACACGGCTGCAGCTGGGCACAGCCCGCATCTCAGTCCGCACAGACGACCGGGGGTTGATGAATCACCTATTCAGGCCCAGCCAGACCGACAAGACAACGCCAGGGACAGAATCCAATCAGCACAAAGTCAGCTCCATGCTCCACAAAACCCTAGTGAGTCTGCAGCGGCCTTCTTTTCTGACAGCCTCCCTCTGTAGCCTTGGGACTGCGGCGGTGCCAACCTTGCACCTCAAAGATTCATTGTCTAAGAATGCGATCAATCTGGGCTACACCTGAAAACATGTCGGCACCCTGCTGATGTAATCCCTCTCTCTGGACCAATCAGTGATAAATATGGCGATGGCTGGTTATTAACTACAAATTTAAGAGGACTTGACCTCTTAAAATGCACGAGACTTTCTGTTTATTACCCCCACACGCACCCCTTTTATGGGGAAGTCTGCAATATATATACTGGAAAAACAAAGTTTGGAAACTTGTGTTTGGTGGATTATTTCTCTGTTGTTACAATGCCAATGGTCATTGTATTTTACATGGTTGGAAAGCCTGTTTATTTACCTTCACAATGATGTCCAACTTGTAAGGATCATGCATTTGTGGGATGAGCGCACAGCTGATTATGTGGGTAGCGCCCAAGAAAAATTTGCCAAAATGCTCTGCCAATGGTAAACAGTGTATTCTCATAAGGCTACCAGGAAGCCTGCAATGACTGCCCTTCACCGTCAGGCCCATTTGCGCTGGTGTCGACAACACAGACAATGGAACCTGAACATGTTGGGGAATGTCATGTTCAGTGATGAGTCCAGGTTCTGTCTGCCAAAGTTGGATGGCAGGGTCAAAGTATGGAGACGACGTGGAGAACGCTATGCTGATTGTTGCACGATGGAGTAATAGCTTTTGGTGGAGGCTGTGTCATGGTGTGGGGCGGCATCTCCCTCACTGGCAAAACAAGGCTTGTCATCATTGAAGGCCATCTCAATGCAGTGAGATATCGGGATGAGATTCTGCAGCCAGTGGCGATCCCATATCTCCACAATCTGGGACCTAACTTCATCCTCCAAGAAACAATGCTCGCCCCCACAGAGCCAGGGTTATCACAGACTACCTCCACAATGTGGGAGCAGAGAGAATGGAACGGCCTGCCAAGAGTCCAGACCTCAACCCAATTCAACACTTGTGGGATCAGCTTGGGCGTGCTGTACGTGTTAGAGTGACCAACACAACCACGCTGGCTGACCTGCAACGAATCCTGGTTGAGGAATGGAACGCCATCCCACAGCAACGTGTGACCAGGTTGGTGACCAGCATGAGGAGGAGGTGCCAGGCTGTTGTGGCTGTGTATGGATCTTACACCGCTACTGAGGCTCCTGACGGTGTATTAAATGAATAAAGTGTAAAATTGCCAATATGTCATGTTTGTTCCTTGTTACTGATAGAGAGTTCAATCATCCAATCCACCAAACATCTCAAAACAAGAGTCAACACCAACAAGAGAATACACTGTTTACCATTGACGGAGCATTTTGGCAAATTTTTCTTGGGCGCTACCCACATAATCAGCTGTGCTGCTCATCCCACAAATGCATGATCCTTACAAGTTGGACATCATTGCGAAGGTAAATAAACAGGCTTTCCAACGATGTAAAATACAATGACCATTAGCATTGTAACAACAGAGAAATAATCCACCAAACATAAGTTTCCGAACTTTGTTTTTCCAGTTTATATATACAGTATACACACACAACCTGAGCCCTCCACCCAGCTCCAACCTGCTGCAGACAGACTTCTAATCCCACAGCCTCACACAGCACAAGCAGCAGGGAGCACGCACCTTAAGCCCCAGACACACCAGGAACGTCAGGAGCGCGTGGCGGAGGCGTGGCGGAGGCGTGGCGGCTGCGTGGCGTGGTGGCTGCGTGATTCACGCATCGGGCGTTCACACCAGCTGCATTTCAGCTGCATATCTGCTGTGTTTCTGCTGCTGCAGCTGCTGCTGTCAGCCCTTTCTTTCTACATAGAGTTTGACTTTCAAGGGCCACTTCATTATAAATATCATTTATATTTATTTTAGACATAGAAAGGTTAAGAAACGTGTGGTAATTTGTAAATAATAGTGGTAATCCACAATTAAAACTCCATACTATTCAATCAATTCATGGAGCTCTCCAAGTCACTGCATGTTCTAGAACACTGTCTTGTGTTAACAAATGAAGGAATTCTGTCCACAGAAAAAAACGCTGGACTGTTATTTTTAAATGAAAGCAGGAAGTGTTGATTTAAAAATAAGTCTTTAGTTTTTTTCATCTCCGTGACATATTCTACAGATAGACATCGGAACTGTAGTAATGTAGCTGATATGATGTTAATATACAGTCAATAGATCACCTTTACTGTCTGTTGCTGCTGTGAGACGCGTGCAGCACGCGTCAAAAATAGGCGCCCAATATCCTACTTTTTTCCAGCTCTGTCACTCTGAAGGCAAACTGTGTTCTTTATATGAGCAGGTCCATTAGGCCTCCTCCTCCATCCCCAAATCGTATTATGCCCCAGACTAGTGACTAGTTGTCAACGGAGCGGCTGTAAAATGGTGGATAAACACATTTAATTTCCTATATTCTTCACAATAAAAGTCCCCCGTTATTTTTGCTGTGTACTCTCCCTCTCTGTGGTATTAGTAGACTTGTTTTACTGAAGAATAGTCGCTAACAAAGCTCTGCTACTTCGGTGATAACACATTTAATTTCCTATAAATTCTTCAAAATAAAAGTCCCCATTATTTTATTTTTTTATTTAAAAGCTTTTATTATGAAGCCATAAAATCAGGAAATGTTGAGTTTTCTTCAGCAGGAACTTAACTGTGAAATAAAGCAGATATCTGAAAGTAGAAACAGGAACGCAGGAGAGAAACAAAACTTCAAACCACCGAGATTCAGTTAGAAGCTATAAAAGTACTGAGAGTAGGGATGCTAATTGTGAGGGTTCTTTTTTTTTTTTTACTAATAAATGACCCTCGTTAACCGATTATTAACCATTAACTTTTGATTAGTGCGTCGTTGCATGCAGCGGTGCGCCAGCTGCAGTCTATGTGCAAAACAGACAACTAGGTCCCAGTTCAACCGTCCAGAAGAGTTACTGTAGCAGCCACGCTGCTGCGTGTAGTGTCGTGGACACATGCAGACACGTTCCCAGTAAAAGTCTCCAGCACACCATTTAGTCTAGCTGAGAGGTTGTCAGCTGTGTGTCTGCGTAACGTTAGCGAGTGTCCAACAAACCGTGTGCGTTAGTGCTACGTTAGCAGCTGTAGCGTTGCTGCTGCCGCCGTAGTCACACACACATACGTCAGCGCGACGTAACTTTAGCCAGTGCCCGACAGACTGTGTGTGTGTGTTGGTGGTGAGTGTGAGGTTGTTGGTGGCGTTGTAACTGTGAACGTAGCTGTAGCAGTGTGTCAATGGAAAAGCCCCATAAATTAGCTCCCCACACACACACACACACACACACACACACACACACACACACACACACACACACACACACACACACACACACACACACACACACACACACAAGGTTATCACCCACCAGCCTGGCTAAGGCAACAGCTCATCTAGAAGAACATGGAAAGAGAGGTGCAACCCACACACGTTTTCACCTAATCCCCAGAGAGGAAACCATGACAGGCCACAGGAAGCCAACAGTCCATCTATGAGTTTAAAAGGAAGCTGTTGTTTCTCTGACAGCAGCGTGTTCATTTTAAACCCATTGTGCTGTCTTGAAGACAGTACAACTATTGGTCTGTCTGGATGCTCTGTCCAGGGTACCAGCTGATGACTTTGGGATGATTTGCCTGGGAGGCTGCAGGAATATTTTTTTTCACCATGAAGGATAACATATAGACACATTTTTACTTTACAGGGAATAGCATCTCAGTAACATGGCCCTGACAGCTGAGAAAGTCTTATCTCCTCAGTCTGCATCACAGCACTGGAAATATTCATCAAGGACGACATTTCTTCCAATGTGACCTTCAGACCTCAGCATCTAGCTGTGTCTAGTATTTGAAAAGATCTGGGGTTAAGCCAACATCCAGGAAGGCTTTTTGATCATAACTGATACAGTGTGGTTAGTGCCCCACTCACAGCTGTTGTTTTTCAGTAGAATAAATAATAAATAAATAGATATACTACTAACTAAATGTGTTTAATGGTGAATAAAACAAACCATTCAGGAGAATACAGAAGTACTCTCTGCTGCTGACGTGAGGGTACGGGGCCTTTGCTACGGCACGCTGTGTTAAAGTATTAAAGGCTGGTAAACCGTAGCAAATGTCAGCGTTATCGTACATTCAAGAGCAAATTTTGCCCCGTCATCATTTATCTGCATACCAGGCATACTAGACTAGACATGCGTTGAGTTTCACACTTGGGTTGTGATAGGCTACTCTGCCAAGGACAGCTGCTGCCGTCTGTGTCCACACACACACACACACACACACTTTGAGAGGAGTAAATAGTATACCCTTAACTGGAAATGATTAAATACGGTTTGTCGGCTGGATATCGAACCTCAATCAGTTTTTGAGAACAAACTTAATTGTGTCCATAGCAACAGAGTAGAGCGGTATTTGTGCCGAACCGTTATGGTCCAGGGGTCACGGTCTGGTGCACGCTGCCGCATGCAGAATACACGGTATGTAGATTGATGCAGATAATGCAGAACCAAAGCTCACGAGTTCCACCCGGAAACTTTATCCGTATGCCGTTAGCCACACGTGCCGAGGTTAGCACGACAAGCTGATTGACGAGTGAGTCAGTCGCACTATGGCGTGCGCAAATTAAATACCAGAGCTGGAAGACCCGTCTGCTGGTTCCTGGTCTGCTACAACAGCTCTCAGTTACTGAAATTTGGCACTGATTGATTGAGTGCCGGTCGGTATATACCCTTAAAAGTACAGTTTGGTACTCAACCCTACATCCAAACTCCTCACAGAAAGCCAGAACCCAGGACAGCAGAAGAAAGAGGAGGGAGAGAGGGTCCAGTGGGGTTAAGTCACTGTATGCACACCTGATCCCTCCCCCGTGAGGGCACATGAAGAACATAAAAACCAAATGGAATCTGTGTTTACTACAATGAGTTTTTTTAAAGCAGTGCCGTTTGACAATCAGGTGCAAATGATACTGGGATTGTGATTGCTCAAAAGATATCTTATCTGGTTATTATGCTGCACTGCAAAACTTGTGGGTGAGGAACTATCCCCCCCCGTGCAATCACAAGCAATCAGCACATACCTGTCATTACATAATTACCACCACGTAGACAACATTTCTTCTTCTACCCATCAGATACCAGAGTTGGCCAGAAGTGCACTGATATAGAACACAGCTGAATTATGGGATTCATTTGGTTCCAGTTAGTGAAGGAACTTGGTGTGACAGTGTTTGATGTACACCATCAAGGATTCCTCATAAATACAAACCCTGACTATGGCCACAGATTCCTTCAAATCATTGAACACAGTGAATTCCCTGTCTGCCATCACAGCATCATGTGCCTCTGATTTAGCAACTAATCCACTATTTGAAAAAAATGTGATAACTGTCAGAGATGGCGCCCTAAACCAGACGGTTCAAACTGTAGGAATGCCATGTGGACCTTTACCTACAAGTCCCATTACTATATTACAGCCTGTGGCTGTGTGCAGGTCGAAGCATCTCTCAGGTTCCATTTCTGTAAAGTCAACGATGACTATGTGCTAGGGATGTTCATAATTAACCGTTTAACTGTTAACCGACATTAAGCATTTTAACCGATTAACGCTATCGGTTAAAAGAAATATTTATAATTAACTCAAAAGCTGAGTGGCTCAGAGGAGCAGCTTGTCTCTTCAAGGAGAAAAGCTGGTCCACCTTAACAGCCCACCTTAAGTCGGAGTTGCAGGATACAGGAAGTCTGCTCTGGTCTCTCTGAATTGCTTGAGCGGAGCGGAGGAGTTGTAGCTTCGTAGCGTTTCGTATTTATTCAGCGACAAATAAACTGTACACACACTGCTACACCTACGTTCACAGCTAGAACGCCACCAACAACCTCACACTCACCACCAACACACACACACACACGGTCTGTTGGAAACTCACTAAAGTTACAGACTGCGTGTGGCGGCGGCGAGCACGAAGCCTCCGGCAATGCTAGAGCTGCTAACGTAGCACAAATACACACACTGTTTGTTGGCCACTCGCTAAAGTTATGCCGGGCAGACACACAGCTGACAACCTGCTAAACTAAACTAAATGTGCGGTGGAGACTGTTTTGCAAGTACGAGTACATGAGGACAGTATCAGACCCGATACCTGATACCCGATACCCCATACCCCATACTGGTATCAGTGCACCGGTATCGGTGCGTCCCTAGTTTTTGGACAATATCTGTTATTGTTTTGTGTTGTTAATTGATTTACAATAATAAATATATACATACATTTGCAAAAAGAAGCATATTTGTCCACTCCCATGTTAATAAGAGTATTAAATACTTGACAAGTCACTCCTCATAACAGCAACTCTGTGCAACCACACATACCGTAACCACTCTTACACTCTGTCTCTGCCTCTTCTATTCTCTTCCCCTCACCAGAACTCTATTCTCAGCCATATCATCAGATTCAAGTTATAAACCCGTATTCTATCAAGCTAGATAGGACTAGAAAAAACTTCTTTTTTTTTTTTAAAACCCTCAATGTGAGGATGAATTGTTTCAGATTTAGCTCGCTGACAAGCAAACACTTCAAATGATAAAATCACATTATTTCACCTCATTACTACATTACAAGTGGTGAGAGGTGTGTGGTGTGTAGTCATCTTATTCTGACGTGAAAATACTGGTTTCAGAAGGTGCAATCCACAGACTGATATAGGCCTTCTAACATCCATGTTAAATCCTCTGTACACAACAACATACGGCATGCAGGTAAAAGGCCACGGTGATGTGAACATGAAGTGGTATCAGTGCCAGCTCCTCTGTGATCCATCTATGCGGAGGAAACACATGGTGAGGACCTGTATGGTCATGGTAAGACTCTTAGAAACTAATCTCTTCTAATTGGATGCTGGAGGCTTAACACCACCACTGTGATTGACTGTGATAGGTGTCATGATGGATCGAGCATGGTGAATGGACCAGCCTCAGGGCTCCTGCTGAGGCTCGGCCGGGCCACAGCTACCTGCTTGCCGCCTCTTACGTCATTATGAATTCATTTATTTTTCATTTACTGACACAAAAAAAAATCAGCTAAAGCATCTGAATCGGCTACACTTGAGTGACTCAACTGGACATAGTGATGCACTCAAATAGAATGGAAATGTTTGAACCTGATCTGAAACCCGAACCTGACGTTCATACTAGAATTACCGCCTCTCGGTTGTTTGCCTCCGCCAACCAGTCAAGTTGCAGTTTACATCCATGTCTGTCCAAAATGCCATCACTTCATCATTTTATCCTGTTAGACATCTGTGTGAAATTGTCATAATTAGCAAATGAATTCTTGAGTTATGTCCAAAATGTGTTTTGTGAGGTCACAGTGACCTTCGACCACCAAATTCTAATCAGTTCATCCTTGAGTACAAGTGGAAGTTTGTGCTAGATGTAATGAAACTTCCTCCAGGCGCTCCAGAGATATCGTGCTCACGTGAATGGGACGGACGGACAACCCAAAAACATAATGCCTCCGGTCACCGCCGGCACAGAGGCAGGAAAAAGGAGGCCTGATCTGAAAGGAACTCACGGACGGTCAGACGCGGTCCGAAATAGACCGGAGAACAATTAGACTTGAGCAGAGCCAAACACAGAGAGAACAGCAGCAGCATGATGAAATAGAGCAACGACTGAACTTCAAAGTTCACACACATCTGCTTCTAAAAACACTTTTTGGCTGCACCGCGGAGGGCCGGCCCTACAAACACAAAACTGGTGGACATGTACCGCTGGATTTAACATTATAGACATGACCGCTGACTATTTGTGTAACAATTTAGCCCCAAATTCACAGACTGACCGTACACGGTCCATCCATATACTCGGTTTTGACTGAGTCGTGTTTTCCCGTGATGAGGATCATGCACCAGCATTATTAAAGCTAGAGATATTGACACATAGACCAGTCAATAGTGCCAATAGGAATATAATTTGTATCCGGGCCAACTTGGGTTGAGTCTTGGTTAGAAGGAACCAAGTGGACCTGTAAAGGCAAAGTAAATGGAAAGATGTGGCCAAATGCAAACGGCTTTTGACTTCGACTAAAAGGCCGTTATCACGACCTACAAATGGTTTGTGAGAGGCACTCTGGGCTGCCTACTCATTTACAGACATGACAGGCTTAAAGGCTGTGTAAAGGAAATTCAGAGATTTGTTTTTAAACACATAATAAATGTTGGAAAATTATTACTAAAAACATGTGCAAAGACTGTGAACGTTATAGTACTGGATTATGGAGTTAGACCGCTAAACTGTTTTTTTTGTTGCCAGTTTTGTGTTCAGGATTTTTAAGACGGGGCTGAAATCATGGCTCGATGACGCAGTGGAGTCATCCTTAACATAACCGTACCCGTCTATTAAGGGTTACCTTGGCCAGCTCAGTCGGTAGAGCAAGAAACTTCTGCATTCAGGGTTGTGAGTTCGAGTCCCACGTTGGGCACCCGCACTTCTATCACTGTTTTTGTATTGTATTTTTATGATTGTAATCCATCCCATGTCCTATATATATGTATTCTTTTTCTGTAAACTTGTCGGACGGCGATTCGGCGCTAGGCTCTTCCCTCTTCGCTCGCCGCTAATGAGGGAATCCTGACAGGCTGTACCTTCCCCGCTTGTGGGTGTGGTTTCAGCCATGGATTTATTAAGAGAGGTTTCAGGTTTCAGGTTTCAGTGCCTTCAGTGACATGCCCCCAGCGTCTCAGAGCAGAGAATACTGAGGATTTTTCCATGATTTTGAAAGCTAACTTTATATAATGCGATTTTTTTAATCATTCAAATTTGGCTGTGTGGTTAGTAACACATTTTTCTGTGGTGTGACAAACCCAGAATGCATATTTATTTTTGCTTTACACATACTTTAAGCTCAGTCCTACATGAGCTCAAGTCAAATAGTCAGAATACACACTTAATAAAGGCATGCCTTTATTACAGTGTATATTATTATATCTCCAACCTGCTGTGCAAGCGCTGCTGTTCCTGAGCAACACAACATCTGGAGAGAGTCCCCTCTGCATCAAAAACACTTAATATTTACGATGCATCACAGATTGTGTCACCAACGTTTGAGCACTTTACACGACTACATGAAACTCAATGATCGCTGAGAGTTTTATCTGTATTATTTCAGTTGAGTAAGTATCCACAATAAAAACAAGTAAAGTTATGTTGGGGAGATAAAGATATATACAGATAGAGAAAGATCTCACCTGAACCATTTCATACAGGATTTTTGAACAAGCATGTGAACCTGCAAACAGTGCTGTAATGGAAGACCCTATGTATACACAGCTCTTTCAGTGTGCGTGCTGATGAGGTGTGAAGAGGGCAACTAACACACAGCAAACCAGCAACGGCTGCTGACAAATCCTCATTAAATGGACGTTGGGCTGAAGTAGAGGACTCATCAGGAGGAGAATGGGGGGTGGTGAGCAAAGATCTACACATCCATACTCCATCTTACAAACTCAGTTTAACTCAATATAGAAACACAACAATGAGTGAATATTTAGATGATGATGGGTGGTGGATCGACATAGGCAGACAAATACATCCTGGCGTGGATGGATAAAGATTATGGCTTACTGGTTAGTGCACTGCCCCCAATGTAGGCCAACGTCAGCAGCAGAGCTTAACTCTGCTTTATCTGCTTCCTCTGCTGGCCAGACAGAGCTGTTCTGAACACAAGGAGGAAGAGCGTAAACCATTTTGCTGGACATTCATTTATTCATCCACGTAATTGGCTGTTAAAAATATAGGGATAGACTGCAAAGGGAAAATAGTATTAATAGACTGATCTGATAAGAAACCTACAACTGGCTCCTTCGCAGTATACAATATAGTCTATTAAATAGGGATGTCCATAATTAACTGTTTAACCGTTAGTCGTCATTAAGCATTTTAACCGATTAACGCTATTGGTTAAAACGGGTAAAAGAAATGTTAATAATTAACTCAAAAGCTGAGCGTCTCAGAGGAGCGGCTCGTCTCTTTAAGGAGAAAAGCTGGTCCACCTTAACAGCCCACCTTAAGAGGCGGAGCCGGAGTTGCAGGATACAGGAAGTCGGCTCCGGTCTGTGGCTCGCTTGAGCGGAGCGGAGGAGTTGTAGTTTCATAGCATTTATTCACCGACAAATAAACTATCCACACACTGCTACACCTACGATCACAACTAGAACGCCACCAACAACCTCACACTCACCACCAACACACACACACGGTCTGTTGGAAACTCACTAAAGTTACTCAGACTACGTGTGGCGGCGGCGAACACGAAGCCTCCGGCAATGCTAGAGCTGCTAACGTAGCACAAATACACACACTGTCTGTTGGAAACTCACTAAAGTAACGCCGGCCAGACACACAGCTGACAACCTGCTAAACTAATCTAAATGTGCGGTGGAGACTTTTACTGGGAAAGTGTCTGCATGTCCGCGACACTACACGCAGCATCGTAGCTGCTAAGTTAACGCTCCCGGACGGTGAACTGGGGACTCCCGTCAACTAATATCTGTTGTGCTCCTGCAGCTGGTACGAGGCACAAATCCTGTCGGTTAACGGTTAATAATCGGTTAACGAGGGTCGGTTATTGGTTAAGAACATTTTTCAAAATGAGCATCCCTAATTAAAAATATAGGGATAGACTGCGAGGGGAAAATAGTATTGATATACTGATCTGATAAGAATCTCAACAACTAACTTCGCAGTATACAGTATAGTCTAATAAACTGATTTTATTTTCTTTGTGCATAAGAGATGATGATTAATATACAATTTTCTTAGAGGGCGGTACAAGACGTGTATCCCCTCTCTTTCTCTCTCTGAACCTTGTGCTGCTGCAGCCTTTATGGTAATCCCATGGCATTCCATTCAGACGTGTGCTGTGATGAAAGTGATACGGATGTGTGACCAGGTTACTTATTCAGACATGAGATCTACATGTTAAACTGCCATCAGATTAACATAACGTGCTTTAGACTGTATGTTACTCAGGCAAAATTCTTGTACAGCGACATATAAAATGAAGCCTTACCAACATTTATATAACACAAGTATAGGACACTGACTGACATCCAATGGACAGGCAGAAGGCTGAAGCAGAGGTGATAACAACAGAATGGAAAACAGGCATGGAGATAGAATTTATAGAATTTACGCTCCTTACACAGAGGCACATCACAACTACCTGAGACGCCTGGGTTGGAACAACTAACATATCTTACATTCCAGGCATGATGCATGCCCCTGGAAACCCTCCAAACAAACTAACAATGTACTTGGAAGATACAACCACACTAAACATAGTCCCACAAAAGTATGCCAGCGTAAGAGACATGGACATAAAAGAATAAACAACCACAGAATGCCCCTAAAATTACAGCGAGACATGCCGCTCACAAGACTTTATTTTTCTAAACACGTTTCCTCAGAGGTGAAGAGTATAGTTTCAGCACACTTGTGATGCTCTGCAGAAGGATTTCTGTTGGGTTTTTGTACTGATTCTGTTCTGAAGGAGGGTGGGGGATGGGAGGGAGGGGGTCACACAGATACTGATATTGATAAGATGCAGCTTTTTATATTGTAGACTGTTGTAGTCTGATTTGAGAAACACTTTCTAAATAAAAAGGGAGTTCAGTTCTCTTTTTAAACAAGAATTTGAAAGTATCTATCAATAGGCATACAATACTTCATACTTAGTACATGACCACTGCATAAATAGACTACACAGGCTCCTGCTACTGAATTGATTTTGAATGTACCTTTTAATCTGTTGTAATATTCCTGTGTTTCTGTCCTAACTATTACTTTGCTTTTAAAGGTCCCATATCATGCTTATTTTCAGGTTCATACTTGTATTTTGTGTTTCTACTAGAACATGTTTACATGCTGTAATGTTAAAAAAACACTTTATTTTCCTCATACTGTCAGGCTGAATATACCTGTATTTACCCTCAATTTGAAACGCTTTTAGTGCATTTCAACGGAATTGCGTTGCTAGAGAACAGTTTGGGTCCATGTTTACGTCCTGTCAGCTGATGATATTCACATACACTGCTACAGGAAATAAACTGGGGCACATTTAGAATGTTTATGTCTAAAACCGTGTAATGGTCTATATAGTGTATATTTGTGACATCACAAATCCTAATGGCTTGTTTCAAACGCACAATTTCTGAATACAGGCTGTGTGTGTTTCTTCGTATATTGAGCGTTTTGATAGTTTAGCAGTATTTATACAGCACTTAAATCTGCTTTATAATATAAAAGAGGTGAAAATCTCACTTTTTACAATATGAGACCTTTAAGTAATCTAATCTATATTTATATTTTAAATACTACTGAGCTGCCGGACACCTGCGTTTCCCCAAGGGGATGAATAAAGTATATTCTATTACAGATTCTTTTAACAGTGTATAACAGTAATCATAGCTGTGGTACGTCAACTTCATTCATTTCATTTTCTCACACCACATATTTTGCAGTCCTGCACAGAACGCCATACTGTAGGGCGTTCACACAATTTTACCAGTGCAAGATCTCTGTGAGGGCCAACAGTAAATATGGAAAAGCCAAATGGCTTTTTTGGCTTTTTGAAAATGACTTTGGCTATTTAGCACCAAAAAGGCCCGCTAACAAAATTAGTAAAATTGCCGCCATGTGTAATGGCACTTTGGGGGTGTAATACACAACGCTGCTTCCAGTAGAATGCAACCACCAAAAACTAAAAAAAAATATTCATTCATGTGCAATATCAATGTATACTAAACTGTGCAATATCAATATTGTGCAAATGTGGACTCAACCCTTGAGTCTGTCTACTATTATATTTTGTATTTCTTTACTGTTTACTTATATCTGTACTGTTTACTTACTTATTTATTATATATATTTTTTTTTTACTGATACCTCTTGTTGTTGCACTGTCCCCTTTGCTGCTGTAAGACTGCAAATATCCCCAATGTGGGACTAATAAAGGATGATCTGATCTTATCTTGATAGAACAATTAAGGAGCAGGGAAAAATGGGAATGCATGAGACAAATTCCAGAACCTAAAGGTGTTATCAGTCATGTTACAGGAATGGGTAATACAGTTAAATGATTGCTGACGGCTAGCAGGCTAACTGTGTTTTCAGTTTTACTGGCATTTGTGAGAGCCGAGCAGCTGAAGACGAACTTCAGGTTGATTAATCAGTTTGGGTTCAAAGAGCTTTTAAAAGATGTGGTTGAGCTCACTGCGGGTGCACCATATTGTTGTAGGGCCCTTGACATTAAAAGATTGACACAGAAACACATAATGAGGAGTAATGGCAGCCGGGCCGAGCCAGGAGTAAGCTGACAACTGCTCAGTCCAATTAACAAAAGTGAAGGGGCTAATCCTCCCCTTAACACCAAACACTGAGAGATAACTGCCTGCCTGGCCAGTCTGCAAGCATTTCTACAAGAACATAATGTATTGGCAATAAAATGACAACAGACTAGTGACCTTTCAAATGCTTATCGAAAAAAAAGTGTAGTTAAATGATGAAGCGATCATAGTTCAGAGTCAAATGAAAGGAAATTCCGCCATACCAAAAATGCGCTGTTGCGCCATGCTGTTGAGCGCTTCTTTTTCTCTCTGCCAGTCCCAAACAAACTGAAACATGATACAGCGTGCGTATGCGTCATTGTGCATGTGGAACTGTTGGAAAGCATCAATAAGATGAATCGATAGTCACGAAGGCATGAGATTCCAAGGAATCGGACAACGTAGAACCTGTTCTCTATTCCCACCACTAGCGTTTTCCCTGTCTGCCAAAGTGGCAGATGGCCTGACGATTTTACCCGTCACCAACAGCAATTTACCTGCATTTGGCAGGTGTTAATTTCAGACCCTGGACACAGGTAAACGACAGGTTAACATGAGTGGGAGAGGACTAACTTGGATCTCTACAGATGTCTGATGCTTGCTTGACATCTGGGCCGAAGAGAATACACAGAATACGGTAAATAAAGTCCACAAACATAGTTAATAAATAATGTTTAGAAAGTCATTTGAGATAAACTGGATGAGAAGGGATTCATGCACACAGTAGATCAGTGCTCAGTCAAAGAGAAAAAACTGTGACAGCAATATATCAAAGTCTGCAATTTCAAGTGAAAATAATGAGTTCACTTCTTCACACACGCCCCTCAGCAAATCATGTTTTTTTATTTGGTCCGTTTTAATTTGTGCACTGAGAAACCCAACCAGACTTAATAGAAAATGAACCAAAAATAAATTTCACTCTGAATCGGACTAACCAAACGGACTATGGCTTGTGAAGGTGACCTTAGATGTTGACGTGAACGGAATTGTAAAATGGTAATTAAGTAAACACCACTGGTCAAATCAAGCAAGAGACGGGCTTTACTACCATTTCCTTCCTGTTTGGATGCCGGTAGATGTGGTAGGAACAGTGGGACAATGGCAAAGGTTGATATTAATGAACCCAAAACCTCTTTTTATGGTCTTTTTCCCCTCCTCATCCAATAGCACAGCAACAACAAGAGCTTGATGTCTGCTTGAATCCTTTTTTCCCCCTGTTAATCAAATTTGATCACCGGGTTGCACAAGCAGCCCCGCTCCACAGGCGCGATGCTGTTTTGCCCGACAAAGCGGCCGCGCCTACGGCGTCATGTCTCTGTCTGACCGGGGCCTAATGCATCTTTCCACATCACTGTGAGCTTCACAAAGAACCAGAATCAGGTTTAGCCTTCGGTGTGAGCTCACTATCTCAACAGAAATTGTTGGATGGAAGGAAAAAGGAGAAATCCTAAAGCAAAAACAAATGACGCAAACTGAAAGCAAAGCTAAAATGCCAGAACAATACAAGCCTGTTTAACCACACAAGAGTTGTTAGGCTGCTCATCTGACAGGCGAACGCTCGGTTTAATAATCTAGACTGTGGCCAGTAGGAACCAGCTGTTATACAGTAGATCTAGACTTTGCAACAGCCGATGGAAAAATCATTAAATCATACAGGAAATGAACAGATCATCAGTTGAAAAGGCATTAAAATCATTGATCTGTATAGCTACTGCTTCATTTGGGAAATACAGCTTTCTGTGAACCCCATCTCTATATACAGTACACACACACAGGAATATGAAACAAGAATACACTTTGTAGGCTGAAACTGAACTTGGTTGTGGGCAGAGGCTGACTCTGCAGTCAGCAGATGGCAGAGAGAGTCTGGCCCTCCCATTGGGCTGCTGGCCAGGGTTTTAATAAGCCCATTTACCAGAATGGCTTGATCAACACACTTCTGGGCTAAACTTGGAGATGTTGTGATGAGCAAACCCCATACCACGCCAGGCCTTAATGTCCCTGCAAGGCGTCTACTGTATCGGACTATCATGGATCGGACTGATATGGGGTTTGAAACGTCTTTATTCATATTTTTGGAATGAAAGCTATGTCTTAGTGTCCTTAAATTGCCTGTTTTTATGTCTTTACATTCTACACAATTCTCCCCACACTCCCCTAGAGTTTAATTCTTGCCAGAGTTTGCTTTGTCAGAGTCGAAGAAGGGAGAAAGAAAAAGAAAATGTTGGGAGGAAGGAGGAGGAGCCCCGGGAGCATGACTAAGGCCTACAGTGGAGGAGCTTTAGAGTGCCAGTAAATGCCAGCAGCTTTGGCTGAGCAGACAGGAGAGAGGAGAAGGCTTCTGAGAGACAGGAGAGGAAGAAAGCAGAAAGTCAAACTAGAAGAGAACAAAGGTCTGAGGGACAAGAGAGAAGAGCTTTTTTCCATACTGCTGCAATGGGTTGAATTCAATATGAAATTTCATAGATGGGCAACACATACACTAAATGTGTCTCCTCTAGACAGAACTGGAAGCTGACTGTAGTCATGGACGGATTAAGAAGACACAGGCTGTCTCTTGGCAGTGCAGAGCTACAAACATGACAAAGGCACCATTCATACTTATCATTCCTTGTATGTCATATCAGATATGAGTCGATGTGTTCTTTCACAGCCAAATTTACTGAAGTCTCACTGCCCTCACCTTCCAAAAAATGCAAGAAGAAAAAGAAGCAGTTAAACTATGCTACCTAACAACTAACCAGCAACAAAAACGGAAACACACCAATGACTCCAATAAATGGACTACATGCTTAATTGCATTTTTCCCCCAATGCTTTTATGTTGCAAATGGATTATTAAGACTTTTTGATTTCATTTTATTTTTTACACCTTGCCAACAAATAATGTGTCTCCAATGTCCCTCTGATGTTGTGGGGGGACCAGCTGGACTATATTTTGTCTTCTTTATTTCTTGGTTGCAATTACACTTGGCTTTCTAGTGGATCTGATCTAGCCAATCAATACAGAGGAAGTGTAAATGGGGTAAAAAAAAGAGTCAAACAGTCCAGTTAACCAGTTTTATATAACTAACCTTTGTATAAAAGTGAAAACTGTGGCTTTGTGAATGGAGAAGAGGAAAGAGAAAAAAATGTCGGCATTCTGCTTCAACAGCCCTGGCAGAGTTGGTAAGCATACAATTAGAGAGGAAAAAAAGGAGGAGGTGGTGTAAAAAAGGAAAGCAGGAGCATGAGTTGGCAGTGGGCTGGACACAGAGGAGGAGCCTGGCTTGCACTGCAGTGACAAGGGCCAGGCTGGCCCAGCAGAGTTAACCTCAGCCTGGGATGAGGGAACTGGCCTGGAGCAAGGCTTTTCAAGAACCAGACACAAAGGGCCTCATGCGAGAACATTTTCTTATTCTTATCCTGAAACTCACATACGTTTTTCCTGTGAGGATTGCTAGTGTGAGTGTTCCAAGTCACAGTCACCAAGTAGGCTTGCCGCGGTAGTAGGTGTTACACGGTGGTCGGGCAGACACTGATTACATTACGTACCCACCGCCCCCACCCTCATTTAGTTTGTTTTTTAGAGAAATAAAACCCATTTAGTTAATTTTGGCGTATCAGCGTTATCAATAGATAGTTGGACGACGGACGCTTCAATCTGATAGTGAACGCATCTTAAGGAGTCAGCTGAGAGCAGCAGGTGTCATATTTCACACACACGGGACGAGAGAGAGTTGACAGACCGAGAGATGGCAGAGGATTTGGTGTCGAAGCGAAAAGCAAACGCACCTCTTTGGCAATATTTCAGATTTAAAGGTCCCATATTATAAAAAGTTTCATTTTTATGGCTTTTATATTATAAAGCAGGTTTAAGTTCTATATAAATACTGTGAAAGTATCAAAACGCTTAATCCACAGAGAAATACACACAGCCCGTATTCAGAAACTGAGCTTTTGAAACAAGCCATTAGGATTTCTGTCCATTTGTGATGTCACAAATCGACAACATTTAGACCATTTCAAAGTTTTAAACGTAAACATTCTAAATGTGTCCCAGTTTATTTCCCGTTGCATTGTATGTGAATGACATCAGCTGACAGGATGTAAACATGGAGCCAAGCTGTTGCCTAGCAACGCAATTCCATTGCAATTCCATTGAAATGTACTAAAATGGAGCATTTCAGACAGATGGTAAATACAGGTATATTCAAGCAAACATCATTAGGAAAATAGTGGGGTTTTTAAACATTAAAGTATGTAAACATGTTCTAGTAGAAACACAAAATAAAAGTATGAACCTGAAAATGAGCACCATATGTCCCCTTTAAACCCAGTGCTATAAGGGAACCATAACGTTAATGAGGCAATTGCCGTGAGGAGGATGGAGCGGTCACAGCCGGTGTGTGCGGCGCCAGGTAGATGCTCATATAGTCTCTGTTTCCATGTGAGTCCTGTTAGACAAAAGATTTAGCTTTGGGTCTGGAACTTCACAACAGACACTTTTATTTCCCTGAACACAGGTCATTCAACACTTTGTAAACCTGACACTCGCCACAAGATATGAGCACAATGAAACAGACACAGTCAACGTGGCACGCCAAACAACACAAAGTATCTAGAGTGTCTGCAGACACTCTAGATACTTTGTGTTGTTCGTGTTAGGAAGCTACAACAGAACTTATTATTGCTGAATTTTTACATGTGGTTGCTTGTGCATACCACTATAGCATGAAAGGCAGTACCATTCCATTGAATGGAAATATTCCAGATGTCTCAGCTCTACATAATATATAGGCTCTGTGTGCTTGAATGCATACTGTATAAATATACCACTGCTTCTACCACTCTTTGCGTAACTAAGATTTAAGAGGAAGCAGCCAAGAGTCAGACAGACGCATTTATCAGATTAGATATGAAGAGAGGCCAGTTAATATGTCAGGATTAGATTGAGATAGTAAAGGATAAGTGGGAATGCAGTTAATCCTTAAGAAAAGAGGCAGTATGGTTGAGAGTACAATGGTGCTGCTGTTGGATGAAAGCTGCCTGCAGCAGTGCAAAGTGAGAGGGCCGGCCTCAGGTTTGGCAGCCCTGCAGGCCACTCAGGAGAAATTAGGATTAGGAGTTGGACTCATAGCTCTCAGCAGTGCAGCCTTGTGATTCCCATTATTAGCTGTGTGGAGCTTGTTTGTGAGCTGGCATACAGGGTGGGGATGGAATCAGTGCTTCTGTGGAAAGTAGGCTACTGCTCACCTCAACAACATTATTACCCCATACGGTAAGCAGGCCACAGCAGGCCTCAGACCTGTGACATTCAGGTAAGGCAGGGGCTGATGCTTTAGTCTTTTTCATTTATTTTTTTGATCAGATATCATAAATCATATTCGTGGTAATTTTAAGATTTAAGATCCAAGGCTGTATTTCTCATACTCATATTTCTCAGTATGTTCAGTGAAATATAGAGGTAGCATACTCTGGAGCATGAGCTTAAGGGTTAGTGTGCAGTAATAGTAAAAATACATCTGAACTGAATCCCCTGAAGCTTGTTACTACTTCCAATGCATGTTGTCAGGACGGACCGAACGTCAGTCAGGGCAGCATAGCCTCTGATAGGGCAGTCCAATGCCGGACCTCTCTTGTCACTACAGCTTCCTGAACCGTCCTTTATTTGTAGTAGTAGTAGTAGTAGTAGTAGTAGTAGTAGTAGTACAGAAACAGAATCACTGTGACTGGAGCAACATGGAACAGAGATAGAATTGTTTTATTCTTTACATTACGTTTTTTAGACTTATCCGATGAAAAGAATCTCCTCAACAACTTAAAATGGATTCATTTCCTTCACTTCCTGGTTGGGATGTCCATAATTAACCGTTTAACCGTTAAACGACATTAAGCATTTTAACCGATTAACGCTATCGGTTAAAGGGATACAGGAAGTCGGCTCCGGTCTCCAGCTCTCTTGAGTGGAGCGGAGGAGTTGTAGTTTCGTAGCATTTATTCACCGACAAATAAACTGTACACACACTGTTACACCTACGTTCACAACTAGAACGCAACCAACAACCTCACACTCACCACCAACACACACACACGGTCTGTTGGAAACTCACTAAAGTTACGCAGACTGCGTGTGGCGGCGGCGAGCACGAAGCCTCCGGCAATGCTAGAGCTGCTAACGTAGCACAAATACACACACTGTTTGTTGGACACTCGCTAAAGTTACGCCGGGCAGACACACAGCTGACAACCTGCTAAACTAAACTAAATGTGCGGTGGAGACTTTTACTGGGAAAGTGTCTGCATGTCCGCGACACTGGACCGTGTACGGTCAGTCTGTGAATTTGTGGCTAAATTGTTCTACAAATAAACAGTGGTCATGTCTATAATGTTAAATCCAGCGCTACATGTCCACCGGGACAGTGAGGACACTAGTGGACGCTGCTCCACTCAACTGGCCGTTCAAGCGGTGACGTACCCCTATTGTTGAATGCACCTGATTGGTTCCTGGTTCTCTGCTCGCCGTTTCAAACACGAAACAACATGGCGGCCTGCTCGTGAACTTTCTGTTATTATGTCTAAACGATCCACCAAAATCTACTTCTGAAAACATTTTAAGCGAGAAACGAACGCGTTGCACTGGATGGGCACATTTGCATAAAGGTCTATTCCCCGCCTTTTCATTTTTGAAAGAGCAACGGCCAATGAGGAAACACATTTGCGTTTGTACAGGGGAAGGTGCCAGGGCTATGCACTGGAAGAAGACTAAACTATGACAGAAAATAGAGCTTAATCAGAAAAAGCCCACCCACAGCAATGAAGACTTTTACAGGATTCAGCGGTTGCTACTAGACCTATAAATCTCCCAAAATGTCACCATCCTGCATAACAGTTGACTACTGCTGCTGCAGCCACACACAGCCTGCACTTCATGCTGCAGAGCTGTAATTCCTGCTAATTCAGCACTCTGACCTTCCATTTCGGTTTATTTTTGAATGGTGAGTGTAAACATCGTGGGGCCTACTTCTAACATGATGCAAAGGCACTGCTGGGGAGTAACATAGAAGAAACACACAGAGCGGTGGCCACAGGATGTCTGAAAATACACGAGGCTCACAACATACTGCTACATACGACGGCAGAGGACAGACACATACAGTACACATACAGCAGACATTATTAAAATCATGATGTCATCATAATAAGACTGCTCAGCATTGTGCTGAACAACTAAAACAAATATTTCATTCACCTAAAAAAACCTTATTCCGTTTAACAAACTGAGACAACTTGATGAAACAAAATCTAAAATTAGACAGCATCTGATCCCCAAAGAAGAACTCTGGTACTGGTACTTTCAGCACCACAGAGTACCTCTTCTACTCGCTGCTGTAGTGCAGTGGAGTTTGAGAATGATGGGTTGAGCAACATTCAGAGATAAGAGCAGGTTGAGGCATCACTCATGAGTGTGGGCGGCTGACTTCCTGTGTCGTGGTCCAGCATGAGCACGTCTGACTGCTGAGCTAGAAAAAATAGGCCCTCTGAAAGCTGACACCAGAAAAAAGAAAAACGACTGATGGGTCGCCGTTCTCCTCAGCGTGTACTCTCTGAAGCCGGGCTCAGACTACAGGACTTTTACAATCCTAACCGATTTTGAAATCAGGTTGCATCACACAAATAAGGAGAACAGGGTTCCACCAGAAAAGTTTTTTGATTTATTTTTATTAAAAGGTCAGTCCACCTTAAGTGAGCCTGAGCCAAAGTTGTCGCTAACTTCAGGGCTAACCTCCTTCACGTTAATCAGCAGGTGGCTGATGAGCAAGACACAAGTACTTGGCTTGGGTCTTGAGGAGTTGTAGCATTTATTCACTGACAGCCTAAACTGTACAGACACTACACTGCTACACTCACAGCTACAATGTTACTGCTAACTTCATATCCTCTCTCTCTCTCTCTCTCTCACTCTCTCTTCTCTCTCTCTTCTCTCTCTCGCTCTCTCTTCTCTCTCTCTACACACTCTCTCTCTCTCTTTAAATTAAAAAAAATCCCTGATGCTTAAGCCAGAGGGTTACTAGCAACACACTGGCGGAAACCCTTGAGAAACCTCACAGGGGTTCTCTCTAATCTCAAATAGTGCACACAATTGGAAAATGATTAAGCATCACACACTACAGGATATTTTTTAGGATTATCGTGCCAGAGAGAGCTATGCACCATTTCACGTGATCTCACGTAATCTCATGGGGAAGCAGATTTAAACAAAACGGAGACTGATGTGGTGTAACACCTTGCAGTAGTAATGCTTTGCAGTGAGAAAAAAGCAAAAGCAGAGGGCTAAACAAATCTGTATGTCAGTTTTAATACCTGTCAACAGTAGTACGCTGGCCAACGTTAGCCTCAACGTTCACCAATGCATGGCAGCACCGTCGGCTGCTTCAGCTTGTTTCTCTCATCGGCTATTTTGGTCCCTCACGGAAAGCACTCACGTAATCATCCAGGTTTTAACTCCTACATATGAACCATGTTTGGTATTATTGGGATGGCCCCAATGAGTCTGCAAACAGTTCAGGAGGTTCAAGACTGGATCTGTAAACCCCTCACATTACCAGGTAATCTGGGCCAAACATCGGTACCGACCAAGGTCCCAGACCAGATTTCTCCTCCGATTGTCGGGAGGATTGAATCAGGGATAAATCGATCCAAAACTCTTAACACGGCTTAACACGGTCCAGCAATATGCAGTCCAGCAATATGCATCGTGAATCTGAATACGGCATACAGTATTTTGCAATTGTGTTTTCAAAAGAATTGAGGGAGAAACATGTGCGATTTTCCAATTGTCCAGGTCATCAGTGACACAAGATGAAAAACAGAGGTAAAACAAAGTGAATATTGGATCAGATCAGTCTCAATATTAAGGATTCACAAATGTATTTTGTGATATAGTACATAAAATATATATAAAATCATATATAAATGACTCTCTCCAAAAAATATATTGTTGTATATAAATGTAAAAAAAATCCACATATAAAATCAATCCAAGCCGATCACATGAGCATGTCCCCTCGAGAGTATGATTTACGTCATGCACAGGATGAATGCGGAAAGTAGTCAGATAGCTACATGGATGTATAGAGAGGACAGCTAGCTTTGTCAAGGTGGTTCAAACATTTAACTTGTGCACCCCAGCTAAGTGTTGAGACGATCAAATGTGGGCAGATAAGTCTACAAAGATCCCCAAAAGAATCCAAAAGGATACAGCGACTGGATTCAAGGTTTCATCCATGATGTTTAAGTGAAGACCAACCAGGCAACCGGTGTGTTGCTATTTGACATTAGCTAAGTTGGTAAGTAGCTAACTTGCTAGCTAAAGCTGTCATGAGGAATCAATGCCTTGGCTTTCAGTGTTGGTGTTACAATTAATGATTTTGTCAGAGGAGACTTGACCAGCATGTATTAGTTTGACATATTAGTGATGTGACAGCTGGCTAACGCTAGCTAACGTTAGCTATGTGTTTGTTTGCCAGATGATATTGTGATTTTGCCCTGACTGCTATAGTGCTGCTACCCTCGACGTAGACTGAAACCAAAACCAAAATGTTACACAGTAAACCAGACCTCATTCAGCTGACAAACACATTTATCATCTGGCAAACAAACATATAGCCAAATTAACATCAGCCAGCTAGCGTTAGCCAACATTAGCTAGCATTAGCATTAGCCAGCTGTCAGATAGCAGTCAAATAGTCTCTACTTCAACATCATGGATGAAACCTTCAGTCCAGTTGCTGTATCTCTTTGTTTTTGTGGATAGAGTAATTATATATAAATCACAAAACACATCTGTGAATCCTTCTGTGTGCATTCATTAATATGGAGACTGATCTGACTCCATAGTGTCTCACTTGATCATAAACAAAGCTTAACAGACCAGCACCAAATCCAAGGTTGCCTGCCTCCCTCTAAATGCCTCTGGTCCAATGCATGCTGGGATAGGCTCCTTCGTCCTGTAAGGCTTTTTTACCACGCTCTAGCGCCAGAACCAAAAGTATCATTCTGTTGTTCTATATATAGAACTCTTTTTGTCAAGCTGCTGCTCCTCTCGTGTTTGAGAGGAAACTGTTTCTTCCACAACAACTCTCCATCACTACATCGGGACATGGCTACCATGGCAACAAACTCATATAGCACATGCTGGGAAATATGAGGCCTCTACAGTTGCACTGTGGCAGACCCGCCACCCTCTGCTAGCCTTGTTGCTGGAGCTGTCCATCATGTTCACAGTGGTCAATAGTCAGAGGCAAGAAGATCATTTTGATGGCCATGTGTCTGTTTACGTGAACCACACGTCACTGAACTGAATCATATTGAGCTATTAGCTGGTCAAAACAGGCCCCTCTTTCCCTTGTATTTTAAGGAAATCTTTAAGTACTTATACATTTCTGTTGTTGGATTTCATCAACTCTGTGCACTTTCTGAGCTGCCATGGCAGAACTAAAATGTAGTTTTTTTTGTCTAACCTGATGGACAGGAACCTTTCACACCGACACAGTTTTAACTGAGAGCCTGAGCATATTAAGGGAAAAAACTGAAAAGATGTTGGTAGAGCCACAGGCTGAGAGCACCGTGGACTACAGGCTTCATATAAGTGATGTGACACAGAGGCTAACGCCCAGGGAACGTCAGGAGCGCGTGGCGGCTGCGTGGTGTGGCGGCTGCGTGGCGTGGCGGCTGCCTGGCGGCTGCGTGATTCACGCGTCGGGTGTTTACACCAGCTGCGTTTCTGCTGCTGCAGTTGCTGCTGTCAGCCCTTTCTTTCTACATAGAGTTTGCGTTTTAATGGCCATTTCATTTCATTATAAATATCATTTATATTTATTTTAGACAGAGAAAGGTTAAAAAACGTGTGGTAATTTGTAAATAATAGTAATAATCCACAATTAAAACTCCATACTATATTCATTCATGGAACTCTCCAAGTCACTGCATGTTCTAGAACACTGTCCGGCACATTTTTCAGAATAAAAGCCTCGTGTTAACAAATGAAGGAATTCTGTCCACAGAA
Organism: Sebastes fasciatus; assembly: GCF_043250625.1. Taxonomy (NCBI): domain Eukaryota; kingdom Metazoa; phylum Chordata; class Actinopteri; order Perciformes; family Sebastidae; genus Sebastes; species Sebastes fasciatus. The sequence continues at coordinate 41,302,257 of NC_133796.1, forward strand.
GAAAATGTTTGAGGGCTTTTATTTCAAAATGAAAGCAGGAAGTGTTGATTTAAAAATAAGTCTTTACTTTTTTTTCATCTCCGTAAAATATTCTACAGATAGACATGTAAACTGTAGTAATCTTGCTGGTATGATGTCAATATACTGTCAATAGATCACTTTCACTGTCTATTGCTGCTGTGAGATGCGTGCGGCACGCGTCAAAAATGATCTATTCTCTAGAAGAGACGAGGCTGAGACGCGCGTTTCACGTGGGCAGTGTGGCTGCTCTAACCTGTTAACACGGACGCCGGAAAAAAACAAAACAGGTATTGCAGCCGACACACGCTCCTGACGTTCCTGGTGTGTCCAGGCTTAACAGGCTGGGAATGTGTTGTCTATTAGAGGCACGCTGTGAGAGCATTGCTGTCATGGCTCTCATATCGATTATTCTGATTTAACACGTTTAGTAAGTCATCTGTCAGAAAGGACTCGATTTATACTGTAAGGGGGAATACAGCAAAAAAAATTCTATTCAGCCTCGTCAATCTGGTCTTCACCAATATCTGTGGTAGCAGCTCTGTTTCTCATCTTCATGAGTCAATTTGACATTCCATGATGGATTCATATTATTAGTGATTCTGTGATGGGAGTGGTCAAACTGGTGCGGTGCACCATATTTAGCTCTATGTAGGAAAACACTGCATTCCATCTCAACTGTAAACTTTAGTCAAAAGGATGAAGACATTTTCTTTGCCCCAAATGTTGGTCATCCTTATGTCTGTATAGATAATTTGGCAATTAGTAAAATAGTTTGTACTACATACTGTTTATCCACTACTACATCTCCTATGACTACCACTACAACATTTCAGAGATTTACCTTGAAGTCTGCATTTAAGGACATAAAAAAAAAAGTGAATTGTGCATCACCACTCCGTTTCCTCCTTGTATCTGACAGAAAAACCCAAGCTGAGCACATGATGAAGACACCCTTTATCATTCACAGATCAGATCTGTTCACTCTCATCATCTCATTCATTTCATTACTGTACAAAGGGCTCTGAGTCATGTGAACACCGGCCATAATGAGCAACAGGTCTATGGCACAGCCATGTCTAGACATGTCAGAGAACAGGCCGGTTGGAGTGAACACACACTCCTCTGATGACGAGGCTGCGGCATTTCTTCAGAACTCTGTCCCAACATGGGGCCGCTGTGGTGGGCTGATTTGGTTAGTGGTGTTGTTTTAATAACTTTTCTCATGGCCTACAATAACAACACTCGCACAAGTGACAAGTCTCAACAATGACCGAATGACACACAATCCAGCAGGCAACCAGTTCAGCCGCCTGCTCAATAACACAACTGAACTACAGTTAGTGTGAAGCGGGGAGCGCTTCTTTTTCACACCTACACTCACAGCATATTCACTTTACTCTTTGAACTGAACATGCCAGTTTATTTCCACCCTTGACCCCCTACGCAGATTAATGTGAATTGAATATTGGTGTTTGTGATTGTGTGTCTCAGCAGTGAGTATTGTGTGAGTGATCAAACCACTTGAACCTAATATACCTGTGTGCCACTATCTAAACAATACAAAACCTTGTTGTGTAAACATCACACAATAGTGCAGGCAGGACAGTGTACTAACCAGCCAATGGAATGCTATACTGGAAACCCAGTCAGGTCAAAGGTCAGCCCACAGGTCAGGGGCCAACACACAGAAACAAGGATCAGTGCAACCTTATGATGGTCATAATTCAATGAAACAGAGAAATCACAAATCTACCCAGCGGGAAAACAAACGTTAAAACTGGAGAAGCACCAGCCGTGACCGGTGCCCGGTCGATCGGTCTCAGATGTCTGCCTTTTTTTGCCGGTCAAATTTACACACGTGCCGCATGTCATGCACAGATCAGCACAGACAGTAACGTAGGGATGTCCATAATTAACCGTTTAACCGTTAACCGACATTAAGCATTTTAACTGATTAACGCTATCGGTTAAAACGGTTAAAAGAAATGTTAATAATTAACTCAAAAACTGAGCGGCTCAGAGGAGCGGCTCGTCTCTTTAAGGAGAAAAGCTGGTCCACCTTAACAGCCCACCTTAAGAGGCGGAGCCGGAGTTGCAGGATACAGGAAGTTGGCTCCGGTCTCTGGCTCGCTTGAGTGGAGCGGAGGAGTTGTAGTTTCGTAGCGTTTGGTATTTATTCAGCGACAAATAAACTGTACACACACTGCTACACCTACGTTCTCAGCTAGAACGCCACCAACAACCTCACACTCACCACCACCAACACACACACACACGGTCTGTTGGAAACTCACTAAAGTTACGAAGCCTCCGGCAATGCTAGAGCTGCTAACGTAGCACAAATACACACACTGTTGGACATTAAAGTTACGCCGGGCAGACAGAGTATCGTTATGCCGGGCAGACACACAGCTGACAACCTGCTAAACTAAACTAAATGTGCGGTGGAGACTTTTACTGGGAAAGTGGCTGCATGTCCGCGACACTACACGCAGCATCGTAGCTGCTAAGTTAACGCTCCCGGACGGTGAACTGGAGACTCCCGTCAACCAATATCTGTTGTGCTCCTGCAGCTGGTACACCGCTGCATGCGAGGCACAAATCTTGTCGGTTAACGGTTAATAATCGGTTAACGAGGGTCGGTTATCGGTTAGGACATTTTTTCAAAATGAGCATTCCTACTGTAGCGTCACGCATGTTGTGCATCATGTCTGTGCGTTCAGATCTGAGTTATGACTCTGTGAAGCAGTATGAATTTTGAGGGTTTTAAAGCACCTTAAATGCCTCCATGCTGGTAAGTGGGCCGAACCACAATAACTAACTTTCAAATGTTTTTAGAACACCAACATGCACCTGTCCCTTTCACCTCGCATCACTCTCTCCCTGCTCCCCCCTTCAACTCTCCTGCACCTCCATCTGAAAACTTCTGGTGTGGACAGTTTACAACTCAATGCTCAAGAGCTGTCTCTATTAGGGTCCTTAAGTCTTGTATCTGAACGGGTTATGTGTCCTGAAATGTGTCTGTTTTGGAGCCAATGACATAAAAACAAAATAAGTTATGAAAACAAAATGAAACCATCTTACCTCATAGGACCAGACACACTGGACCCCGGCAAACCTCCTGACACACCGGCCCACCTCCACGTCTTCATGGGTGGTGTACATCTCCTGTAGACACTCTCGGATGTGGGGCACCATTCTCTTGAGGACCTCGCGGCTCATGATGACCCCTGGCCCCCCCATGCAGAAGTTCTCCCCGGGCTCCAGGGCCAGCTTCCCCAGCTCGTCCCGGGCTCCCATGCCTGTTTGGCCCAGGAAGATGGCTTCGCTGCTGTTGAGGCTGCGCAGGAAGCCCTCCAGCTTCTCACTCTTGATGTAAACGTCATCGTCGGCCCTCATAAACCACTCGTACTTGTCCAGGTAATGGTCATGCATGTACTTGAGCATCATGAAGGACTTTTTCTGCGGTGGGTACGAGTCATCCACATTCCTCAGAGCCACTATAGGAATGGGTAGGTCGGTGTTGGAGCCCTCGCTGGAGAAGAACTCCACGCGACCCGGAACTGTCTGTGCCCACGTCCTGTAAACACACAGGAAAGGATGGAGTCAGAAAAAAGGTAAAATAAACAATTGGGATTATATGTAACAATCCCCGATAACAACAAACACATGTTAAACAGTATATACATCAATTGATTCATATCTACCCTTCACCATTTATTCTACATTCTATATTTATTCTATATACTGTTCATTCTGTATATACTGTGTCTCTACATTACTCTGCACTACTGCTTTTTGCACTTCTGGTTAGATGTTGAACTGCATTTTGTTGCCTTACCTGTACTCTGTGCAATGACAATCAAATTGAATCTAATCTAAATAGTAATAGCTGAAAAACAGACGCAGACATGGGATGCTCAAGTGGTTCTGTACATACTACACTGGGTGTCTGTGTACGCAGATGCAGTCCACATACAGTATGTGCAGTCGGACGCTTTTAGGTGCATGGCTTCACTGTTCAGACAAGACTCCAACACAAACTATACGGAAGCACCAAAACCACAAAGTTCTATCTAGTGAAGCCCGTCTGTTAAACAGTGTTGGCCGCGGTCAGAGGACGCGGGGGAGACCGTAGCTTTGGTCTCCAGGACCGGAGTCTCTGCTGTACTCTGCTCCTCTGCTTGCCTTCACTCACACACCGCGTTCGTTCTCGCTCTCTCGCTCCACCTCACGTGCTTGCGCGCACACTCCACACTGCAGAAGAGTTAGTTTAGCTCTGAGAATATCTAGTGAATGTACAGTGGACGTTTGTGCAGAAATAACTGCTGCAGCTCCTCCAGACCAACAGAGGTTTCCCGTGTCTTGTGAAGTGACGGGGCTCCGCAGAGAGAAACGTTGTCGTCTCCGACCAAAACTCCGGTGTCTCCCCTGTTCCCTCCGGCCGCGGTCGGGAGGCTGAGGCAGGAAAAGCCAACTCTAGGATCAGCATTGATTCATGGAGAGACCTTTGTCTGGTCAGCTAACATTACTGCCAAGCAGCTGAAATATAGAGTGATATTGTGCTTTTAGCTGACGTGTGTCTCCTCACTGTGTTGAGCGATGCTCGTTCATGTCTATGTAGAGCGAGCACAAGCGCGAGCAACAGGACGCTGACTTTCGTTGATTTAACGCCCACAGGTGTCGCTGTTAACAAGACATTTCTGATTCTTACAAACAGTCCCTTTAATACACCACAGGAAACAACAGACACACTTCTCAGAAAGCCAAACACGTGAAGTGGATCCATTGTGAGATCTTGAGTTGATAAAACCACCTTGATTAAACATGTTTTCAATGAAAGGAAGCTCACAGTGTAGTCAAACATGTTGAAATAAAAAGTCTGTGTGTGAAGCATGTTTCTATCAATTTGTATTGACTTTCTTCATTACATCTGCATCAGAGGAAGTGAGTTAAAGCTGATGGACAGCGTCAGAGCATATACTGACGTGTGACTGTACTTTCAGGTATCAGAGTGGGAAGATTCTCACTAATAAAGCTATGAGTCATGCTTTTCTAAGATTGACTGTAAATTATAGGAAATGTTTATGTCTGGTTTGAGAAATGGTGAAGCTAAGGGACATATTATGAAAAAACAGTGCTTGTGCACTTACATTTGGGCATCTGCAGTGCGTAGCAACCAACAAACTGCGAATTACACGACAACACAATCAGTTTTTTGTGGCCTGCCTAGATCAGAAAACATGTAATTCAACAAGCCAATCAGATCTGGAGCCCTTCCTATGTCACATGTAGCCTCATTAGAATATACCGCCCACAACTTGGGGACCACCTTTGAAGAGGTGCACCATATTTTTCTCTCCAGCCAATCCGAGCAGACTGGGCTTTTTCAGGCGTCTTAAAGAGACAGGCGCTAAAAAGGAACGTTTCAGACAGAGGGTGAGTACAGGTATATTCAGACAGACATGATGAGAAAAATAATGTGTTTTTTGAACATTACAGCATGTAAACATGTTCTAGTAGAAACCCAAAATACAAGTATGAACCTGGAAATGAGCATGATATGGGACCTTTAAAGGGACTGTTTGTAAGAATCAGAAATTGGTTGTAACAGCGACACCTGTGGCTGTTAAGTCAACAAAAGTCAGCGTCCTGTTGCTCGCGCTCGCCCTTGTGACCGTGCTACCTGAATGTGAGCGAGCATCCGTCAAAACAGTGAGGCGACACACCTCAGCTAAAACCACAATATCACTCTATCTTTCAGCTGCTTGGCAGTAATGTTAGCTGACCAGATGAAGGTCTCTCCATGAATCAATGCTGATCCTAGTGTTGGCTTTTCCTGCCTCAGCCTCCCGACCGCGGCCGGAGGGAACAGGGGAGACATCGGAGTTTTGGTCGAAGACGATAACGTAACTCGCTGCGGAGCCCCGTCACTTCACAAGACACGGGAAACCTCTGTTGGTCTGGAGGAGCTGCAGCAGTTATTTCTGCACAAACGTCCACTGTACATTCACTAGATATTCTCAGAGCTACTAACTCTTCTGAGAGCGAGAGAGCGAGAACGAGCGCGGCGTGTGAGTGAAGGCAAGCAGGCAGAGGAGCAGAGTACAGCAGAGACTCCGGTCCTGGAGACCAAAGCTACGGTCTCTCATTCAGTGCATTCACAATTACCATGCTCGTCTGACATGCAGAAACTATATATCTGATAAATTCCCTCTTAGCCCACAGATTAATTTCGTTAAAGCCTAAAATAATAAGCATTAGGCAACACGGTGTTAAACCTAGTTTTTGGTTTGAAACCGTGTTGTTTTAACAGAACAAACAACTCAACCATGTCTACTGCTGATGAACTGGTCATTAGTCCAGATGGGTCCTTATTGAAACTAGAAACCCAGGGGGAGGCCTTCACGAGACAACAATCTGCTGCACCAACATCAATGGTCAATGAAAAGTGTCTCTTTATGAAACGGTTAGCATCAGAGCCTTGGGAGAAGGTTTGGGCCTAAATCCAATTCTGTAGAGCCCTTAAAGGATTCCTCTGGTGTAAATATTGGTGCGGCTTTCTACACCACTATATCTGAAGACCTCAGAAAAGCCCAGTCTGCTCTGATTGGTCAGCTGGTCAACCAAACCAAACTCTTTGGACTCTGCTCCATCTCTGCTCTAACTAGCTTTGTTTGAGGGTGTGCCAAAAAAAGCCGTTATGCAAATATGTTACTTGGTGACATCACCAAGTTACTTAAGAAAAGGCAGGTCTTCAAGCGGTGCGTTTCAGACAGTTCGGGAGCAGTGTTTCTGTGGGGGAGAGGAACTCCCTTTGGCCTGGACTTTGGGCTTTGTAACTTTGCAGACCTTTTACATGCACAAAAAAACTATACAACACACTAAAGGAGAGGGGGAAAAGCATAAAAGCATAAAAGGTCCCCTTTAATCAACTTTACATACCTTGAGTGATTTAAGAATCTACTTCACTACACAAAGGAAGGAATATTGTTTTTGGTGGCACATTAGAACACTCTTCATTGAGTTTGGACATGTTATAGGTATCTGCTTCTCTAAGTTGTACTTTGACATATTTTTGAGAAAAACACCAGCTTATTTCTGGGGCTTGAACATACATAATCTGTGCAGGGGTCGCAATGACTACATAAGAGTCATGAGCTTCTGTCTGAGGTCCCAAGTGATGTCCAGTGGAAATTAGGGATGTGCATAATTAACCGTTTAACCGTTAACCGACATTAACCGTTTTAACCAATTAACGCTATCGGTTAAAAAGGTTAAAAGAAATGTTAATAATTAACTCAAAAGCTGAGCGGCTCAGAGGAGCGGCTCGTCACTTTAAGGAGAAAAGCTGGTCCACCTTAACAGCCCACCTTAAGACGCTCGCTTGAGCGGAGTTGTAGTTTCGTAGCATTTATTCACCGACAAATAAACTGTACACACATTGCTACACTTACGTTCACAGGACGGTGAACTGGGGACTCCCGTCAACCAATATCTGTTGTGCTCCTGCAGCTGGTACCCCGCTGCATACGAGGCACAAACCTTGTTGGTTAACGGTTAATAATCGCTTAACGAGGGTTGGTTATCGGTTAAGAACATTTTTCAAAATTAGCATCCCTAGTGGAAAAGCCAGGACGCTTCTACAGAAACATATCAAGTTCTCTATATGTAGCGAGGAAATGCCAGCACTCAGTCAGACCTCTGATGTGATTCTATCAGGTGGTTGCTGAAATGAGAAGGTTTGAGAAGCCTTGGTTGGCATACTGTCACGGTACATGTAGACCTGGAGACCTCTTGAAGGACTAGCAGACCCAATATATAACATTATGTTCCCTGGAACAGATGACACTTCAAGTGACATGGCTTAATAACCTCTCAAACCCCACTGACCTGTCCTGCAGTACAAACTCTTACTGTGAAGACGAACACTGTTCAATCCCACAGCGTTATATTTCTAAATCCTAGTACTGAAACAGTGGGGAGATGTGATTATGGCATTTCTCTATTTATAGGCTAAATGATTAATCAATTAACTAGAAATATAATCAACAGACTGATTGACAATGCCAATAACTATTAGTTGTAGTCCTATATTCCAAAGTTTTTCAAAGACACCAAATGTGTCTGGAGAAATGGGTCTAAAATGATGCAGCAGACATGTAGAATGTTTCCATTTCATGGAAGGCTGCAGCCATGAAGAAATATGGGTCTTGGTCGGAATATTTCACTCAGTGTTATAACATCATATAGCTTCAAGTTAAGAGGCATAATGGTGCACATTATGTCGGATACTGACAGAGTGGAATATGATTATCTTACATTAAAGCTCAAAGACATAAGAAAATAGGGCTTTTAATGGCAACAGTTACCTGGTAGAACAGCATTTGAGATTTGAACCAATCAACGGGCTGTTGGGAGTCATTTCAGCATATCACATAAACTTGATCATATCACATAAACTAGATAATATCACATAATATCACATTAACTAGATAAATCACGCAGCCGTCTATAATTTGGTACATTTTATTGTGTTTTGTAAAAGTCCCTTTTAAAACAGAAAGTGTAGGCTGGTTCTAGCAGTCAGTATGCACCGATGGTTAGAAGAACTGCTGCTCTCTAAATCTATTGTATGAAAGGCCTGTAAACCGAATTGGGAAGTGTCTTTATGTCCCCATGTCCCTCCAGTGAAGCTCCTACAGAAGACTACAGTGAGGTGGTACACAGGGTTAAAGTGACCGTTACCTTCCAGATGTGTACCAGGTATACAGGGTTAAAGGTACCGTTACCTTCCAGATGTGTACCAGGTATACAGCGTTAAAGGTACCGTTACCTTCCAGATGTGTAGGACAGAAAGCCAACTGGCTGATTAGTAGTTAAAGCAGCATAGTGTCCTGACACGTCACATACCTGTATGCTGCCACGGCTCTGCTGTTCAGGTACTTCTGGGCCGTCATGACACCGACGAACAGGAAGTGATTGGACCGGGTGCCAGCAGGCTGCTCGGTCGCCGGTGAACCGTTATCTTGCGATGGCCATAGTACTCCTCCGTATTCCGTCCTGTGACCTCCGTTCAACCCGCAGCCGGCAGGGTTCGCCTTCCGTTTGTGTCCAGCTTTCTTGAGCTCGGACGCCCTGGGCAGGATGAGTCTGGACGCCAGAGTGAACCCGACCACCAGACCCAACAGAACACTAAACCAGGCTCTCCGGCTTCGACCTGCCATTCCCCACAACTTCACCAGTTCACCGTGGCTTCTCTGGTCACCGCTGTGTCCAACAAACAGCAGAAGCAAACCAAATATACTAAATAAAAGAAATAAAGAAAAGAGCAGAGAGCAGCTCGGTCGGGCTCCGTGTCTCACGCGCACTCTATCATAGTAGAAAAGCCCTTTTCTTCCAGCTGCCTACGTAGCATCACATCACATCCCAGTAGTCTGCTGAAGCCTCCACCTGAACCTCTCTCTCTCTCTCTCTCTCTCTCTCTCTCTCTCTCTCTCTCTCTCTCTCTCTCTCTCTCTCTCTCTCTCTCTCTCTCTCTCTCTCTCTCTCTCTCTCTCTCTCTCTCTCTCTCTCTGTGTCTCTCTGTGTCTCTCTCTCTCGCTCTGTCTGCTTCTCTCCCGCTGGTCATCAAACTCTCCGTCTCTACCGACCGTCGGATAACTTCAACACCGAGCGACCAATGCAGCGGTTTTCTTCTTATCCTTGAATAGCGGCCCCAGTCTCGCCATTATCTCTCCGTTGGAAGTATGTCGACTCAGACTGTCCAGAGCGCTGATCGCGAAAGGGTTTAACGGCGGTTTGACCCAGCGGGCTCTCCGTAGGAGCGCTCTGACTGGCTGGCTTGATGAATCTTTGGAATCCCTTCGAGGTGGTGGTGGCTTGAAGGAAGCCAGCAAGCTGTGGAATCATCTCGCGAGATCGTTAAGGTTAGGCATTGATCTCGAACAGTTTAAGGTTAGGCATTGGCCTCGAATGGTTCATCTTAGGATAGGTTATCGGGCAGCGAGTCTCGCGAGAGTTTTTTCAAGTTTGTGCAACTCTCGGATCAGATTTAGCAATTTGCGGGCTCCCTTCTAGACACGACCCTTCGGGTTGGGAGGGACCGGAAGTACTTTCCTCCATTATGTAGTTCCATTTCTTTTTTTCCTTTCATCAGTGTCCTCCATGGTGTCCTCTCTGTCGCTTAATGTAGAAACACAGACTCTCCCAGAGAATGTAACGATCGTAAACTTGAGGACCATCCGATTCAATTATTCCACCTTTGTTTCTGAGAAATAACGTTTTATCCGTCATTTGTGTTATCAATCTGCTATAAATACTACAATACCCATGAGCCTCAGCAGCCGTTGCCATGGAGAACGATCTAGTTTGAGGCGCGAATCACAGTGGAAGCGAATTCAAAACGCTTCGTTGTTGCATTTGTTAACAAATCGACTGCAACATTAAAGTAACGCGATTTAAGATAAAAACCCGTTTTTGCAACATAATTTAGTTTCGTTTGCGGCCCACGTGACAGTATAGTAAGCTCGGTGATTGGATGTTTCTTACCGAAATGCACCCTGGGAGCCGTAGTTTACCTTTCCCCGAAGTTTTGATTGAAAGATTTAAAGGGCATTCAGGTTAGACTATATATAATATATATAATATATATGTGGACATCACCCTGCACAGGACCACTGAACCCATCTGCAACATGAGGAGAGTTGTACATAAACTTCACTTGCTCTCTGTGACTATGCTTAAAGCGTTCACAATAACAACTACACCAATACAACAACAAGAATGATAGTACTAATAGTTAGCTTGTAATTGTCACTAATGTCTATAGTCACTATTAGGCTAATCATTACTATTATTACATTAATATTATGACCAGAATTTATTACTGCCGATCACTGACTCACCGATTAGTAGCACCCTGAAAGCTGAGCTGGACAGCAGAAATGAAAATAAATTTGCAAAAAAGTGAATTTACCACATTAGAAACAAGTCTCATGAAACAAGTAAGACATTTATTGTGAAAGTTAAACAATGAAATATAATGCCTATTATAATAAGCTTTTTTTTCTTTTTTTATATGTGATGTATAAAGAATTGTTTTTTTTGTTGTTAATTTGTTTTGCAACATTGGGCCTACATGTAGCCTGTATACTTTTGTCGTATATGACAATGTAATGTATTGTCAAATAGAATGTCCACAAACGCTGCATGTCTCTAAGCCAGCTCTCTGGTCTGGAGCTCCCCCATGTGCTTGTTGTAGTCATCTACAGTAACTCCGTCGGCGGTGTGTTGGTTATGTTTACTGAGAAGTTTTTATGCTCCTTTATGCGCTATAAACATAAAAATCTTTCAAACCCATCAGAATATCTCACCAGACTGTTTCTGAATTGCTGAAAACATAACAGTCGCAATCCGTTTAAGATCTACTTCTGGTCCTCCGTGGTCTCAGCTCACTTGTTTTGCCACTCTGTGCAATAAGGCAGGTGTGTGTGTGTGTGTGTATACAAGCACAAGTGTGTGCACATTAATAAGCACTGTTTACACAATATAAAGTCAAATTGAGGCTTGAATTTGAACAAAGTTCAGAAGGGGGCCATCTTATTATTACATAATTGTTATTCATTAAAAACTTTAAAATTAATTATTTATTTATTTATTAAAGGTCTCATATTGGGAGAAATGCGATTTTCATGTCTTTTATATTATAAAGTAGGTTTAATATTAATAATGCTAAACCATCAAAACGCTCAATATACGGAGAAATACACACAGCCCGTATTCAGAAATTGTGCATTTGAAACAAGCCGTTAGGATTTCTGTCAATTTGTGATGTCAGAAATATACGATATTTAGAGCATTACACAGTTTTAAACATAAACATTCTAAATGTGTCACAGTTTATTTCCTGTCGCAGTGTATGTGAATGACATCAGCTGACAGGAAGTAAACGTGGACCCAAGCTGTTGCCTAGCAACGCAATTCCATTGCAATTCTGTTGAAATGCACTAAAACGGAGCGTTTCAGACAGAGGGTATATATACCTGTATATACCCTCTGTCTGAAACGCTCCGTTTTAGTGCATATTCAGGCAGACAGTATGAGGAAAATAAAGTTTTTTTGAACATTACAGCATCAGTTTCAGTTTCAGTTTCAAGTTTATTTGTCATATGCATTTAAAAGTACAGTGTACAGTGAAATGCAATGAAATGCATTTTACCCTGGCTCTCTCTCAGCCCTTAAAATCTATAAATAGTACAGTTGATAAATACTACAATAAATAAGACAATACCTAAGAATAAAATTATAAAACAACCTAAAACATCCATAAAACAATCCACAGCTCTGCATTCATTTTGTGCTCCTGTTCAGTAGTCTGACCGCCTGAGGGTAAAAACTGTCTCTGAGGCGAGAGGTCCGAGCTCTAATGCTCTGTAGGCGCTTCCCTGAAGGGAGATAAGAGAAAAGTGTATATGCTGGATGACTTGTGTCCTGCATGATACAAAGTGCTTTCTTCCTGCAGCGAGTGGTGTAAATGTCCTGTAACTGAGGTAATGGTGATCCAATCATTTTTGATGCTGTTTTCACTGTCCTCATCAGGAGTTTGTGGTCATGTGATGTAATGTTGCCAAACCATACCAGTATGCATCCACTTAAGATGCTTTCTATTGTGGACCGGTAGAAGTTGATGAGGGTTTTGGTGGACATACCATGTTTCTTTAAACACCTCAAAAAGTACAGTCTCTGTTGTGCCATTTTTGTGACACAGCTGATGTGCAGGGACCAGGAGAGGGAGTCAGAGATATGGATGCCTAGGAACTTGAAGCTGTTGACAATTTCGACAGGAGTGTTATTTATATCAACAGGTGATTGAACAGTTTTAATTCTCCTGAAGTCAATTATAAGTTCCTTAGTTTTCTCCTCATTAAAGGACAGATTGTTGTTGTGACACCACATGGTCAGGTTTCTCACGTCGTCCCTATATGCCATCTCGTTGTTATTTGTAATGAGCCCTATCACTGTTGTATCATCTGCAAATTTCACAACGCTGTTTGTATGATGTATAGCCACACAGTCATATGTGTACAGACTATACAGTAAGGTACTGAGACAGCAACCTTGTGGAGCACCGGTATTCAGAACTGTGGTAGATGAGTATCTGTTTCCTACTCTTACTGTCTGGGGTCGGCCTGTCAGAAAATCTTGTATCCACCTGCAGATGGAATTACAGAGGCTGAGGTCTGTCAGCTTGGATACAAGAAGAGATGGTATGATTGTATTAAAAGCACTGCTGTAATCAACAAACAGCATTCTGACATATGTTCTTTTTCCCTCCAGATGTTTTAGCACAGTGTATAAAGCCAGTGATACGGCATCATCCACAGCTCTGTTAGACCGATACGCAAACTGTAATGGGTCAATATTGGCAGATATGTTGTTATTTATGTATGCTTTAACCAGTTGTTCGAAACATTTCATTATCACTGATGTTAAGGCTACAGGTCTAAAATCATTCAGACAAGATGCAGGGGATTTCTTGGGCACAGGCACAATTATGGATTTCTTAAAACATGTTGGAACCACACAGAGAGACAGTGACAGGTTAAAAATGTCTGTAAAAACAAAAGAAAGCTGACTGTAGCAGGACTTGAGGACCCGAGGTGTAATGCCATCCGGGCCGGCAGCTTTGCCTGCTTTTACACATTTAAAAACTCTGCACACATCAGCCTCTGTCACCTGATGTGTTGTCCGACTGAGTGTGTTTGTATCCGCAGCGAGAATTTGTCCCTGTGCTGGTAGCTCCACGACATGCTCAAAGCGGGAATAGAAAGTGTTCAGCTGGTCAGGGAATGAAGCGGTGGTGTTAGTGAGGCCACCTGGCTTGGTTTTATAGCCTGTTACGGCTTTCAGGCCCTGCCATAAGCGCCTCGAGTCCCCGTCGTTACAATGTTGTTCAAGTTTATCCCGGTGTTGTTTTTTGGCTGACTTGATGGCCTTCCTAAGTTCGTACCTGGCTTCCTTATAACGCTCCTCATCCCCTGCTTTGAAGACGGCGGACCTTTCTTTTAATCTCAGGCGGACGTCGCTGTTAATCCATGGTTTCTGGTTTGGATAGGAGCGGATGGTATGAGTGGGAATACAGGTGTCCACACAGAATTGAACATAGTCAGTAACTGTATCAGCGTACTCACTCAGGTTAGTAGGATCTCTGAAAACTGACCAGTCAGTGGATTCAAAACAACCCTGGAGTTTGAGCTCTTCCTCGGCTGACCAGCACTGGACTGACCTCAGGGTGGGTTTCTCCCTCTTTGCCTCCTGCTTGTAAACAGGTAGCAAGAGCACGGAAGAATGGTCTGATTTCCCAAAGTGAGGCCGTGGGATAGACCTGTACGCTCCTTTTATGGTGGAGTAACAGTGGTCCAGAGTCTTGTTGCCACGAGTGGAACAGCTGACGTGCTGGTAATATTTCGGTAGCACTGATTTAAGGTTGCAGTGGTTAAAGTCCCCCGCCACGATGGAAATGGCCTGCGGGTGCTGGTTCTCGTAGCCAGTGATAGCGCCATGGAGCTCCTCCAGAGCTACCGCAGCGTTGGCTTGGGGTGGGATGTAGACAGCGGTTAGCAGGACAGAGGGGAATTCCCTCGGTGAGTAGAAAGGCCGGCACTTGATAGTGATGTGTTCAAGAACCAGTGAACAGGAGTAGGAAATTACCTCCACATCGGTGCACCACGAGTTGTTCACTAGGAAGCACACGCCGCCACCCTTTGACTTGCCGGTCGCGTCCCCCGAGCGGTCCAGGCGATGCACGGAGAAACCCTCCGGTTGTATGGCGCTGTCTGGAATGTCCGATGTTAGCCAAGTTTCAGAAAAGCAGAACACACTGCAATTCCTCATGTCCCGCTGGGCGCTGATACGGCAGTGGAGCTCGTCTATCTTGTTGCCAATGGATTGCATATTGGCTAGCAAAATGCTCGGGATGGGAGGCCGAGTAGGCCGCTGCCGTAGTCTTACCAGTAGCCCGCCACGTCTTCCTCGTTTCCGCCTGTGCCGGCGCTTGTAGCCGGTGTACCAGGATACCTCCAATTTAACAATGTCTTTCAGTACCGCAGGCGGTGTGCAAAAGTTTGGAACATTTTGCCTGATGTCCAGTAGAGTCTGACGGTCATAAATGACTGCGGAAGACGTAGATTGTGCTAAGAAACTAAGAACTAGAGCTAAAATAAAGAGAAGAGTGAGAGAGGCTCGTAGCGTGTCGCCATCAGTCGGCGCCATATCTCTGGTTTCTCCCCGGAAACATGTAATTAGATGAATTATCGCCTAAAATGTTATAATTATCTATGTGACTCGGTGTCAAAGGTAAAAAAGTTAAAACAGATACTATTCGTTTGTCTGAAAATGACACATTTTATGTGTTAAGTGGCAATGCCAGTTTTTAAGTGCACCAACTTGTTATAAAAAAAAAAAACGATGTCTACATGTTCTAGTAGAAACACAAAATACAAGTATGAACCTGAAAATGAGCATGATATGGGACCTTTAAATCCAACATACTAATCTTAAATGAGACAGAAGCAAAATGCCTTTTCATTGACAGCTGTGTTCCTTTTTCAAGTATTTTGCTTCCAATGGAGGCCATCAAGATATCTCAGTCTTTCATCTCTATTTTTTGTGTTTCTTGTTGATAAGATAAGATATACTTTTACTGTCCCCGTGGGGAAATATTTCCTGGACTCCGTCCAACTGCAGTTACAAACACTAAATTAAAACAGCATCAACAACAATAATAAACGATTCCACACAAGACAGGGAAACATGTTTCAACACATACACAGTCCATGTACATAATGGCACATACTATCACACACACCATGGCAGGTAGTGCACTGCACCGTCTACCGTCTTGCCCATATTGCACAGACAATAGCCCAATATTACACAGATGCAACATATTGCACTGTCCCTATTTAACATATTGCACTGTCTGTGCATTAACACCACAGGCTTTAGGACATGCGCAGTGTAACTGGTAACGATCGTACTCGGGCAGCTTGGCGGAGGTCTGCGCTCTCCGAGTGCCATTGTAGTTTTATTTAAAATGGACATCACAGTAGCATTAGACCTGTAATATACAAGGACTAGATACACTGTGTTAAGGGCTTATAGCAAAACACAAATACACAACACCTGTCCACATGTAGGCTTGAAACGCAATGACTGGTAACTAATTACCAACAAGACCAAATTCAATTTTTAGTTCATTATTTTAGGCTCACAACAAATTCTTATTTGTCCATAGCTCTGTGATAAAATCTTTGTAAAAAATACATCTGTTCATTTAAAGGGACTATTTGTAACCTTCAGAATTGCTTGTTAACAGCGACACCTGTGGCCGTTAAGTCAATGAAAGTCAGCGTCGGGCTCGCGCTTGCTCACTCTAAACAGACATGAACGAGCATCGCTCAAAACAGTGAGGCGACACACGTCAGCTAAAAGCACAATATCACTCTATATTTCAGCTGCTTGGCAGTAATGTTAGCTGACCAGACGAAGGTCTCTCCATGAATCAATGCTGATCGTAGTGTTGGCTTTTCCTGCCTCAGCCTCCGGGGCTGAAGCAGGAAGAGAAACGTTATCGTCTCCCAACTGCGCCCGCAGGGAGACACCGGCACCCGGTCGGAGACGACACATTTCTCATTGCGGAACCCCGTCACTTCACAAGACACGGGAAACCTCTGTTGGTCTGGAGGAGCTGCAGCAGTTATTTCTGCACAAACGTTCTCAGAGCTAATCTAACTCTTCTGCAGTGTGGAGTGAGCGCGCGTTCACGTCTAGAGGTGGAGCGAGACAGCAAGAACGCGCGCGCTGTGTGAGTGAAGGCGAGCAGGCAGAGGAGCAGTGACTCCGGCCACACGCGAGCGCGCATGGGATCCCGAACCGGTACATTTATACGCTTAAAAAGTTACAAACAGTCCCTTTAAAGGAACAGTGTATAGGATCTGGCGGTATCTAGCAGTGAGGTTGCAGATTACAACTTCTCCTGTGTACCAAGCGTGTTGGATTGCTACGTCTCTCTCTAGTGCCAGCTGTTGTAAGAGTAGAGGGAGTAGAGGGCTTAGAGTGTGTGTGTGTCTGTAGGAAGTGAGTGGTGAAGCAAGAGAGAGAGCAGCGGCGACAGGAACGTAACGTTATCGACTCCGGCCAAAGCAGGAAAAGTTAACAGAGTTTGGTTTGTCCGTTGTGGTGGTGCAACATGATGGACTTCGTGGAGAGGGCCATGGATGTATTAAGAGAACTGGATATAAAAAAAAAAATTGTATTTATTTTTCCTTTCCTTCTTGGTATCTTGTATGTGTGTGTACATGTATGTTTAATAAAAAAAAAAGAGAACTTGATACAGTGTTGTAGGTGGGGCACTGTTCATTCCTATGAGAGTTGTTCAGTGGCGCATGAAGCCTAAATGGCTCGACTTTCGACTGGAAAAGTACCCGGATCTTCCGCATCCAAATTATCTGCTGAGTTACAGACGTCTCTTTCCCAATGTGAGCCTATGGGAAAAAGTATTTTTGGTCTTTTCTTTTTTCTTTTCTATATATATATATATATATATATATATACATATATGGCATGCCGTTTAGGAAATTATTATATATATAATGTTAAATTTGAGAGTATTGAATGAAATCCTCACATATGTATATAAACTGGAAAAACAAAGTTTGGAAACTTGTGTTTGGTGGATTATTTCTCTGTTGTTACAATGCTAATGGTCATTGTATTTTACATCGTTGGAAAGCCTGTTTATTTACCTTCGCAATGATGTCCAACTTGTAAGGATCATGCATTTGTGGGATGAGCAGCACAGCTGATTATGTGGGGAGCGCCCAAGAAAAATTTGCCAAAATGCTCTAAACAGTGTATTCTCATAAGGCTACCAGGAAGCCTGCAATGACTACTCTTCACTGTCAGGCCCGTTTGCGCTGGTGTCGACAACACAGACAATGGAACCTGAACATGTGGGGGAATGTCATGTTCAGTGATGAGTCCAGGTTCTGTCTGCCAAAGTTGGATGGCAGGGTCAAAGTATGGAGACGACGCGGAGAACGCGATGCTGATTGTTGCACCGATGGAGTAACAGCTTTTGGTGGGGGCTGTGTCATGGTGTGGGGCGGCATCTCCCTCACTGGCAAAACAAGGCTTGTCATCATTGAAGGCCATCTCAATGCAGTTAGATATTGGGATGAGATTCTGCAGCCAGTGGTGATCCCATATCTCCACAATCTGGCACCTAACTTCATCCTCCAAGAAACAACGCTCACCCCCACAGAGCCAGGGTTATCACAGACTACCTCCACAATGTGGGAGTAGAGAGAATGGAACGGCCTGCCAAGAGTCCACACCTCAACCCAATACAACACTTGTGGGATCAGGTTGGGCGTACTGTACGTGTTAGAGTGACCAACACAACCTCGTTGGCTGACCTGCAACGAATTCTGGTTGAGGAATGGAACGCCATCCCACAGCAACGTGTGACCAGGTTGGTGACCAGCATGAGGAGGAGGTGCCAGGCTGTTGTGGCTGCGTATGGATCTTCCACCGCTACTGAGGCTCCTGACGGTGTATTAAATGAATAAAGTGTAAAATTGCCAATATGTCTTGTCTGTTCCTTGTTACTGATAGAGAGTTCAATCATCCAATCCACCAAACAACTCAAAACAAGAGTCAGTACCAACAGGAGAATACACTGTTTACCATTGACGGAGCATTTTGGCAAATTTTTCTTGGGCGCTCCCCACATAATCAGCTGTGCTGCTCATCCCACAAATGCATGATCCTTACAAGTTGGACATCATTGCGAAGGTAAATAAACAGGCTTTCCAACGATGTAAAATACAATGACCATTAGCATTGTAACAACAGAGAAATTCTCCATCAAACACAAGTTTCCAAACTTTGTTTTTCCAGTATATATATATATATATATATATATATATATGGCAATGTCCTTCATTATTATGATATATTGTGGCCCTGACTTTTAGAGGGCACCTTTGTCTTAATCCAGTTCTAACACTTGTATTATGGTACGTATATATTGTTTATAACATTGTTTTTCCTCAGGGTCAGATTAATCTGGCCATACCAATCAAATATGTTGCTACAAGTTCATTTGTGACAACAGTCTATTAAATCTTCAAGTGCAAGGACACTCCAACCTTACCTGTCCCTATTCAACTGACTTTACTGTCCAGGCTGGAACCCACAAACTTGCCAGGTTTAGTATAGGTCTGCTGAATATGAATAGAGTGGAAATCTAACCAAAATGTGACTCTCTTTGGTCTTGATGAGTCCTTATCTTCAAGATTGTGGACATTTTTGATTAGCCTTAAAAACGGCCTGAAAGTTTGGTTGAACCTACTCTTTGATAATACTGTCATGTCTGATCAGAGCTTACAAAAAGAGTCATGACATAGTGTATTGGTATTAACCTGCAAACAATACTTGATTGCAAGAAGATTCTGAAGAAAAAGGTTAAAAGAACAGTAGTTATAAACACAATAGGCTTACGTATTTACTGGGTAGTTAATGATTCATTTGTGTCATACTACTAAGTCCATCCAAAATGTTTTAATAATATGTTTGAAGACCCGTCCTTGATTCTTATTCAGCGTGAGAACCTTACTGTTCAGTGGGGCAGAACTGTACAGGTAAATTATGGCAAATGTGACTATTTTTTCTTAAAGGGACTGTTCGTAACTTCTTACACGTATAAACCAATCCGGGACGGTGTCCCATGCGCGCTCGCGTGTGGCTATGCTGTTCAGACAAGACTCCAACACAAACTACAGTGAAGCACCAAAACCTCTTGTTTGTATCTAGTGAAGCCCGTCTGTTAAACAGTGTTGGCCGCGGTCGGAGGACGCGGGGGAGAGCGTAGCTTTGGTCTCCAGGACCGGAGTCTCTGCTGTACTCTGCTCCTCTGCTTGCCTTCACTCACACACCGCGCTCGTTCTCACTCTGTCGCACCACTCTCACGTGCATGCGCGCTCACTCCACACTGCAGAAGAGTTAGTTTAGCTCTGAGAATATCTAGTGAATGTACAGTGGATGTTTGTGCAGAAATAACTGCTACAGCTCCTCCAGACCAACAGAGGTTTCCCGTGTCTTGTGAAGTGACGGGGCTCCGCAGAGAGAAACGTTATCGTCTCCGACCAAAACTCCGGTGTCTCCCCTGTTCCCTCCGGCCGCGGTCTGGAGGCTGAGGCAGGAAAAGCCAACACTAGGATCAGCATTGATTCATGGAGAGACCTTTGTATGGTCAGCTAACATTACTGCCAAGCAGCTGAAATATAGAGTGATATTGTGCTTTTAGCTGACGTGTGTCTCCTCACTGTTTTGAGCGATGCTCGTTCATGTCTATGTAGAGCGAGCACAAGCGCGAGCAACAGGACCCTGACTTTCGTTGACTTAATGACCACAGGTGTCGCTGTTAACAAGACATTTCTGATTCTGACAAACTGTCCCTTTAACTAAACCTGAACATCTGAATATGGAAAACGAATCAAGACCTTAATGCTTAAACCTACCGAAACAAACCAAGAGGTTTAGCCTGATGTCAAACAAGACTGCTCAAAGCAAACTCAAAGGAGATGCAGGGATTATGAGAGGATCGCAAAGTGTAGAGGCCACAAAGACTACAAAGCAACTGGGCCTCAGAGTAGGTGAATTATCACCGTCACCTGGACTGTTGGGGAGCAGCCGACCGTGACCAATGTGAGTTATACTGGTTAGAGAATTACACGAAATAATCATCAAGTGTGTGTTATGAGTACTGTGAGTTGGCATTTCTCAGAGGTGGGTCTCACTTGTCTGCTTGCTTGCTGGCACATGCCTCTAAAGTATAAGTCTGGTGATATATATTTTTCTTCTTGTTAACAAATCCCATGTGCAGAGCCAAACCAGCAATGAATGTATTTACTAATACATATTGTGTGTGTACCAAAGCCTGATATATCTTCTTCCTCTGTGCCATAAAGCTCCATTGTTGTCCAAAAACCCATTAAAAACACACCATGAGTCAACACGCATGCACATATGCTTGGAGGTGACCTTACATGTGAAGGAGGATGCATGTATGTGCCCATGTAAATTATATTACTATATCTCTGCGCCCCTCCCCCCCCTCCTTTATTTTCTATTAACTTATTTGTTTATTTAATTTATTATTATTACTTTCTTATCTTTGTATTATTATTGTTTATTTCTTTATTCTATTCTTTCTTTTTATTATTTTTATTATTATTATTTTTTATTTTTTAATTTTATTTCAATTTTAAATGCTGAAGTTGTTTTCTCTAGTGTACTTTTGTTTTCTCTAGTGTACTTAGTGTGTTTGTCTCTAAGATCAACTACTTAAAAAATTGGTTTGTAAACTATTGTAATTACGAACTGTAAATTGCATATATGAAAACAACCTCGAAAAAAGGAAAAAAATAAAGTATATAAAAAAATGAAAACACACCATGAGTCAGTGTCACTGGGCGACATGTTCCTTCATCACCATGAACACACACACTGTACTTTATTTGGACTCAATCCCAGATACACCATCTTGCTGCCACAAATACTCACCAGAACACCAACTGTGGGTTAATCTGCAGCTGAAAATAGTCCCCAAACAAATGCACTGTTTTCTCCTGTTTGAGTAATGCTTTCTGAAAGCTACAGTGCCCAGCTGTTATAGAACATTACTGAGCGTTTAAAGAGCCTATAGAAAACCATCATACCCCTTTTGAAACCCACTTTCTTTGTCTTACAGCCTGAAATCAAAATCCATTCAAAATATCTTTTTCCAGCTTTATTTACACATTTTGCCTTACAACATTCAGCTAACCAAAATTAATTAAACTTGAAAAACTAGAATAACAGACTTGGAAAAGTGATCAGTCCTGGTTTAATATTTTGCAGAGTCACCTTTTGCTTTAATTACAACCATCAGTCTGTCTGGTTACTGTATGTCTCTACCACCTTTGCATACCCAGATAATGGGGAATATTGGTCCATTCTTCCTAATTCCCAATTTTGTGGTGATCAGCAACGGACTGCTCTCTTCAAAGTCCATCCACAGATTTCCTGTGGAATTTAGGTTCACCTTCCTATCCTTAAAGGCAGGGTTGGTAAAGGTTAAATTCTCATTGTATTCCGACAGCCATCAATAAATCAAATACTCTGACGTAAAAAAAAAGAAAAAGAACATCCGGTATCTGTGGCTGTCGCAGGACTGTAATAAACCAGCCAGAATTCATTTGGACAGAATGTAATGATTGGACAAGCTACTTGTCTGCCTACCTGCGCACACTCGGTCCGTGCACTCATTGCACTGGAGTCTTCCATCAGCTGCTAGCTTGACAGTTGTGAGTACTAACAGTAGCCATGTTTGTTGCTTACATCTTTGGAGGGAGGCCTGAAGGGACGGACTTTCTCTCTAGTTTAGGGACTTTTGGAGCTAATGCTGTTAACTAATTTCATTGGAAAAGAGTTGGCAACACTGGGCCAAAGAACATACATTGATAAGAAGTGAAAGAAGTGAAATTGATCATTCCATCCCAACGTAAGCGCCCAGCAGCAGAGCTGCTTCCGCCATTTTGGACTGAAAGCGACTACCGGACTCCAGTAAAACGTCCGCCTACAAAGAGCCGTACAAAAGTAAAGCTAAATTATTTCTATTCTATTGTCATAATTTGAATGTCTCTACCAAAATTGTATCTCTTCCAAATGTACCTTAAAGGGAGATTTGTCAAGTATTTAATCCTCTTATCAACATGGGAGTGGACAAATATGCTGCTTTATACAAATGTATGTATATATTAATTATTGGAAATCAATTAACAAAAAAAAAACAATGACAGATATTGTCCAGAAACCCTCACAGGTACTTCATTTAG
Organism: Sebastes fasciatus; assembly: GCF_043250625.1. NCBI lineage: Eukaryota > Metazoa > Chordata > Actinopteri > Perciformes > Sebastidae > Sebastes > Sebastes fasciatus. The sequence continues at coordinate 41,325,221 of NC_133796.1, forward strand.
CATTCAAAATATGCTCAAATCACAACATGGCAAACTGCAGCCCAACAGGCAACAACAGCTGTCAGTGTGCTGACTTGACTATGACTTGCCCCAAACTGCATGTGATTATCATAAAGTGGGCATGTCTGTAAAGGGGAGACTCGTGGGTACCCATAGAACCCATTCACATTCACATATCTGGAGGTCAGAGGTTAAGGGACCTCTTTGAAAATGGCCATGAGTTTTTCCTCGCCAAAATAAAGTGCAAGTTTGGAGCGTTATTTAACCTCCTTCGCGACAAGCTAGTATGACATGGTTGGTACCGATGGATTCGTTAGGTTTTATAGTTTCATATGATGCCATTATCTTCACTCTTGAGTCCGCTACAACCTAAAAATTGCAAGTTGCGTTAATGTGTTAAAGAAATTAGTGGCGTTAAAACAAATATATATATAGATATATATCTATATATATATAGATATAGATATATACACTGCATATATATATATATATACACACCCATCTTCAATAAGGAACCAATGGGCTGAGAGCCATTGATAACAAACAGACTGGATCAAGTGAAAGGTAAGAAAAAGGTTTTATTTCTCTGTAGGGACCTTTTCATAATGTTGTCAGACACTTAGAATAACAATCTGAGCCTGTCAGTGGCTCAAATAAGCACTTTTAGTGGACGTACGTTGACGGTGAGGAGTTGCCCCGAGCGATTACACTGCAGCTCGTTTAGTGGCTGGCGTTTGCAGCGCACTCCCTCAATACTGGACCAGTTTCAAAAAGTGTCATCCCCATTAGTTACTTCAACACAACAACACAGGAAAATAGGGTCCAGGTCGAAAATGATGGAAGTTACCCTTTTAGGCCCCTGGGATCTTGCCCGCTTTGCGTGGTTGGTAATGTAGCTTTGGTGTGTTTGGTGACCGACTCATCTTCCTGGATAAATGAAGTTTAGGTAAAGCTTAGGAAGTGTAAATAAAAGCTGCACCCAGCATGGTGCACCTTCACCCCACCTTCAGGTGCTTGTGAATGGAGACAAAAACAGATACCCAGTGACCATATCTTTATTTCATAAAAATGTTGCGCAACAGTATAGACATACCCTCCTTACATTCTGGTAGATCAAAATGTTAACTATTTTATCACAATGTGCTATTTCTTGTAATTACCCAGAAGACCACCAGCTACAGCTGCTGTAGTAATATCAACTCTATAGCAGTACACATTAAAATATAGGAGAAAAAAACACACTGACTGTGAAATTCATCAGCCAAACCTACTGGTTACATACCGCTTACAGGAATGGCGTCATTACAAGCTTTCAATTCCAAAATGCATTTATCCCTTTGCTGTTTGACAGCATGATTCATGATAATCACAATATCTTATATTGATGCTTAACAAGGCAGAGATTAGAGAGTAAATAACAAATCAAAGCAGGTATATGTTATTAATGATGCTAACTGATCAACACCCACTGGAAGTATGGAGCAAGTAAAAAAAATCTTAATAAAGTGTGTACTTGGTGATATTTTCAGCTTGTTTCAGTCAGTCAGTGTGCACATCAGGATGTCAGAGGTCAAAGGTCATGCGGACCAATGTCTCTGACCTTCTTTAACCTCATCCACCACTTGACGGTCCTCTCCTGCCGGGTCTAAAGGAGCAGGTGCCTCCTCCCTGTCCATTCAGGGGATTGTAGTCTGAAACACACAGAAGAACTGCTACAGGACGAATCTTGTCAAATCTAAGTTTTGGCGAGAAACTTGAATAAATACAGTTCTTTGTCTTTGTTGATGACACGGGGTGTGTGTGTGTGTGTGTGTGTGTGTGTGTGAGAGAGATGCTCCACTGTGTGAAGCTTTGGATCATGGGTCTTGTCTTGTTTGTCTAGAGTGGTGCTGTTCTGTCACTGTTTATCTGATTTAATTGTGACCTGCCAAGACACTGTAGATGAAAACGAGTTTTATACTAACTCTGGTACAATACATACATCCTATGGTAACATTAATGTTTAATATTGAACAAGGTCCCTTACAAATCAAATTAATACAATACAATATGAATTCTAGGTACATTGTGCGGATGAAAGAGCATGTTTTATATTTAAAAATGAAAAAAAACAACTGTAGAAAACCCCCCCAAAAAGCAGCACATGATGAATACCTCATTAGTCTCCTATTTAAAGCTGCAGTGCGTGCCGACTGTGCTTCAGCTTGTGTCCTGTGAAGTACATACCTGCACTGCGAAGTGGCTTCTTGTCCGGCTTTGGTTTGGACCCTGTTGATGATGAGCTGGCCTCTTCAGTGGTCTGCGGTGATAAAGCATTCATCAGATACTACAGTGAGGTACTTCGACCATCTGTGTCAATGTGGTTAGCCTTGGTTCACAGCCTTTACAATCTTTTACCTAATCATTGTTTTATCTCAAGTAGTCATCTGACAGCAGCAGCAGAGACGCGTGTCACTGACAACAGTTGTGCGATCAGTTATACAAAAACACACAAGTGATCTCAGATATAGCCCTTTCACACCGAGGACTCAACCAGGGTTGAACCAGGGTTGGTTGTGTGTATGAAAGGGTTAAACCAATTGATTGACTCGCCTTTGGGACACAGGTCGAGGGGTGGATCAGACCAGGGTCGGACCGGGGTCGCTAATACCCTTTCACACCAATGAGCAGGGTTGCACCAGGGTTAACCTACCCTGGTGCAACCCTCCTTTTGTCAATTCAAACCAAGCCAGTCAACCCGGGTTGAACCCTGGTCAGGACAATTCAGATACAACCTGGGTCACACCCGGGAGCAATGCATACCAATTAGCTCAGGTGCTAGAAATGTGCGGGGGGGGGGGGGGGTTTACACCTCTGGAGGATTACAGACAGAGGAGATGATAGTGACATCATCAATTTGAGCAAAATCATAAAATGTCACAGATTGATGCATGTTTTTGGGATACAGTGTAAATATAGAACACACAGCATGTTTAGCTTTATAAAATGTTGAATATGTTGTATGTATGGAGCTGTAATGTATGCAGAAACATACAGACAACATACAGATTTACAGCATCTATTCATCAACATGAACCTTTTATCCTCTGTCTATCTACAGAACCCATTTATCATATATCAGACTACATTGTGTTATCTAATATGATAATAAAAGGCTACATTTACTAAAGGATTAGACACTTCTGAAGAAATGTATATTTCACTCACTCCACCGTCCCAGCTAAGAGTGGCTTCATATAGAAGGGATATTAAAGTTGGTCAGCTGGGCATGTAGCAACTGTTGGATAATGTAACGGTTTGTCCAAATATAACAAAATGAGATTATATTTCATTTAGTTTGCTAATTACTTGATAATGTAATGAAGTAGGACTGGGTTTGTTACTTTATAACAGAGAGAACGGGCGACAGATGGATCTTTTTGCAGATTTATTTTTGAAAGATAAAAGTTAAAAAAGGTAACGTTACAAATAGAAGATGTGTAAACAACAGATGTGCTCACAGCTGGCGGAACCGTGAGGTGGTCGGCTTATTATTAACACGGTGTGATTCTGTGTAAGTTTCAAGTTTCAAGTTTATTTGTCATATGCATTTAAAAGTACAGTGAAATGCATTTTACCCTGGCTCTCTCTCAGCCCTTAAAATCTATAAATAGTACAGTTGATAAATACTACATTAAATAAGACAATACCTGAGAATAAAATTATAAAACAACCTAAAACATCCATAAAACAATCCACAGCTCTGCATTCATTTAGTGCTCCTGTTCAGTAGTCTGACCGCCTGAGGGTAAAAACTGTCTCTGAGGCGAGAGGTCCGAGCTCTAATGCTCTGTAGGCGCTTCCCTGAAGGGAGATAAGAGAAAAGTGTATATGCTGGATGACTTGTGTCCTGCATGATACAAAGTGCTTTCTTCCTGCAGCGAGTGGTGTAAATGTCCTGTAACTGAGGTAACGGTGATCCAATCATTTTTGATGCTGTTTTCACTGTCCTCATCAGGAGTTTGTGGTCATATGATGTAATGTTGCCAAACCATACCAGTATGCATCCACTTAAGATGCTTTCTATTGTGGACCGGTAGAAGTTGATGAGGGTTTTGGTGGACATACCATGTTTCTTTAAACACCTCAAAAAGTACAGTCTCTGTTGTGCCATTTTTGTGACACAGCTGATGTGCAGGGACCAGGAGAGGGAGTCAGAGATATGGATGCCTAGGAACTTGAAGCTGTCGACAATTTGGACAGGATTGTTGTTTATATCAACAGGTGATTGAACAGTTTTAATTCTCCTTAAATCAATTATAAGCTCCTTAGTTTTCTCCGCATTCAGGGACAGAATGCGACAGGTAGCGGCGGATGTCTCTCTCATTCAGCAGCCTTGTAATGTTCGTTACACTACGTTGTCCATCACCATTCCGTCATCTACCGCATTTTTCTTCCTCACCGCGGACGGTCAGGACCAGAGCTCCCGCACCTTTATGTCTCGCCACACATACACAACCTATTCGATTGCAAATGAGGGCGCACAGTCTGTGACGCAACTGTCACAGGTCGCCGTGGCTAATAAACAAACGTAGCGACGGCAGCAGGAATGATTTCAGACAAACCGGAGGTGAATGACGAAAGAGAACAACCCGGATGTGTGGCGAGACATCGAGGTGCGGGAGCTAATGGCCGTCCGCGGTGAGGAAGGAAAAAGCGGTAGATGACGGGACGGTGACGGACAACGTAGCGTAACGTTAAACGAACATAACAAGGCTGCTGAATGAGAGAGGCATCCGCCGTTACGTTACACGGTAACACACCGTGTTAATAATAAGCCGACCACCTCACGGTACCGCCAGCTGTGAGCACATCTGTTTTTAAAGCGTGTTTGCACATCTTCTATTTGTAACGTTACCTTTTTAAACTTTTTATCTTTCAAAATAAACCTGCTAAAAGATCCATCTGTGGCCTGTTCTCTCTGTTATAAACTAACAAACCCAGTCCCACTTCATTACATTATCAAGCAAATAGCAAACTAAATGAAATATAAACTCATTTTCTTTGCACAGTCTTTGCACATTTGATCTCTGTAAGGAGGAATAAATATGGAATTTGACACAAGTTTATTTTGAGTTCAACTTCTGTTCTGAGTATTGTGGATGTGTTGGACCATGATCTCTGTGTCATGACTCTGAAAGGTGAGCTGACTGTATCGTTACATTCCTGGCAGTGAAAGCGGTAAAAAGAAGAAACGTATGTACGTATGTAATCATTTTGCTCTTCTGTGAGGATACTGAACTTATAAACTTCAAAACTATTTGAAATGTTAATGTCCTTTTAAAATGCGTTCACAATAGCGAGCGAGGCTTCGGATTAAAGGAACTGTAGTAAAAGACAAAGTTCCAGATCAAAACTCACCTGAGAAGGTTTTGCAGCTCCTTTGTAACTCTTTCCCTGTTGCATACTGTCCCATATCTCGATTTTCTGCCTCCTCTTCTCTTCTTCTTGCTGTTCACAAAATAAACCACACATTCAGTTGGTCTGAGATCGTCTTTCTTTCAAAAGATTATTTTCTATTTCACTGCTGTACCTGTTTCTGTTTCTCTCTGAAGATGTCAGCTTTGGCATCAAGCTCCTCTTGCATCTTTATCCGAGCTGCTTCCATGGCTTCTTGTCTTCTGGCCACTAACACAGAATCTTTATGAAAAAAGAAAAGAAAAAAAACAACTTTAAAAATCATGAAATTTAGCCTTCACTAATAAGCAGTGAATCGCAATGACCAAACTCTTAGCTGACAGTTAATAGACAGAATATGAAACAATAACATTTTGGATGATTAAGTCATTTATCAAGAGTTACTTATGTAGTTTGAGGACTTTTTTTTCATTATAAATTGAATATCTCTGGGTTTTGGACTGCTGGTTGGGCAAAATTCACCTTGGACTCTGGGAAACTGTGACGCATTTCTCAATGTTTTGTGACTTTAATAATTGAACAGTTGCAAAATTTGGCACAATTGTTGAATGAAAAACAAAATTCTCAAATCAATAGATCAATTCCTCACAACAGCACATGCATTTCTTGTTGCTTTCTTACAAAAGTATCAGTACAAATATTTTCTAATGATCCAGTGACGCAGCGAGTGAGCCTCTGTGATCAATATCAATTGAATTGTGCTTTTCTATTGAACTATAGAGCTCTGACATGTTCATTGAAGGGACTGTTTGTAACTTCTTACACGTATAAATCAATCCGGGTCGGTGTCCCATGCGCGCTCGTGTGTGGCTACGCTGTTCAGACTCAGACTCCAACACAAACTACAGTGAAGCACCAAAACCTCTTGGTTGTATCTAGTGAAGCCCGTCTGTTAAACAGTGTTGGCCGCGGTCGGAGGACGCGGGGGAGACCGTAGCTTTGGTCTCCAGGACCGGAGTCTCTGCTGTACTCTGCTCCTCTGCCTGCCTTCACTCACACAATGCGCTCGTTCTCGCTCGCTCAGCTCACTCCACCTCACGTGCATGCGCGCACACTCCACACTGCAGAAGAGTTAGTTTAGCTCTGAGAAATCTAGTGAATGTACAGTGGACGTTTCTGCAGAAATAAATGCATACTGTGCTCATGTACTCGTACTCGCAAAACGGCTCTGATACAACGGCACCGATACCATTTTACGGTGGTGCGCCCGACCCGCTGGGCCGGGATCCCACCTCAGCCAGCGCGCACCGGCCCTCACTTTCATTGCGGGGGTTTTGCTTGCACCCTCTGCTCTGACTCACGCGTCCGTTAGACTCCTTGGTCCGTGTTTCAAGACGGGTCAGGTGGGTTGCCGACATCGCTGCAGACCCTGCAGACCCCTGGCCCCTTTACGTGGGCTGAGCCCCAATCTGGCGGCCCAATGTGGTTGGGGCTCACTGAGGACAGTCCGCCCCGGTCGACAGTCGCACCGTGAGCAGTGGGCCGTTGTCCAATCGTACTCGGGCAGCTTGGCGGAGGTCTGCGCTCTCTGAGTGCCATTCTAGTTTCTGATTTAATTTCAGTCATTTTTATTTTATCTATCTAACGATCACAGCGCCATAAACTCTTGCAGTGTCTTGGTCGGGTTACTGGCAAGAGTAGACGTATGACCACGACTAATCATGGCACGTCGTATTCCACGATCATGCGCGAGTTCAGACGTCATCGGGGAGGCGGTTGAAGCAACTGTCAATCGTGGCGACAGAAGCGTTGTGTGTGATGCTGGCGGTCTTGTGTTGCGAAAAGAAAAAGAAAAGAAAGAAAAAAGGGTTGTGGATGAGCTCCTGGGTGGCTCAGAGAGGACGGTATGGGCTGTCCATACTTCAGTCAGTTTGGTTGTCCCACCTGACAGCAGCAAACTCGCCATCCCTCCTTCTTTTCTCCATGTTTGTTTATTAACAAGTGACCTGACTGCGACTGCGCGCTGGAGAGAGCACCTGATTGGTCAATGTAAAGGAACACGTCGTCAGAGATGTCGCACTAGGCGTGTCAAGACGAAAAATTCTAGACTTTTCCTCGGGGTGTTGTGGGGCGTCCCAGACGTGGCGTCGGTTGTCGTGTACTATGACACACTACACAAGACATGAAGATCGATTTTCGCACACGACACTCATTTATCGTTCCCGATCCCCTACGACGGCCGTGGCGGGCTATAATCAGGCTGATATCGTGTAGTCTGAACCGGGCATTAATGTTTTGAGAACTGCAACAGTTTTTCAGAAAACATGTTTAAGTAAATGAGAAAAACTGTAATAATCAGCTGATTATTCAAAATGAAATTAATTGTTACTCTTAGTTAGTTGGGCCACCAATAACTCTCTCAGTGTACATTGGAAATGGTAGTATTATTGTATTAAGATAGGTTTGGATTTTTTCCAAGTCTATGTTTTACAGGCGAGGCCACAACAATATTCACTAACAGTCTCCCCAGGTACTTTAGATAATAAAGGAATTGTTAAACAGACTGGTGCTACAATAGGTAACACCTGCCTACTGTATATCTGAAATCATGGAGCTTTCTTTTCAATATTATAAAGTATATGTTGTGTGATACAATGGAGAATATGGGATTGAGTTTGATTCCATTGACTCATATTTTACTGATCTGGGCTGGTCTCGGTACTGTGAAGTGCTGGTGCTGACCTTGCGGTGTTTGTGGGGGTGAACTGCGGGAGCTCTGGCTGGATCTCCTCTTGCTCAGGTGCTGGATGAGCAGGTACACCAGAACAGTCACAAGCAACACGTACCATCCATACTGGGACAGAATCTCTCCTACTGTGGGGGGGACAGGAGCAAACACATTATGAATCTTCTTTTAAAACAACTTGATTTAACATATGCAAGCTATACAGTATATATATACATATATATACAGAGAGAGAGAGAGAGAGAGAGAGAGACTTACAATTTAACAACCTAGATAAGGTTAAAGGTCCCATATTGTAAAAAGTGAGATTTTCAGGTCTTTTACATTATAAAGCAGGTTTAAGTGCTTTATAAATACTGTTAAACTATCAAAACGCTCAATATACGGAGAAACACACACAGCCCGTATTCAGAAATTGCGCGTTTGAAACAAGCCGTTTCTGATGTCACAAATCTACAATATTTAGACCATTTCAAAGTTTTAAACAAACATTCTAAATGTGTCTCAGTTTATTTCCTGTTGCAGTGTATGTAAATAACATCAGCTAACAGGAAGTAAACATGGACCCAAACTGTTGCCTAGCAACGCAATTTCATTGCAATTTCATTGCAATTCCATTGAAATGCACTAAAAGCGTTTCAGACAGAGGGTAAATACAGGTATATTCAACCAGACAGCATGAGGAAAATAAAGTGTTTTTTGAACATTACAGCATGTAAACATGTTCTAGTAGAAACACAAAATACAAGTATGAACCTGAAAATGAGCACGATATGGGACCTTTAATAAAAAAGAAACAGATGACAGAAAAACACAAGTTAATATTTGAGAAACTGAGATAATAACAACTGTTGAACTTATTAATGAAACAAGGAGATTTTTTGGCTCCTTCCATGATATTTACCCACATTGATGTCATATTCACCATGACAGATATTTGTTCGAGTGACTGTCCATATAAACTAGTCTCTAGATTATGGAATAATCTAAAGAATAGATTTGATTAAGACTGTAATAACCAGTTTCGCTCTGAAGATACAGTCGTGTTTCTCACAGTAACGCGTTGGTAGATAAGATGTTATGAGACTGCATGTCTCGACTAACGTTAATAACTGAGTGTAACTTTAGAACGTATATTTAGAAGAAGTGAAAGTCAATAGTTGTTCCATGTCAACATCAGCAGCAGAGCGACGCTTCCGCCATGTTGGACTGAAAGCGACTACCGGGACGTCAATATACGTCCGCCTACAACGTGTCGTACACAAGTAATACAAAAGTGTTTCTATTCTATTTGTCATGTTTACGGTCTCTATCGAAATGGCCTGTGTTGAACAATAACATATTATAAATATAATGCGCGTTTTCATTCCAAAATGGCGGAAAGCGGCTGTTGTAAAACAAATCAGCGAAGTTTCGTCAGCTAGGTTCTATCATACATCCAGCTAGTTTCTCTACTCTGTGGTGTAACACTGACAACAAACCGTGCTAGCTACTAGCATGCTCTAATGTGTCGTTACTAAAGGAACTGTAGCTCCGTTAGTTCGATCAGCAGTAGACCTAAATACAACATGTAATCAACTGGTCTAGTTGTGTTGTCATGTTACCAGAGAGGCTGATGGAGCTCAGGTCCTGGTTCTTTAGAGACGTCTTCTCCACCATAAACGGCGAGTCTTCGTCATTGACGTCTGCAATCTCCACATCATCCATTGTAGATAGTAATAAAAGCTCCCGTGTTGCGTAGCAAACGTTCTCGGCTCTTCAGTTCTCGCTACTTGTCGTCCCGAGCACTGCTTCCCCTGTCACACCGGCTCTGCTAGGACAGGACAGACTAGCTACTAGCTGCCAACATGCTACACACGCAGAGCAGCATTTTAGGATGACGTGTTGGCCTCGTGCTGCGTTTGAGGACCGTGGGAAACCACAGCACTGTGACGGGTTAAACAAATAAAGGGATTTTGCAACGTTTTATACATGCCCTTGCATAGAGTGAATGGTAACGTTATTACTGTATTTTCACTTTACTTACGGCATACAATGATTATAACCAGCTTGTAATGTATTATTTGCCTATACCTCAGGAACTTAACGACCACATAAAGCTGCAGTGGGTAGAAATGGAGCAAATAGGATTTTAAAACAAGTTATTTTTATAAAATGGTCACTATATCTTGACTGTAATGCATGAGACAGCTAATCTGAAAAAAAACATGTGCGTCTGTGTCCTCCGGTGCTCCTAGTGGCATCTGCAAGATTTCCCAGACCGGAGGAAAACAACCAATCAGAGCCGAGCTGGAGTCTGCCGTCCAGCTGCCATCCGAGAGCCAACTGTCAATCACTTGCTAACTTTAATGAAACGTCAAACTAGGCAGCACTGATCAAATATGAATCAATGTGTAAGTGACTTGGGTGTGTGTGAAAGAACAAACCAGTCCAACACGTTCTGGGTTGGGAAGATATGTTAGAGTGAAATTGTGTCATGTAAACATAGTTGTGCAAACATAGCTTTAGTATTATTGATTTGCTCTATTTCATTTTGTTTACACATATTTAGTGTTAACATTAATGTCAAGATGTTCTGTTATCAGATATTGTCAGACTGCTGGTATCAGATATTCCAACTAGTCTGCGCTGTTCAGGCAGCTGGTAGTTTTGTGGGTCACGTAAGCAACGTGGGTGTGTGTCAAAGAATAAAGCAGTCCAACACGTTCTGGGTTTTCCTCATAACTTTAGTGAACTCCCGAACACAGCCAAATCACAGCTTGCTAGTGTGAGCCACTTAGCTGCTACATTACCACCACGGAAGTTGTTTGCTAGAAAGACACATGTTCTATAACACAGCTTGTGACGGTTATGGAAAGTTAAAGTTACATCTCTTTGGTACAATTCCCGAGCCTTTGGCTGCGCAACTTTGTAGTTTGGCAGATATGTCCTATCCAATAACATGGAGGGTGCGGGACTAATGATCTATACTGCAGCCAGCCACCAGGGGGCGATCCAGATGTTTTGGTTTCACTTTTGGGGAGCTGATGTGTCGTCCATCGTTATAGCCTTTTACAGTGTTTACTCTGTATCGGATGCGACTTGAAATATAGCCTTAGTACTATATTTGTGAAAAATATTAGGCTACTTAAAGGGACTGTTTGTAACTGCTTACACGTATAAATCAATCCGGGTCGGTGCCCCATGCGCGCTCGCGTGTGGCTACTCTGTTCAGACTCAGACTCCAACACAAACTACACGGAAGCACCAAAACCTCTTGGTTGTATCTAGTGAAGCCCGTCTGTTAAACAGTGTTTGCCGCGGTCGGAGGACGCGGGGGAGACCATAGCTTTGGTCTCCAAGACCGGAGTCTCTGCTGTACTCTGCTCCTCTGCTACTCTGCTCCTCTGCCTGCCTTCACTCACACACCGTGCTCGTTCTCACTCGCTCAGCTCGCTCCACGTCATGCGCATGCATGCACACTCCACACTGCAGAAGAGTTAGTTTAGCTCTGAGAATATCTAGTGAATGTACAGTGGACATTTGTGCAGAAATAACTGCTGCAGCTCCTCCAGACCAACAGAGGTTTCCCGTGTCTTGTGAAGTGACGGGGCTCCGCAGAGAGAAACGTTATCGTCTCCGATCAAAACTCCGGTGTCTCCCCTGTTCCCTCCGGCCGCGGTCGGGAGACTGAGGCAGGAAAAGCCAACACTAGGATCAGCATTGATTCATGGAGAGACCTTCGTCTGGTCAGCTAACATTACTGCCAAGCAGCTGAAATATAGAGTGATATTGTGCTTTTAGCTGACGTGTGTCGCCTCACTGTTTTGAGCGATGCTCGTTCATGTCTATGTAGAGCGAGCACAAGCGCGAGCAACAGGACGTTGACTTTCGTTGACTTAACGGCCACAGGTGTTGCTGTTAACAAGCATTTTTGATTCTTACAAACAGTCCCTTTAATTAAAATTACTGATTTAAAAAAAAAAAAAGCAATTCTGAATATCAGAGGGTGTCCAAATTGAAGGGCACCTAGAAATCATTCTTATAAAACATCTATAGAAACTTTGATTAAATCAATAAAGTGTTACTCCACGGATTTTACACCTTAAATTCAGTTTTCTCGTCATGGATGGTAAGATTCAGCCGATGAAAACACATTTATAATGTCTCCTGTGGCTCTGGAGGAGTTTTTTGAGTCTGAAAATCACAAACATGAACTGAACATGATTGTGATGTCTATAGGGTCAGCCCTGGCTTGGAGACTGCGTAACAGAAAGCCTGCATTACAAAATGGAGAAATTACGTTTTAAAGATGTGCATTTACAGTGCCTATTATATGTATTCATCCCTTAGAGGTTTAGTGTTTTATCAACTATTGTAAAAAAGGCCATGCCTCTGTGCATGCCTCCTCCTACTAACTCCTGTTCGTGAGCATGCGCTGTACATGTGCCACCAGTGTGAATGTCTCCTCCTCCAATCACCTGTGCCCGATCATGCGCTGGGCATGTGTCACCAGTGTGCCTGCATTGAACAGGCTCCCCAATACAGCACTGAGAGTAAAACACAGTTAAGGAGAGGACAGTTGGACTTTTGGACATTCCTTTTCGTGTGCGTCCATGCAAAATACCACACAGAAACCATTGTTTGTTTACTTTATCTGCTGATATAAACAGCCGTTACCATACACTTGGACTGCATCTCTTATTCATCTACAATCACACCTGAGCACTAAATAGTGTCCTGACCCGACACCCTGAAGCGTTTGCTGCCACACCTACGGATTTATAATAACACACACATTCTCTCATACAACTATCACAGTGGATTTATTGGTTAAATGGAGATCACTGAATGTAATCAAGGGGTTTCAATTGATTTTAGAATAAATACATCTGTATCTGGAAGGTCCAACTTCTGAGCCCTTTTGCAGAAAGTGTTATTAGTGAAAATTCAGAGTTAATTAAGCCTGAGATGAGATAAACTCTGGATTATCAGTTCCAGACAGAGGGGTTCTCTGTGGTTCTCTGTAAACCTAGCCTGTTCGCTGCAGACCATTTTCATTGTAACCAGGTGGTAAAAGCCTACATAGAAATATACAAAAGCACTGTAAATGAGATTCTCTGCTGCAGCAGTCCTGCTGTGGGTTTTTAACTTTGGACAGCAGAGGGCATAGTTTCACTGTCTCTTTGAGCAGCAGCTGTCTGAGAAGGCAAAGGATGCCGAGAAAATACAGGAAGTAAACACCTCACGCTATTTCACTGAGCTTGCTCGCTGTTGCCGACGGTTGAAGATGAATGAATATTTACATATTGTTTAAGGATTATATTGCACAATACACATATCGGTTGTTTCAGTGTTATCTGATGTACTCATAAAACCACATTTGGTGTAATTGTCAAGTCTAGGATTGCCGATGCGGGTGGATCGAACATAACGTGTGCTACTGGAGCTCAGTGTGCTTAAGCTAGGCAGGAAACTAATTATGATTTCTTTTTTTTTTTCTTTTTTCTTTTTTAATTGCAAGACAAAAAACAAGACATTAACACAAGAACAAGAGGACGACAAGAACAGTGAGCACAGGCCAGTTAACACATTTCTGCCATAGTGTATATTCATATTAACAGCTATGTACAATGCATATAGTTAAAAACAGACTCTGAATATTTTTGTATTCTTTTATTTACAGTTTTCACCAACATGTAAATGAGGAAGTGTGACAGTAAATGGTCAACCTTACTACGACTCTTTCTTCATTGGCTGCAGTTTAACTTGGTGTTTGGTTAGAGTTTCTACACGCTGCATGAGAACACTACAGTGAAAAGGCAGCATTGGATGTTTTGAAGTGGTCAAGATGGCAACAAGCAACAAGTCATCTGTTGGCAGTGCTAGGAGCAGCAAGACATCAGCATCATCGGCAAGTGTAGCGCGCGTCCGGGCTAAAGCAGAAGCTGCAAAGGTGAGACATACAAAGGTGAGGCACTTCATAACTGAAATTGGCAAAAGGCTGCTAGAGAAGCAGAAAGAATAACAAGAGATGCTCAAAATCAGTTGGAAACGGCAAGAATAGACACAGACGCTACATCGAGAAGCTGATTCAGCCATAGTGGCAGCTCAGTGTTGGAAGATGCTGAAGCAATGCAGTCTGTTGTTGAAGATGGAAAATCTGAAGCAGAAAGGGTGAAAATTGAACGCACCAGTGAATATGTGCAATCACAGATTGACCTTCGGAATAATTCTCCCACACCACCCTTATCAGTCTTACGTGTTGCTCCTCCAATTCATGCAGAGTCACATGACAGCTTCACAACATGGCGTCCACCCGCGAAAGAAAATACCCAATCACAACCTATCAGCAACAAGCCAGAGTCTGAAAAAGCTGACAATAAGCACGTACCTGACCCAACTAAAGTTGCAACAAAGTCTGAAGTTAGAAGAATGAACCTCAACATGAACATTCATGCTCAGTCGTGTACTCCCCGACATGCTTCTCCAACTGGCACACCATCTTACCAGGGGCGGCCCTGGTGGAGCTGACGTCTTTAACGTCTTTTCCTAACCACTTTTCCTTGACCTTGATGGAAAACGACATGAGGTGGAAAGATGAAGAGGACAATTCAGAAGGATTTAGGAAAAGACAACCACGGTATTAAGAAGTAATGATGGCGGATGTTAGTGACGTGAGTCTGCCATGGTGAAACTACAATGTTCTTAAGATAGACTAGAAAAGGTGCTGCTCCCCCCGTGCGTTGTTAAAGACAGGAACAATTTAATGAAAAGAAGTCATAATATAGTATGTCGAAAAATTTAATGAAATAAAGTCAGAGTATAACTAGCATGTCGAAATATTTCATGAATTTTTTTTTTTAAGTTTTTGTATAGTATGTCATCAAAACTCATAGTATAGTTTATCATCAAAAATGTCATAAAAAAGTCATAGTGGAGTATGTCATAAAAAAGTCAAACAACACAGCTGATCGAGGCAGCGGTAGACCAGCAACTCCTTTGTCTTGCGAGGTGAAATTACTGTTTTTATCAAAGGAGTCTGGTGGCTTTGAAGAGAGCATGTATAACGTTTTCAGTTCCCTATTGGAAAGGGCTGTCTGACAGCAAGGTAAGCGATGAAAGTATTCTAAATATAGCGTCCACATAAACTCATTTTAGGTGAGCCCTTTTTTAGTTGGCTAAAATACATTTTGCTTCTGCCCCTGTCAAAAGAAATACATTGCTTTGCTCCCGTGTTGCTACTCCTGCCTGTTTCTCTGAAACTGGGGGTGTACCGACCGCCATCTACTGTAGTATCCACTGAGACAGCATCACATACTGCACACACAGCTCCAGTTCACAGTTCATAGTTTTTCTATCAATAATACATGTTTGCATCCACTTCAATCCAACAAGAGCATTTAACAAGACAGTAACATCTGACAACGTGACACCTCTCAGGTTTCTCTGAAACTGGGGTTGTACCGACCGCCATCTACTGTAGTAATACACTGACTATGGAGAAGTAGCTCAGACAACCCCACTGAGAAACACCCAAACTATCCCTTTAACCTCCATCTACTGTAGTTGTAAGAGCCAAAAAATGATGTATGATGACACATACAGAGGTTGGTGTAATTCACTTTTAGGAACACTAGGTGGCGCTGTGTTAATTGACTGACCCAGCCACGGGTATATAGGTAAGGAGGTGTGTTGTTGGCGTCAGGGTTTAGCCCGGAAGGGCAAAGGGTTTTTTGACCGCAGGGACACTGAATTGTTTGCCGTGTTGTTGTTGTTTGCTTGTTGCTATGGTAACCGGACATTCTTCTTTACTACCATATTACGAATAAATGAACTGTTATTGTAAAACCAACGAGCGGCCTGAGGATCAGTTTTGTACAGCACAACATGCAACTAAAGGTAAGATCTACAGCGAAAAGCGCGTCAGTCCAGGGCTAATCACCTCAGTAGCTACAGTAATAGACTTTAGCTCCTACTGTAGTAATACACTGACTATGGAGAAGTAGCTCAGACAACCCCACTGAGAAACACCCAAACTATCCCTTTAACCTCCATCTACTGTAGTAATACATTGACTATGGAGAAGTACCTCAGACAACCCCATTGAGAAACACCAAACTATCCCTTAAACCTCCATCTACTGTAGTAATACACTGACTATGGAGAAGTACCTCAGACAACCCCACTGAGAAACACCCAAACTATCCCTTTAACCTCCATCTACTGTAGTAATACATTGACTATGGAGAAGTACCTCAGACAACCCCACTGAGAAACACCCAAACTTGTTATAAGCTGGCAAGAGTAGACACAACATGCAGCACACAGAACACACAAATCAAGTTAAGGTAAATTTATTAATAACAAAAAATAAATTTTAATCCTATGCTGGGAGTGGGTAGGAGGATGGTTGAAGGGGTTCGGTGTGTCCAGTCCTGGGGAGTTGATCCTAGTGTGGACAGGCAGGGCACGAGGAGCGAATCTCCCACTCTCCTCCAGAGTTAAGCACAGGTAATGTTTGTGAGCTCAATAAAGCTACTAGAGGCAGGCAGGCAGGCAGGCAGGCAGGCAGGCAGGCAGGCAGGCAGGCAGGCAGGCAGGCAGGCAGGCAGGCAGGCAGGCAGGCAGGCAGGCAGGCAGGCAGGCAGGCAGGCAGGCAGGCAGGCAGGCAGGCAGACCTTGAACACAGGGGAAAAAAGGCAGGATTAGTCAAGGCGACAGGTAACACCAAAAAACAAGTTCCAAAAGTTAAATTGTCCGGAGGACGTCAATACCACGGAAGGTGACTGAACGATCTGGCAGATTGTGGAAGGAATCCCAGGGTTGATATACTGCAGAGATTGAACATGATTGGATGATCCTCATCAGGTGCGCGAGTCGCAACGCCCGAGAGGAGGAGGAGGAAGGAAGCCACGCCCACCTGCACTTCCACACACACAAAGACAGACGGGGAGACAACACAGGAGACAAAAGGGCAGGGAACACAGGGAGACACTGGGAAAAACTGGGTAGGAGTCTGATATTACAACACAAACTATCCCTTTAACCTCCATCTACTGTAGTAATACACTGACTATGGAGAAGTACCCCACTGAGAAACACCCAAACTATCCCTTTAAGTTTATCTCTATTTTTCATCCATCCAGCTTCTTATTTCCTGAGGTAAACGAGCATCACATACTGCACACACAGCTCCAGTTCACTGTTAAAAAAATAATTTATTGCAGCATGGAATTTGAGTTTGAAACACTGATAGTTTTCCCATCAATAATACATGTTTGCATCCACTTCAATCCAACAAGAGCATTTAACAAGACAGTAACATCTGACAACGTGACACCTCTCAGGTTTGTTCTCACACCTAAGACAGTCTGATACACAGACACACAATCACCGGTTCTCTCCACCACAGTTATGTTGACAAAATGAAATATTTGTTCACACAAAAGCGTTCTTTTCTACACTGAACAAACACTAGTTTGGTTGAATACAGAACAGAGTTTTAGAGATAATAGTGAACATACAAAACTGAAGTTGCATCCAGTAGTTTTGAATTGCTGCACAATGAATTGGAAACCTTCACTGCTGTAATGTATTTAATGAAGCCATTAAAGTCACCTCAAGGATGAACCAGAAGTGTTATGGTCACAATATTAAAAGGAAAACTCCACCCCAGAACTCTTACACACTGATAACTGAAACAGCCAGTGGTGATGCTCTGTGTTTGTTGCATTTCTAGTACAGTTTTATTGAGTGCATTTTATTTTCTTTGTAGATAATTGTGCAGTCACATCCAGATATGGAATATATATTGTATTGTGTATCGTAGAAGAAAATTTATCAGCGATCTAAAGCAACAGTTTGTTATTTGGGGAGGGCACTGACACCATACCAAAAGGCAAAAGGTTTCTTTCTAGAGATGCACTAAAGTTCAATAGTTTTTCAAGGAGAAATTAATTGTGGAAAAGGTGTAATTTCTGCGCCGCCCGGGACGTGACATGGACGAAATGTTTTAGGTAGTGCTGTCGATCGATTCAAATATTTAATCCCGATTAATCACACATTTTTTGTCTGGTCAAAATGTACCTCAAAGAGAGATTTTGTCAAGTATTTAATACTGAAATATGTTTCCTTTATGCATATATATATATATATATATATATATATGCTAAATATATATATATGCATATATATATATATATATATATATTTAGCATAAAATATGCTAAATATTTATGCATAAAAAATATGCTCCAATCATAACATGTCAAACTGCAGCCCAACGGCAACAACAGCTGGCAGTGTGTCAGTGTGCTGACTTGACTATGACTTGCCCCAAACTGCATGTGATTATCATAAAGTGGGCATGTCTGTAAAGGGGAGACTCGTGGGTACCCATAGAACCCATTTACATTCACATATCTGGAGGTCAGAGGTCAAGGGACCTCTTTGAAAATGGCCATGACAGTTCTTCCTCGCCAACATTTAGCGTTAGTTTGGAGCGTTATTTGTGACGCCCGTATCTTCACTGTAGCTTTAAACTGAGCCGCTACAACCTCTGAAAGTTTGATTGCGTTAAAGAGACTATTTGTAACTTTCAGAAATGCTTGTTAACAGCGACACCTGTGGCCGTTAAGTCAACGGAAGTCAGCGTCGGGCTCGCGCTTGCTCGCTTTACATAAACATGAACGAGCATCGCTCAAAACAGTGAGGAGACACACGTCAGCTAAAAGCATAATATCACTCTATATTTCAGCTGCTTGGCAGTAATATTAGCTGACCAGACGAAGGTCTCTCCATGAATCACTGCTGGTCCTAGTGTTGGCTTTGAGGCTGAAGCAGGAAGAGAAACGTTATCGCCTCCGACCGCAGCTGGAGAGAGACACCGGCACCCGGTTGGAGACGGTAACGTTTCTCTTCCTGCTTCAGCCCCGCTGCAGGAAGAGAAACGTTACCGTCTCCGACTGGGTGCCGGTGAAAACGTTTCTCTCTGCGGAGCCCCGTCACTTCACAAGACACGGGAAACCTCTGTTGGTCTGGAGGAGCTGCAGCAGTTATTTCTGCACAAACGTCCACTGTACATTCACTAGATATTCTCAGAGCTAAACTAACTCTTCTGAGTACTCTTCTGAGTACTCTTCTGAGTACTCTTCTGAGTACTCTTCGGAGTGCGCGCGCATGCACATCTAGTGGTGGAGCGAGACAGCGAGAACGCGCGCGTGAAGGCAAGCAGGCAGCGGAGCAGACACTTCAGCCACACGCGAGCGCGCATGTGTCCCGACCCGGTACATTTATACGCTTAAAAAGTTACAAACAGTCCCTTTAATGAGTTAAAGAAATTAGTGGTATTAAAAGGAATTTTGCATTAACATCGCGTTAACGATGACGTTGCCCTAGTTTTAGAGCATGCACACTTTAGTAAGACAAACAAGCTTTTCTAAAGCACATTTCAGTGCTCAGTTAACTGCGGTCGAGACAGCCGCCGTTTGGATTTTGATAAAGAACGAAGAAAGAGTTGCATTTCAGCAATCATTTCTCACATTATATCGCAAGTCATTCATTCAACATTCATAATTTCCTCATATTTGAACTAACAGCAAACCTCTTATGCCCGGTTCAGACTACAGGATATCAGCCCGATTATAGCCCGACACGGCCGTCGTAGGGGATCGGGAACGATAAATGAGCGATGAGTTGTGTGCGAAAATCAATCCTCTTATCTTGTGTAGTGTGTCATAGTACACGACAACCGACGCCACGTCTGGGACACCCCACGACACCCCGAGGAAAAGTCTAGCCTGTCAGAATTTTTCATCTTGACACGCCTAGTGTGACATCTCCAACGACATGTTTCTTTGCGTTGACCAATCAGGTGCTCTCTCCAGCGCGCAGTCGCAGTCAGGTCACTTGGTAATAAACAAACATGAAGAAAAGGAGGAGGGATGCCAGTTTGCTGCTGTCAGGTGAGACAACCAAACTGACTGAAGCATGGACAGCCCATACCGTCCTCTCTGTGCCACCCAGGAGCGCATCCACAACCCTTTTTTTTTCTTTTCTTTCTGTTTTTGCAAGACCTGGTTCTGACACACCAGACCGCCATCATCACACACAACGCTTCTGTCGCCATGATTGACAGTTGCTTCAACCGCCTCCCCGATGACGTCTGAACTCACGCACGATCGTGGAATACGACGTGCTGTGATTGGTCGTGGTCATACGTGTAGACTTGCCAGTCACCCGACCAAGACACTGCAAGAGTTTATGGCGCTGTGATCGTTAGATCTGACATGGTGACCGTCGTCAAAGACTAAAATATTTTGGAGTCTGATCCCGGCATTAGGGAACTTATTTTATGAGAGTTCAAATATGAGGAAATTATGAATATGTTAAATGCATTTTTAGGTGACTTTCCCTGTACAGTACTGCACAGTGAAACTACTTATGGTCATAATCAGGAACATTTTCAGCAGAAATCCTTTGTGGTTCTCAATAATTTTTTTTATGCATTTCACACATAATCCCTTTCTTTTGGCATACGATTTTCATAAAAAAACATACAGAAACAAATGTTTTATCTGCTCAAAATTAGCTTGAATGTGTTGTCTTGGATTTGGTTCAGCCAAATTCTCTCGCCCCTCCCTAACCGCGACGTAACAGGCAAGACTCTGAGGTTGCTCTTGAAAAACTTTAGCAGCTACATAAAGTGCAATACACACCAGCTGTGTTGCATCAGGCCAATTGACAGGAAAACACAAGATGTACAGTAGCTGAGAGGGGCCAAATCAGGGAGTGTTGCTTTTCTGGAACCTTGATGCTCGTCAGTGCTGGGAAATAGACCAGTAATATATCCCGATAGCTGACAATTTGTGGCCTTACATAGAACCCGATATGTACTGCGGTGTTTTGATGTGTGTCACACAATGCTGGGGTGGGTTGCTGCTGTTTTTTTTGTTTTTGTTATTTTTCTAACAGAGTAAAATTACTTCGGCACACCTACTGTATGTGCACACAATACAGTTCAGGGATGCTCTCAAGGGGGTTGCATAAATGTATTCTGGAAAATGTAGGAAACGAGTTACTGAAGTAGATGACGCAAGTTGAGGTTCATTTTGCACACCAGAGGTCTGTACTACGAAGCCAGTTCAACATCCCCAGGGTATCTTCTCCTTATCTGGCTTGGACAAGGACAAGTCTACAGACTGCAGACAGACAGGCAGAGCGGCACATTTAACCAAATAACAAGGAAGAGCAAACTATATTAAACAAATACGAAGAAGTTAAACACTTAATACAGACTAAAATTAACCCAGTTGAAGTTGCTAAATGCAGAAAGAACAGCTGGCAGAAGAAAAAACTCCCGATGTGTGAATGCGTAAATTAACAGAGTTATTTATTTAACGAAATATTCAAAAGTCAGTTATAGTCGTCTAGCTATAAATAGCTTTTAGTGGCGTAGTGGATGAATGGATTACACTTCATTATACTCATTTAGAAAAAAGTGGCCTGTGTGAGTATTTCAACCTTCTTCCAGCTGCGTCCCCGTCTCCGGCGGTGTGAAACGGACTTGTAACGAAATAAAAAAAATAAATATAAAAACATAATTCAAAGCGGTAAGCACCTACAGCATACAGTCAGCTGTCCTTCCTGCATCTGTCAGTTTAAACTGTGTTGTTTTTAGTCTGGATTATGACTCTAACTTCTTCATTTGTGTAATATGATCATACGATCTGCGCACCAAGCTCTGATTGGCCAGTAGAAGGTGCTTTTATACGAGTTGATCTCTTATCTGGAACATAATCTGCTCCGGAGCAGGTTAGCTGTTCAGCATAAGTTATCATGGTGATCTACCCCGGTAAGAAGTGATCCACCTTCGTAGGATGGGAAACCCTGAAGGGTTAACCCTGAAGTTACCTCGCTATAACGCCAAATCCTGCTTCGTAGTACAGGCCTCTCTCTGGGTTGTGTATGAAATCACTCCCTCGTTCACTACTCCCTCCGTTGTAGACACTCAATAGTTCACTCTCTTGTGAGCAGTATTTCTGACATTTTGTGTCATCACCGACAGGTGTGACGCTGCACAACTGTAAGGTTTGCATCTATAAGAAGCGGGACATTGCATTGTGGTATTGTTAGAAAAAAAGTGCACAAAAGTGTCATGGACAAAAATCTTTTAGGGAATGATTTAGTGAATACATTTCAGACAAATAAAATGTCGGAGGGTCAATACAGAGCAGTACATAATGAACAGAGAGAAACTGGACACAGTTATCAGAGTAGTTGCTTGAACTTGTTCAAGATCACAGACTAATAATGTAAAACTCTGTTGAGGGTGGACTTTTCCTTTAACGTCACTGCTCGTTTAGTGTTTCTACCATGTGTCTACTGTACACCAGGTCAGCCTTTTGACATCAGGCTCGGTTCTTCTATCTAACACATTCTACGTACAGCATTGATCCTGTCTGGACGTACAGAGGTCATGTGCGGCGGTCAGCTCAGATTGAAATGGGGCAGGTGAGGATGCGATCCTCCAGCAGGACGCTGAGCACGAGGAACACAAAGTACAGTACGAACATGGTGAGGCCCAACTTTCGACTCATCTTCCAGCGGCAGACGGCGATGGAGATGATGACGAAGAGGAGCATGAGGAAGAGCAGCACAATGGCGCAGAAGAGGCCGTTGGAGCTGACGGTTACCGGCTCGCCGTTGTGTAACAGAGTGTATATGAGCCACGGGACCGGCAGACTAAAACCAAAGAGGACAGACGGGTTTCTGTCAAGGTCACAGTTCACATACAGTACTCTATCTATCTCACCACTGCTATTTAGATAGCAGTGGAAGGTAAGTATTGTAGTTAAGTATCATTCTGAGGTACTTGTACTTTACTTGAGTAATTCTATTTTATGTTACTTTGTACAAGTACTACACAATATCTATATGACTGCTATAGGTACTTCTCAAATTAAGAATCTACATTAAAAACATGCGTTAAGCATATAAAACACAACACACTGTTAATTATCATTCGTCCTAAAATGTTTCGGCTTGTTACGCTTCCAACATCTGGTTGTGGCCCCTGGTCATGTCTATGAGTTGTTAGCGGCGCCATCACAAAGAGATTTCGCCTCTAAATGTTAAATTTTTTTTTAAATAACTTGAGGCCAGAAGAGATACAATTATAGTTCATTTTAACTGTTGAAATTAGAGGGGAAAAAAGCAAACTATTGTAGCAGAGAACTTAGTTTCTTCCTTTCTTCTCTCCCATAAATCATCAGATTAATTTGATATCTTTGAAGGGGCCTGACCCCGAGGTTGGGAACCACTGGACTAAACTAACTACATATAAAGAAGCTAAAACTAGCTCCACCTTGAGCAGCGACAGCAATACAATTCTGCTTCTAGGAAACACTGAGGGGGTAAAAAGGGGAAAGCTCTCCGGGGCCATGTTCATACTAAATATGAGCAGTGAAAAACAAATTTTATTTTGAACCAAAATATTCACCATTACTCATTATAAACAATGTATTTATTGTTGCTTTAGTAAAATGTAGACGGTTTCATAATGAACACCACCTCTCCTGAAAATGTTATGAGTCTTTTTTTTTATTTTGTACACAACCATTGCGGAAAAACAAAAATACCAGCCATATGAACTGAGACATTTACTGACCTTAACTAACTATTAGTATATTTATATATTTATAAAGCAGATTTGGGGAGGTCCCATTCACTAGACCTTTTTGATACTTTATTTTAAGTACACCTTAGTGATAATGCTTACATGTTTTGACTTTGGTAGGATTTTGAATGAAGACTTACTTGTTATAGAGTATTCTTGTACTGCATTTAGACAAAGCGGCTCAATTAAATTCTGAACTGGGAAACTTTAGATTTTGTGAAAATTATGACCTCTATGCCGAACTTCAACTTTTTGGCGTTCCTCAGGGTTCAATTTAAGGCCCCATATAGTTTTTTTTTGTGCATGCATGCATGTAAAATGCAAAAAGATATTTCTCTCCATTTTGTTTCTTTAACGGTCTTGTTGGATGTCATAGAAGTTTCTGAAGATAAAGTAAAATAAACATTGTCTTTTAACCTCTCAAGTGACTTTACACTCAAAGTATTAATGCCATAATTGACTCTGTGTTACATTTTGATGCACAGGTAAAAAAAAGTGCTTTAGTAATGTTTTTTCAAATAAGAAATCCAAAAGCATGAAATTCTCTTTGGGTTACAGCTGGTACAGAAAGTTGTAATGCAGTCACTCACCCTACAGTGATGTCGAAGATGTTACTGCCCACTGAGCTGGACACGGCCATGTCCCCCAGACCTTTCCGGGCCACGATCACACTGGTGATCAGGTCAGGGATCGAAGTTCCGGCCGCCAGGATGGTCAGGCCCATGATTTCCTCCGAGATGCCAACAGTCTCACCTAACTGTAAAACAAGAAACAGGTGTCAGTGCCCATTCCAGCAAAGCAGGTTAACTCTTAAGCCTATAGTATATGCAGTATGCCTTTATTTTCTTTTACAAATTTACAAATTATTTTTGAACATTAATAAATGAGTGAAAAATAAATAGTCCATAGATTGTCTTGTCAATACTGTGAGGTTGGCAAACAATCAGCAGAGACTCCAGAAAGTCCATAAGCTGATGTTTTTACACTTTGTTTTTCTGTTCCAGAGCCAGGCTAGCTGTTTCCCCCTGTTTCCAGTCTTTATGCTAAGCTAAGCTAACTGGCTGCATCTTTAACGAGAGAAACGTTATCGTCTCCGACCAAAACTCCGGTGTCTCCCCTGTTCCCTCCGGCCGCGGTCGGGAGGCTGAGGCAGGAAAAGCCAACACTAGGATCAGCATTGATTCATGGAGAGACCTTCGTCTGGTCAGCTAACATTACTGCCAAGCAGCTGAAATATAGAGTGATATTGTGCTTTTAGCTGACGTGTGTCGCCTCACTGTTTTGAGCGATGCTCCTTCATGTCTATGTAGGGCGAGCACAAGCGCGAGACCGACGCTGACTTTCGTTGACTTAACGGCCACAGGTGTCGCTGTAAACAAGACATTTCGGATTCGTACAAACTGTCCCTTTAATACAAGTGTCTGGGACGTTAGTTTGACCGGGGTAATGGAAGTTCTCATTAACCATTTGTATTGTAATAGTTTCATTCTCGTATTGATTGATTGTTTTGATGCTTTTAAACATGCAGTTTCCCAATCAGTCCTGTGTATGTCCTCTTGAATATCCAGTCTCCATGCCTCCAGCCTGTCAATCGTAGACTCCTTATCTTATGACATCAAAGCTACGTGGAATAAAGAAATCTGACTCCTCTCATTTAGATTTAGATTGTGTGAGGTTTTCAAGATGTGATTATGCTAATGGTAAAACACAACTCAAATTCAACAAAAGAACACACTGTGCACCGAAGCAGCACCTCAAAACTTTTAAGACCGACCTGTTATGTTTACAATACCACTTAAAAGTACCATTCACATCTGGACAGACGCAAGACATTTTCCATAACACAATTGTCTCAGTGTTTTTTAAATTCCTGTAAACATGACTCGTGTGAAGTGTCAACCAACCTGATGAGCCCACCACACCATCAGGTAGGAGAAAACTCCGATCCACATGATGGAGCCGAAAAATGTGCCGACAAAATACCGTCTGGACGCCTGAAAAACACAAAAGTGGATCAGAGAAACTGCCACAGAACATTAGGAACTATAAAGGTCTGGAAACAGATATCCCGCTGAATAAATGGTGCTCTTTAGTAAAACATGTTAAACTGATTTGTACGTTTGTGATAACATCTGTTATTTAAAAAAAATAACTGACAGTTTATACCTTTTTCTTTCAGCTTCTCCAAACACACAACAACTTCAGTAATATGAACAAATACACTCAAAATACTTGAAAATAATACAATTCAAATACCAAAATCAGTTCATTTCAAATATTCATTGATTCATCTAGAAGCATGTAAGTCTATTGCACATAAACAACAAATAACATGAACATTATTTTAATGGATCTATTACATTTTATTTGTAGGAAGGAAAATTGAGTTTTGATACTAGGGCTGCACAATATATTGTTCTTTTAATCGTCAACTTGTGTGATTAACACTTTGCAACAGACTGATATTGCACTTTTGAGTTAGTTGTAAGAGTATCAGTAGAAAATTGCACTTTATTTGGTGCCTTTTGCGTTCAGTTTAATGTGTTCAATAAAAGAATGTTGGAAATAATTTCCTCTCATTTTTTTTATTCAACAAGCAACTGATTGTATTTTAGCAGTTCAGCAGAAAGGCAGAACTGAGTACGCTTTCAAATCCGTGGAATCATTGCGATAAATAAACTAAGTAATCACATATTTTTCTCATATCCTGCAGCCATAGATATAAATGAGAACTGTCGATGCATGTAAATGATAAATGGACTTGCATTTATATAGCACTTTTCTAGTCTTCTGACCACTCAAAGCTCTTTACACTACATGTCAGCATTCACCCATTCACTCATACACTGATGGCAGAGGCTGCTAAGGTGCCAACTTTGCCAATCAGGATCTAATCTAAATACTCATTCACACGCCGATGGCTATGCCTTCAGGAGCAATTTGGGGTTCAGTGTCTTGCTCAAGGACACATCGACATGTGACCAGGGGATCAAACCACCGACCTTCCGATTGGTGGATAACCTGCTCTACCCTCTGAGCCACAGCCGCCCCTGGTCTTTGGATGTGTATATTAACAGACAGGCTGAATCCGGCATGTTAGAAACATCAACTTCTTCATGTCTGCTGATTATTGCCAGTCCTAAAACCAGCTTATAGGCACATAGAACAAAATACTCCACTTCAAGTAAAAGTCCTGCATTCAAAACCTCACTCAAGTAAAAGTGTTTTTTAGCAAAAATGTACTTTAAGTATGAAAAGTAAAAGTATTGATTGGGCAGTAAAGTGTTTACTATTATATATATGATGTTTCTGGATTAATATGACTGTAGCTTTGATGTGCATGTTTCACTTTACTGCTGTAGATGAATCCTCCTTTATATACTGTTGGCTAGTTTAATCTACAGCAATGCATCATGGTCTATAAGATCGTCATATGTTTGTAAACGCCGCTGTCCTGTGAGAACCACGCATCTCTAAAAAGTCAAATAAACAGCCTGTTTTCAGCTTTGTGACGATCCATTTTCCAGCTGATCCAATAAGCTTTTTAAAGAGTTTATTTAGCTGAAGGAGGAGGAGGAGGAGGAGGAGGAGGAGGAGGAGGAGGAGGATTAAAGGAACACTTCATCCTTCAGTTTACCACAAACATTCAACATCAACACATCTGGAGATACGTGGTTTCCACGGGACTGGAAGGGGATGAAAAACGAATCTAAAAAGTAACTAAAGCTGTCAGACAAATGTAATGAAGTAAAAAAGTACAATATTTCCCTCTGAGATGTAGTCGAGTAGAAGTACACTCAAGTACAAGTACCTTGAGTTTGGTTGGTACTCACCAGGTTGCGGACGTCAGGCAGCGTGAGCCACAGCGGGAACACGATGGGCAGCAGGAACAGGTAGGTGGCCTGCTTACGTCTGCTTTCAGGCCACTTTAAAGACAACGGTTCATTCTCCTCCTCCTCTTCCTCCTTTTCCTCTTCCTCCTTGTTTCCATCATCATCATCATCGTCATCACCTTCACTCTCACCGGAGTCGCCGCTGTCCTCGTCTCCCTCGTCCTCGGCGCTGCCGTCCGAGCCCTCTGATCCCCCCGCTGCTGCCTGCAGGAGAGAGCACACAAGTGAAACAAAGAGTTCTCAAACCTTCTTCTGTCAGGCCAAAACTGATTTCATTATTATCAACCATACTGGGAGAAGTAGCCATGAGGGCTGTCAGTCCATTCAAATATTTAATCGTGATTAATCGCAAATTTGTGTCAAGTATTTAATACTCTTATCAACATGGACACATATTCTTGCTTTATGCAAATGTATTTATATATTTTAAACCCTCACAGGTACTGCATTTAGCATAAAACAATATGCTCAAATCATAACATGGCAAACTGCAGCCCAACAGGCAACAACAGCTGTCAGTGTGTCAGTGTGCTGACTTGACTATGACTTGCCCCCAAACTGCATGTGATTATCATAAAGTGGGCATGTCTGTAAAGGGGAGACTCGTGGGTACCCATAGAACCCATTTACATTCACTGATCTGGAGGTCAAAGGTCAAGGGACCCCTTTGAAAATGGACATGACAGTTTTTCCTTGCCATATTTAGTGTAAGTTTGTAGCGTTATTTAACCTCCTTCATGACAAGCTAGTATGACATGGTTGGTACCGATGGATTCATCAGGTTTTATAGTTTACTATGATACCAGTATCTTCACTCTACCGTAAGTTAGCAAGTTGCGTTAATGCGTTAAAGAAATTAGTGTCATTAAACGGAATTTGCGTTAACGCGTTATGGCATTAACTTTGACAGAAATGATATTATCAAAAACATGAAGTGCATGTTTGTTTCTGTCTCTGCTGTGCAGAAGAAAAAGGTTTTTATAGGCTGACCTGCTATACTGACACTGAACTCCACAGCTTCTTCATATTTTGGATTTAACTGATGTGTTAGCTTGATGACAATCACCTGTTTTGTGTTTTTTTTCCCACCGTTAAACATCTGTCCATCATGTCCTTTAGATTTCGTCTTACTTCTGAATAACCTGAAACTTGATAGCCTCGCTAATATCTGAGCACCTTTTTCATAGCAAAACCTTTTGACTCTTCACAGCAAGAGGAACTAATAACTAATCGAGTTCAAGCTTCTCAAATGTGAGGGTTTGCTGCCTCTCCCCTTAATTATATTAATAATTATATTAGTATTCATTTTGAAGTTTGCTCTATTGAATGGACAAAAAGAAGCATCCTGAATATGTCACTTTGTAATGTCATTTCTCACCAAACACTCGATTAATGGAGGAAACAATCAGCTAGGGTTAGGGTTGCCAGCTGCCTGCCTGCCTACATATCTATCTATCTATCTATCTATCTATCTACCTACCTACCTACCTACCTATCTATCTATCTATCTATCTATCTATCTATCTATCTATCTATCTATCTATCTATCAAAGAGGACACTGTCACTGACAGCATATAGAACATAGTTCTCCATATTAATAATTTACATCATGTGCTATTTAAATATGTTCATAAATACTTGAAGTAAAACATGTCAAATGATAAATGTCTGTGCTGGTGATTCTACTTCAGATGCTCTTCAGGTAGTTAGAGCTCTTTAGCTGAGCCCGTTCTGAGAGCTGATTAGAGACCGGACCATTTCAAGGAAGGATTAGCAGGAAGCAGAGCTGCCTCTGTGGGGGGGGGGGCTCAGCTTCATGTAGGGGTAATGAGTCGATGATATTGGATCATTGAATCGATATATATCAATCCACATCCCTACTCTTTTCTGCTCTCTCACTTCAGGTTCTCTGGGTGGCACTGTACATTTATTTCTAATTAATGAAACATTATTTTAAAGTTTTCTGAATCTTCTCTTTTGATTTACAGAATTTGATTTTACAGGGCAAACATTTCCAGAGGAATTAAATATTCAGATGAAGGCTGTGATGTGTGTAAATAATAAAATGCTTATTTAACTATAGCAAGTTTGTCTTTAAGCTTTTGGGGCGTTAACTATAGTACTGTAATAATAATGGTCCAAACTATAGTTTTAAATGACGAACCTTCAAATGTTCTTGGGGGAGGATCCCCAAACCCAAAATCTCCTTGTATCTCGTATTCACTGTAGAAATTCAGAATGTAATAATGATGGCTGATAGCGGCCACTTCCCACTTCTTCATGCAGTCTGGAGCAACATTAACCTTCACATGCTCAGCAATACCGCCAGTTGCATTTCCAGTTGCAGTTAACATCAATAAGCATGGAGCTTGTCAGGAGGGTACAGCTGCTGTTGGATCTTTATCTCATGACATCTTACTTTAACATGGCATATGTAGTTAGTGGCTTCGAAACTAGAGAATCAAAATGATTTCCAAAGTCTCAACTTAAAGGAACTGTTTGTAACTTTCAGAAATGTCTTGTTAACAGCGACACCTGTGGCCGTTAAGTCAACTAAAGTCAGCGTCCTGTTGCTCTCGCTTGTGCTCGCTCTACATAGACCTGAACGAGCATCGCTCAAAACAGAGAGGCGACACACGTCAGCTAAAAGCACAATATCACTCTATATTTCAGCTGCTGACGAAGGTCTCTCCATGAATCAATGCTGATATTGTGTTGGCTTTTCCTGCCTCAGCGCAGGCTGAGGCAGCGGGGCTCAGCAGTGTGTCTCCCTGCTCTCTCCGCCCGCAGCCGGAGAGAGCAGGGAGACACCGGCACCCGGTCGGTAACGAGTCAACAACGTTTCTCTCTGCGGAGCCCCGTCACTTCACAAGACACGGGAAACCTCTGTTGGTCTGGAGGAGCTGCAGCAATTATTTCTGCACAAACGTCCACTGTACATTCACTAGATATTCTCAGAGCTAAACTAACTCTTCTGCAGTGTGGAGTGAGCGCGCGTTCACATCTAGAGGTGGAGCGAGTACGCGAGAACGCGCGCGCTGTCTGAGTGAAGGTAAGCAGGCAGAGGAGACGAGGCTTCAGCCACACGTGAGCGCGCATATGCGAGCGAGCATGTGTCCCGACCCGGTACATTTATACGCTTAAAAAGTTACAAACAGTCCCTTTAAAACAGATCTTCGTGAATAAAAGCTTCCGTTTTCAGTATTTCTGTAATCGGGTTGAAATCATTTCTGCGTACTTTTGACTCGCCTGGCTGGTCGGCCGTCTTCCCGCTCATCTCCTTTGTCTGTTGAGGCTGTGAGGTGGACGGCTCGGCTGCAGCGCCCCCTGGTGCGCCGGCAGCAGCAGCACTGGCCGGCTCAGTTGGCTTTTCATCAACATCTGGAGAAAGAAGAAGAAGACACAAAATGACAGGGATATTTATACATATTATATGTATACTGCATCTCACCACCACATATATACTGGAAAAACAAAGTTTGGAAACTTGTGTTTGGTGGATTATTTCTCTGTTGTTACAATGCTAATGGTCATTGTATTTTACATCGTTGGAAAGCCTGTTTATTTACCTTCGCAATGATGTCACACTTGTAAGGATCATGCATTTGTGGGATGAGCAGCACAGCTGATTATGTAGGTAGCGCCCAAGAAATATTTGCCAAAATGCTCTGTCAATGGTGAACAGTGTATTCTCCTGTTGGTGTTGACTCTTGTTTTGAGTTGTTTGGTGGATTGGATGATTGAACTCTCTATCAGTAACAAGGAACAAACAAGACATATTGACTATTTTACACTTTATTCATTTAATACACCGTCAGGAGCCTCAGTAGCGGTGTAAGATCCATACGCAGCCACAACAGCCTGGCACCTCCTCCTCATGCTGGTCACCAACGTGGTCACACGTTGCTGTGGGATGGCGTTCCATTCCTCAACCAGGATTCGTTGCAGGTCAGCCAGCGTGGATGTGTTGGTCACTCTAACACGTACAGCACGCCCAAGTTGATCCCACATGTTGAATTGGGTTGAGGTCTGGACTCTTGGCAGGCCGTTCCATTCTCTCTACTCCCACATTGTGGAGGTAGTCTGTGATAACCCTGGCTCTGTGGGGGCAAGCGTTGTCATCTTGGAGGATGAAGTTAGATGCCAGATTGTGGAGATATGGGATCGCCACTGGCTGCAGAATCTCGTCCGGATATCTCACTGCATTGAGATGGCCTTCAATGATGACAAGCCTTGTTTTGCCAGTGAGGAAGATGCCGCCCCACACCATGACACAGCCCCCACCAAAAGCTGTTACTCCATCGGTGCAACAATCACCATAGCGTTCTCCACGTCGTCTCCATACTTTGACCCTGCCGTCCAACTTTCGCAGACAGAACCTGGACTCATCACTGAACATGACATTCCCCCACATGTTCAGGTTCCATTGTCTGTGTTGTCGACACCAGCGCAAACAGGCCTGATGGTGAAGGGCAGTCATTGCAGGCTTCCTGGTAGCCTTATGAGAATACAGGTTAAGAGCATTTTGGCAAATTTTTCTTGGGCGTTACCCACATAATCAGCTGTGCTGCTCATCTCACAAATGCATGATCCTTACAAGTTGGACATCATTGCGAAGGTAAAGAAACAGGCTTTCCAACGATGTAAAATACAATGCCAATTAGCATTGTAACAACAGAGAAATAATCCACCAAACACAAATTTCCAAACTTTGTTTTTCCAGTTTATATACACAGCATGCAGATATACTGTATATAGACGACTCCAACACTCCAAGTAAGTTGTTCCGTCACCTTTTTTCTTGTCTGGTTACCCCAAAAACACCTGTCTGTCTTAACTTTTAACATGTAGATGATGTAACACTGCTCACACACACACCTTATAATCCTCTGAAGGTGTTGGCACTCGTCTAACAGAAAGTGCTTTTTATTTCCAACTTTGAGACAAAACAAACCACATTTTAAATATTGAAGCTGACAAAATGATGATGCTTTATGGGCCGGTATGAAGTGCCTGTGGGAGTGTTTGGAAATAAACATGCTGTAGTAATGGAGGAAAAGGGATTCACATCTGGTCCCATCTGCATGTTAATCCTCAGGCTGATTGATTCAAGCTCGTTGAGTCCTCTTCAGACTCCCTGCAGCCCCACTTTGCTCTGCACCTCAGACTCCGAAGCACCTCATTATTCCACACTGTGACGCACAAACACACAGACTGAGAGGCTCCGCTGATTGTGGAGAACAACCTCCTTCAACCCCCAAACCATCTCTGATCATCGATAGACAGCCGACCATTTATATGAGTGCTGCACCTCCAGCATACAAACTTCTAAATAAAAACGGAATCGAAAAAATACCAACAGTCACAAAATATTACTACAATATTAAGAAGGAACAGAACATTGCCGGTTTGTTTTTATTTGCCTTTTTTAGATGAGAAAATCATTATATAAGATGAGTTTAGCTTAAGACAAAGACTGGAAGCAGGGGGAAACTGCTAGCCCACCTCTGTCAAAAATTAAAGTAATAATCTCTGAAGTTTTCATTTAAATAAATGTCTTTTAAATCACTATCTATCGTCGAATGAGGTAACCCATTGGTTACTGAGTCAATGGCCCACTGATGTTAGTCCTTGCATTGGCAGTATTACGAACTGAGTGTCTGTGGCGACATTCCCGGGAAAAATCACAAGTGGCGACACTGTTTATATCTCTGGGGAGTGAGATCCAGAAACACAACTGCAATTATTGCTTATCAGTATTGTAACTTTAAAGCTAGGGTTGGTAATCTAAAGAAACCAGCAAGAGTACACTAGATTTACAAAATGATCGAACCTAAAAAACAGCCCAGTGTTGCCAACTCTTCTCCAATGAAAGTAGCTAGCAGCACTAGCTAAGTCCCTAAATCTAGAGAGAACATCACCAAGTCATCAACACTGACAGTCCGTCCCTTCAGGCCTCCCTCCAAAGACACTCCCCCAACATTATCATTAGGTAGGTAGACAGGTAGGTAGTCAGTCCGTCCCTTCAGGTCTCTCTCCAAAGACACTCCCCCAACATTATCATTAGGTAGGTAGACAGGTAGGTAGTCAGGTAGGTAGACAGGTAGGTAGACAGTCCGTCCCTTCAGGGCTCCCTCCAAAGACACTCCCCCAACATTATCATTAGGTAGGTAGACAGGTAGGTAGACAGGTAGATAGACAGGTAGGTAGACAGTCCGTCCCTTCAGGCCTCCCTCCAAAGACACTCCCCCAACATTATCATTAGGTAGGTAGACAGGTAGGTAGACAGTCCGTCCCTTCAGGTCTCTCTCCAAAGACACTCCCCCAACATTATCATTAGGTAGGTAGACAGGTAGATAGTCAGGTAGGTAGACAGGTAGGTAGACAGGTAGGTAGACAGTCCGTCCCTTCTGGGCTCCCTCCAAAGACACTCCCCCAACATTATCATTAGGTAGGTAGACAGGTAGGTAGACAGTCCGTCCCTTCAGGCCTCTCTCCAAAGACACTCCCCCAACATTATCATTAGGTAGGTAGACAGGTAGGTAGACAGTCCGTCCCTTCAGGGCTCCCTCCAAAGACACTCCCCCAACATTATCATTAGGTAGGTAGACAGGTAGGTAGACAGTCCGTCCCCTCAGGGCTCCCTCCAAAGACACTGCCCCGAACATTATCATTAGGTAGGTAGACAGGTAGGTAGACAGTCCGTCCCTTCAGGCCTCTCTCCAAAGACACTCCCCCAATATTATCATTAGGTAGGTAGACAGTTAGGTAGACAGTCCGTCCCTTCAGACCTCCCTCCAAAGACACTCCCCCAACATTATCATTAGGTAGGTAGACAGGTAAGTAGACAGTCCGTCCCTTCAGGTCTCCCTCCAAAGACACTCCCCCAACATTATCATTAGGTAGGTAGACAGGTAGGTAGACAGGTAGATAGACAGTCCGTCCCTTCAGGCCACCCAGACAGGCAGGTTGACAGACAGCAGGCAGGTAGGCAGGTAGGCCGGTCCCTCATTACATTCAGTAATGAAATGATTGGATGGGTTTATTAGAGTCCTGTGACAGCCACAGATACCAATTTCTTTTTCAATTTCTTTGTCAGAGCATTTAATTTATTGATTGCTGTCAGGATGTGATGAGAGTTTCAACAAATATAACAAAAAATATTTTTGAAGTAGATTACCAACCCTAGAGGCAGTTACATGGTTGGAACTAGCATTTATTTGGAATATTATGATGCTAAATATTAACATGTTATAATATTATATAATATATTGGCCTTCAGGTTAGGCCGCTTAAGCACAACTTATATTAATTAAAGAGTAATTAAACACAAATGTTAACATACATTTTATATGGACAATTCTACCAATAGTATCAATGTTGTCAGTAGCTCTAAATGCCGTTTATTTGGCACAGACTGTATAAATATGGATGCAGTCTCCGTGACGTCATCCATGGGTGTCTGAAGAGAGTTGTGAAGCTCAAAGTGGGTGGCTCTGCCCGTCGCCATCTTGACAGTGAAGACACAGCCTAACTCCAAAAATTGGTAAAGAGGTGGATCGTCGGTGAAGCTGAGGCAGGTCAGGTGACGCGGCAGAGCAGACAGCTAGCGACCTGAGACGGCACCCACCTGTCACTCAAAGTGGCAACGCCTTTAATTATATCTAACTTTAAGCCTTAATTTAATTTAAATGGGTGAGTTATAGAAACATTCAACCCCTGTACAGTTGTCATAGAAACAGGGAAATGATCTACAGAGACGAAAACTGTTTTTTTGTACCAGGCTGTAAACACAAAGTGGAGCGTATTAACATGGGGGCCTCAAGTGGCCGTTTGAGGAACTGCACTTCCATGTTAGCTTCATTTTTCAGCCTCGTAGGTTGTCGCTTGTTTTTTGGGGGGGATTAAAGATGGAGTTTAATATCTTCTCCTAATCTGGAATTTGAAAAAAAGCCACCATACAGAATAAATCATTTTGATTTAGGTAACTGTGGAAAACACAGCGTGGATCTTTTCCTCTGCTGCCACACTCAGAACAAACTTTAAATATTTCGTCCCACAAGTGGTAAGCATTAACAATACTAAATGTGCTTTTCTTCCTTCCAAATATTTTGTTTTCTGCTGAGGCTACTGATCTTTTTAATTTTGACAGAGCTAGGCTAGTAGTTTCCACCTGCTTCCAGTTTTTGTGCTAAGCTAGGCTAATACACTTCCCGCACTTATCTCATGAAATTGGTATACTGTAATCTTCTTATCTGAATGTTGGCTTTTTATCAAAATGTCAAATTGTACCACCACCACCACCACAACAACCACAACAACAACAACAACCACAGAAAAATGTCTTACCCTTCTTCTGTACTGACCCCTCCCCTCTAACATCACCATTAAAGGATGTCTCATGAAATTGATATACTGTAAATCTTCTTATCTGAATGTTGGCTTTTTATCAAAATGTCAAATTTAACTTTTAACTAAAGAAAAGTGTTAAATTCTCACACACAACTCACCTTCAGAGTAGTGGTGATGTGATTTGCTCTGTAATTTGTCCGAGACCGGGACATTCAGAGGCTTTACTTTGTTCTTTGCTGCAATCAAGAGAATCATCGCTCATATACAACATGAGTTCTTTTTACATCGATCGATACTTCGTCCATGAACAGTTTTGTGCAACCAAGTCAACATGCTTTTGACCTTATACTCACACTCTGGCCATTTTGTAAAAGACTGGAATAGAATAAAACAAAACCACTCCAAGGACTTTAGTTATGCTGAAATGTAAACCTACATCCCGTCAGTCTGGCATGGCATTTTTTTCATGCAAATCTTGACACATAGCAGTGGGACGGTATATATCTCCTCATATCATTGACTTTTATATATTTCTATGTCTGGACCATCACACCAAACACAACTAGACCACACTGACAACCATCATACCAAACACAACTAGACCACACTGTCAACCATCATACCAAACACAACTAGACCACACTGTCAACCATCATACTAAACACAACTAGACCACACTGTCAACCATCATACCAAACACAACTAGACCACACTGTCAACCATCATACCAAACACAACTAGACCACACTGTTAACCATCACACCAAACACAACTAGACCACACTGTCAACCATCATACCAAACACAACTAGACCACACTGTTAACCATCATACCAAACACAACTAGACCACACTGTCAACCATCATACCAAACACAACTAGACCACACTGTCAACCATCACACCAAACACAACTAGACCAAACTGTCAACCATCATACCAAACACAACTGGACCACACTGTCAACCATCACACCAAACACAACTAGACCACACCAACCATCATACCAAACACAACTAGACCACACTGTTAACCATCACACCAAACACAACTAGACCACACTTTCAACCATCACACCAAACACAACTAGACCACACTGTTAACCATCATACCAAACACAACTAGACCACACTGTCAACCATCATACCAAACACAACTAGACCACACTGTCAACCATCATACCAAACACAACTAGACCACACTGTTAACCATCATACCAAACACAACTAGACCACACTGTCAACCATCATACCAAACACAACTAGACCACACTGTCAACCATCATACCAAACACAACTAGACCACACTGACAACCATCATACCAAACACAACTAGACCACATTGTCAACCATCATACCAAACACAACTAGACCACATTGTCAACCATCACACCAAACACAACTAAACCACACTGTCAACCATCATACCAAATTTGAAGTTCCTAAGTTAAATCGTTTTCGTGTTCTGCTCCGGAAACGAAAGTGTGATACTCGAACGGACGGAAAGACGGCAGGACGGATGGACGGACAGAAGGACGGACGCACGGAGAGCTATATACCTCCGACTACGTTGTCGCGGGGGTATAAAATTGTATTAACGAATGTCTAAGGAAATTGTTTATACTGTTTGTTCCCTCTGTCTAATATTCTCTGTGATCAAAGTGATATACGGGAAAAAACTCACAAATTTACATTTAAATATTTTCTGAAATGATAAAGTCATAAATTTATGATAAAAAAACACCTCAGAAATCCTCTGAGATTAAAGTAAAAAATTTAGCCGCCGTCTGAAAGTCATTGCTCCTGAAGTCGTGTTTTTATGGTGAGGACGGCCTCTGAGTGAGGTGAAGGTCCTGAAAGATACATATGCACGTTTTCTTTCATGTTCTTTCTTTGTTATTTTATGAACATAATGCTGACACCAGCATTGTACTATATCCTCATGTTAGACCTGTTGTCCTTTATTTTTCCGATGGGTTATCAGATAAATCCTAAAAACTGTTGGCTGTTTCCAATATTGTCTCTGACGGACGGCCTCTAATCGAGGTGATGGTCTTGGAAGATACATATAAGTATTTTCTTTCATGTTCTTTCTGTATTTTTTTATGAAGATAGATTTTATGAAACTAATATAAGTAATATATTTTGCACTCGGTGGCCTATGTTACTGCCGTGTTTAACGATGGCGTCTGTAGTTTAATGAGGTTGATCCAACCTTGCAAAGTGAAGCGATGTGGTTCCTTGATAACAAAATATTGTTCATGTAAATTTGTGACAATAATCTCAGAGAATATCTGAGATTTTTTCTTGCAAATTCAGAGTTTTTTCTTGGAATATTACCACCCTCCCCCGGCTCCGTAATTTATTTGTTTTTACCTACAATGGCCGTTAAACGCGGTCGTAATTTCCCCTATATTTGAGATTGTGCTAATCAATGCAACAAAAAAAACCAACACATTTATATTGAAGATGATGCACTTGTGAATCCTTTTTCATGACTCATTTTGAAGACCTGTTAACAACCACATTATCATGAGCACAAACTGTAAGAATCCTGTGATTATTATTGTATATGTAATATAGGTTTTCCTATAGCCAGTGTGTGAATAAAAGGTCAGTGTTCCTCACAACAACACAAAAACAACTGGATGCAAACACACAAACATGCAACCATCCAAATAAATCTACAAACAACCATCTAATATAACAACATCCAAAAACCAGTTCAGAAACACTGCTGGGACAGAAGCAGACTGGACCAAGCACCACAACCATCACCACCACCACCACCACCACCACAACAACCACCACCACAACAACAACCACCACCATAACAACAACAACAACAACAACAACAACAACAACAACAACAACCATCACCACCACAACAACAACAACCACCACCATCCCCATCACCACAACAACCACCACAACAACAACAACAACAACAACAACAACAACAACAACAACAACCACCACCACCACCACCACAACAACAACCACCACCATCACCACAACATCAACAACAACCACCACCACAACAACAACAACAACCACCACCAACACAACAACAACAACAACAACAACAACAACAACAACAACAACAACAACAACAACCACCACCACCACCACCACCACCACCACAACAACAACAACAACAACAACAACAACCACCACCACCACCACCACCACCACCATCACCATCACCATCACCACCACAACAACAACAACCACAGACATGGCAGAAAAATGTCTTACCCTTCTTCTGTACTGACCCCTCCCCTCTGACGTCACCATTAAAGGATGTCTCTGATTGGCAGAAATACACATCAGACTGACTACCGAACATCAGTCTCCTCAAGTCATGTGACACTTCAATCTCATGCAACAAGATATACCATATATATGAAATGAGAATTTCCTTTTGGAAATCACCTCTTGGTCAGACGATGAAATAGAGCTGGAAAGTCAAAGAAAATAAACTTTTCACATTACAACGTGACACTGATCCATTTCTCTTTTTCTGGCATGGCAGCAATAAGCTTCCATACTCATGTGGAGGTTTGCCACATTAAGTTTGTTCAATGTTATCTTTTGTTTGACTTACTGACAGGGTTGCATGTGAATTAAACACAAGAATGCACACATGAACTACCATCACAACAACAAAACACACAAAACAACAGCGAGGCGACATCTTGTTGCCGCTCTTACCTCTTCTGACTTTCCTCGGGCCGGGGGTTTTCACGGCCCCTCTAAGTGCGGCTTCTACGGATGGAAACCCACAGCAAATATTTCAACTTCTGGACCATCTGAGATTTACTTATTACCTTCGCCAAGGCCAAAGGCCTAGGAAGGAGGTTATGTTTTCACTGGCATTGGTTTGTTGGTTTGTCCGTTTGGAGGATTACTCCAAAAGTCTGTGATGGATTTGAATGAAAGTTTTTTGAAGGGTGGGATGTGGCACAATGAACAATCCATTAGATTTTGGTGGCGATCGAGAATTTTTTTTAATAACTCCGTTCAGCCTGTGCATTAACACCACAGGCTTTAAAGGTCACCTATTATGCAAAATGCACTTTTCCATGTCTTTTAAACATCAATATCTGTCCCCAGTGTGTCTACAGGCCACCATAGTATCATAAAAGACCATCCTCTCTCTTTTTCTCCTCCTCCGTTTGTCCGGAAATGGGTGCAGAAAAAAAATTCGCTTTTTTCCTTGTATTCTGACGTCATTAGAGAATGCAAGCCACGTGAGGGTTTCCTGGTCGAACCAGAGCAGAACCTTCAGTAGCTGACCCCGCCCCACAGCGCGTCACTGTCTCTCCTCCTCAACCGAACTTGAGCAAAGTAGCTCCTACAGTTAGTCTGCAAGAACCAGCAGAACAGGCTTCATGTACTCCCATCATCTAAATATAACATGTTCTTTCACAAAGGCTTTATGTAATTACACTGTTTAAACAGATGATATTTATATATTATATATATTTGATGTCATGCATGTAGCAGATTACAGGTAGTAAATAGTGACTTGTAAGCAACACAACACATTTCTGTTTCACAGTCAAACTTTATTTGAGTAGACAGATGACAATATTAATTATTCACAGCATTTGTAATCATCTCACCTGCAGTTATGTTAACATGGTACAGGAGAAAGTCTTCAGCTCTGGTAAACTATGGTAAGCTAAGCTCCGGTGGTCTGTAGTCATGGTAACACAGAGACAGCTACTACTGTAAATAATATACCATTACTCTGATCTTCCATACATTTATCTTTTAGCAGAAATAATGAACTGACTACTGTTTCACATCTTCTATTTTCCACCCTGATGGTCGCTGTGTTTACACACCGTGTCATAGCGGTAGCATGTAGCTAACCCGTTAGCATGTAGCTACATGCTAACGGGTTAGCTACATGCTACCGGGTTAGCTTTGTATCTCCATGTAAACAGAGCCATCTGCTCTCAGCTGTCTGCTCTCCTCTGGGATGATTCTGTCGGTCATTTCTCACAGATGGATCTGTAAAGACAGACGTAAAACAGAGTGTATGTTTACGGTTTACAGAGTTGATGCATGAGGTAAACACTGAGCTAACTAACAGAGATATAAACAGCATTATTTACCTGAGAGAAACCGTCAGGAAAACCTGGAATCTGGACCGCAGATGTTGATCATGTGTCGCCGATTTCTGATCAGATTCCTCCGGTAACGTGCGCTGGGTGAAGTTTCTGGTTTATAAACTTTAAAGTGGTTTATAAACTTTATTCTAGCTGCTATCTCTCCACTCGTCTCTCTCTCTCGCTCTCTCGCTCTCTCTCTAGAGAGAGAGAGCGAGAGAGAGAGAGAGAGAGCTTCTCCGGGAGGGAGGAGGAGGGTGACGCTGTTGTTGAGGACATTTGATTGACAGAAAACGCTGACCAATCAGAGCAGAGTGGGAGGAGACAGAGGCTACAGACACAGAAATCAGCACTTTTGGAAATGGGCTGAAACAGAGGTTATAGAGACATGCTGGAATGCATGATCTGATTGTTTTTTTGAAAAAAAACTTCAGAGACATGGTTTGGAGGTGTCTGAGACCTATAATAACTAGTTTAAATGGAGTATAATATGTGACCTTTAAGACATACGCAGTGTAACTGCCTCTTTCCTTCTGCCAGCAGAGAGAGGCAGTGTAACTGCCTCTTTCCTTCTGCCAGCAGAGAGAGGGACAGAGAGAGAGTGGGGGGTGGAGGGAGGGGGGGAACACCTGTTGATTCGGTGTTTTTTCACATTAAACTCGGTGAAATTAGAGTTGAGTTCGACCAAAGCACGCTTGGTGATTGTTGGAAAGAGTAACAACAACCGTTTAGGTGAGTTTTTACTTTATTTCTGTCCAGTTTGAATTAAGTGTTTTACGATGCTCCGCTACGTACAGCTGATCTCATCATAAGCAAAAATACACGTGGATGATGGCGCAAGCTGAACGGAGAGGGGTGGGGGGGGGCAATTGTCCTCGAGCAGCTTGGCGGAGATCTGCGCTCTCTCACTGTCATTCTAGTTTCCTATGTGACTGCACCTTGTGTGTACTGTCCAGTATTTTGTGAGAAATTGTCATATATACATCGCTGATGTTCACACTTTCCTTCAACCTGTCTCGTCTACTTCAGTTAGAGATTTCCTACGATGCCTTTCAACAACACTGGAGAATGCGTTCCACCTGGACCGAGTGGACCAAAACAAAAACCTTTACCTCAAATGACTAAAACATTTTACTGCTGCCAGAAGAGCTGTCAAAAATATCTGCATGTGATGGGACTTTGTTTGACGAGTTATCTACAGGAATAAAAAAAATTAAGTAAACTTAAAAATGTGCCACCAAGGGCATCACTAATAGCTGTTCTTTAATAAGTATTTTAGGAGGAGGATCTTTCCTTTCATACTCAAAATAAAGAAGGAGCTTAAAGGAGTGAGCAAATTCCTGAACTCCTCAATAAGTGCCTCCTAGAAAACAGTACCATTTTCTTATAAGTCACCCTTTTTTATAGGGTTTCTAAGTTGTAACTAATGGTTATTAATGGTTATTAAATAATTTACTTATGCTTTGTAGATATTTTTTAGCAAATTCATTATTATATTTATTATTATAAATTATAATAATTAAATATTCATAAGTTGCAGTCCAATACAAGATAGTTCAAAATAGCTCCACCTCAACCAACTCCAGCAGTAAAATCCTGCTTTTACATTAATGGAGCAGTGTGTAGTAGGGCTGACCGATGAATCGGATTTTCATCGTCATCGCCATATGAACATGCGCAATGAACACATCGTAAAAGGCTGTCTGAAACACAATGAATAAGAAAAATCATTATATTTAGGGATGGTTACCAAAACCTGTTATTAAATGAGCCGCGGGGCTAAAGCTGCATCCTCTCCCTGCTGCTCTGTGTCAGAGCTCTCCACTCACATCAACACACACAATGTAGTCAGCAAACAGCTGATCGGACGGGCCGCGGTGGAGACAGAGAAGTGAACCAGGTGAAGTCGAGTTGATGACAACTTTTCTCCTTACTGTAAGTAAGTGCAATAAAACGTTGCAAGTGTAAAGTCAAGATACGTTATCACACCTGTTCAACAGACATAAACACGATGAAACGGTTAAACATTCAGGGCGGCTGTGGCTCAGAGGGTAGAGCAGGTCGTCCACCCATCGGAAGGTTGGTGTTTCGATCCCCGGCTCCTCCGGTCACATGTCAATGTTTCCTTGAGTCCTTGAGACACTAACGCCCGGGACACACAGGAAACGTCAGGAGCGCGTGGTGGCTGCGTGA
This sequence comes from Sebastes fasciatus, assembly GCF_043250625.1. Classification (NCBI taxonomy): domain Eukaryota; kingdom Metazoa; phylum Chordata; class Actinopteri; order Perciformes; family Sebastidae; genus Sebastes; species Sebastes fasciatus. The sequence goes on from NC_133796.1 coordinate 41,368,578, forward strand.
TTCACGCTTTGGTTGTTCATACCAGCTGCGTTTCAGCTGCGTGTCTGCTGCTGCGTTTCTGCTGCTGCAACCGCTGCTGTCAGCCCTTTCTTTCTACATAGAGTTTGCCTTTTAATGGCCATTTCATTTCATTTCATTATAAATATCATTAATATTTATTTTAGACAGAGAAAGGTTAAGAAACGTGTGGTAATTTGTAAATAATAGTAATAATCCACAATTAAAACTCAGTACTATATTCATTCATGGAGCTCTCCAAGTCACTACATGTTCTAGAACACTGTCCGGCACATATTTCAGAATAAAAGCCTCGTGTTAACAAATGAAGGAATTCTTTTATTTCAAAATGAAAGCAGGTTGATTTAAAAATAAGTCTTTACTTTTTTTTCATCTCTGTAACATATTCTACAGATAGACATCGCAACTGTAGTAATCTTGCTGGTATGATGTCAATATACAGTCAATACATCACCTTCACTGTCCGTGACATATTCTACAGATGTCTAGACATCGAAACTGTAGTAATGTAGCTGATATGATGTTAATATACAGTCAATTGTTCACTTTCACTGTTGTTGCTGTGAGACGCGCATGGCACGTGTCAAAAATAGGCGCGCGTGTGAGGTGCGTGAGACATGCGTGAGACGCGTGTCTCACGCTGGCACTGTGGCTGCTCTAACCTGTTAACACAGACGCCGAAATAAAAAAAGACGTTCCTGGTTTGTCCCAGGCTTTAACCTCAAACTGCTCCTGAAGGCTGAGCCATCGGTGTGTGAATGAGTATTTAGATCAGATCCTGATGGGCAGGTTGGGTCCTTGCATGGCAGCCTCTGATATCAGTGTATGAATGTGTGTGCGAATGGGTGAATGTTGACATGTGGTCTTTGAGAAGACTAGACATAGTCAGAAGTCTAGAAAAGAGCTTTATAAATGCAAGTCCATTTACCAAACATGTAGGAAAGCTACATTTCTATCTGCTCTATCCGCAGTCTCTCATCCACCGCTCGGCAGCTAACAGCGAATTGTAAACACATGCAAGTTATTTAGTTGAGTTGGGAATGACTTGTGACCCGGAAGCCGTTATGAGATCTGTTGAGGAAATAACAAGCACCGCCCACCAGCCGTAGCACACCTTCTCATTTTACAGCTAAACAGTACACTACAAGATGATTCTGACAACATCTGTGGAGAGAAATAGGCATTAACGTAACAGAATATTGATTCATATTTAATCAGCACTGCCTAGTTTGACTGTTTGATCGGAGTTTGCGAGTGATTGATAGCTGCCTCCATTGAATGAACAGCCGATAGGAACGCTCGATAGAAACACGCTCTCTCTGAAATGACCTGTGATTGGTCAAAGTCTCCCGTCACGGGCTAGATGTTCTAAAGCCTGAAAACAGAGCCATGAGGAGGAGCAGATGTCTAGTTTTCTCTCTGAACACTTGAATTAGAATACGCTGAACGGTTATCATGGAATTTTTGCCCAATGATGCCAAAAATATACTGCCTACTGCAGGTTTAGGAAAGAATGTGAATACTGTACACATAAAATTATATTGATTTTTTTTAAGTGGGTCTTTCTTTTAGGTGTCTAAAATCCGTGTTGAAGCTACCCCCCGTCCGCAGCAGTACATTGCTTTGCTCCTGCGCTGGTACTCCAGTCTGCTTCTCCAAACTGGGGGTGTACCGACCGCCATCTACTGTAGGTAATGCACTGACTGTGGATAAGTACCTCATACAACCCCACAGAGAAACACCAAAACTATCCCTTTAAGATGCTGACAGTTTATTACAGTAATGACACGGCTACACTGACACTGCTACTACTACACTGGCTCCAAAGAGATAAAGAGCTTGGTCTGCTAGCATGCTGGCTCTTATCCAGCTTTTATTAGCCGGTATTGAAAAGCTGATTAAGGATCAGCGGTGGCCGGGTGCTGTGAGAGCGAGGGAACAGCGGTCCGGTGAGTTTGAGGACAGGCTGAAGGTCACGGTTGTTCAACACGCTACCCTGACTTACAGGAAGGGACAGGACGGACAGACCGGGACAGAGCTGAGTCACTGCATCCTAGAGCTGGAACATTTAGTCCATTGACAGAAGATTAAACAGTCGTTTCACTAATTTTTCAAGCAGAAATTCACAAGATCCAGCTCCTCACATTTGCTGCTTTTTGTCATATATTAGAGTAATTAGATGAACTTACATAAAGCAGAATTGATAATGAAAATAATCATTAGTTGCAGTCTTACTGCATCCAACAGCACAGTGTTCGCTAAGCTATTTATATGATGTGGTACAATCTGGTGATATAAAATGTAAAAAACAATTTACCAATTGTTGCGATAAAATAATATTAGAGTTACTTTTATTTGTAGTCAATTTGCAAGACATGTTTTTGCCTTATTCTTAACTTGAGGGGAATGTTATAATTTTAAGGCAATTGTATTGTATTACTAAATAATATATTTGATGAACAGAGTAACATTAAGACATTCAGACAGTATTTGATTATTTTATCCATTTCAGAAAATACGACTGCTTTGAAATGGTGTGTCATGTTTTCTTTTTGGTTTATTTGTTTTTTGTGAAATATTGTATTTTGCACCACAAAGCCACCGCAGATTTATGATAATAACCTTCTGTCTCACACACCACACTGCCTCCTTCAAAACACTTGCGGGTCAGTTCTAATTCATTCTTCCTGACCGCCAGAGGCAGCGTTTAACACTGGTTGTTATCCATCTCGCGCACGTGCAGGTCGAGTATTTAATATCAACAAAATCACATGTGACCTGAGATGACGTAGTGTATATAAGCCCACGTCATTATCAAAGATGTTCCTTTGTATCTTCTCGCGGCAGGTAATCCGCAGATGCAGGTTGAATGAAAGAAGATAGCCGTTGACTTTCGCTGGGAGCCCTGCAGCCCTGCAGTTTGCTAGCTTCTGGGAACCTACACCCTTATTGCGACAGCGGCCCCCACAGGGTGGTGGTACCAGTCGCCCTTGGCTTCCAGCTCGTCCTGATGCTTACCCAAGGACCTCGCGGACTCCAGCGCGGCAGGCACCTCAAGCGAGGAGGGGTTAGGGATCTGGGTATTGCTCCCACCAGGGACCCAAAGGGCCAGAGGGGAAGGCCCTGAGGCCCCGGTGCCGGCAGTCAGATGCTTCTCCCAGCAGCACCTCAGCAGCTGGGAAAGCAGCACTTCAGACCCTTAGGTGGTGGCTACGCTTTCCCAAGGGTACCATCTTCAATTCCGATGCTGGCCCCCAGTTTTCGGTGGGATCAGACTGACCATAGTCAGCAATCCCACAAAGTCTCAGGCACTCAGACAGGAGATATCCACCCTCCTAGAAAAGGGTGCCATCGTAGAACTGGAGCTACGGACACAGCAAGGTGGGTTTTACTCAGTTTATTTTCTGATTCCAAAGAAAGATGGTGGGTTTCGCCCTATACTGGACTTACGAGGGCTGAACACATTTCTGAAGGTGTTGCCCTTCCACATGTTGAGTACAGCAGATGTGCTCCAAACCGTGACACGGCACAATTGGTTCACATCCATCGATTTGAAGGACGCATACTTTCACGTCCCAATAGCGCTACCTCACAGGCAGTACCTGCACTTTGCATTCGAAGGCATGGCCTTCCAGTTCAAGATGCTCCCATTTGGTCTTTCCCTTGCCCCACGGGTCTTCAAGGTGCATGCGGGCAGCACTCGCCCCTATGCAAGCCAGAGGTATGCTAATCCTCCCATACCTGGAAGACTGGCTGATTTGTGCTCCAATCAGGGAACAAGCAGAGTGGGACTCTGCGGCCCTTCTGCATCATGTGACGAGGTTGGGCCTTACCGTCAACCACGCCAAGAGTTGTCTCATACCCAGCCAAAGGGTAATGTTCATTGGTTTAACTCTGGACTCCTGCCATATGCTGGCCTTCCCAACACCACAACGAGTAGACGCCATACTCCAGCTTTTTCTTCGGTTCTGGAAGAACAGAAGGTTGAGGTACAGCCTGTTTCTCTGGCTATTAGGTACAGTATGTTGATGTCAGTAACATTCGGCCATTCCAAATTTGGATCAATCTCCAATTAGATCCAAAGTCCCACAGATCCAAGAAAGTCAGGGTGTCCAGCCAATGCCAATGCCTCCTCGCATTGCGGCCATGGAGAGACGGGGCATATCTGGCCAGGGGCATCTCATTGAGTTCGAGTCCCTCATATCGTGAGGTGGTGGTGACCGATGCTTCGCCCTCCAGTAGGGGCGGCTGTAGCTCAGTGGGTAGAGCGGGTCGTCCTTTAACCATGTTGAAATGTCCTTGAGCAAGACACGAAACTTGCAGTAGCCCACTGCTCCTAAAATACTTAGAATGGGTTAAATGCAGAGGTCAAATTTCATGTTATTACATGTACCTGTATGTATTTGACAAATAAAGGTTTCTTCTTTCTTCTTCTTCACTATGGCAGCACAGAGCGGTAAGGGGGCTCTGGACGACACAGGCATGTTTTTGTACGGTCCGACAACAGGTCAGCTGTCTATCATGTCAACCGGCAAGGGGGCACCAGATCGACCCGGTTGCTGCAGGTGGCACAGAGACTCCTTGTATGGGCTTTCCCTCGTTTTTCCAGCCTCAGGGCCATGTATCTGCCAGGGCCACAGAATGTGGTGGCAGACTTTCTTTCCCGCCAGAAACCCCTCCCCAACGGGCGAGGGGAGGCTCCACCCACAGGTGGTGGAAGAGATATGGCGCAAATATGACACAGCTGTGGTGGGCCTGTTTGCCTCAGAAGCCTCAACACACTGCCCTCTTTGGTTTTCCCTGACGGAGACAGCGAGCCCGTTGGGGCAGGACGCCCTGGCGGACCCATGGCCAGATGCCTCCTCTATGCCTTCACCCCATTTCCGCTGCAAGCAGTAACGCTACACAGAATACAGCACGGCAACCAAAGACTCCTGTTGGTCGCCCCAAACTGGAGGCGCTGGTTTCCGGGGATAAACAGGCTTCTGGACGGAGTTCCATGATGCCTGCCCAAGAGGCAAGACCTCTTCTCGCAGATGGGGGGCCACATCTGGCATCCGAACCCAGATCGCCTACAGCTCTGGCCAGTGAGGGCCTTAAGGCGTTACTTACAGGCGACTGCAAGCTTTCTCCGCTCTGATAGCCTGTTTGTCTGCTATGGGGGCCATAGGAAAGGGCACGCCCTGTCCAAACAGAGGCTTTCCAGGTGGATTTCTCAGGCCATTGAGGCATACAGGTCAAAAGGACTGCCTTTACCTCTTAATATCAGAGGCCACTCCACCAGGAGTGTCTCCACTTCCAGGCAGCACTACGGTGGATCCCTCTAAGTGAGATTTGCGCTGCGGCCAGCTGGACTACTCCATGCACTTTTGCCCGTTTTTTCAGGGTCAAGGTCGCTGCTCCCCACGCAGTAGCCTCGGTGGTCTTTCAGGAATCCACTGGCCATTCCCGGTGAGGTGGGTTTCCTCGTGACTACGTTGGTAGTCGTCATCCAGTGTTAAGCACTGCCTCTGGCGGTCAGGAAGAATGAAATAGAACGAGAGTTACGTATGTAACTACGGTTCTATGAATTCTCGATGACCGCCAGAGTTCTCTGTCACTTGGAATCTTGGCGAGAAGATTCTGGAGGGACATCTTTGATGATGACGTGGGCTTATATACGCTATGTCATCCCAGGTCACATGTGACTTTGTTGATAATAAATACTCGACCTGCGCGTGCACGAGATTGATAACATCCAGTGTTAAGCACTGCCTCTGGCGGTCATCCAAAATTCATAGAGCCGTAGTTACATACGTAACTCAGGTTTTACCTTTAACATGTGACTGACAACTTGATGGAAAAACCTTTAAAGGATCAAATGTAAAAAAAAAAAGGGTGCATTTAAAGTCCTTATGAACACCTCAACCACCAGGCTACTGATTTGATCTTGTTACTGCAGGAATCATTGTTGGTTCTAATAATACTAATACTAATAATAATACATTTCATTTATATTTATAGAGTGCTTTTATGGAACTTAAGACACTTTACATAGATGATCATAAAAAACAACAGGGTGTTACCTTCTCCCAGAGGGTCCAGCGTGTGGATCATCAGCTGGAAGATGGTGCTCCTCAGCGAGGTGTTGTGGAGGGACGCCGTGCTGCCACCTCGCTGCAGGACGGGACGCACCTACAGGCCAGCAGACACAAATCAAACATCAGCAATAACTTTCAGGCAACATAAAGTTGAGTGCAAAGTTTTGCAGACCAATAGCACAAATGTATTTTGTGGTTAATGGAGCAGTGTGTAGGATTTAGTGGCATCTTACGGTGAGTATCTGAATACCCCTACTAGATCAACCTAATCTTTTTTCAACCCCCAAAACTGGGACTCTTAATTGTACCACATGTTTATGCACACACAGATGTATGCGCCTATGCATGCACCATATAATTATTCCAGTGCTTAGCACACCTACCTTTCAACGCGTAATGCATTGCATTTGTATAAAATAATTATTGTCAGATACCTTTTAAAACAAAACACAAGATACTTGTCAGTGTGCACAAGCACAGGCTCCTGGCTAAATGGACAACTGTGACACATTCTCTGCCAACTATTGTATATTGCTATCCGGCCGTCTTAATATGATCTTTTACACTGGTATTTCCACCATGCACGACTGTAAAATGTACTCTTGCAGTGTGTGCAGAACGCAGCATTTTTCGTTGCCGGGTACTTTATGAAGGAGCTCTTTAGAAAAGACTCACTTTGTCTTTGGTTTGACAGCCAACCGTTAGCGTACTGACAGGTTCTGTCAGAAAGAGCCGCAAGTGTCATAGCAACAGCCTTGACATCGACAAATTGATTGATTGACCCAAATACAGAAAAATCAGTGTTGAATTCAGACGTGTGGTGCATTTTTTATGTTTTTATATTGGGTTATGTGATAATGAGTGGGACCGAACATGATAAACGTCTATGTAAGCGCTGAAAACAAGTATGTTATTATCATTATTATTATTTTAATTGAGGTGAAACCCGGGAAGTTTGAGTGTTTTACAGATATTTTGCGGGACTTGGGACACTCAGCTCTAAGGGACAATCACGGACAAGCAGGGAGTCCAGCTCTTTATTGGAGGCCAAAGGCCAAACTTGTAACCCAAGTTAGAGTTACATTTGTTAAATTCAACAGTTAGCTCTCATCCTAAAAGTAGTTTCTCTTGTAGCATTAAAAATTATGATTATTATTATATTATTATTATTATTATTATTATTATATCTTATATCTTATATCTTATCATATCATTTCTTACATCTTCTTGTATTATCATATTATACAGCTATACTGCTATTATACTATTACATGACACTACTGTATCATACACTATAATATACACTACTATATTCAGTACCCTTGCACTATTTGCACTTGGCACACTGTCACTTCACTGCTGTACTTATGTAATCTTATTTTATTTTATTTGACTTTATTCTATTGGGTTTTATCTCATTTTAAGGTGTATTGGTGTTGGACGTGTTGTTTAGGCTGCTGGATGCCTACATTTCCTTCGGGATCAATAAAGTGTCTATCTATCTATCTATCTATCTATCTATCTATCTATCTATCTATCTATCTATGAAACACACTGTCTTAAAAGGTGAATAAGTATGTAAGCTAAAACAGCCAACAGGGTTGTGTGTCAAAGAAAAAAAGTCTGATGTACATTTTCTGTCATACTTGGGATAGTCGGACTCACTAGCTCTCCGCTGCAATGCACGAACCATTGCGTTGTTCCTATGTCCTCTACATGGATCACCAACTGGTGAGGATGCTGACTTGTTTTCCTGGGACCTGTTAGCTTTAGCCTTAGTTTATTAACACACGAGGAGCTAACTTTGGTTTGATTAGCTAGCTAGCTACAGCTGATATAATCTGCTAGCTACAGCTGATATAATCTGCTAGCTACATCTGATATAATCTGCTAGCGTCAGTTGTGATTTCAACCTTGCAAAATCAGTTGGCGGCTAGAAATGAGAAGCAGCTTTCATCCACCTCGGTCTGAAATCAATGAGCCATTGTTTCCAAACTGACTGCTAATGTTGATGGTAAATCAGCCATCGTCATTGTTGAGGAGGGGGGGGGTTTATCGAGCAGTCACCTAGACAACAGTAGTTCCGGTTTAATTTCTCACCAGATGTACAGCACAAAGAAATCGTATCATTATCGAGATTCTAAAAATAAATTGAACACAATAAAATGCTACATTTAACTGTATACAAGACTTTTTACGGCCTTGAACTTAAAATATCTTTTCCATGACAGCACAGGTCAAAGTGGGTAAGAATCTCTGGGATTCATTTCTGCCTTTACATGAGGAATTCAATTACCAACATCCTAATTGAGCAATTCACTGAATAAATAAAATGACCATAGTAAATAAGGTGCACTGGTAGATATTTAATAAATGACCAAAACGAAGACTGTGAATCCTACTCAAGTCCACATCAACAATAACACTTTTAGTTTTTCGTACCCTGAGTCTGGCTTTGTCCTCTGGATCTGGTGGCGGTCTGTTGCGTTGAGGGGTGCCTGGAGGCAGTTCAGGTTCTCGTTTGGATTCAACTTCAGCTTTTGGTGCAGCAGGAGGAGGAGGAGCAGCAGCAGGAGGAGGAGGAGGTGCTGGTGGAGCTTCACTCTCCTGTAAAGTCAATGACAACTTAATCAGTCAGCAGCACCTCAGAAATGTACAGAACTTTGTTTGTTCCATTGTGAAACTGAACTGTGGAAAGATTCTACGTCACACATTCAGTTCAGATTTCCATCTCCAGAAATTAAACATGTTCGATTTAATTCGGATGGATTGGTCCGAAGCTCAGTCTGAACCAAGATCAAATCCGCCGACTGTCAAGGACATCATTTCACCTACAAAATCTACAAAATCCTCCTCCTCACCTACAAATCCCTCAATGCCCTGGCTCCTCAGTACCTATCTGACCTCCTCCACCCATACACACAGTTCCGGAACCTGAGATCCTCAGGAACGGGTCAGCTCTCCACCCCCCACACAAACCTGCAAACTTTTTGGGTACGGAGCTTTCAGTGTGACAGCCCCCCCAGCCTCTGGAACTCTCTCCCCATAGAGCTCCGCAACGCCCCGTCTCTGGACAGATTCAAACAACTCCTTAAGACCCACCTCTTCAACAAGGCCTATGGCCTCTAGGTACTGCTATGTTCCATTTGTTCTGTCTATTTACTGTATGTCTATGTTAAGTGTCCTTTGGTTTCTTGAAAGGCGCTATATAAATCCAAGTTATTATTATTATTATTATTATTATAATTTCTGGGGAGTGATGGCATCCCCCCCACCCCCCATGTGTGTGCAACAGTGTTCCTGTGTATCCCAGACAAAGCACTGTACAGTAATCCAATCACTACGGTATGAGTTTCTCACCATCAGCAAAAAAGCACATCACAAACCTTAAGCCTTAAAGTGGATTCCTGCTTTATTACTTCATCCTGAGGCCCTACATGTATGTCCAAATCTGGTTTTAACACTGTGTGTCTGCTGATACTGATAACTTACATGGTGCATATAGCTCAATTAATTTGTGTTTGATCAAATTATCACATAGCAAACCTGGGCCAGAGGAGTAGAAAGACTACACATAGTGCATAAAGAGGAGGGGGTCACTAGAATATGCTTTCATATGCGCATTCTTAACCTCTTTACTTCTTCCTCTGAGGCTTGCTGGTACGAGTGCCACAAGTCAGACACACCAATCTCTCTTAAAGGGATAGTTTGGGTGTTTCTCAGTGGGGTTGAGATGAGGTACTTCTCCATAGTCAGTGTATATCCTACAGTAGATGGTGGTTTGGAGAAGCAGACAGGAGTACCAGCACAGGAGCAAAGCGATGTACTGCTGTGGACGGGGCCGGCAGCAGCTAAACGGATTAAGCTTAAAAAAAAAAAAAATGTACTCTTCGAAACACTTTGGTGTTTAAAGGGTTAATTCGGATTCACCAAAGTCACACAATAACACAAACAAACTAACCGATGGAGGCAGCGGTAGACCAGCAACTCCTGTGTTCTGAGAGGTAAAATGATTGTTTTTGTCAGAGGAGTCTGGTGGCTGTGAAGAGAGCGTAGATGGATAGAACTGCGTCAGTTCCCCATCGTGTTACACTTAAACTGATATTGATTTTTTTAGGTGTCTAAAATATGTTTTGCTGCTGTCCCCGTCCACCTGGTACACAACGAGGCTGTAAAGGAGGACGAGTCGGCGGGATGACGTTTAGTAGTCTCATTTACCCACTTGTTAGCAATCGCCTTTTTTTAAGACAAGTAAAGGCTTCAACATTCACCAGTGGGATATTTACTGACGTATTTTATATCGTAGAACAAAACGTTCAAATCTCTTAAGCTTGTGTTAACCACAGACCTTATTTCAGGTATCTAACTAAAAACCCATTGACTTCCAGACGAGGGAACAGGAAGCGCTAAAATGCGAACTAATTTTTGGGTTTTCCTGTAGCTCTCTATTATGTTCCTTCTGGACATCCACTTATATAAGGCCCTGAGGGAGTCACTGGAGTGACACAGGTACTGACTTGTAGGAGTCATCGAGCCAAATAAAATCTGGTAAATTGGCAAACCATGAAGCACATCACACTGATGCGATGAACAGAATATTCATTTTACAAACATCATTTATTTTAGTAATACTGTAAAACACATTTTCTCAAATCACTCCTACATGCCACTTGAGAATGAATCTGTTCATAAGCGTGATTCCTGCACGAGGCCTTTGCCTTTGCAACATGATCCTGAACAGCCTGTGTCTTATATTCAACAGGTCTCCTTCTCTGAACACATTAAAGACTGTCAATCCTCGAAAATCACATTGTTGGATAAAGTATATATTGGAATTCCTGGAAGAGGACATTTTGAATTCCAGTAATTGTGACCCATTAATGTGGCAGCATGCGTCATTAGGCCCTGTGTTAACACTGAAGGAGCACATACTGACTGCACATGTGCTTCAGGCTGATTGAAGAATGTGCTGGCGATACTTGAATACTACTGAAACACAGCTCTGCATGTTAATCACAGGCTCAGACATTTACTGTTTTCTGTCAGCTGTAGGAAGCAGTTTAGTCTGCAAAATAATACATCTTTTAAGAATACATTATTCCTATTATATTATTGTTTTTTATTCTAAATGAAATAACATCTGTACATACTGGTGTTTCAGGGATGTGGCAGAGACACAGTGACTCTTCAATCACTGTGTCACGCCATCTGTGACACCTGGAGTCCTTTCTGTTCAGCATCATCAAAGGATTTGACACACATACAGGCCGTCACCTGCACAGACCCACAAATCAGTGTATGTGAGCCGGCAGCCGTCCCAACCGGGACGAGATGAAAGGGTAGAAAATATACTGGATGGAAGTGTGGAGGTGTGGTCACCACTGCTCTGCAGAGACTGTATCTGTTGCTATATCTGGTTACTGTATAATACCTGTTCATTCAACACTTCCAGTCATTATTAGGAGGATATTACTGCTGTTCTTCTGTCTCTTTCCTACTGTCATTAATGAATCCTATGAAAAGACCAAAACCAGCAACCAGTGTTATTTTAAAACTAAAAGTGTAACTTGCACGCTTTGCTAATGTATATAGTATGTTATTATCATTCTATGTTTTATATTTTCTAAGCTAGTTGTAGCAGTCTGGTATATTTATTCTAATATATTCTTTATATTGTGTATACTACTGATATACTGTATATTTCTAGTGTTGATATGTGGAGTATATTTCTAGTGTATTTATTGTTCCTGTGCATTGCCTGGATAACCTGTTGCTGTAACACAAGAATTTCCCAATTTTGGGATCAATACAGTATATCTATCTATCTTCTATATTCTAAATAACTTCTCTCTCCTATCTGTGGCAGCTTCAGACTCAAGCTTCTTCTGGAGATGTAAATCTTTCAAATAAGCTCATAGAAAAACAGCCAAGCCTCTAGAATTAAAAGAATGAGCAAACAGCGTGATAAACAACAGCTTCATATGAGTTTAAATTACAGAAACGAGAGTAAGGCACCAGTTTGGGATCCTTTTTGGATTTCTATCACAGTGACTGATGAGGCTGTAGTATGAATGTTGTCTCTTGATAGATTTTTGTTTCTAATGCTACTGATGTTGCACGTAAGAAATGTCTCACAACATGAAACAATGTCCTGTCATGTACAAAAAGAAAAGAAAGCAATAACAAGTTGAATTACAAACATATTTTTTTAACAAATCAGCTCATATTGTAAGTGTATAGTTGAAGTCATTAAAAAAGCTAAACAACGTTATGAAACAGGAAGAAACAGTGAGGCTCATTGAGGAGTTTTTAGTGGAGCTCTATGGCACAGAGGAAGACGAGACATCACACAGATACATTCACTGTTGGTTTCGGTCTTTTCATGGACAATAACCAGCCGAACCCTTAAAACTAGGGGCTGCTCAATAATTCAAAATGATCCTTTATCAACTTCCACTGAGATTGTATGACTGATGATTATATTGTGTTATCATTCTACACAATTCTGTTGTCCAAACAGCAACTGTAAAACTCAAAATAAGTAGTTATTTAACTTTTGTTTTGAATATGCAAGCAGTTATTTTTCCTGGTGATTTGCAGAACAACTTGCACTGAACATCAAATGAACAACAAAATTAATTTTAAAGTAATTTGCCATATTGTGGTATTATATATATCGATATCAGGAAAATATGATGCGTGATATTGATATAAAGCAGCAACAAACAAGCAAAAATGTTCCTTTGTAATTGTTTTTTTGCTCTATAAAAATGATGAGTGACCAGTAAGGCAATATGACGATATGTATCGTCAAAACGACATAAAAATGTATATCGTATATATTTTTCTATATTGTTTTTATTGCAATATAGGCTAGGCCTATATTTATTTATTTTTTCTCTATAATTTCACTTAAAACTGTTCATTTTGCACTCAAGTTTTTTAAACTCCCTACTTTTAATTTGTTAAGTATTTAATTCACACACGAGTAAAGAAAAATAATCTTTACCATGTGGTTATTTCATATAGACTAGCTATTTATTGAATTACCAGAAAACATGCTATATCGTGATATATATCGTTAGAGATATAGATAGATTTTGGCCATATCGCCCAGCCTTAATGACCATCACAGTTTCTCAGAGCACGAGATAACACTGGTTATTATTGCTGTTTTTTTTGCAGCCGATGATCCAAAACCAGAAGAGATTCAGTTTACTGCCATAGATGACATTTAAAAAGCTAGAACCAGTCAATTTATGGTGTTCCTGTTTTAAAAATGACAAACGATTAATGTATTATCAAAATTGTTGTTGATTAATTTTCTGTCGATTGATTGATCAATTGATCGACGAATCGTTTTGTCTCCATTTTTAATGACACCACAGAGTCATTTCAGCTGAAAGCAACAGATGGATAACTCTCTCAACACTATCATCACTGGAAACGATTCAGTGTTGGATCTGATGTTACAAACCGATGAAGGTGGTAGTATTTGGAGTTACCAATGTTGAACTGAGAGCTGATTGTTGAATCATATTACATATTACATCTGTATTTCATTATTAATGATTCATTCTTTAAGCCACTTTTCCCCCAGATGTGTGTCACCACTGACCTTCTCTGGCTCCCCTTCGGTCCACACCTTGACGATACTCATGTGCATGTTGATCTGGGTCTTGACCGCCTGCTCGATCTGACTGTTGAACTTCATGAAGCTCACGTAGCTGATGTAGCCCATCAGCAGCAACATGCTCTCCCACCACAGGATCATGTTGTCCAGGAAGAAGACGATGAGCATGATGAGGTCCAGGATGTAGAAGGTGACGTCTCTGAAGAGCGGCCACCAGGTGAGGTGCAGCATCTCCCGGGAGAAGATGGCGCACATGCCGATCACAAACAGGATGTTGAAGACAGCCGAGCCAACGATGGTGCCGATGCCCACGTTGCTGTGGGAGATGAAGACGCCGATCAGGGAGGTGAAGAGCTCGGGGGCGGAGCCTCCGGCCGCCATGAAGGTGGCCCCGGCCACGTCGTCGGAGATCTCCAGCTTGGTGGTGATGACCTCCAGTCCGGGAACAAAGAACTCATCGCAGACGATGGCCAGGGCGACAAACATGTAAACCATGCCTATGACGTGCAGCACCACCCAGCCCTGCTGTCGCTGCTCCACTGAGAAGAGGTCCGGTGGGTAATCACCCTTCCTGTGAGGGGTCTGGGGGGGGGGACGAGGGGTAGCTGCGGTGGTCGGTGGCGGTGGAGTTGGAGGTGGTTTGGGAGGGTGATGATCTACGTAGATACACTGTTCAATATCTGTCCTGTTGACGATGATCACCGTAGGAGGCTTGGTGCTCTCAGGTGACACGACCTCCTCCTCCGTCTCATTGGATGCCATCACCTCCCGAACGTTGACCTCCACCACATCGTCACCACCCACCTCTGCCCCGAGAGCGTCATCCGTCCGGGCGGAGGCTCGCGGCTCCGACAGCCTGGCCTTCAGAGTCAGTGTGTAGACGAAACACAGCAGCACACCTGAGAGGAGGAAGAGGACGCGGCTGCGCTTCAGTCTCCTCCTCGGAGGCGAGTGCACCTTCATTGCCCTCGTGATCTCGACTCCAAAAACAGCGAGTTATGTCAGATGCATCGCTATTCCGTGATAGTTCCAGCTCCGTTATGTGGCGAGGAGACGCCTCTGGCAGGGAGGACACACACACATGGACACAGAGTGTGTTTCATCTCTTACAGTGGGCAGCTTCAACCTGTGGAAGGACAGAGAAGAGATGAAATCACATCATCATCATCATCATCATGAACATGTATCAGTAACGTCCTCTCTGCTGGCATAGCTGCAGATCTACTGAAGACAAGTGTGTGTGTGTGTGTGTGTGTGTGTGTGTGTGTGTGTGTGTGTGTGTTGGGGGGGTGATGGGGGATGCAGACAGCCACCTGTTACTATGGCTACATAATCACACAGGCTTTGGCTCCTCACCAAACAGGAGTGCATTGAAGACACGTCAAACATGTTACAACAGTAAAAAACGGACTGCTTCACAATAAAAGCAATTAAATCCGAAATTTCCGGATTATTATATTTAGCGAGAGCCGGAAACAACGTGATGAAATGCGCGCGTGCAGTAAACGATCATGAAGGAAACATGAATTAACCCTATACCCGCAGTGCATTATGATATTCATGTTAATAAAACCATCACATCTGTGACTACAAAGGGCGTCTTGACATTTAATTGTGGAGAAACTGAAGCCAGCGCGGATTATCCTGTATCATTATCGTTCATATTTCTTCACCATCCAAAAATATGAACACTAAAATGCAGACAGCAGCAGCTGTGTGAGTGGAGGTGATGCGGGTCCTACCTGGACCTGTAGCTCGGCTGCTGTGTGAGTGTGTGAGTGGTGGTGCGGGTCCTACCTGTAGTTCGGCTGCTGTGTGAGTGTGTGAGTGGTGCGGGTCGTACCTGTAGCTCGGCTGCTCGGCTGCTCGGCCGGTCGCCTTGGCGCGCTGCGGGTCGTCCCTCCAGCGGTGCGTAACGGACGCAGAGATGCTGACTCCGGATTCTGGAGAGCTACAAGGGCGCACCGCATGTCAGGGCTGGAACGGAGCTCAGCATAATGCTGTTAAGAGGATTAGGAGCAGAACACCTCTCACCTTCCCTTTCACACACATATACCGCTGTATCAATACACCAACGTTCACAGTGGGGTGGCTGGTCGCAGCTGCCAGGCTGGGGGGGGGCTGTTGGATGTAGAATAATGAGAGTAAGAAGCAGCTCAGAGGCTGACAGGAGGAGTTAGGGTGTGGTCAGGTGCATCTGAAGGGTGTGGAGAATGTATTTTATTTCTCTAATCAAAGAGCAAAACATGAAGATGCGGATGTGGAAAACAACTGTTTTAAAATGGAAATATTCACATATGAACAAAATGTGTCCAAAACACATAAGGTTTGCCATTACATGCTGTAAGACAATATTGGTGCAAAAACTCACTTATACAAATTGCAAGTGCACATTTTATGTCAAATTTCAAATTTAAAGGTGCCATATTGTAAAAAGTGAGATTTTCACATATGTTATATTATGAAGCAGTTTTAAGTGCTTTATAAATACTGTTAAACAATCAAAACGCTATAGGGAGAAATACACACAGCCCGTATTCAGAAACTGTGCGTTTGAAACAATCCGTTAGGATTTCTGTCCATCTGTGATGTCACAAATCTACAATATTTAGACCATTTCACAGTTTTAACGTAAACATACTAACTGTGTCCCAGTTTATTTCCTGTTGCAGTGTATGTGAATGACATCAGCTGACAGGAAGTAAACATGGACCCAAACCGTTTCCTAGCAACTCAATTCCGTTGCCATTCCGTTGAAATGCACTAAAACGGAGTGTTTCAGACAGAGGGTGAATACAGGTATATTCAGATAGACAGTATGAAAGAAATAATGTGTTTTTTGAACATTAGAGCATGTAAACATGTTCTATTAGAAACCCAAAATACCCATCTTCAAGTATGAACCTGAAGATGAGCACGATGTCCCCTTTAATGTGTCAGTTTGGTCACTTAGTTCAGGGTTAATGGACAGAGTTCATAGATGTATCACTGGTAAATCAAGTTAAATGTTCTCTGTATGATATTCAGAACATATATATAAAGATATAGAGGAGTAATTGTTTACCTGATCAAAGAATGAAGTCGCTCTCCCTCTGTGTGTGTGTGTGTGTGTGTGTGTGTGTTGTAATCCCAGTTTCTCTGCTTGTTCACACAGCTGCAGGGCTAGCATGTGTGCCTTTTATTTGTCTGTAGGAGGCCAGATGATTACAGCATCATCATACTGATCAACTGTCAGGTCAACTTGAAAGAATGTTAATTTAAAAAGTAGTAGTAGTCTATCCTCCAAACATGACTGGAATGAATATCAAACCACAATTTGGAAATTAAATAAGTAAATATTAAATAAAGGTGCATAAATAATTAAATAGGAGTTTTGTCTATACCAGGGGTCAGCAACCTGCGGCTCCAGAGCCACATGCAGCTCTTTAGCTCCTCTCCAGTGGCTCCCTGTGGATTTTTAAAAACAATTAGTGGAAATGAATAACTGTTTTTTTTGGTGTACATTTTAATTTTTATTTATCATTGTTGTAGGTCTATGGTACGACGGAGTATTAGGACCACATTAAGGGAAAAAATAAATCTGAGATTTTGTGAATAAAGTCATAATATTATAAAGTAGTTATTTTACTAGTTATTTTATTTTTTTCTCATAAAGTTATGACTTTATTCTCGTTATATTACGGTTTTTTTCTCTCGTAAAGTTATGACTTTATTCTCGTAATATTACGACTTTTTTGTCGTAAAGTTATGACTTTATTCTCGAAATCTTTAGATCTTATATACTATATACTTAGACTATAAACTGTTACCTTCATCACAATGCTCAAATGTTTTGTGGCTCCAGACAGATTTTTTTTTTTTCCTAAAATGGCTCTTTTGATAGTAAAGGTTGCTGACCCCTGGTCTATACAGTTGTCTTAAATTTCACTTTTTCTTGCACAAGTATTTGATAAAAGAGTGATCAAATGTTGTTGAGAGCCTCCTGGCCTCTCTGTCAGGAATAGCATGTAATAAAATGACATTTTCTTATTTTAACATTTTTAAAAAAGGCAGAAAGATTAATAATAAAACACATGAAAAAAAGAGAAAAATGTCTGTTTCCCCAAAGCAAAATTAATCATATTGGAATTCACCTTAAATCACTTAAACTTAAAGGATAGGTTCACAATTGTTCAAGTCTGTCTCAAAAACAAACATTTGAACATTGAAACAGGTTTATCTTGCTGTCATTTTAACCCATTTCGAACCTTGTAAGATATCCACTTGGTTTGATGAACTCAGACTCCTGCAGCCTCAGATCAGCTTCAGATTAACTTCTGAAGACATTTTTGCACAAAATGAGGACTGTGGATTTTGCCCATCATCTCTTACATTAGAAGCACTGAGGAAGAAATCTCTTAAAGGGATAGTTGGGATTTTTTGTATGTAATGCCATTTAATTTAATATGAAATAAATAAGTAAATACATAAATAAATAAATATGCCTATGAAATAAATAAGAGGCAATAAATATATAAATACATGTAAATATAAATACATAAATAAGTCAATATAGTTCAATAAACAGGTTTTTATTAAAAAACAAACAAAAATCATTTTTTCAAAAGTCTTTTTACTTTTAGTTATTTCAGGGGACTTTTATTTCATAATAATACATTTATTTATTTCAGGAGACTTTTATCGGTTATATTCTAATGAATGGGATGTGGTTGTTTCACAGATTCAGATTTATACCAAAGCACAATAATTAGCGAGCTAGCTACCTCCGCCTCACTCCCCGGAGTCCCCGCTGCTGGGAGACTACTTCACTGGAAAGTTTGCTGATCCGGTATGGAGTCTGGGCGGTCCGGGATCAGACCCCCGGCGCTGGGGTTTGGATATGCTTGATTGGAGTTGCTACAGTGGTTAACCGTCTCTGGCGGGGAGTTAGGTGGAGGGATCACAGGGTGCGCTAGCTAGCTAATTCTTGTCTCATTTAAGGTCTGATAAACAGTAAATTCATCACATTCAGTGCCCCATATTGCCATTTTCCAAGCCACATAGCGTCCCGGAGACCAACCCTCGGTTAGCGGCTGTACCAACTCAAATGGAGGTATGGAGAAGTACCGCACTTCAAAAACTAATCAAACTATTCCTTTAATGGCCAATGTGCATAACACCTGACTATTGTGTTAAGACAGACCTGAAACATTGTGAACCTTCTTTTAGAAAGATCCCACTGCTCACACACGATTCACAATTTAGTTTTCTTATAAACTACTGTAAGAAAAATATTCCTGAGGTTTTGAAAACAAACCCCCGACCCCTCTACCTCAAGGTGTGCATGTTCCTTCTACTACTCACTAACACCAGAAACTCAATTCTTAGCTACAGATGCCAACTCATGTTATGCCATCAGTGTGCTAATCTATTTAAACATGTACCAAGGTATCAAACTAACTCAGATGCTACATGATACAATATTGTAAAAGTAATATCTATTGAAGCGTTGGGATGGCCGAGTGGCGAAGAGGCAGAACAAAGAACTGCATCGTCCCTGAACTTTGTTTCATGTCACATCCCTCTCCTACACCACCATGTTTCCTGTGTGCAGCTCCACCCTAAACTCTCTAATAAAAAGGCAAAATGCCAAAAGAATTATCTTTAAATCATTGTTAAGATTTCACAACAGGAACTGAGATCCGAGAAAAAAACATCCCACCTCCAAAATAGGAACTCTGATGTTTATTTTTGTCAAGAAACCAAAACTTTTGAAATGCAAGAAAATGTCTAAATCAAGCTGTATGTCTACTTCACATCCATCCCAAAAGACAGCTTTTGAAAAATCAATCCGAAACAAACAAATTAAAATCAAGTCAACACAAATAAATACAACAAATAAAGAAAAGGCTCATAAGGAAATTTAACAATTCCTGAAATATTTCTTCACAATAATACAACACTGATGAATCTTGAATCTTTCAGGGTACATGAGTAAAGTTTACAGTAATGACTTCCTGGACACCGAGTTTATGAACAGTGTGTTTTTCATATCTGGGGCAGTTCAGTCGGACATGTTGGCTCCAAATGGAATAAACCATCAAATCAAAGATTCATAATAAAAGTTAGGAAAAGTTAAATAGTATTTGTAATTATTATTTGTTTGTTATGACAGACTGCTAAAATGTTCAAGTTCAATCTGTTCATTTAAATCTGTCCAGAAGATATCCCTGGATGATGTTAAGAGTCGGTCTGTTGTTCATACTGCAGTTTGAAGAATCAGCTGCTTGTTACAGACATGAACTGTCCGAGAACATATGAGCAACACATTCCTGTTCAAAGCTGCAGTAGGGAAAATATTTAGAGAACAAAAAAATGAAGTGAGCCCAACCAATACTGGATTTTTGACGCGGATACCGATATCAATATTTGAGGGTGAAAAAATATGATAATGAGATGTTTTGACATAAACAAATTTAAATCTAAATTTGGTTTATTAAAAAGAAGAATTGAAAAAGATATTAACTGAATTTGTAAAATTGAAAATGTGTAACTGTCAGTTCTTAACACATGACCGAAGCATCCCCTGTTCAAACAACACTCGCTGTGTTTCCATTCAACTGTCAAGATCGTTTTAAGCGACCTTTTGAAATGTTGCAAGAAAACTAATGTGAATTAGGCGTGTTTCCATCAGGCACCCGGGAAGAGCGCAGGGCTTTGAAGTAGTGGCCAAACGGCGGTGCTACAACTCCCGTGTCGGTCACGTGATGCCATTGGGCCCAAAAATGACTTTTTCCCCATAGACCTATATTGGGAAAGAGACATCTGTAAATCAGAGGATAGTTTTTTTTAGGTAAATCAACTCCCCAGTATGAATGGAGGAAGGTCCCTACATGTGAATGAGACCCAGATCGAGGCTGGACTGAGCGCTAGTAGGCGCCTGCTCTATGGGCCCAATGAATGCAGAAGATCGCCAGATGATCCGGGTTCTTCTTCACTCGGCAGTCGAGTCATTTTGACTTCATGTGCTACTGAGCAACTCTGATAGGAATGAACGGGAGCCCGCCTACAACGCTGTATCCAGTTCTCTTAATACATCCATGGTTTCCATCAACTGATTTGGTGCGAATAAACTCGGCTTGTCAGCCACAGCGTAGTTTGGTCAGAAGTTGGCGCTATAGGCTAGCATGGCTTTAATCCGCAAGTAAACAGAGTAGAAGAAGAAGTAGAGGTAGCAAACCGCAAACACAACAAGTCGGCTTGGCCATCAAACCATCTACGAGAGAAAAATGGAGAGATGTCTTCAGGAATTTGTTTTAATAGTTCTTTCATGTCAGCTAGTGTTGGTCATGTTTCATGTTGTCCTGAGATGAAGACCAGCTTTCGAACATTATGGGAATATCTGAGTAGACGCCGACAGCAGAAACAGCTGATCAGTCATGTGAGTTAAATGTTCACTACGTCAGAATTTATTCAGTATAGGTGTTTCTATAATCCACTTGGCGCATCAACTCTTTTTTCGATAAAGGCAAAAACCACCTCAACTGAGCATTAAATCGTTTTTTTTCTCAAATGAGGAAGTTTTACCGAATTTGCCGTTTCCATATAGCTTCTCTACTGCAGTACTTTACCATGCACATAAAACCATGTGAATGGAAACAAGGCTACTGTGTAGAGTGTTTATGATGAGTTTTTGTTTTGTAGAAAAATGAGAAAATCTCTGCAGAAATTGGTACAATCTAACGTGTAATACACACTGACCACAACGCGTCATTGACACACATCAACTGTGTGTGCTTACAGAAAACAACGGGTTGCTATCCATCCATTCAGCTCAATGTTCCCCGGTTGGATCCATGAGGGTGGAGAGGAAGCAACATACCATGCTGTATTTTTCCAATACTGCCACTGGGGGGACAAATTTACAGTTTTTAAATCCTACAAATAGCGTCTTTAAAGCAGAGACAACTGGACACTGGAGGTGCAGTCAGTCCAGAACTGGCAGAGTTGGCATTACAGTATTAGCGAACTAAAAGCATTTCACAAGTTCAAAACGATGGTCTTTTATGAAGCCTGTTTGTGTTCTTTCAGTACATAGTTACACACAAAAAATGCTCTGAAATGGCAACAATCAAAACTTCCTCAATTACATGTCAATCCGACATCCCTTCTCAAATTACAGCGCTATTTCACAGGAAGTGAAAGACTGGAGATCTATTGGTATCAGGTAACGAATGTATCTCTGCCCTTCTTCACTGTGAAGTTTGACGCCTGAACCTCAACCAACTTGAAATCTTCTGCCTCTATTGTCCCTTTTCTGTCCTCTGCTGCAAAGCACAACAGACTAGTTTCATGTGTTTTTAAAAACTGTCACATTACATCATTTTGGAGAATTTAACTTCATTTGGCAATTATTGTTTAACTGGAACAGTTACAGTTTGGCAGGACAAAACAAACGTGTAGGTCATGAGGTATGAGCACAATCATGTGTTGCAGGCTACCAATGAAACTAATGTAAAGGCCGGTACGATGGGGGCTACCAAAAAAACTAAAGTAAAGGCCGGTAAGATGGAGGCTACCAATAAAACTAAAGTAAAGGCCGGTAAGATGGAGGCTACCAATGAAACTAAAGTAAAGGCCGGTAAGATGGAGGCTACCAATGAAACTAATGTAAAGGCCAGTAAGATGGAGGCTACCAATGAAACTAATGTAAAGGCCGGTAAGATGGAGGCTACCAATGAAACTAATGTAAAGGCCGGTAAGATGGAGGCTACCAATAAAACTAAAGTAAAGGCCGGTAAGATGGAGGCACCAATGAAACTAATGTAAAAACGGTAAGATGGAGGCTACCAATAAAACTCATGTAAAGGCCGGTAAGATGGAGGCTACCAATAAAACTAATGTAAAGGCCGGTAAGATGGAGGCTACCAATAAAACTCATGTAAAGGCCGGTAAGATGGAGTGCGTGTACAGATATAGGTATTTCCTTCTAGAGTTATGTGCATGGCTTTGTTACTGTCCAAACCAGTGAACGACTGACAGTCTTATCCAGGGCTCAGCGTTAGAAATGAAAACAAAGAACATCTAAATTTAGAACTGACAGTTCATGGTTAAGAGCCTCAGTGTCTTTATGCAAAGGCATCTGAAATCATTCCTCTATTGATTCAAGAACCATAAGAGTGGTGTTTTAGCTTATCAACTCTTAGCCCGTTGTCAGTCCCAGGGGATCAAATATCGACGCTTTGTCACGCCCTTTTGTGTGTGATACCAACGCACAAGGCACCCTTTAGCGTCTATATGAGGCGCACAGGGCTTTCAAGTAACTCCAATGTAAACCCATCTGCCTCAATATTAAACACTCAGAGAGAGTGGTCGTGGAGTGTGGTGACATGGTTTTAAGAGTGATAAAACACACATAGGGCGGGATGGGTCCAACAAACACTGATCATGTCCCGTGTGAAACCAACAACGTGTTGTACGTCTTTGTGTTCACAACGTTAAGTTTCACTTTCACTTTACAAACTCATTTGAACTCAAACCATGTTGTTTTTTCCAAAAACTAAGTTGATTTGTTGCCTAAATCTAAGCAAGTGTTTTTGTTTGAATCCACAATATTAACCATATGTTGACTGCAACCGTAGGGGAGCATCATACAGTAGTTTGATGCTCTGGGCTACCCAGTGCGTTAGAAAGTGACCGCAAGGGGTCTTGACCAAGTGTCAGTATGTGACGAGTTGGGATGAGAATGTGTTGCAACTTTACATCACGGCAGATGGATTTTCCAAGAATCTACAAGTTGAAAATCGACTTGCAGAGGCTTGAAACTCTCTTGAGATTATTGTGTCTTCATGAAGTCGCAACTAGGAACAATTTTCAAACTCTCGTGGAGCGTCTAAATACGTTCCTACATTCCAGAATTCAGTCTTCTGACAGAAAGGCTGTTTCACACAATAAAACCCGGAAGAAAACAAGAAAACATGGACATCAGGGAGATGATCCTATCCATTTGCTTGTCTCTTGCATTTAAAAAACACAATGCTGAAAAATCTAAATTCCCAGACAGTGAAGCATCCTTGAACACACCACAACAGAGAGAATCCAAACTATATGGGCTTTCATTTGCATTAACACGCAACAACAATATAATAAATTGTCAACTGGTCAGGACCTCTTGGCGTCACTTTTTACGCACTCGGTATCCCTTTAGCGTAATTTTTCAATGTGCAGGGTAGTCAGATAGACTTCAACACATGGTTAACGTTGTGAATTCAAACAAAACTACGTGGTTAGGTCTACGAAAAGATCAGTTTGGGTAAATAAGTATGTTTGTTACATAACTTCAGTTACCTCCATAAGTTAAGTATGTTACGTAGGTGGCATAATTTAAGTTAATTATGTTGCATGAACTGAAATAAGTCAACGTTGACTCTTGGTTTCACACAGGACATGAACAGTGGTCTCTAGGGGGGACGTCCTGTGTTTGTTTGACCAGTCCATCAACCCCGACCTCCTCCCTATGCGGAATTCGTCACTTGTTTTACCACGTCACCTGACTTTCTCCTTTATTCAACTTCCGTCATAATGACTACGGCGACTAGAGGCAGCCCTGTACATGCAAAACCGACCCCAGAGGGGTACATGGAGCATCGTAGTTCAACGCGTAGGGCCACTGACCAAGTGTCTGGATTTGACAAGATGGGAGTGTGAATGGGTTACAACAATATATCAATTAATATATTGACCGTGAAGGATCTATGATTTGTAATTGATGTTTTGAAGAGCTGTTTTTGAGGGTAACAATATTATTGTTATATTAACGCTAAAACAAATTACTCCTGTATGTTCAGCAAGAAAATCAACTGAAAAATCAACTTAATATTTCTGTTATAACAAAACCGTAGACGGTGACTGCAGACACGGACAGAAAACATGATAATATGGACAGTGTTAAGAGAACAAACATGGGAATAGTAAAGCACTGGATCAACCTACACAGTGTTTTCAGGTGACGTCTGTTCAACAGCGAGCCGTCGAGCTGGTACAGTAGGATTTACAGGATTTGGTGTGGAGGAGGTTAACAGTTCACCAAGTGGAGGAATAAAGTGACCAGTACTCCAACATCAGGTCAGTGTGTGTGTGTGTGTGTGTGTGTGTGTGTGTGTATGTGTGTGTGTGTGTGTGTGTGTGTGTGTGTAGGAAGGAAAATCAAACAGCTGCTTTCTCTTTAAGTGGACGTCAGTTCAGGGTGTGTTGGAAATAAACTGACGAGTTATTGGACTTTCCTTTTCCTCGAGCGGTATCGTCTCCTCCTCTGCTTGTACAGGTGGCGGAAATTGATGAAGAGTCCTGGGGAGGAGAAGAAACCTTCGTCAGTATTACCTTGATACACTAGTTATCTTTATATTATAAATCATATTTGTCTCATCGGGTGGCTGCACAAACTTTTTTTTCGTCGCAGCAGACGAACACACAAAAAGCCCTGTTTGCACAGCACTACTCTAAAGATGCCTCAATTCCTCCACAAGCGCTGTGTGACATGTTTTCACAGAATAATGAAAATCCAATGGAATCACTGTTGTCCCAGATACAGTTTCTCTCTGATTCGACAAACTAAAACCTAAATAGCATACTCTTGTTATAGTGAATTTACTAAAAAAAAAAACACAGTTTAGCTATCCCAAAGCTCATCAGATTTTCTGTATGTGTGTATGTGTATATTTATTCCGACATATACAACCGAGACATAACACACTTGTCTAAATAAATGTTAATAGTGGATATTTATTTACTTTTTTAAATATAAAACATTTCCTCTTCAAAAGTCGATTGTGTTAGCAAACTTCTAAACCTGATGCACTAATAAGCAGCATCTTTCATCACTGGTATTCAGTAACGATGTGTCTCTGCCAGTAATGTTAACTAACGTAAAAAGATAGACAGATTTATGAACTAAATTCATCCTCAATCCCACTAAAAATTAGACAAGAGGCAGCAACTGAGCTGAGACCATGAAAGCAGGCATGCCGGCAGCCTGACAGAACAAAGAGGTAAACTGACTAAACATGATCAAGGCCTGTGGGTGTATATTAGTCTTAGTTGGCTGGATGATGGCAGTGTCAGTTTTAGTAGGCCGTGTGTTGGTGGATGTCTCACCCAGGAACATGAGGACCAGGTAGATCTGCAGAGTGTAGGAGAAGCTTATAGAGTGTCCCAGCAGCGCAGGGAGGCGGAGGCTGAACAGACGCGTCTCATCGAAGATGGGCAGGGACTGGATCACAGCCACCGCTGGAAACATGCACAAAATGACACACTGTCAGCAACGACTAACATGTGTAACCCTAACCCTGAAAACATGCACAGAACGACACGCTGTCAGCTAACATGTGTAACCCTAACCCTGGAAACATGCACAGAATGACACGCTGTCAGCAACGACTAACATGTGTAACCCTAACCCCCAGGGGCGAGACACTGAACACCTAGTTGCTCCCCGAAAGTTTCTCAGCAGCCCAATAGGGATGTCACGAGAACCGATACTTCGGTACCAACTCGGTACCAAAATTCTAAAAATGTGACGGTACTCGTTTTCTTCGGTACCGAAGGTATATACCGAACGATGCCTGTAATGGTCATTTGGTACCCGAGCAGAGGTACTGGAGATGCGATTCTTCCGGATCTAATGGGAGCAGTATACGCTTACAAGTGTTCTCATCTGCCGTGAAGTGAAGGAAGAAGAAGAACGCCGTAACAGCACGGAAAAAAACAACAACACGAGACGTGAAAGATGGCAGCAGCTGCAGCGCTACCTCCGCCTCAACTCGCTGAGAAAACAAATAGAAGAGTCGGGTATGGAAGTACTTTGCATTCGAGGCGGATTTACAAGGAGTAATAATGGATTCGTAAAAACCAGTATGCGGTGCAGTAACGGTGCCGTCGTACTTTTCTTCCAATTTAGCAAAGCACCTCAGAGACAGACATCCAGACAATATGGTTTGTTTTAAATACTTGAAGGCTTCATGCCACTGTTCTGTTTTACAATGTTAATAGACGTTTCTTTTTATTTGTTACTTAAAGGCTACATGCCTCTGTTTTTTGTAATGTTGAAATGTTTTAATAAAGGAGTGTGTGTTGAATAACATGGGATTTATTGTTTTTTTTTACCGTGGTATCGAATTGGTATGGAGAATCGTGTAAATTCACTGGTATTGGTATCGACTACTAGATTTCTGGTACCGTGACATCCCTACTAAGGACATCAGAGCAACTTTTTTAAAAGCAAGGCATGAGGGTTAAGCCACCATTTTGTCAGTAAACTAGTCACTAACCTTCAGCTACAACCCCCAGGGGGTACAGAGGGATCCAGAGGCTGTATCTGAGCCACGTTAACAGCTTCCACTCAGTGCTGATGCAGGCCAGCATGTAGAAAGGGTACCTGATGTGGAGGAGGAAGAGCTGATGTTACAGCAGGCAACAACACATGTTCACCAGAGAGAGAGGAGGATGTGGAGGAGGAGGAGGAGGAGGAGGAGGAGGAAGGGGATCTGAGCGGACCTGAAGATCTCGATGGTGCTCCACAGGTAGAACACGAAGAAGACCACAGGTTTGTTCTGCATCTCTTCCAGACTGCCGAAGATAACGAACAGAATGACGTTCCTCCCTGCTACCTGCAACATCACAGAGCACAATAAAAACACATCTCAGTAGTTCAAATGAAGTCAAACCTTAATTCTACAGCATATGATGATGGTGTAGACAATAGTGTTCTTCCAACTCTGCAAGACTTTGACTGCCCTGCACAGAGCCCCGACCTCAGACCCATCCAACACCTTTAAAGGGACCAGGTCAACTCCATCACAACTGTTTGTCCAATGTAAGGCTGGATTTCTTTTTTTTTAAATAGTCATTGCGATGTCAACTTGCACGATAAACACACAGCAAAAGACTGAGATATTGCACTCTGGGATTTTTTTGACCTAGTTAACAGAAGTCATCACTTTAAAATGTAACTATCATGCCTTTTTTTAAATTGGTGCGTTTTGTGTTCAGTTCAGTGTTGTTCAGATGTCAAGGGACCCCTTTGAAAATTGCCTAGTTTTTCGTCGCCAAAATTTTGTGTAAGTTTGGAGCGTTATTTAACCTCCTTCATGACCAGCTAGTATGACATTTTCTTGTTTCATATGATACCAGTATCTTCACTTTAGCTTTAAAACTGAGCCGCTACAACCTAAAAATGATGCGTTAATGCGTTAAAAACAAATTAGTGGCGTTAAAACTGATTTGCGTTACGCGTTATTATTGCATTATCTTTGACAGCCCTAATATATATATATATTTTTTTTTATTATTTAGATGACCTGAATGTTTTAGGTGTTGCTTTCATCATCAGGCTTGAAATCCCAATAAAATGAGAAGTGACTGTCTCGTCTGTGTTACCTGTATCATAGCAGGGAAAAACCCAGTCTTAACCAGACCCAACAAGGGGTTAATGACCTCCAGCACGGCCATCATCTGACAGAAATACATCATATCAGCCGTGGTGTGGAAGGTATCGTAGAACGAATCTGTGGAGGGAGAGAGAAACAAACAGATATAATTAAACAGCACATTGCATGAGCCACTATCCATAATCCTCATCATTTGCAAAACAAATGGCTGCTGTGTAGTCGTGTTCCTGTTTCAATTCAAATGAGCTCACCTGTGAATAGCTCCTCACAAACAAAACAAAGACCTCTCTCAGTGTTTCCTGGACCTCCGGTTTGTTTGATTTTACTACACAGTGGTGCCAATTGTCTGTTTTTGTGTTCCATAAACACTCACCCAAAAACGAATTGACTATTTATTTATTTATTAATTAATTATTTAGTTCATAAAATTCAAAAGCTATTAAGTAGTACACTTGTTTGTTTTATTCCTGTTTTTATCTGTATTTAGTCCATCCCTCTACAGTCTACCAATTCTGCTTTTACTCAACTGTTTCACGTCTTTGTTTTCACTTTTACTGAGATTGGTGTGATGTACTGAATAAGGCCCAATGTAACTGACATTAAGGTGACTAAAAATAAACTGTGATGGATTACCTATTTCCAGCAGGTTTCATGACTCTTCCAGCAGCTGTTCATGGCATACTGAATCGAACTGAAAATAGTAGCTGCCTGGAAGATGGGAAATCAGTCCTAAAACGTTCAGTATGTCTTTGGAAATGGTTGGCAGTAATGTTGAGTATACACAATTTGTGGGTAAGACTAAAAACACACAAAACCACGCCTATGGTCCTTTAAAGAAATAGTTCAAAATGAGACTAAAAAAGTCATTATTGTGGATATTATCGGCATAGTTTTGTCCCATCTGTTCTCTCAGTTATGATAACTGTGTAGTCACCAAGCTAATAGTTGAGATCTGGGAACATGGAGACATCAATAAAAAAGAAATCAGACAGGACAGGAAACACGAGCAGTCAGACGACCAGACAGGTTGTAAACAAACCTGCTACTAAGCCAAACTTATTTGGAAGAGCAAGTAAATATGAACAGTTAAAATAGAACTCAAACTCTCTGTTGTAAACATCAATAAACATCACAGTATACAGACAGACTTTGACCTACCGTACCATATGTACCAGACAGTTTCCTGTACAATGATGGATTATAACTGACATCTCATCCTGTTTTACCTCCTAATAAAGTGGTTTAGATAATCTGTCTGAACTGTTGGTTTGTCTGATTGTCTGACTGTTTGGACTTGGTTGTGGCGATGTTAATGTGTTCCTATATTTCAAGAGCTAACTTGGTGAGTACAATGCTATCATGGCCCAAACTACAACAATAAGATTGAAGCTGTAATAAACTGGAATTATCCTTTAAAACGACACAGATTTTCAAGCAAACACACAAAACTGTTAAATTTCTCCAGTTTGGACAGCAGAATGTAATAATCGACATGGAACCAAATGACTGCACTGTGGCTCCAAAGGTCCAATCTTTACCTCACAGGTTTACCTCACTGGTGACACTTTGGTTATGACAGAAGGAGAATTGTTGGCACATTCAAGACCAAATCATCGTCAGTAGGAAGATAAGTAATGCAGATACTGTGTATTTAGAGCAACAGTACAATCATTTGGTCAGACAACACCAGAGTGGTTACCAACTCGGTAAATCAACTCAGGATTTCTCAATCTGGCTCTGAGCGCGCTCACATGAAAGAGGCGGTGTTTGTAGCATCTGACCAATCACAGACATGGACAAGTCTAATGGCAGCAGAGTGGCATATTTTACAAAGGAAGAGTGAACTATAATATTAGACAAATGGGAAGAAGTTAAACACAGAATCCAGACTGAAAGTAGCACAGCTGCAGCTGCCAAATGCAGGAAGGACAGGTGGCAAAAAGAAATTGCTGATGTGTGAATGCGTAAATTCACAGACTTATTAATTTAACGGAACACTCAAAAGTCAGATATAGTCGTCTAGATGGGGCAGTGATAGGCTGCCACTATATAAATAGCTTACAATACAGAATGGATGAATAGATTACACTTCATTATACAATTTGGTAATAAAGTGGCGTGTATGACTATTTCATCCTTCTTTCAGCTGCGTCCAAGTGAAACAGACTTGTAACGAAATAAAATAAATAAATATAAAAACATAATTCAAAGCGGTAAACACCTACAGCATCCAGCCAGCTGTCCTTCCTGCATCTGTCAGTTTAAACTGTGTTGTTTTTAGCCTGGATTATGACTGTAACTTCTTCATTTGTGTATTATTACCATACGATCTGCGCACCAAGCTCTGATTGGTCAGTAGGCGGTGCTTTTATACGAGTTGATCTCTTATCTGGAACATAACCTGCTCCGGAGCAGGTTAGCTGTTCAGCATCAGTTACCATGGCGATCTACCCCGGTAAAAACCACCGTCGTAGGACGGAAAACCCTGAAGGGTTAACCCTGAAGTTACCTCGCTAACCCCGAATCCTGCTTCGTAGTACAGACCTCTGGAGTAGCACCGGGGCTAAAAAAACTAAATAAACTGATTGTATTATTATTATTATTATTATTATTATTATTATTATTATTATTATTATTATTCATTGTATTATTTACTTTACAAAATTATTCCCTGCAGGTAACTTTGCCTTCCTGTGGCAGATGAACTGGACATAAACTTCATTGTATTTGGTGTGGGCTTTTTTCCTTTTTACAAACCTTGACCAAGAATGAAGAGTCGAACCGTCATGTTGACAAAGATCCAGGAGAATCCCAGGAACTGCACCAGGTTGTACATAAACAAGTAGCCTTTCTTCAGCCCGAGGTAGGCTGAGGAAACAGAAGAGAATTACTCAAATTAACTGATGCTATCGTTGCTAAAACTCCTCCTACTGGATAGCACATCAATGACATACTGTAGCTCATATTAAATCATTTCTATGAGTTTTGATGTTTTCAGGTGAAGAGCGCAGTGTGACTCACGGTCTTTACGAACCCTTGACTCCACACTTATCTTGTTTATCTTCTCCTCCTGAAAGAAATCACATCATCAGAATCTCACTCTGCAATGATATTTATATTTACTGCCACCTCCACTTGTTTTAACATAGTGAATGTGTATTAAGGTACTGCAATTTTCACAACAACAAGTGACATTTACACAGAGTAACATTATTACACATTATTTAAATGATGTTTTTTTATTTGACTGCTTACCAAAAAAAGAAAAGCATGATACGAATTTGTATTGATCCCATGAGAAATGAAAGAAAATGAAAGTGTCTACAAAATAACCAAAACAATAACTTTGTAGGATTTAATCAACAAAATCTGAGGAGGCAAAAATTAAAAACAATCAAGAACAGAAAACAGAGCAAAGGTTGGTTGAAATAATGTAAGCAAGAAGTAGGCTCAGTTGTTGGTCTGGAAACACATCCAATGAGTCCACCAGCTATAAGCCAAACTGAGAGGATCAGATGATGACATGACAACACATACATTTAGCTCTTCTCACCTTTGTTTTATTCCAAATAAATGTATTGGATAATTTAAGAAAACTGACATAGCATTCCATAGCTTAATGTTTTCCACTCTAAAAATGGTGACAGCCCAGTGGGAGGTGGCTTTGTCGACACACGTGTAGGACGGGTTGATATTAACATCCCAGTGAGGAAGAGAACTGTCAGGCACCTTATTTAAAATGACACCTGTCCCTAGTTGAGCTTTGCCAGACCACAATGAGTGATGAAGAGTTTTATGGGCTGGCTTTGCAAGGCCAACTATGAGGAGTTGAGCAGGGGCTAAAAACAAGCTGTTTGTTCTTGGCTGCACCAACCGTCCTAACTGAGACTACAACAATCCCATTAAACGTGTTTGCATCAGTGTTCATTTCATTAACAAAAACTATGACTAAACATCTTTTTGTCAAACACCTTTTTCCCATGACTAAGAAGAGATGATGACGAGGCGACACCGACGCCATTAAACACTAACTGTGACTATATCAACATGCAATATTGTTTACCAAAAAAGACGAGGCTAAAATGTAATAAAAATCTTTATTTTCATTGACAAAAAAGAGGAGATGAAATATTATTGACAGTTTTTTGCTTTTTCAATGAAGCAGTTACATTTCCTGTGCTGTGCGCACCATATCAGGTCTACAGCGGCAGCACTCAGAGTAACTTACTTACTTAAGTTAAAGTTAGGGTGCACTGATACCGATACCGGATCGGATATCGGGCCGATACTGACTCAAATAGCTGGGTCAGATATTCTATATTTATATATCATATACATTATATACTGGCATTTTAATTCCTGTTTAAGTTTTGACCAATTTGTTGCTGCATTAAAAAGGTTGAATTGTAATTCCTGATAATTTTGAAGTTTTTTACCAAGTTGCTGGTGCATGATTTATTATTTGAATAATAAATATCAATTCAGTACGTTTATATCTATGTATTTATTTGTTACATTTTGGTTTACAAAGGTAAGAAAGCGATGTTTAAGTCCAGTCTGATGTTGCCTTACATATAACAGAATGATCCCAGTCACTTCCACACAGTGAGGCCTACAGCTGATTAATTAAACACTGGTATGGGATCGGTACTCGGTATCGGTCCATACCCAAAGCCCAGGTATCGCTATCGGTATCGAGACTGAAAAAATCGGATCACTGCATCCCTAGTTAAAGTAAAACAATGACAACAGGGCATGGGAGAAAGAAACTAGGTGATATTTTCAATATAATCGGATGACTAAAAACGGTTTTCATTGACTAGAACTATACTGAAATAGTTATGGTTTTCTTTGATGATAAGACTAAGATGCCCAGACTTTTAGTCAACTAAAACTTGACTTAAAAAAAACAGGATGGGGTTCACTAAATATGATAAAAACTAACAAGGACATTTGACTCAGGACTAAGAGTAAATAAAAAAGATAAGCCATGAAGCCGTTCTTTTTATTTGTTGGTATTTCCAAGCACCTACCTTAGCCTGAAGCTCCATCTCTGCGTCGGACTCGTCCAGCCAGCGGTCGAAGTCTGGAGCCAAAAACAGAGGCTTCTTCTCCTGCAGTGTCAGCCGGTCCCACCAGCGCTCTTCCTGCTTCTTGATCTTGATGTCCACCTGACGCTGGGTGGACTTATGGCTGATCTGAAAACACAGTATTAGAAATCTTTACAAGGTTTCTTAACTGAGACACACAGAAGGCAACGACATAATGTGAGTAGCTGTTGTGTGGACACAGTTAGTTCTTCTGTATACAAGAAGGAAACAAGAAGACTGTGACTCATACTGCATACATCGTATCTGCTACTAACGGTGAATAACCTGCGATGGTTAAAGGATGCATAACTGTGTGACAAAAGCATTTTAGTTGAGGGTGGAATAAAAAGCTGCAGCTCTGTCTCAGATATATGAATAAACTGATAGTAAAGTGAATATCCTGAGTCTTGATGTACCAGCTAATCAGGCCTCTCTTCACAGTTCACCTTGACTCAACGGCAGTGACTCTAACTGTTACACTCGCTCAATCAGAGGCATGACTCATTATCATGCAGTCATTCATGTATTGCAGTTATGATTAAACTGTGGATTTTTCATCTGAACAGCAAGACAAAAATCATATGAAATGTGCTATTGTGCAAAAAACTTGTATTGGCAGAATATATTAAAACCTAGACAAAGAATCTGGTAGGTCTCTATTGCATTTTTAGTTAAATGCCATTTTTTTGTTTTCAATATTTAATTGCAGTTACAGTATCTGTAAGTAATGCTGGAAAGTGTGGACTGACCACACATACATCGACATTTACACCCATCATACCAGGTGACACCATGAAAAATATGTCTTGGAAAGATAACATAAGAAATATTAGAAACTACAAATGCACCAAATAGTTAATGCCAGACACTGTAGGAAAATAAATCAAATCAATTAACTGCCCTTCTGCACTCTGGTATTTAATCTAAAACATATTACAATTATGCAAAAACAATACATTTCAATATAGCAACCGATGTCAGCATTAATAAGTACAATAGAGTAATAAATATAAAAGCTCAATACCTCAGGTCTAACAGGTTTCAGGAACTCCAAACTGAACTCATATTCATTGTCTCCTTTAGCTCCATGGCCCTGTGCTGTGGAACAATATGAAGACTTTTATATTAGAACAATATTAGGCTTTACAATGGGTTTCATACAGAAATTGCCATTATAACAGATGTCATAAATAAGGTGAAAGTTTGTAGAATATTTTACAATGTTTCACTTAAAAATTGTCATTATGCAATGCAACTTCTCTTGAATGGTTCTTATCAACATCTGTTTTCTCTCTACATGCACCAACGTAAATACCAACCTCTGAACTGAAGCGTGTTGTTTTCCTGCAAGCTGATGTCAAGATTCTGAAAAACACAAAGGCAGCCATCACAACCAACTGGAGGTAGACTGATATAATAACAATAGTTTGAAGCAGAAAAAAGCCGATAGACGATTAATCGGGCGATAACGTCTTTACTTCTGCAGCAGCCTAGTCGGCTTCTGTTGCATACATTCATAAGAGAATATCCTGAAGTGTGATTTTGTGGATTTCATCATTGCAATACGTTATATTTATTTACAATAGGCGATGCGTTGCTCTGTGGCGACTAGCCAGGATTACTTCTGTTGAATACATTCGTAAGAGAATATCCTGAAGTGTGATTTCATGGATTATATCGTTGGAATACGTTCTATTTATTTACAATGGGCGATGCTTTGTTCTGTGGCAACTAAGGATGTCCATAATTAACCGTTCAACCGTTAACCAACATTAAGCATTTTAACCGATTAACTTTATCGGTTAAAACGGTTAAAAGAAATGTTAATAATTAACTCAAAAACTGAGCGGCTCAGAGGAGCAGCTCATCACTTTAAGTAGAAAAGCTGGTCCACCTCAACAGCCCACCGACAGGAAGTCGGCTCCGGTCTGGCTTGCTTGAGCGGAGCGGAGGAGTTGTAGTTTCGTAGCATTTATTCACTGACAAATAAACTGTACACACACTGCTACACCTACGTTCACAGCTAGAACGACACCAGCAACCTCACACTCACCGCCAACAAACACACACATGGTCTGTTGGAAACTCACTAAAGTTACGCAGATTATGTGTGCGGCGGTGAGCACGAAGCCTCCGGCAATGCTAGAGCTGCTAACGTAGCACAAATACACACTGTTTGTTGGCCACTTGCTAAAGTTACGCCGGGTAGACACACAGCTGACAACCTGCTAAACTAAACTAAATGTGCGGTGGAGACTTTTACTGGGAAAGTGGCTGCATGTCCGCGACACTACACGCAGCATCGTAGCTGCTAAGTTAACGCTCCCGGACGGTGCACTGAGAACTGCATTGTAGACAAAGAGCTGAAAGTGTAACGTTATATATTCGAGAGAGAACTTTATTCTTCTTTGTGTCTAGAGCCTCCAAGCAAAATGGTGATGTACGTCCCCACATGACTGGTGGCAGCTGCGCAGCCATCGACCACCATCGGAGCCCGGTTCCGCCGATAACGATAGTTTGTAAAATGTCATATCGGCGCTGATTAATTGGTCTACAACCAACCCAACACTGACGCAGTGCACACTGTGGAAATAAATGGATGAATCTGGTGATATTCTATATTTTTCTTACGGTCAACAAATCCCACGAAAAGATAAAAACAAATGATATGTTGATCTCTCAATACTTGTATACTTCCCTGTCTGTCTGTTGCACTCAACCCCAAGCCAATTGGTTCCTACTGAAGCTGTACATCTTATAAATATAGTTTCATTCACTAATGAAGCTGAATGATTTTCACTTAAAGTACCAGTGTGTAACAATTAGGGGGATCTATTGGCAGAAATGGAATACATTATTATACTAATATATATATTGAAATAAATACCTTGGCCATTTTCTCACTGATGATTAGAATGATGACAGACATTTCTATCGACAGTCCTGTAAACTATATGCTCAGGCAAATATGTTGCTTTGTAAGTTTAGTGTGTGTTCCGTCGATGTAAAATGTTCATTATTTAGAGCTTTCTGCACACTTATGTCTCCAGCTCATCTTTGGTGTAGCTACAGGAAAAGCAGTATGCGGAGGCTCACAGTGGCTTACCATGATGCAATGAGGTTGTTGCTTCGGATTCCCAGATGGCATAGTGCCAGTCAACTGTTTGTGTCCTCTGGTGTTCCTACCTGTGAGGCACTTTGAAGACATTTGATGTATAACTTCATGTGTTGCTTGGATGAGTCAGAGAACAGCATCATAGAGGGCCTTAACAGCACTCTGTACTCATTCAGGCTCAGAATACACTGGTGTGATAGCCTATATATGAATGTGTTGGTTTTTTTAATTGAATGATGGCTTACTGTGGTTTTATCTTGTATGTTTTGTTTTCTCTTCTTTACTTCTATTGCTATGGACCTTCCTGAGTGTCGGAAATAATGTTTGAATTGAACTGAATATTAATGAGTATGTTTTCTTATAATCACCAGGAAATAAGATTTGTTGTGTTTTCATTATCTTAGAATGAGCCGTTTAGATCTACATAGTGAGCTGGTCCCCTCCACAGAGTCCACCATGTTGTACCCCCATGTTTCTACAGTAGCCCAGAACGGACAAACCAAACTCTGTCAACTTTTCCTGCTTGGGCTGGAGTCGATAACGTTACTCGCTCCCGACGCCACGCTCTCTCTTGCTTCATCACTCACTTCCCTCATACACACACGCTCCAAGCCCTCTACTCTTACAACAACTGCTCTGGAGAGGGCCATTCGCCATTTTGCGTCGGCCTCCGTAGCAATCCTACACGCTTGGCACACGGGAGACATTGTAATCTGCAACCTCACCGCTAGATAACGCCAGATCCTACACACTGTTCCTTTAACAGCTGGGCACTACGGTTCTAAGCAAATGTTATTCAAATGGGAGTAAATGTTGGGGACTATTATCAGCAGAAGATGCGTATCTAGTGAGTAATTACAGCAGCAGGACAGTTTATGTGGGGTTGTGGACAACAATGGAGCTCAACGGCACAGAAGAATGAGATATATCAGGCTTTGGCTACACAAAATACTACGAATAATAATACGAAAAATGTAGAATATCACCAGACTTACAGTATCCTTTAAAATAGGCCCCAGTTTATTTGGTACACCTAGCTAAAGGTAATGCAGTCTAATACAACAGCCCTGCAAAAAATCATTCCCTTGTGAATGGGCATTTTAGAGGCTGTAATGTGGTGTTAATGCATTGTATTGCATTACACTGACACAAGTTTCTTAGATTTAGTCTTTCCTCATTGATAAATGGGCCTAAAATGTGTAGCATGACAGGTGTTCTTCTGTCAGCCTGTTTCAGTTATCATAAAGCCATTTACCTAAGAGGCTAAACAGGATCCAGAACAACCATTAAGTCATGCATCTTTTATAAGACAATTGTCTAACAGATGCAGGACGAAGATGGAGGAGGAAGAGGAGAACCTGTATTTCAAGTTACTAATGTAAGCAGGCAGAGTGAAATGTAACGTAGACAATGAGATAATTATTATACAGGTTTTGGCTGGCTGACAGAAATCATTAACACCTTATGATGTATAGAGCTGGGTGGTATCTTGAATACTTTCTTCTGATGATGACATCAGTAGTAGTATTCTATCAGTAGTGGTATTCCATCAGTAGTATTCCATCAGTAGTAGTATTCTATCAGTAGTATTATTCCATCAGTAGTGGTATTCCATCAGTAGTAGTATTCTATCAGTAGTATTATTCCATCAGTAGTGGTATTCCATCAGTAGAAGTAATTATATCTGTAGTAGTTTATCAGTAGTAGTATTCTATCAGTTGTAGTACTCTATCAGTAGTAGTATTCGTTAGATGTGTATTGTAGTAGTTGATAACTGTGGAGTGCAGCTACAAAACAAGGAAGACAAACTGTCATTTCCAGTTGGTATTCTCCACTAATTCAGAAATAATGGAGGCGGTTAATAACGTGTTAATAACGTGTTATTAACGTGTTAATAACGTGTTGATAACGTGTTAAAGTGTTAATTAAGTTAATTAAGACAACACTCTTCTTTACGACATGTTTGACAAACCGTTAGCGTTGTATGACCTCGACGACATACAATAGACTGTCCGTTAAATAGTTCAGTATTTAGGCGGATAAAACATAAATAGATACTTTTCTGAACACG
Organism: Sebastes fasciatus; assembly: GCF_043250625.1. NCBI lineage: Eukaryota > Metazoa > Chordata > Actinopteri > Perciformes > Sebastidae > Sebastes > Sebastes fasciatus. Next base: position 41,407,008 of record NC_133796.1, read on the forward strand.
GAACAAATGTGTTTTATTATTATTAGCGTCTATCTGACCATCACAAATAAATGTCACAGGTCAGAATTCAGCCATGTTACAAATGAACACCAGCACAGAACGCTATTTAACGGTTAGACTAACGGTTAGACTAACGGTTAGACTAACGGTTAGGCTGACGGTTATGCTAACGCTACACCCACAGCATGATATAATACAGCTTAGAGGGATTTAAACACATGACTGGAGCATTAAACGGTGTGTGAGTTACAGCTGAAGGCAGCCGGTCCGGCTGGATGTGGTGGACTTGTCTTACTGGTCCTACTTGTCCTACCTTTGCATCGCTCAGGTCCACCCGGAGATAGATGTCTCCGTGCCGCTGAGCCCAGTAGACATGAGGAGTGAGGATCTGCATGGTCACTTTGTGTGCTCTGATCTCCACATGACATACAAATGAAGACAATTTGACTCAAGCTGATGAACCCAAGTCCTGATCTGACAGTCTGCCTACCTCCACACAACACGCCTCTACCTCCCCACACACACACACAACATATGCTGTCAACCTCCACACCAAACACAACAGAGGGGAGATCACATCACAGTCAAGGCCTATAGAAAGGAGGCTAGGACACGAGTCATATCTCCGGTGTAAGACACATGCGCAGTAAAATCTCGCCTCCACTCTCTGAAATTGAGCCAATCGCAACGCACGACCGCAGCTTCAGTGGCACTGCGCATGTGTTTTACCCCGCACCTCAAGACCCATGTCCGCCCGTGACCGAGCCTCCTTTCCATAGGCCTTGATCACAGATGAGGGAGCATACTTCCGGGAGGAGGAGGTCGCTCACGGATTTCAAAATAAGAATTCTAACGCGTTAATTGGGCAGCTTCAAAATAAAAGTCCTCAAACTTTTTTTTTTGTTTAAAAAGACCCCCTCCAGAAATGTTTTAAGACTAGGGCTGTCAGTCGATTAATGCTATTAATCACAGATTGTCCATAGTTAATCACAATTAATAGCAAGTAAATGGCATATTTTGTATCTGTTCTAAATGTACCTTTAAAGGAGATTTGTCAAATATTTAATACTCTTATCAACATGGGAGTGGACAAATATGCTGCTTTATGCAAAAAAATATATAATAATAATAATAATAATATATATATATATATATATATATATATATATATATAATTATAAATCAATTAACAACACAAAACAATGGCAGATATTGTGCAGAAACCCTCACAGGTACTGCATTTAGCACAAAAAATATGCTCAAATCATAACATGGCAAACTGCAGCCCAACAGGCAACAACAGTCAGTGTGCTGACTTGACTATGACTTGACCCAAACTGCATGTGATTATCATAAAGTGGGCATGTCTGTAAAGGGGAGCCTCGTGGGTACCCATAGAACCCATTTTCATTCACATATCTGGAGGTCAGAGGTCAAGGGACCCGTTTGAAGATGGCCATGAAGGTTTTTCCTCGTCAAAATTTAGTGTAAGTTTGTAGCGTAGCTATGACATGGTTGGTACTGATGGATTCCTTAAGTTTTATAGTTTCATATGATACCAGTATCTTCTTTCTAGCTTTAAAACTGAGCCCGCTACAACTTCGAAATTAGTGGCATTAAAATGAATTTGCGTAAACACGTTATCGCGTTTGACAGCTCTATTCAAGACATATAAACATATTCTGCTTGGAATAATAGTTTGTGTCTGATATGTTGTTTTTCCCACAAAAAAAATAATTCGTTAATTAAATAAATATATCTTAGCATATTCATATTATACTGTCAATACTGTATATATCTTAGTGTATTCATATCTACCCCTTACAGTTTATTCTATTTATTAAGCTACCACTATAAATATTTATATTACTCTGCACTTAACTGCTTTTGGCACTTCTGGTTAGATGCTAAACTGCATTTTGCTGCCTCAGTGCTTTGCACCAGTACTCAGGTGCAATGACAATAAAGTTGAATATAATCTAATCGAAAAACTCTAATAACAATATTTATGCCTTCCCCCTCAGCAAAAAGTTTTACTCCTCCTTCACTGAAAAGTCTGTTCTCAGTGAATGTTCACTGGAGACTTCAAATGTCCACATCACACCAGTATAAGTTGCATATGTCAGTGATTTGCTTCAAAAATTACATGTCACAAAATCATGCCTGTATAGCTTCATGTCTTAAACTCAGATATAAGCAAAGAGAAACGTTCTGCAGATGAATTTGATGGAAATGAAGTAACAATAAGCAAACATGATATAGTGGAGAGGGACTCTAAATAATAAAACTCCAAATGATAAATATTTGTTATTTTGTCTTCTATATTTCCTTTTTCTTCTATATTTCCTAATTATTTATTTTTTATATTATATTTCAAACTTAAAAAATATGTTTCAAATATAATAATAATAATAATAATGATTAATTTTTGGGATATTTTTTTGAAATATTACATACTTTTCGGATATTATTCGGACATTTGTTACTAATTTTGTCACATATTTCTCTAATAAATTTCGGATATTTTCAGAACATTTTTCACAATTTTTTTTCGGACTTCTTTCTTAATATTTTCAGGAGTGTTTTCGGATATTTTTTCTCCTCTTCAAGCTTATCCTCCACCCATCTCCTCTAAGTTCCCGAAAACAAACCAAAGCCAATGTTATTTAAAATGGACTCTTCCAGCAGGAAAACACATTTACTGCAGTACAAGACCACATCTAATGAGGACAGTATATATCATTATTTCTGTTTATAGATTTCACTGATATACTGACTTTACAGTTATTAAAGGTATAAACATTCTAATCACATAATAGTATCAAATAACTCCAAAAACCCTTTGGGGCCTAAAAAGGACGCAACTCCAAGTCTTTGGTTCCAGATGTTTTTTATGCATATTGGAACACTTTATGCTCTGACCACAGGAGGGCGTTAAGAGACTGCCTTGTGAAATGTGACCAGGCATTAGCAGATACCTTGTGAGATTCAAGATTCAAGATTCAAGAGTTTTATTCGTCACGTACTCATACAGGATGTGCAGTGAAATGCAAAGTGGCAGTGCTCACAAGATTGTGCAAAACAACATCAACTAAACAAATATTTTGGCAATGGCAATATTTACAGTGAGAGGGGTCTATATACAATATGGAATATAAATATAAGTGTGTGAATAGAATAGTAATGAGTGTGTGTGTATTCTCTGTATGTAGCCCTATGTGTGTGTGTGTGTGTGTGTGTGTGAACGTGTGTGGGTAAGAGGGGCAGCGTGTTGCGCGTGGTGGGCGCCCTGGAAAGGTCAGAGTTCACAGTACTGATGTCCTGGAGAAAGAAACTCTGTGTCAGTCTCTCTGTTTTGGCAGTGTGGCAGCGTGGCAGCATGGCTAAGGAGGCGCTTGCCTGACCGCAGCAGCTGGAACAGTCCGTTGTTTGGGTGGTGAGGATCCTTCATAATCCTGCAGGCTCTGGTTCTGCACCTCCCGGTGTACAGGTCCTGATTTCCACTCTAATCGTCCCTTTAATTGAAATAACATTCAGGTTAAGACAGAATCACATGCAACACTGCTCAAATGCCCTCGCAACTTACTCTACAGTGGCAAAAAGTCAGTTTACATGTTAATGCTTCAGTAATAATCCAATAACAGCAGATATTTAACACTGGCAGGGGCCATTCAGCTGCATAATGAGTACTTGTACTTTTGATGCTTTAAGTCAGTTTTGAATTTATTACATAGCATTTTTGTAAAACTACTATTTTTTATTCTTAAATGATGGTGTTGCTACTTTACCAGCTAAAAGAGCTGATTACTTGGAGGACGCTTACTTCTAATGGAATGTTTTCCATTGTAGTATTACAAGTTTTACCTAAGTGATTTAAGAACTTATTTTTTAGACAGACTGACAGACAGACAGATAGATAAATAGATAGATAGATAGATAGATAGACTATAATACACATCACACATCACACAATACACATACTCGTTTATTTCAATGTAATCAACAATAAGAAAACAAAACAAGAATAACCAATAACATGAACAGTAAACAGTTACAACAAATTCTTAATAATATTAACAGAACAATAAATATTACAGGTCCAAAAAGGGGTAGGAAGAATTATACACCTAGACTGGGAAGAAGTATAGCCTAAACTTCTTTAAACGGTATTTCACTCAAAACCATTAAAATGAGTGATACAACTCCAAAGTACGATCTAAGTAGGAGTACTTGAATGCACCACAGTAGTAAACTTCCACATCCCGGTGTGACACTTTATTATGTAAGAGACGTTTATGATCGCTCAATAACTCCGGATAGGACTTGAAATGAGGGACAAGTCCAGCTGTTCCAGTGAACAACGCTTTAACCGAACTGCACATTTGAGATCATATTTTTACGTAACTAGCTAACGTTAATTCGGTAACGCCTCCTTGTCACCTCTGTGTTCGGTTCCAAAGTACAACTAACGTTAACGTCAGATTAGCGAGTTGATGTGAGAGTTCACCGGGTCAAAGTGTATTCTACCGGTTTGACCGGTTTGATTCCCACCGACTGTTAAACGTTAATGTCTGAAGTGTGTTTCTACAAGAAGCGACATGAGTGGAAGAGGAGAAACCACCGAGGAGCCGTCCTCCAGAGCCTCAGCTCCCTCCCAGGCTAACGTTACCGACCAACAGAAGAGGAAGAGCATTCTGAACGTGGTCTACCTCATCACTGCTCTGGACATCACATGGATGTTCTTACAGTTGTCTGTCACTCCTGTAAGTATTTCTGTTATTGCCCAGAGCAGGAAGCTGAGATTTACGAGCCGGCCGTGAATGTGAAAACGTTTCCGGAAACGCTGGGAATGTATTTGAGCCACTGACTGATGATTTCATTATTATTATTCATGAGCTGCTGTATACATCATGAGTGTTCTATTACACAGTAACAGTAGTTGTTGTTAGAGAGAGTAAAAACTCTCCATTAAAAGTCAAAGTCCTGCATTCACAAATGTACTTCAATAAATCTACATATGCTGCGGATTGTGAGCAACATGCACTTAAAGGGACTCTATGTAAAAATTAGAAATGTCTTGTTAACAACGACACCTGTGGCCGTTGAATCAACGAAAGTCAGCGTCCTGTTGCTCGCGCTTGTGCTCGCTCTGCATAGACATGAACGAGCATCGCTCAAAACAGTGAGGAGACACACGTCAGCTAAAACCACAATATCACTCTATATTTCAGCTGCTTGGCAGTAATGTTAGCTGACCAGACGAAGGTCTCTCCATGAATCACTGCTGATCCTAGTGTTGGCTTTTCCTGCCTCCTTACCGTGGCTGGAGGGAACAGGGGAGACACCGGAGTTTTGGTCAGAGACGATAACGTTTCTCTCTGCGGAGCCCCGTCACTTCACAAGACACGGGAAACCTCTGTTGGTCTGGAGGAGCTGCAGCAGTTATTTCTGCACAAACGTCCACTAGCTAAACTAACTCTTCTGCAGTGTGTTGTGTGCGCGCATGCACGTGAGAGTGGGGCGAGCTGAGTGAAGGCAGGCAGAGGAGCAGAGTACAGCAGAGACTCTGGCCCTGGAGACCAAAGCTACGGTCTCCCCCGCGTCCTCCGACCGCGGCCAACACTGTTTAACAGACGGGCTTCACTAGATACAACCAAGAGGTTTTGGTGCTTCCGTGTAGTTTGTGTTGGAGTCTGAGTCTGAACAGCGTAGCCACACGCGAGCGCGCATGGGACACCGACCTGCAATGATTTATACGTGTAAGAAGTTACAAACAGTCCCTTTAAATTTACTTAATCAGAAATTATCATTATTGCAGTCATATTGGCTTACGTCATATGTTATATAACGATATTCAGTGGTGGAAGAAGTCTTCAGATCATTTACTAAGTAAAATTACTAATAACACACTGTGAAAATACTGTTACAAGTAAAAGTCCCCCGCATCCTAGCAGAAATTACCTCAGATTTGTACTCGAGTACAGTATGTAAGTGAGTAAATGTAGCCTACTTAGTTACATTCCTCCACTGATAATACTGGATTATTACTTTGTTGATGCTTTTATCAACACTGACACATGAATATGTAAGTGGCACATGGTGGAGCAAACTTTACATTAGACATGAAACGATTAGGCTAGTCGATTAATCAATTAGTTAATACACAGAAAATTATTTGACTGATTTTAAGGGGACTGTTTGTAACTCTTTAAGCGTATAAATGTACCGGGTTCGGGACACATGCGCGCTCGCTCGCATATGCGCTTGCATGTGGCCGAAGCCTCTCCTCCGCTGCTTGCTTGCCTTCACTCAGACAGCGCGCGCGCGTTCTCGCTCTGCTCGCTCTGCTCGCTCCACCTCTAGACGTGAACGCGCGCACACTCCACACTGCAGAAGAGTTAGTTTAGCTCTGAGAATATCTAGTGAATGTACAGTGGACGTTTGTGCAGAAATAAATGCTGCAGCTCCTCCAGACCAACAGAGGTTCCCCGTGTCTCCCGACTGCGCCCGCAGGGGAGAAACCGGCACCTGGTCGGACACGATAACGTGTCTCGCTGCGGAGCTCCGTCACCGACCCGCTTTTCCTGCTTCAGAGCCTCGGCACCGACGCTGAAGCAGGAAGAGCCAACACTAGGATCAGCATTGATTCATGGAGAGACCTTCGTCTGGTCAGCTAACATTACTGCCAAGCAGCTGAAATATAGAGTGATATTGTGCTTTTAGCTGACGTGTGTCGCCTCACTGTTTTGAGCGATGCTCGTTCATGTCTATGTAGAGCGAGCACAAGCGTGAGCAACAGGACGCTGACTTTCGTTGACTTAACGGCTACTACTCACTGTACATACAGTAAAGAAACATCTTTACATGTACAGTGCATCTGGAAAGTATTCACAGCGCTTCACTTTTACCACATTTTGTTATGTTACAGCCTTATTCCAAAATGGATTCAATTAATTTTTTTGTTCCTCAATTCTACACACAATACTGACAAAGTGAAAAAAGTTTGTTTAAAATCTTTTGCAAATTTATTAAAAATAAAGAACGAAAATATAACATGTACATAAGTATTCACAGCCTTTGCTCAATACTTTGTTGAAGCACCTTTGGCAGCAATTACAGCCTCAAGTCTTTTTGAGTATGATGCTAGAAGCTTGGCACACCTATTTTTGGGCAGTTTCTCCCATTCTTCTTTGCAGGACCTCTCAAGCTCCATCAGGTTGGATGGGGAGCGTCGGTGCACAGCCATTTTCAGATCTCTCCAGAGATGTTCAATCGGGTTCAAGTCTGGGCTCTGGCTGGGCCACTCAAGGACATTCACAGAGTTGTCCTGAAGCCACTCCTTTGTTATCCTGGCTGTGTGCTTAGGGTCATTGTCCTGTTGGAAGATGAACCTTCGGCACAGTCTGATGTCCAGAGCGATCTGGAGCAGGTTTTCATCAAGTATGTCTCTGTACATTACTGCAATCATCTTTCCCTCGATCCTGACTAGTCTCCCAGTTCCTGCCGCTGAAAAACACCCCCAAAGCATGATGCTGCCGCCACCATGCTTCACTGTAGGGATGGTATTGGCCAGGTGATGAGCGGTGCCTGGTTTCCTCCAGACATGACGCTTGGCATTCAGGCCAAAGAGTTCAATCTTTGTTTCATCAGACCAGAGAATTTTGTTTCTCATGGTCTGAAAGTCCTTTAGGTGCTTTTTGGCAAACTCCAGGCGGGCTGTCATGTGCCTTTTACTGAGGAGTGGCTTCCGTCTGGCCACTCTACCATACAGGCCTGATTGGTGGAGGGCTGCAGAGATGGTTGTCCTTCTGGAAGGTTCTCCTCTCTTCACAGAGCAACGCTGGAGCTCTGTCAGAGTGACCATCGGGTTCTTGGTCATCTCCCTGACTAAGGCCCTTCTCCCCCGATCGCTCAGTTTAGCCGGGCAGCCAGCTCTAGGAAGAGTCCTGGTGGTTCCAAACCTCTTCCATTTATGGATGATGGAGGCCACTGTGCTCATTGGGACCTTAAATGCTGCAGAAATGTTTCTGTAGCCTTCCCCAGATCTGTGCCTCGATACAATCCTGTCTCGGAGGTCTACAGACAATTCCTTGGACTTCATGGCTTGGTTTGTGCTCTGACATGCACTGTCAACTGTGGGACCTTATATAGACAGGTGTGTGCCTTTCCAAATCATGTCCAATCAACTGAATTTAGCGCAGGTGGACTCCAATCAAGTTGTATAAACATATCAAGGATGATCAGTGGAAACAGGATGCACCTGAGCTAAATTTTGAGTGTCATGGCAAAGGCTGTGAATACTTATGTACATGTGATTTTTTGTTTTTTATTTTTAATAAATATGCAAAAATTAACAAACAAACTTTTTTCACGTTATCATTATGGGGTATTGTTTGTAAAATTTTGTGGAAAAAAATGAATTTAATCCATTTTGGAATAAGGCTGTAACATAACAAAATGTGGAAAAAGTGAAGCGCTGTGAATACTTTCCGGATGCACTGTACATACTGTACATAATCATCCAGTCCATGTATATCCATTCTGTATTTATTTATTTGAACTATTTGTATTGTTTACAACTTACAGAAAAGTTGAGTTGTATATAGACGTTTTATTTTATTTCTTATTTTATTGTTGGTCATTGGTGCTTTTTATATAAATTTTATATTTATATAATATTTATATACACCCATTTTTTCACTACTTACTGTACATAACAGTCCTGTCTATTATAGACCTTTAATTGTCCAGCTTTGTTGTCCTTGTTCCTAGCTGGTATTTTTTCTATTTCTGTTTAAGTATGTTTAGAGAGCTGCAGAAAACCGGAGTCAGATTCCTTCTATGTGTGTACTGATGTTGAGTACATTTATTGTGAATCATGTCCCAATATATTGTAATTCTTTCCCCCAAAGGGAATAAAGGAAAAGTTGTAAACACGGGAATCCCTTTCATGGCTATCTTCCATCCCACATGGCATAAATGTGGCATCATATACACGATATCCAGTAAAAAGAGGGTCACCGGAATAAAGTCCCAGTTTGGATGTGTTGACTGGTAGAGGTGCTTTTCTTACCTGGCGGGAAAATAATCTGATACCTGCTCTGAACATGTTAACATGCTACATATGATTGTGTGAATTTGAATATGTATTTTCATTATGTGTCTCTATAGTATTTGGCAAGGAAACTGGGCTTTGACACCTTGTGGATTGGTTATTTACAAACCATGGTCGGTGTAGTCCAGCTGATTGGGGGTCCTGTGTTTGGAAGGTGAGTTTCTGTTACAGCTACTTTAACAGACGTGCACAGAGGTTATTCTCTTCACAGAGGCTGCTGTTTTAATATCAGCGACCTACACATGCTTTCTCTGTTTGTTTTTTGTCGGCAGGTTTGGAGATCTCTTCGGAGCGCGGGCAGCTTTGTCTCTGGCGTGTTCTGCTACAGTGGTTTTCTTTCTACTGCTGGCCATCGCAGAGAGTCCTGCCATGCTGTTCATCCACAAACTCCCTACAGTCTTCATGCATGCCCTGCCTGGTAAGCACCACTCATGTACAACCCTGCTCACTCAGTTTAACATGTTAAACCTAGATTATTGTTTGCTCTGGATTAATCATTCATTGTTATTTATCCGTTCCTTCTGCCTTTCTTGCATTGCTGACTTTGTGGCCAAACTAAGTCTGCAATTATGACGAGTATTAGAGCCAGTGTTAAAGGGACTGTTTGTAAGAATCAGAAATTGCTTGTTAACAGCAACACCTGTGGCTGTTAAGTCAACGAAAGTCAGCGTCCTATTGCTCGCAGAGGAACTTACATCGTACATACTGCATACTGAGTTCCTCAGTAGTATGCAGTATGTGACGATTAAAGTGATGTATTTAGCAGTATGCTAGACCAGGCTTTAGCCTTTAAACCAGCTCTTAAAGCACTGGACAAAAAAACTAACTCATACCACTATTGCAATATTGTCGAAAAATATAACTTTGATTTAGTTGTTTCTGTTCTGTTAGTTTATTTTATAAGATACTGCAGGTTTAAACTATTTATTCTAACAGCTCATAATGAAGTCAGACAAACAGGATCATCAACAAGGGGAGACGGGAAATATAAAATATTCATCCACAACATTTACGTTACTCAAACTGCTCAAACTAAACAGTGGACTGATCTCCTCCAGATATTAGAGGAATGTTAAAAAGGGTCATGTTGTCTCAGCAGGAATCTCTCTGCCCCCGTCAGAGGCTGCTCTTTACCTCTCCTCTTCCCTCTCCTCTTCCCTCTCCTCTTCCTCTCTCCTCTTCTCTCTCCTCTTCTCTCTCCTCTTCTCTCTCCTCTTCCCTCTCCACTCTGCTGCTCTGTGGCCGTCTCTCCAGCGAGCTACGCCTGCGGGCGATTGTGGAGCTTTTCATCTCCAAAAAGTCAGATAAAAACAGGTTCCTGTTAATTTATAATGAACATCTGTGTTGTGATATTTAAACAAACTATCCGTCAACAAGGAAATAAAAGCCTCTCGTCTACAGACCGGTCTCTAGAGAGCTCCAACTCATAGCGGTCTGTGAGCGTGACTACCCGGCTGGCTGGCAGCGACTCCGGCAGGCGCTAGCTAGCTGTCACGGCATTTTGTGGAGCTTCTAAACTCTGACAACGGTGGAACAAATGTTCAATTCGCCATCTAACTTCGTAAAACTGCCGATATTAAAAATCTACACAGTTGATTTCTCGCCTCAAAAACTTTCAGAAGTGAATTTAGTGATGAAAGAGCTACAAAAAAATTTAAGAAACGAGCCGTTTTTGGCTGCTGTTGTTGTAACCGTAGCCTGTAGCGGTCCAGCGCTTTGCATTTTGGGATACAGTAGGCGAGGTAAACTGGTCTGATGCATAGGCTACTGGAGATTTTTTCCAAATCTGTATGACATCCGGGTATTTTTGGCATACTGGAGATTTTGCTTTTGTTCGCATACTGCATACTGCATACTGCATAGTGCATGCTGAATGCTACATGCTACATGCTACATACTACATGCTACATTTTGGCCAAATCAGTACATACTACTAGTATAGTATGCAGTTTTGAATACAGCCTTAGTGTTCATAAATTGCTCAAAATGTCTGCGAGAGAGCCCTTAAGGACTTGATGATTTGACAGTGGGACAGTCCTAAACTCTCACAGACTTTGTGGTAATGCGCCTCAATGTCTTTGAGTTTGTTAGTGTGAACGTTGGGATTGAGCTCTTGTCAATAGCTTTCTATCTTGATCACTTCAGAAAATTCAATATTCACATTTACATTAGCCTACTTGCTCAGTCAATGGCATTTCACCGCATACTATTGATAAATAAGAAGTATTTGTCTGGATATCAAGTAGTGCATATTACAAACAATATGCAGTAACCTTGAAATATTTAGGAGAGCAAAAGTTTCAACCCTGTGCCAATTCTCTGCTTAATTTCCATTTCATCCTATTTCCATTTTGATTTATCCTGAATATACACTAGATGCAGTCTCACTTGCTTTTATTTCTTCATCCCTCTCCTGTCTGCAGCGTCTCAGATGGTCGTTGCAGACCTGACAGAACCTGAAAAACGGGCAGATGCTTTATCCAAACTAGGTCTGTGTTTTGGCATCGGTATAATAGCTGGGTCCACGTTGGGCGGCAATCTTAACACACGCTATGGGTAAGTTTCATTGTATGTGTGTTGTTGGAGTCTACATTGCAGCAGTGATGTGAAGGTAGGGTTAAATCAGGCAATTCAGTCTACAATGCCGCATCGCCCTGTTGGGGTTTATTTCACAACAATGACCCGCTTGCTGTACATTATCTCGCTTACTACGCCGCTACTTACTGAAGAAATCAATAATTTGAGACAAAAACGGTCCTCCAGAGTCCGACATCAGAGCTGTGCCCATAGCAACGGTCTGTTATACGTAGCAACGGTCTGTTATACGTTATACGTAGCAACGGTCTGTTATCGTAGCAACGGTCTTTTACACATAGGTCTGCTATACATAGGTCTGCTATAAAGAAATAACAGACCGTAGAGCACTGTAATTGACCAATCAGAATCAAGTATCCAACAAAGCCGTGTAATAAAAAAATTAATGTATAAGCTATAAAAAGCACCAATGATCAACAGCAAGAATAAAATAAAAACTCTATATACAAGTCAAGTGTTCTGTGCAAAGAAATAAATACTGAATGGACATACATGGACTGTAGGATTATGTACACTATATTCATGCAAAGATGTCTATATGCTGTACATACAGCATGCAGGATTTATATAGACAGTGACAGTGCATGAAGATATGTACAATGGTGAGAAAAATCCAGTCACCAAGTCTTAAAGGTGCAGTGTGTAGGATCTGGCAGCATCTAGTGGTGAGGTTGCAGATTGCAACCAACTGAAACTTCTTCCCTGTGCCATGCGTGTCGGAGAACTATGGTGGCCGACGCGAAAACATGATGACGCAAATGTCCCTCTCTAGAGCCAATGTTTGTTTTGTCCATTTTGGGCTACTGTAGAAACATGGAGGACTCCGTGAAGAGGAGCAGTTCCCTATGTAGATAGGCTCATTCAAAGCTAACGAAAACACAACGAATCTTAGTTTTTATACGCTAAAGAAAACGTACTTATTGATATTATCTTCCAATTTCTGCCAATAGATCCCACTAAATATTACACACTGTTCCTTTAGGAGTAGATTAAATGATTATGTGTAATGTTAAAGCGGTTGTTTCTAGTGAAGAGCCCAAAAAAACTCTTTACGGCCCACAACTTTATAGTTTTTATTCACTCTCAGCGCTGTCATCAACCTCATTTTCAGCTGCAACAGGAAACACTTTTCTCTGATTAACCCACCATACACTATCTGCCCAGCACCAAACAGCAGACAGACGAAGTTATGGCCTGGTAAGGTATAGAAAGCAGAACATTCAGCAGCTAAAGAGACTGATATTTCCATCAGGAGTTGGTGGAGACCAAAACAGAGCTAAAAGGAGAGTAAATAATGGACTTACATTAGTCGGGTGCTGCTCCATGTCTGCTGGGTGTGTCACTCTTTTCAAACCATGTCAACATTGTGTTTACAGCTTGTTCCGCTGCCCCCAATTGGACAAAAAATGAATTATAGTTACTTTAACTTGAACATGGAAATGCATTGAAAATGACGATGATAGACTTTGAAATGACTAAGTGGTATTTATGTGTATGTAGGGTTATAAATGTATATACAGTATTATATATATTTTACACCAAAAATGTCCAAAATATGTGTCCACCTAACACTGCTTTCACTTTGTATTCCCCAGGGAGACATTTACTGCATGTTTTGGTGCTGCGGGGAGTGCCTTCAATTTACTGCTGGTTTTAAAGTTTATCCCAAAAACTACCAAATCTCAAGCTCCAAAAACCAACAAAGACGGTAAGACACACTTCCATCTGCTACACTAATGTTGTCAGCTGTTTGGGAATCTGTATAAAATGCTGATGTTATCAGGCTCGTGGCACACAGGCATTGGGAAGTACGAGTGAGCCGCTCATCCCTTTTTGCAGCCAAAATTAAAGTCAATATTTTTTAAGGTTTATTTTAAATAGTTTTTAAGTTCTTTGGGGAAATATCAGGAATATTCAGGAAGAGAAAATATAGCTGCGTTTGTGAATGCCAAAATAGTCTTACTTTGATTACATATTTCAATAGGTACCATTCTTAACATAAGCAAAGTAACCTGGTGTATGCAGTTGGACTGCATTGGACTGCATACATTGGACTGCATAAACAACCATTCACACTTGACCTCACTGGACAGTCATTCACACCTGGCATCAGCTGACTCTAACAACTCCAACGACCCATGTGGCAGCCATTCACACCTGGTATCAGCTGACTCTAACGACCCATAACTACAGTAGCCACACCTAGGAGTACCAATGTACTGAGTGGTTTCTATATTCCTGCTAACGACCCAACAGAGGTTGAATTCCTGGGTTCCCCTACCATTCAGCCAGAACTGAAGAAGCTTTTCGGATGAGAAGAGAAACGTCTTCAAGAACCTAAAACAAGTCCAGTTGCTGCTGATTTAACCCTTACTCGGATACCATGACCTGGATGACTGAGAACCTTCACAAACATATTAACGGATATGGTTTTTGTGCTTGGTTGCAAAATTTCAACGAAGCTGTACGTTACACCTAGATGTATGAAATTTGTTAGGCACATGTATCACATGTAGACTTAAAAAAAAGGTCTCTTGGGGCCATGCTCTAAACCCAACAGGAAGTTGGCCATTTTGAATTTCGTGTGATTTTGTTTGTGTATTTTTGGCTCTGTCTACCTACCTGTCTACCTACCTAATGATAATGTTGGGGGAGTGTCTTTGGAGGGAGGCCTGAAGGGACGGACTGTCTACCTACCTGTCTACCTACCTAATGATAATGGTGGGGGAGTGTCTTTTGGAGGGAGACCTGAAGGGACGGACTGTCAGTGTTGATGACTTGGTGATGTTCTCTCTAGATTTAGGGACTTAGCTAGTGCTGCTAGCTACTTTAATTGGAGAAGATTTGGCAACACTGGGCTGGTTTTTAGGTTGGATAATTTTTTTTAAATCTATTGTACTCTTGCTGGTTTCTCAGCATTATCGACCCAACCTTTACAACTAGTGTATTGTTTGCAGGGACAGATGACGACGCATTGGGCTTTTTGGTTACACTGACGTGTTTCATTGGTCTTAAAGTGGTCTGGTTTGATGGTTGTGCTAAAAAGATCAAGCATGCTGGTTGGAGAATGATGATTTATTCAGTTCATTTAGTTTTAGAGTTGGTCTTTAAAGGACATTTTTTTTTTTTTTTATATGAAAACACCTCATTTGATTTTGCATGAGCTACACACATGGCTGTGTGCTTCTCATATTTTAGGTTTTGACAGTTCACTAATATCTCCAGCCTGTTAGAGATTATGTCATGTTAATCTGGAAGGTATCCGGCTGTCCGTGCTTCTGTACATCCGTTTTATTCTTTCTCTTTGAATTCGCTGCAGGTGAGAACAAAAAGAAGTCGATATTCAACGTGGGAGAGATCACAAGACTGATGAAGTTTCCAGGTGTGAAGCGGACTTTAGTTGTGAAGATAGTTGCAGGTTTGCCATCAGGTGAGAGTTAAAGTGAGAAGAGTGAATGTATTTACACAACACGTTTCTCCATCCTTTCCATCCCAAGTCTTTCAACATAAATCAGCAAACTGTCGATATCTTGCTGTGCAACAGAAAACACAGATTCTGTGTAATTTCTCTGTTGCACATAGGGGTACTACGATATACCGTGATATTTAAAAATGTAATATTGATATACTGTTAATAACACACACACGATAGTATTGTGTAGATAAATCATTTTATATGTAGTTACGGTTACAGACCTCTCTACACTCGTATTTTGAGCGTAATTCGTTTACCAAAGAAGAGACAGAATGCACAATAAACAAAGTGAAAGATGAGTTTGACTGATAGCATTATTTTATTTATTTATTTATTTTCAGATTTTCTGTAGCTATCACAATATTGTTATCCTGAATTCTTTTGGCCACGATAATC
Source organism: Sebastes fasciatus (assembly GCF_043250625.1). NCBI lineage: Eukaryota > Metazoa > Chordata > Actinopteri > Perciformes > Sebastidae > Sebastes > Sebastes fasciatus. The sequence continues at coordinate 41,422,589 of NC_133796.1, forward strand.
GTGAAAATCTGATATTATGACCGCCCTCGTTGCACAATATAGGCAATCCATAATCAATATTGCTGTTTATAACTGCCTGATGTATGATCTGTGGCCTCCGACTGAATTTACATGGTGATTTACTGGACTGAAAATATTGTTATGTTTTCACTGCACACTTGATCATTTAGGACTTTCAGTGTGTACCAATCCACGTACTTCCTGAAGTACACTTGAATGTAGTGCACTGTGTGCACTCTGTACTTACTTGAGTAGTGCGTGAATTTCAACGGGGTAGGGTCGTCTCAAATCGAATACTCTGCGCCGCACTTACCGGAAATGACGATCGCAACATTTCACCGCGGCTTGCTACCCGCCAAAATATCTTCTTCTTCTTCGGGGTTTTACGGCAGCTGGCATCCTTTGTGTTGCTGCTGCCTCCTTCAGATTTTATCCGTCCACTACCCGCCAAAATATCTGCCTGCTTTGTAGATCAAGAATACACAGAAAACGAAAGCAAAGTGGAAATTACTTTTCCAACGTCGTCGCCAACGCCTACGATGTGTCTTCCTGTTGGCTGAAAATGCACCGGTATATTTACGTATTGTATTGTTTTATTCTGTTATCTACGTAGCCCATAGACATCTATACGGTACGTTGTTCAGCACCGCAAAAGCTCCTGCATCATCTGCCGCCATTTTCACATGTTTGAATAGAGGTCGTGGCTCCGCCCCTTCTGCTACGTAGCCAAGATGGCGACAATTGAGTGTGAAAAGTGTACAGCGTTCCACACTCAACGATTTGACCGTTTTGAGTACAATATCCGGGTACTTCGAGTACACTACATTTTGACATACTTCACAGTGTGAACGCACTTATGCACTCAAAGTAGTAAGTGTAAGTACGGAAGTACGCGGATTGGAACACACTGTGTGTGTTTAGAGGCCACTTAGTGACATAAATCTGAGTGGAAAATGTTAGAACAATAACAGTCTGGGTTCAGTTACATTTAAACAACTTTGGACATTTTATTTAAGCACTAAACATCTGTAATCAAACTGAAGCACTACTCTTCTCTTTCCTCAGGCATTTTTCAAGTGATGTTCAGCATCATTGCGTTGGACTTTTTCAAGCTGCAACCTGAGCAGAATGGCTATCTGATGGCTTACTTTGGCATAGCCTCGATGGTAAGTGTCACGCACAGTGAAGTACAAGATTACAAGTGGATTATTATTTCAGTGGCTCATGTGCTGCAGCTCATGATGATATCAGACTGGAAGACGAGGTCAATAAAACCCCAATGTTTGTTCAGGTGGTTCAGGGAGGAGTGATCGGTCGGCTCACAGGAAGATACTCTGAGAACTCGCTGCTGCTTTTGTCTATCGCAGTTTCTTCTTTGGTGGGACTGGCTCAGGTATACACACACACACACACACACACACACACACACACACACACACACACACACACACACACACACACACACACACACACACCAGAGCTGGAGAATATTTAAAGTTGTAGGGCAGTGGTGGCCTAAAGGTTAGAGAAGTGAGCTTGAGACCGGAAGGTCGCTGGTCCAATCCCCTGGACCGGCAGGATATATCTGGGTGGTGTAAGTGAATTACTACCACTGAGGTGCTCTTGAGCAAGGCCCTTAACCCCAACCGCTCCAGTGGAGCTGCTCAGTGGCCAGCAGATCAGACTGTGGTTGTGCTGGACAGCCTCCAGGTGTGAATGCGTAACTGTGTGAATGTGATCAGGGTGTTCCTGAAACTGAGAGCATTGCTCTCAGTGAACCTCCCCCTGAATAAATAAAGGTTAAAAGAAAAAAAAAGAAAATACGGTGGTGGATCTCTGAAAAACTTTGTTTCAGCTCGATGAAACAATTTATTCAAGACAAGACTTTTTTCTTTCAGTTTTTCATTCGTATTTTTTTTTAAATTTCATTTTCAATGACATATTTTTTTATTTCCCACCTTCTTCCTTCATTTTGTATTTCTTCCCCAACCATCTAATAGTTTTTAAAACACTTTACTTTAAGCCACAAGTGTGAACCTGCTAGTGTCCCCGTAGACTGTTTATAAGAAGTGGACTTAGTCACCGTGATTTCACCCATTGGTTTGTGAACTGCTGTTTTGAAGCCTTGACTTTCGTCATTTTTAGCCGCGCCATCTTGGTTTTTGGCCGTCACCATCTTGTTGTTTTGCAACCAGAAGTGAGAGGTGAGGGTGGAGCTAAGTTCAACCGAACGCTGAATAAGACATATTTAGGCGACCGAAATGTTACAATTGACTTTCATGAACTGAAAACACACTGTGAAAGGGTTAAAGTTGTAAGATGAAAACACGGACAACTCCCAGACCGGACAACGCCTGTCAATCACAAAGTAGCCCCGCCCTAAAGCATCCCCTGCTTTATGGTCTATGTGACTCTAAACGGGATCATCATTTACTAAATGAACATCATGCTGTATTGAAGAAGACTTGAAACTAGAGATTGAGACCATAAACTCATGTTTACAATGTTTACTGAGGGAATAAATCAAGAGAGAAGTAGGCTCATTATCTCATAGACTTCTATACTTCTGGCTGCTGCTCCCCAAGTGCTCCACAGACAGACTCAGGAAGTCCTTTGTCCCCCGAGCCATCAAACTGTACAACACCTCTCTGGGGAGGAAGGGGACAAAGGAGGACGGTCTGCAGGACAGTTAATGCACACAGTGCCCTTTAATAGACTGAGCTACTTTTTTAATTCTGCACACCACCAACAGCTCTACTCTGCACCTTTAGACTGGTTTTACTGTTTTCTACAAACAATGTACAGCTTTAGTCTACTTAAAAAAAAAAAAAACTCTCTACCTCAGTTCTTATCGCGCATTATATTCCATATCGGACATTTACTGATATCTATGTCTCCTATATTTTATTATCCAGCACTATATCACTTTCTGCACTATATTAATTTTTAACAGTTTCTTCATCTCCAGTTATTTTTACATCTGGTATATTTTTTTTTATACTCTGTACTACTTACTTGTGCCTTTTTACTAATATGTTTGCACTATGGAACTGAGATGCTGGAAAGTTGAATTTCCCTCGGGATCGATAAAGTCACTATCTATCTATCTATCTATCTATCTATCTATCTATCTATCTATCTATCTATCTATCTATCTATCTATACAATCAGACTTCTTTTAGCAAACAGAGGAGTCGCCCCCTGCTGGCCGGTAGACAGAATGCAGGTTTAAGGCACTTCATCCTCTGAGGAACATAAATGTGTGTAAAAATGTTCATGACATTCAATCCAATAGTTGCTAGATATTTCAGTGTGTAGTAAAGGGGTGGACTGACCGACACCGCCATGTTGCTAATAGAAAAATACTCGTTGGTTACAGCTTCTCAAGTCTCAAAGCAATGAAAATACACATTTTAAATGTTTTCACATCTAGAGGAATCCTTCCTTTAGGCTCAGGTGATTGGCATTTGTTCATAATGAAAATAATCCTCAGTCCCACCTCCAGCTCAGATACTTGTATTTTGGTATTTATATTTCTTTCTGCAGGCTTACATGCAGAATGTGTTCCACTTCTGCCTCACCGTCGTCCCGATGATGTTTTCTCTCAGTATGTTTAACGTCATCACAGACAGCATGCTCACCAAGAGCGTCCCGTCCTCTGACACAGGTGAGCTCACCCTGCAACATTCACAACAACCACACAACATTAACAGCAGGTACTCGTTCACAGACAAAGATGCACTGAGATCACTCGATGTCTGACTGCAACTCAATACAGCTACTTTAATAGGGGCATATAATGCTTTTGCGCTTGTTCCTTTTCCTTTAGTGTGTTATATCATTTTGTATGCATGTAAAAGGTCTGCAGAGTAAAGCCAAGCCAAAGACAGTTATGGTACATGTCCACAGGCTCCGACCTTTCCTCGCTTCCCATTCATTGTCTATGTAAACAGCAGTGCAATGCAATCTGGTAGCGTGGCACAGAAACACTGCTCCTGAACTGCATGCAGGAGCTCAAACAGAGCGTTTCAGACAGAGGGTGAAAAGAGGTGCTGCAGAACAGCCGGCATGAGAAAAGTAAAGTGTTTTTTTGACATTAAAGCATGTAAACATGTTCCAGTAGAAACCCAAAATACAAGTATGCACATGAAAATAAGCATAATAGGTCCTCTTTAAAGAAGAGGAGGGAAAGAAGTGTAACCTTACAAACTACCAGAACCAAATAAAACAGGAAATAATCCTAAAATTAAAGACTCACCTTATACCACCTTATACCTTATATAAACACAATTGTCAGGAAAATGGGAAATGGTATCTCCATGGCAAAAAAATGCCTTCCGTATGTTCCAGCACACATTCTGGGACAAGTAGTTAAATCTTTTAAGTTTAAGCCACCTGGACTATTGCTCACCTGTATGGTCTTCTGCACCGAAAAGCATACTGCGGAAACTACAAATTGCCCAAAACAGAGCTGCAAGACTTGTGTTACACTGCCCCACGAACACAGACAGCATGCATCATAAACTGTCATGGTTACCAGTAGAGAAAAGACTCGCCTTAAGCACAGCGACATTCTTTAGTAACAGCATTTATTCTACTAAACCCGAGTTTTTATACAGTCAAATTACCACATGCAGTGACGTTCACAGTCATTTCACTAGAACAGCAGGTGATGGCCAAATCATGTTACCTCACCCAAAATCTAATGCCTTAAAAAAGACGATCATTTACCGTGCCATCAATCATTGGAATAGCTGCCCTCTTCACATCCGTCAATCCTCTAACAAATCCTCATTCAGATACCATCTACGAATACATTACTTAAGCAGCTGATCCATAGTCCAGTGTTGGTCATGTATGGTTTTTCTTTGTTCCTTTTCCCTGATGATGGGCCTTGAGGCTGAACAAAAAAATTGTGGAAGATTGTGTATGAATGTGAAATTTATTTATGTTTGAAAATTTGAGTGTTATTGGTGTAACACAAATGTGATGTTGTATATAGTATGTATGTATGTGATAAATTAATGTACATGATTTCGGACCCCAGGAAGACTAGCTGGTGCCATTGGAAAATGGCTAATGGGGATCCTTTTTAAATAAATAAATAAATAAATACCAGATACAGAGATTTAACTCAATTATTTTAATCCAGTTGTTTAATTGATTCCACTTTGTTCTTGTTCTCAGGCACGATGATGGGACTCTGTTCATCAGTCCAGTGTCTGACTCGCACAATCGGGCCGACTGTTGGCGGCTTCCTGTATGTGAACTACGGCATTTCCTCTATAGGCTTTCTGCAGTTTGTTGTGAACATCGCTGTGTTTGTGTACCTGCTGCAGCGTCGCCTCAAGAAGACGGCCGAGAAACAGCAATGACATCGCTCAGCTTCTTTTCATCCTCCACAAATTCAGTGTTTGATTTCTATTTCTATATATTCATATTGAAATCACTCTGATGACATAAGGTCCAGTCCATCCACTTCTTCATTATTCAGATTTTGTTGCTCTGTTTAATCTGTGGTGGAGATTCAGGACCGAACCACTAGATGGCAGCCAACCCTTCATTTTACCTGATGATGCTTTTATTTTACATGGTTCACATTCACACTACTTACACTTTAAAAAAACAGTTTTTATTAAACATCATCAAAAATTATGAAATATTAGACCAATCAACATCACTCCTGATTGAGCATAGTTACATCAGGACTATTTTTGATGAAATTTTGTTTTCTTATTTGTCTTTTCTTTTCGTAAAATCTTTAAAAAATGATGATTTTATTTTTGTATATTAATAAATGTATTGCATTCCAGACTTCCCTTTGCATTGCATAGTGTGAGTCTGTGGCAGAAACACATACTATATCTGTAATTTGAATAGTCACTACAGTATTTAAATATAATGTATATAGTCAGGATGTTTCAGTCACTTCAATACAGTGATGGCAGTGTTGTCCTGCAACTTTATTCATCTAGTGGAGTTTAGAAGATCATTTTATCTATTTTTTTGTATTTTGTATTATTTGCAACCAACAGTTAATCTTTTTAAACTATTTTCTTTATTATTATTTTTTTTATATTTAAAAAAAATGTTCAAATATGTGGTGGTTACAGGGCATTACAAACAGCATAGCCAACCCAACCTAACCTCTTCCACAAGAGAGAAAGTGGTAAAATTAATAATAATAAATATAAATGAATAGATATAAAATATAAAAAATATAAATATATATATAAAATATAATATAAAAAAACAAATATAAAATGGGGAGAAAGGTAAAGTAAATAGCTGTTCGATTTGAATGAGAGTTTAGTGTTTTCTCTTGAATGAGACGGGATGTAGTGGAGAAGACAGAATGGGACAAAGAAATCTGTCCCAGTCTGTAAAGCTAACACAGTCAATACCAGTACTGTACTGTATGTACCACTTTGAGGTACTCCTACTTCTCTTCCACTACATCTATCTGACAACTAAAGTCAGCTGTTAGTCACTTTTCAGTACGCTGAAAACATGTGATAAGTTTATAAAATACAACACATTGTTAAAGGTTAAATCAGTGTTTTTTTTCTTGTGACCATAGACTGTATATAAAGATGGACGACGTGTCTCCACTTCCTCCCACTGAAGTGAAGCCAGAACATCCCCGATACAGGAGCTGCCATCTTGAGATTTTGACCTCATTTGGAGCCAGAGGCTGTATTCCAAACCTCATACACTGCAAATTCTCCAGAGTTAAATATGCCTTGTCAAAGTATATTAACTCCTTCAGAGTTATTACAACAACAGCAAGAGTCATTACAACAACAGCCGGAGTAACATACCCTCCAGTGTAGGTGAAAATATTCAGAGTTAAAAATGTTCGGTGTAAAATATACATTGTCAAAGTCCATGGACTCTTTCAGAGTTATTACAACAACAGCTAGAGTAAGATACACCCCAGTGTTGGTGAAAGTGTTCAGAGTTACAAGACTGGTGTATTCTGGAGAGTACTCTCCAGAGCACTCTGTACTCTGGAGAGTACAGATCACTCTACTCTGGAGAGTACAGATCACTCTGTACTCTGGAGAGCACTCTGTACTCTGGAGAGTACAGATCACTCTGTACTCTGGAGAGCTCCTCTCTCCTCCTCCTCATTTCAAAACGGACCAAGATGTTCTCAGCGCCATTTTGTACTCCTTGAAAGACTGAGGTAAGTTTCTCTTAATCACTTATTAAACCAAATTTGAGCATTTCAGCAGAAGCAGCATTTAAGGATAACTTTATATTGTTGTTCAACACTCCAGCTGGTTTTGTGTCTTGAAATACTGAGTTACACAGAGCTAACGTGACCATGTGGAAGGCTAGCTAAAATGTGTCAGCAACATTAAGCCAATTAACGCTGACCAGCTAATGTCAAACTATACTTGTAATGTCGGCAAGTCGCAATGTGGAGCAGTGACAGTTGTGTTCTTATTAATGTCCATAGATTACAGTAAAACACAAAGACTGCATGTGTAGGGAGTTGGCTGAACTAGCTAACTAGCTAACAAGCTATCCGGGGCTAACAGCTAACACGTGGCGGGTAAACACAAAGTTGTGATTGCTGATTGATTTCATCATAATATAAGAGAACACAAGCAAAGAATGTCATTTAAAAATAACTTTACTTATTGCTACTTAGGAGCATGATATTAATATTAACGCAATATTTTGTGATCAGAATTGAGACTGTTTATCAAGAATTGAAATGGCTGTTTTTACACATTTTGGTGTTCCTGGTTTGTCTTTGATCACCACTAAAACATCTTCCATGCTGGAAAAACCCTGCTATATCATCATGTCTCGCACAGCAGAACTGTAGAAGAGGTAGAATGGCAGATTGCTGTGAGGCTGATGGCAACGCATTGTGGTAGTTCTTAATTGTCAAAAAGTCTTCTGTAATTCCCTGATATAAGCTAACTGACTTTATTTCCCCTGTATTCCTTTTAATGTTACATGAAATTGTTCTACTTGTTTTTTCAGATATCCCCGTTATGTGCTGTGGTCCAGTGATGGTAAGTATCATTTTAGATAAGTTAATATTAACATTAGTCTATGTTTACACACATGTCAAAATGGTTTCTGCTTGCACGTCTCAGAGACTCCACTCAGTCCAGACAGTTACTTTGAATTTGAAATTAGACAAATTCTGATTGTGATTTTTAAAGCCCAAATCGAACAATACGATTATGCCAACAGGAGCTGATGCTACTGTCAGAGTAACTTTGTGTTGTAGATCATAACACAAATTCAGTTTTGCTTTTACAGATACCATCATGTTGATTAAAAACAAAATCAATAACGAACAGAAATGTCAGGATCAGTGAACCGAGCTTGGAGGAATTCTTGAATGCTGGTAAGCCATCAGTCACACCCTTGATGATGCACGTCATTGTTCTGTTGGTTGAAAATAATTTCCATATCTCACTTTCTGGCAAGCTACCTTTTGGGCATTTCCAGAGGTCACAGCAATCAAGGGCTGACTTGTATTGGTCTGCTTAGTTGAGTTTGTTTCTCACCTAACTGGTATCTAGGGACAACTTTTTTTTAAGATGATTAATGAAAGTTGCCAGACAGCATGATCAGATTGGTGGTATGGTATCATATGGTATGACTCCCTGTTTGTGTTTTTTCCCTAAGCTTTCCTGAAGTTCTCCATCCCACCCGTCACCAAAGGCATCAGAGTATATGATGAGACGGGAACTGAGGTGGATACAGACGTCTTTGAAGAAGTAGCACAGCAGCCCAACGCTGGTGTATTTACTATCACATTTGACAACGGTAAACTTCTATCTTAATTCCCATTTCTTTCAGCATAGTCCAATGAATATTGAATAAGACTCAGTTACACGTTAAGGTTGTGATAAACTGACAAATGGTAGGTGTTTATTTTTCTCGCTTCCCTCTCTTTCCTGAACTACACGTAGATTCCCAGGGAACAAGTTCGTCCGGCTCTTCCGAGGGGACAACTTCGTCCGCCAGTCCACTGCTTGATGTCGTAACCAATTCAGTGCTGGATCTTTCAGGCTGCCGCCCTGATGATACGGTCATCCTGAAATTTGTATCCTGCGACTCTGATGATACAGTCATTCTAGATGATGATTACAGCCCTTCCAGAAAACGGCAGAAGGAAGATCAAGATGCCAAACGTGTAAGTTGATGTGTAAAATGTATGTTGTGATAGCTTCCTTTGAGGATTGCACACTTTTGATATTATTTTCCTGTGTATTTACTGTCAGCTCTCCAAGATTATTTAATTTTTAGTGAATATTGTCTTGTCTTCTGTCGTTTCACAGTTGGTTGAATCTGCGCTGGCCAAGAAACCTGATGGAGACTCTATTGTCAAGGAATACAACCGGACGAAAGGTCTGACTGACTCCTCACGGCGACAGATGATTAACATCCTTGCAGCAGAAATGACTGAAACTCATGGGTAATTCAGATGTCTTCAGCCTGGTATGTGTTGAGGTAGCTGATGAGATGCCAGTATTTTGTAAAATCAGGACTCTTATTGTGAAAGATGAACAAGTAATACTTACTGGCTCTGGTGTAGAAACCATTTGTTTTGATGAACATTACCATGCATTTAAAATTGTGTTTAAGCCATTACAGGCACTTAAGGTGTTTGATGTTCAAGAGTTGCTCTACTTCAGACCAGTGGATGTTCAAATGGCATATGGAACAACAGATTCCTCCCTTTTCATAGTTCCATATTGCCATCTAATGCTGCCTTGACCAGTGTTTTTAGTGTTAATTCAAAGTTGACGATTTTTCATATGGACCTTTATGGATCATTTAAGTGGCGTTTTAGGCAAAATTTAAGATGTTGATGTTTGCAATGTATCCTCTAGGGGGTAATCTAGGTAGCAGGATGCGATGGCCTTAAGGAATTTGGCTGTTTGTATGAAATTTAATTTATGAAACCCAACTTGAATATTTGATAACAGAGTAAAGTAATTTATTGATCATTACCATTTAGCAAGATCAAAAGTTGTTGGTTGTCTGGCTGAGGTAATCCTGCTTCCATATATATCTCCTAATGGAATTTTCTGTCGTCATTTGTATTTCCCTAAGGGTGGTTTGTTGTATTTTAGTGATGGTTGAAAAGGAGTTATTGTTATTCAACCTACAGACAACTGCCACCATACTGATAGATTCCAACCAAGATCTTTACAATTCAGCTATTAGAGCTGTCACTTTTCTTAAAGGAGAGATTTGCTAATTTTTAACCTATCTCAGTCTATCTGCATATAGTATGAAAAATGCCTGCATTTGTTGTAGACATTCTCTGGGGCACAGCGACATCGTTTGGCGTTTTTCACACTATATGCGGATAGATTGAGATAAGGTTGTAAATCGGCAAATCTCTCCTTTTAAAAATTTAATTTGAACACCTGCTGGAATAGAAAACCCACTAATCTCTGGGAAGTTGAAAGTCCAATAGTAAATCTAACTGCACTCCACATAGTGTTATAGATGGAATATTTTAAAGGCACTTGAGTTTGCAGCAGCAGTATAATGTATGAACATATAGTCAAATCTTCTAAAGCCAAATATGTCTCACCACTGGAAAAAAAAATTCTGAATTTGGCCAATTACTAAAATCAACACAAACACACATGAAGGCAGGTGCACTCTCACATCACAACTCATTCAGTGGCCAATTCGATAATATTTTGGTATGAATCGGTTGGTAGATTCCAGATGATGGTGAAGTTTGTTCTGGGTTGAAAATAGCTGGAATTATCCTCTATGTGTATCCTCTGAAATGCACTTTAAACAATATTTTTCATTGTTAAGAGAAAATAGTTAAGATTTTACAATTTGAAATATACCATGTCTTCTAAGAACCCTGTTTTTCTTTTCATCTCTTAAACTGAAAGTGAAGTTTTATTGTTATGTAGCTCGTGTTGGTGTGAGCATGTCTCAAACTACATTTGACCTGAGGATTAATGTCTTTATTTTTAATAAATTTGTATTAAGACATGGATATAATGGTGTTTATTGTTTCCCCCCTGCAAACATTTTAGTTTTACCTGTTTTAAGTATCAGGTGGACATGGTAAAGTAGAAAATGCAAAACACTCAAAACTAATTCTGTTGAAGAATGCATTTTATTAGAAAATAGCTTATTGTATGTGTTGAGGTAGCTGATGAGATGCCAGTATTTTGTAAAATCAGGACTCTTATTGTGAAAGAACAAGTAATACTTGGTGTTGGGTAAGAATAACACTTAAAGGGAGTAAGTACACGAGTAAATATGTTTTAACACTGGCAGGAGTCATTCAAAAATCAACACTGTTTGGAGTAATTTCTTAATCAACACTTAGTTGGTTTAACACTCATGAAGAGTAAATTAATAAGAGTTAATTCTGATTAACACTTAAAAATTCAGTGTCAACTATAAATAACACTATGAGTGTTATTTTCGTCATAGTGTAAAACTTGAGTAACACTTCTCAGTGTAGTGTAGTGTAAAATATTAACTCTTTCTAGAGTTGAATTGACTGAAAATTCAACACTATGTCCAGTGTTATTTTAACACTCTGTAGATAGGGACCATATGTTCACTGACTTAGTGTTAAAATTGACTCTTTAAGTGTTGGATTAACACTGTCGATTTTGCTGTATACTGTACTAGTAGTACGTACTGATTTGGCCAAAATGTAGTATGTAGTAGGTAGTACAAAAAAGCTAAATCTCCATTGTGCCAAAAATACCCGGATGTCATACTGATTTGGAAAAAATCTCCAGTCTACCTCACCTACTGTATCCCACAATGCAAAGCGCTGGACCGCTACAGGCTACGGTTACAACAACAGCAGCCAAAAACGGCTTGTTTTTTTAAATTTTTTTGTAGCTCTTTCATCACTAAATTCAATTCTGAACGTTTTTGAGGCGAGAAATCAACTGTAGATTTTGAATATCGGCAGTTTTATGAAGTTAGATGGTGAATTGAACATTTGTTCCACCCTTGTCGGAGTTTAGAAGCTCCACAAAATGCCGTGACAGCTAGCTATAGCGCCTGCCGGGGTCGCTGCCTCGCCAGCCGGGTAGTCACGCTCACAGACCGCTATGAGCTGGAGCTCTCTAGAGACCGGTCTGTAGACGAGAGGCTTTTATTTCCTTGTTGATGGAAATAAAAGCCTGTTGTTTAAATATCACATCACAGATGTTCATTATAAATTAACAGGAACCTGTGATTATCTGCCTTTTTGGAGTTGAAAAGCTCCACAATCGCCCGCAGGCGTAGCTCGCTGGAGAGCCGGCCACAGAGCAGCAGAGTGGCCGGCTAGCTAGCTAACATCACTTTAACCGTCACATACTGCATACTACTGAGGAACGCAGTATGCAGTATGTACTGTATACTGTATACTGTGTTCGTCAGTGGTATGTATAGAAGTAAATGCTGCAGCTCCTCCAGACCAACAGAGGTTTCCCCGTGTCTTGTGAAGTGACGGGGCTCCGCAGAGAGAAACGTTATCGTCTCCGACCAAAACTCCGGTGTCACCCCTGTTCCCTCCGGCCGCGGTCGGGAGGCTGAGGCAGGAAAAGCCAACACTAGGATCAGCATTGATTCATGGAGAGACCTTGGTCTGGTCAGCTAACATTACTGCCAAGCAGCTGAAATATAGAGTGATATTGTGCTTTTAGCTGACGTGTGTCGCCTCACTGTTTTGAGCGATGTTCATTCATGTCTATGTAGAGCGAGCACAAGCGCGAGCAACAGGACGCTGACTTTCGTTGACTTAACGGCCACAGGTGTCGCTGTTAACAAGACATTTCTGATTCTTACAAACAGTCCCTTTAAAGGTGCTGAATTCTAAATTCAGAGCAGAGATTGCCTCCACACAGCTCTCAACATGGTGACGCAGTTGATGGTGCTAACAACACGGAAAGTACAAACAATGGCAACAGTGCTACTCCCTCCATCAGCAGTAAAATGCTACTTGAGCATTGATGCATAATAATCTAGTGAGAACTTTTACTTAAATGCAGGACTTTTACCTGTAATGGAGTACTTTTAGATTGTTGTTTTGGTACTTTTACTTAACTAAATGACCTAATTCCCTCCAACAGTCAACAACACTAATATTTATTACCGATATTAAATCATCAGTGCAGAAAAACAAATGACGTAGCCTACTGTGTAGAGGATAAACAAATCCTTTAGTGTTAATCGCAGTCTCGGTTGTTCTCCGTCATATTGATTTACAGTTTTCTGCCACCTCGGTTGCCAAGCTGCAGCATGTTGAAGTGATGTCACAAAATCTGCAGCAGGTGGTTTCATTGTTTCTACAAAATACTCTGTTTTTGAAATATTACATCCAGCAATCCGGGATAAATATGATCTTATTTTAACAGTAGGGGGTCCGTGGTGTTATTATGGACCAGACTACACCTTCAGCAGATGTCACTGGTGTCATTTATTTGCCAGTTTCTTGGGCCAAACATCTGATGAAAGCAGCCACACAACCATATAGGAGAGTATGAAATCTTAAAAACGGCAACAAATAAAGGACCCGTGGTTCTTTATTTTCAGTGGTTGTCTGTGTTTTCTTCATGATCTTTAGGAGACATTTTGAAGCAAAGCATTTGGCCATATAAGATAGATGTTTGAAGTTTTTTTTCAAAATAACGGTTTTGCAAACCAAATTAAATCATTTCTTGAACATTTAATTATCAAATGTAGGATATAAAGGCCTTATTGTGGAATTTAATTTTAGTTTCACAATACTTGTATATACTATATATAGAATACTAAATATAACCATAAGGCTGCATTCACACCAGGTCAGGCGTTAGGCACTGGCCAACCCTCCCAGTTTCCTCCCAGGGTCACAATTTGCTCGATTTTCACACCTATTTTTCCTTTTCGTTATCACAACCTGTTTCTGGCTCTGTACAGAGTGTATAAGCTCTACTGTTTCTACCTGAATGACAATAGGCTACAGCTTCACCTCATGTCGTTTCCCAGTGGAAGTGGGCTGTTCGCGACACAACGCGGTTTGCGTTCCACTCGCCGCACATCACAGCGTGCAGAGACACAAGCAGTTGGAAATAACGTGTTTCAGAGCGCAGCGGTGGCGTCGTCACATGTCTGAAAGGACCTTCAGTGAGACGGAGAGAGAAATGGAGAGTACTGAGAGAAAGAAATACTCAAGCAGGGGCAAAAAAATATATAAAAACTGATGAGTATTAGTTTATGCCACACAAGTTCACGCCAAAGGGGCGAATTATTCAGTTTTCTTTCCTGAGAATTAAAAGTAAAGTAGACCTATTTGACATAAAAATGCTGTTGCACTGTACTTATTATTTTGTTATTTTCATTCTTTAAAAGTCACCAGAATGCAGGAAACAAAGTCTCTGAAACTCACTTTTCTGGGGGAGGACCCCCAGTCCCCCATTGAGGGTTATAATCCTTCCTCTTTTTGAGGTGTCAAGGTTGGCGGTGGTGTGGGAGAGTCACTTTAATGGCCCTAATGATTAATGTCTTTTTTTCCCGGTTACATGATCGGCCACCGCAGCGTGATGTCGGGTTGTGTTTGTTCAAAAGTTGATTGTGTTTCTACTGTTCTGCCGCAGCAACAAACGCACTATCCACATTGAAAATGACTGCGTTTTCACTGCACCGCCTGATCTGGTGTGAATGCAGCCTAGAAATCAGTGGCTTTGGCCAAAACTTCACTGCAAAGAGGTTTCATGCTTTAGTTCATCTTGAAACTTGATTTTTTTTGCATTCATCTGAAGAGTGAAAAACTTCTTTAACTTTAGCGAAAAGTCAAAAGAATCATTTTTCTCTTCTCTTTCAAATGTCAATTTCATTTTTAAAATTCAAAGCGAGCAAATTTCAAGGATATATTTAGTAACTCTTAGCTGGCTGTTTAGGCAGACTGCACCTTTAACGTGATCAGCCGTCTCAGTGGCAATCCTATCATCTGAGCCTGATCCCTCACCTACACTCTGAGTTGTCAAATGGATTCGGCACAAACACACATTCACATGCATGTCGGTGCGTTGTGTGCCTTCTCATCAGCTCACATCGGTTTGTCTCGCCAGTTTTGGATAAACTAGTAAAACCATAACCTTAAAAGTTGTTTATTAACCTAATCTTTGCCTTAACCCCAAGATTAAATCTACAGGAGACCTCATGCCCAATTGTCACTTTAAACCAAAATGATTTTTTATTTTTTGTGTTCATGGATTTACATTTAGAGATACACGTACAGTAGATACGTTTAAATTTTTGCTCCTTGTAACATTATTGTTGGCAAGGCCGACTTTTTACTCTAAAAAGTAAGCCCCTTGCTCTTGAATCTTCTACTTCTATCTGACTCACAGAGACTCAAAGGAGCTCTAGATGGATTTGAAGGGTGTCACTGTATCTGTGGACCCAGGGGGGGCGGTCCTGACCACTGGAGGGGGTGCCTTGTTACACTTGGCCCTTTGAGTCAGGGGGAGCCGGGACAATGCTGCTGTTAACACTCCTGACGGGGACCTTTGGGTTCTCTGAAAGTTTAATGTGACTCTGCGAGCGACCTGCGCTCACTGAGGTCAGAGATGAGCGCGGCCCGGCGTCGCTCCAAGGTTGCCCCGTGTTCGTGCATTGGAAACTGAACGCCGGCGGGGGCGGGAGGGCCACCGGGTCCAGGGCTTGTTTTGTCCCCTGTGGCATGGATAATGAGGCATCTGTCTCCACCTGCCGCATGGAGAGATGAGGCTCACTGTCTCACTTAAAAAGAGCACAGGTTACCTATCTGATTTGTTCAAGGCAGGACAGGGACATGATCTGAAGCACGGGAGCCTTCAGCCTAAATGTTTTATACCCAGGCTTTCTTATGTCTGTTTGTGCTGCTCCTCGTCAGAGACACTTTGTCTTCTTCGGTGCATCTTGGAAATTAAGATCCAAATCAACCAGACACGAGTCACCGAAATGTAATAATTTGTCCCCAAGAAAGTGGGACTGATTGTACTGTATTGATGGCATGGACATAAAGAAACATTACTGAATTGCATTAATTTGTCGTAAATTTGTCGCTGACTCTTGCTCAGAAATAATACATGCATGTGACAGCAGCTCAACATGGCCACCGACCCCCCGTCATCCTCTCCGGCAGACCTCGTGGAGCTCGTGGAGTTGGCCACGGGAGCGAAAGATGATCTTAGGGGGGTTTTGTCTTGGTGTAATCAGACAGCGACATCATCAATCATGAGAGGGTGAATTACAGCGGGTTACAATGGGAGATAAGATAATGAGTGGGGCCTCAGCGCCCTGGTGAGGGACAGCTCGAGTTCCCGTCCTGATTACATGGCAGCGGCCTGACTGGCTGCAAACCTCTCTGAGGACACTGCTGACTGCACAAATCCAAGACGGAGAAGAGCACTTCACAGCATGCAGGTGAAATTAGCTCTACTGTATTTCAATGGATGGAATCAACTGCTGGTGACAGAACCAGCAGATGGAGGTTAAATGGACAACAATTTAAAGGACTTCCTGGGTGTCAGAGTGGAGTAGAGGAATATGCACGTACCCGACACTGCAGAGAACTTTTCATGCTACTTCACTCATGGAACGGCCCGGTGTAAGCAAACACGTCAGCAGGGTTTGAACGTTTTTTCATTTCACCCGAACCCAGGCCATGATACCTTTACTATCAAAAGAACCATTTAAGAAAAAAAAAAAATCTGTCTGGAGCCACAAAACATTTGATCATTGTGATGAAGGTAACACAGTTTATAGTCTAAGTATATAGTATGTGAGTCTAATGCAGTGAGGGCCAAAGTGCAAATGTATGACGTATGTATGAGTATTAGGGCCACATTGAGGGAAAAAAAATCTGAGATTTACAGAATAAAGTTGTAATATTCAGAGAATAAAGTCATAACTTTACGAGAAAAAAAGAAAACACATAAAATTACTACTTTATGATAGATCAGATCAGATTTATTTTTTCCCCTCAGTGTGGCCCCAATACTCCGTCGTACTGTCGTACCATAGACCTACGACAATGATAAATAAAAATGAAAATGTAAACAAAAAACAGTTATTCATTTCCATTTTTAAAAATCCACAGGGAGCCACTGGAGAGGAGCTAAAGAGACGCATGTGGCTCTGGAGCCGCAGGTTGCTGACTCCTGAACTAACCGAAACGACTTTTGTCACTTTTCATGTGAACAACCAAGAGCAACACCACGAATGCCTTCCAGGAAAAAGTGCGGGCCATTATCTACATATATATATAAATAAATTGAATTGAATTGAATTGAATATTATACAACAATCATGTCGCAGCCATCCCTATGATGGCCGGCCTTTTATTATCTGTTCCGTCACATGTGCTTGACATGGACTACAGCTGAAACAAAAATAGACTTGAAGCCTAAAAAGACGCTTTAGGTAATTAACACACAAGCTGTTAAATGGCCTGTTGACTGCTGTATTGATTAAAGATATGTCAGATATTGTATAGAAATAGTGTTAGACTGCTCGGCAACCAGGACACCCAACAAGGAGAAGGTTTTTAGGCAGTTAGCGTCACAGGGTCAGCATATCATGAGATGTCCTTCACCATTTTGGCCATTTGGTCATTGAGATTTTGGACAGATCAATTGGCTAATTAAACAACACCACTATCTTATATACTAATATCGTTTAACTAGTGCTGTCAATCGATTAAAGAATTTAATCGCAAGGAAACACACATTTATTTATCTGTTCAAAATGTACCTTAAAGGGACTATTTGTAACTTTCAGAAATGCTTGTTAACAGCGACACCTGTGGCCGTTAAGTCAACGAAAGTCAGCGTCGGGCTCGCGCTTGCTCGCTCTACATAGACATGAACGAGCATCGGTCAAAACAGTGAGGAGACACACGTCAGCTAAAAGCACAATATCACTCTATATTTCAGCTGCTTGGCAGTAATGTTAGCTGACCAGACGAAGGTCTCTCCATGAATCAATGCTGATCCTAGTGTTGGCTTTTCCTACTTCAGCCCCGCTGCTTCAGCCCCAGTGGCTGAAGCAGCGGGGCTTAAGCAGGAAGAGAAACGTTATCGCGTCCGACCGCGGTCAGTACAGGGGAGACACCGTCACTCCACAAGACACGGGAAACCTCTGTTGGTCTGGAGGAGCTGCAGCAGTTATTTCTGCACAAACGTCCACTGTACATTCACTAGATATTCTCAGAGCTAAACTAACTCTTCTGCAGTGTGTGGTGAGCGCGCATGAATGTGAGGTGGAGCGAGAACGCGCGTGTTGTTTGAGTGAAGGCAAGCAGACAGAGGAGCAGTCTCTACCAGGTCGGTGTCCCATGCGCGCATATGCGAGCGTGCATGGGACACCGACCCGGTAGATTTATACCTGTAAAAAGTTACAAACAGTCCCTTTAAAGGGAGATTTGCCAAGTATTTAATACTCTTATCAACATGGGAGTGGACAAATATACTGCTTTATGTAAATGTATGTATATATTTATTACTGGAAATCAATTAACAACACAAAACAATGACAGATATTGTCTAGAAATCCTCACAGGTACTGCATTTAGCATAAAAAAATATGCTCCAATCATAACATGTCAAACTGCAGCCCAACAGGCAACAACAGCTGTCAGTGTGTCAGTGTGCTGACTTGACTATGACTTGCCCCAAACTGCATGTGATTATCATAAAGTGGGCATGTCTGTAAAGGGGAGACTCGTGGGTAATCATAGAACCCATTTACATTCACATATCTGGAGGTCAGAGGTCAAGGGACCCTTTGAAAATGGCAATGCCAGTTTTTCCTTGCCAACATTTTATTTAACCTCCTTCTTGACAAGCTAGTATGACATGGTTGGTACTGATGGATTCATCAGGTTTTATAGTTTCATATTATGCCTCTTCACTCTAGCTTTAAAACTGAGACCGCTACAACCTAAAAATCACAAGTTGCATCAATGCATTAAAAAAATTTGTGGCGTTAAAATGAATTTGTGTGAACGTGTTATTATCGCGTTAACTTTGACAGCCCTGATTTCAACCGGTATTGACACCAAATATTTACTGATTGAAGTTTTTTTAACTCTGTTATCAGTATACACATCACTAGCCTCATGGATTGCTTACTGAACGGGCCATATCGGGCCCAAAGTGCCCTGGCCTTCACCTACAAAATGCCGCGTACCAACCAGGAAGAGACTCAAAATGACCACAAAGAAACATAAAACGACCACAAAGAGATACAAAACCACAGAGATATACGCCACGAATACAAATAGACACAAAACAACTACAAAAAGAGGCTTAACAACTATAAACTGTCTGTGTCTTGCTCCAGGTGGTGGGGCCTTCTGGTCAGTGTATCTTTTGGTCATTTCGATTTTCCTTTCACAAACGGATATTGAAAAACAAAAAATTTGTGGTTATTTGATTTTTGTTTTAAAGTACAAAAAATAACATTGAAATACAAGGCGTTTTTCTTCATCTGAGTCAAAAAGGGATGAACTAAACTTAAAAAACGTTTTAATTTTTAAAATTTTTCAAGACAGAAAAGAAAAATTGTCATATTCTGCACCGTCCTCATACGCGCTCTCACTTAGTAAATGGCAACATCCGGTCGCAGAATATGAAAAAAAAAGCGGGTGTTTTTTTCGTTTCTGTCTTCCAGTGATTTTATTTTTTGTTTTTAGAAATAGAAAATGAAAATCAACCCGTTTTTTTAAGTTTAGTTCATCCCTTTTTGACCCTGATGAAGAAAAACGTCTTGTATTTCAATATTATTTTTTGTATTTTAAAACGAAAATCAAATAACCACTCATTTTTTTGTTTTTTAATATCTGTTTGTGAAAGGAAAATCGAATGATCAAAAGATACACTGACCCCTTCTGCATTTCTGTGCTCAGGAGCCCATCGTGTCCCATAATCTGCCCATCTCCAGCCTGCAGGTGAGACTGCACGTGTGCAGAAACCACATAGGCTGCGATGAATCACCAGACATCTTAATACACAAGCTGCCCTCTCCTCTGTGTCTGCTGCCATGAAGCGTGCTCAGCGGTGTGTCAGCAGCTCTGAACCCCATGACGCCCGCTCTAGTCCACACTCTCACTCCCTGACATGTGCCACCGCTCGCTAATCCTCCTCCAACGCTCCTCTCTCCCGCAACACAACAATAAATGACCACTGCGCTGACCTCAGAGAGGGCAACGCTGCATCAGACGGGATCTTCCATCTCCCCCCTGTGGAAGGCCATATTGGTTTGTCTATACAGTCTGAGTTAATACACAGGAGCTGATTATCTTACAGCACACCAGGGAACATCTAATGTACATGCTGCTCCACGGAAATTAATTGTTTTCTTCAGGATTAAATCAGTGAGAGATTTGAATGTTTGAAGATAATATGGTTGGAAAGAGAGGACGTGGATATCATTTTAATTATGGCTGAGCCGATTAGATAACAATATGATGCATTAGTAAAAGGCGGGAAAAAGGTATGCCAGGCGAGGCATCTGTTTGAATTAGCGGCTGTAAGCTCTGCGTGTTATTTGCATGACTCATATGGAGCAGCATCTGTGTTCTTCAAAGACCAATCGGACCATTATTGGTCCGATTGGTCAGTTTAGGGGCTACCATGCATGACGCAACCAAGGTTTTGTATGGGCCAGTCTCAGTTGTTCATACAATTAATGACATGCACGTTTAGGTAGAGCTGGAGTATCTATCTGGGATCCTCAGCATCTGGAGAGCTTTGATGTGGCAAAACTCGACTTAATAATGGTCATTTTATTGAACTCTTAACCCAAGATGATATATTTCAGAATATAAAACTGCACAAAATACAAAAGACATTCATGAATATCTAACAAAGCCAAATTAGAGTTAAAAAAGTTCCTGAGAAAACTATATTAACTTTATACTTTTAGTACTGTTTTTTATAGAAATGAGTCGACATCCTGAAACGACATACTCTAAAAAGTTCTTGGAACAGGTTGATTTGTATTGAAAACAGGTGAAATACTATATACTATATAGTAATATATCATTTAAAGGAACCATCAAATAGGAATTTACAGTTGAGATCACACCTACACAGACAGTAGACAGTGATTAGAAACTACAAACAACCAGCTGCAGAAGAAGTATTCAGATCCTTTACTTAAGTAAAAGTAGCAGTATTACAGTGCAGAAATACTCTGTTACTAAGTAAAAGTCCTGCATTCAGAATTTTAAAAGTAAAAGTACTGAAATATTGGCATTAGGGCTGTCATCGATTAAAATATTCATTCACAATTAATCGCATTATTGTCCATTGGTAATCGCGATTAATCGCAAATTAATCACACATTTTTTATCTGTTCAAAATGTACCTTAAAGGGAGATTATTATATTATTATTAAGGCAAGTATTTAATACTCTAATCAACATGGGAAAACTAATATGCTGCTTTATGCAAATTTATATATTTATTATTGGAAATCAATTAACAACACAAAACAATGACAGATATTGTCCAAAAACCCTCACAGGTAAATGAACTTGCATTTATATAGCGCTTTTCTAGTCTTCCGACCACTCAAAGCACTTTACACTACATGTCAGTATTCACCCATTCACAAACACATTCACACACTGATATCAGAGGCTGCTAAGGTGCCAACTTTGCCCATCAGGATCTAATTTAGTTACTCATTCACACACCGATGGCTATGCCTTTGGGAGCAAATTTGGGGTTAAGTGTCTTGCTCAAGGACACATCGACATGGTACCGGGAACCGAACCACCAACCTTCCAATTGGTGGACGACCTGCTCTACCCTCTGAGCCACAGCTGCCCCGGTACTGGTACTGGTACTGGTACTGGTACTGGTACCGCATTTAGTATAAAAATTATACTCCAATCATAACATGGTAAACTGCAGCCCGACAGGCAACAACAGCTGTCAGTGTATCAGTGTGCTGACTTGACTATGACTTGCCCCAAACTGCATGTGATTAGGCTCGTTGGAGATGAGCCAGTCCTGCGCAGAATCGATCATCGGCGATCGCCGCGCAATGCATGCCGGTTAAATTTGAGTCCGACTTAATGCCGACTTGCTCTGACGTCATGCACACGTGGGCAACGATAACCTCACGAGATCGAGGCGGGCACAGTTTTTAGAGCCAGGCGCCGCAGTTGCTCTCCACCGACTGCAAGACCCAGGGCATTATGGGAAACGCCTGGCTCGCACCTGATCAAAGAGCTGATTGGCTCTTAGTTTTGACAGCAAACGCCACGTGTTGTAGAGAGTCACAACTTTCTGTGTAATTGTAATATTTAATGCTAGATTGTAGGATATTAGTCTCATGTTGTGCAATGAAGGTTTCATCTGTTAACAAACACATCTTGTGTGGTTGATAATAATAATTATTATAATAATGAAGGTTATCTATATATAGCACTTATCATAACGAGTGTTTATTACAAAGAGCTTTACAAGGCGGACATAAAAATGATAAAGGATAGAATCCAACGCCAGACACACGCACATTTCCACATAGATTTACAAACTAATACAAATAAATCCCAATGTGGTCTGAAAACTACAAGTGGCCTACAGATCAGATCTAACAGGAAGTTAGCTTTTTCTGTGACTTCATGTAAATTCCGTAAAGGCAGCGGGAAACTGTCCGAGTTGACCGCAGCTTTTTGTCTCCGCCCCCTGCTGCTGCCGCCTGATCTCGTCTACTTTCCAGGCGAGGTGCAGTTCATCTCCAACGAGCCTAGTATCATAAAGTGGGCATGTCTGTAAAGGGGAGACTCGTGGGTACCCATAGAACCCATTTACATTCACATATCTGGAGGTCAGAGGTCAAGGGACTCCTTTGGAAATGTACATGACAGTTTTTCCTCTCCAAAATGTAGCGTTATTTATTCAAGCTAGCTTTAAGACTGAGCCTAAAAATCTCAAGTTGCGTTAATGCGTTAAGATGAATTTGCATTAACGCTGTATTATCGTGTATATGTTATATTATTGGGCTATAATTATTGATGTATTAATGTGTACATTATGTGCAGCTGGTAAAGGTGGAGCTGCATAATATTTTTTTTTTTTAGATATATTAATATCAATGATAATAATAATAATAACCCAAAGATAGGATGAGACTGATAACGTGCTCCTTCTGATGAAACATTCTCACAGTTTAATGTACCTGATATTTACTCAGGCCATTGATTTCCTCACTCTGACTACTATTAGGATTACAGATGGTGGGTTGGCGGTAATCCCAGCTGCTCATTGGCCTGACCCCTTGCACTCCACCCACCGCCTCCCAAACCAACACGCGACACCCTCCCCCCCATCCCACCCCCCCACCCGAAATCTTAACGAACCCGCTGAGCCGTGCGGCCACAGATCTGCTTTAAACTGTTAAACTGGTGAGTAACGGCTGCGTCAGCAGTCAGTAGATGAGCCAGAGGGTGAGGGGGGTGGACGGGTGAGAGGGGTGAGGGGGTCAGGGGGTATTAGAGCCCCATTAAAGCTGGCTTCTATTGTTAATGAAAGAAAACACTGTTACTGTCCCGACACTCACAAAGAAAAGCGTTCCAATTTATTTATTTGTCTTTATCATCATTTAAAATAAACAAAATTGCAAATAAACAAAAATATAGAAAAAGGAGTATTTCTATTTCGTTTTGCTACCCACATGTAGGATTCTGAGGAAAATATGAACTTTGAGCACTAATTCCAGTAAAAATTAAGCAAAAAAAACAAAAAAAACAAAAAAAACGTCATTATTACAGTTCTAACAGTTTTTTAGATCAATTGATTGATCTTTAAATGTCAAACATTCACAAGCAAATCCAATGGCACCAGAACCTAAACTAAGGACCTAAAATAGGTTATTTTGTTGAAAAATTCACAAAATCTTCAGTTTACAGTGAATAATTGCATTTTTATGTGAATTTTGTAAAGTCCACCGCCTATGTGTTACAATATAAGACTGCAGAGATGCTGTACAAACCGATTACTCCTGTCTCCATAAACAACAAAAATCAATTGTTAAATTTCCCAAATTTCCTACAAATATCCCTGCTAGTCCATGACAACATGAAACGCAGGAGAAAATGTTTTAGGATCATTTAAATTTTGTAAAAAAGTTATCAAATGACCATTTATAAAGTAGGATGCTCCTCCAACTACAATACTTCCCTCCATCTGCTGAAACAAAGCGGTGACACTGTGTTATACAGTAGCTTACTACTGTTGCTGTTACTATAATAGCTTACAGAAGTGTAACAATGGTCACTTCAGTTACCTCATTTGCTGTAATCTTCTTGCTTCCTCTGCGTTTCCACCGGGGCTCTAATCTAATCTAAAGTCATCTGAGCTAATCCGCCGCAGCAGCAGCAGCAGCAGCAGTGGTCGAGGTACATGAGGCCTTTGACTGATAGCCATCTGCCAGACGTGTGTCTCATTAATTTGTTTTACTCAACTAATATAAAAAAGAAGTTTAGAGAGGTGAGAAGTGGACGAGTTAGCGGCTGAAACTAAAGGTGTTGCTCTTCAAAGACAAATCACTCTTATCTGCTTCCTCCAAACTTTGTAAAACCACAAAAATCATTTATTGAATCATCTTCAAGTTAGGAAAAATATCTATAGTTACCATTTTTTTCTTCTTTTTTTTCCAGTACGAGCACTTACAGTAGTTTTGCAAATAATAAAAACAGATTAATTTTAAAATAATTAAATATTTCTAAATTTTCTTTCATGAGAGGTGAATTGGGCTAAAAATTAAGAAACATTTCCAAATTTCAATATTTTTGTAATGTTTTTCTCTAACGGATTTAATAATACCTTACTAGCTGGTGCAGTAATACCTGGTAAATAACAGAATACCTGGAATTTTCAATCCAATACTCTTTGACAACAGTTGACATTCATAAGGATTATTCAAATCTTCTTAAACTGGTTCACCGTTGAACTGAATGTCTGTGTTGTCATTATCATGAAAAACCAACTGGTTATTTAACAACCTCCATTAGCTGAAAACGCTACAAAATGATAATATAAACAATGTAAGGACATAGCTACATATGAAAACCAAAGTAAGTATATGTTACATAACACTTATCTAGAAGACAAATATGTTAAGTTGCACAGATGACAACTAGTTTCTTCTTCTGGCTGTTGAGGTTGAAAAACAGGAAGTGGAAAGGGAGTCCCATTTTATTTTTTATAGTACATACCGTGATGAATTATGAGGGCAGTTTCCAATGAAGTGGCTCAACAAAACCATGAAATTTTTGGATTTTGGATAACAACAAAATAAATGACCATAACTATGCAGAGGACACACAAATTTACATAACTCTATCAGCAGGAGACTACAGTCCAATACAAGCACTGAGTGAGTGCATTGAACAAGTCAATAATTGGATGTGCCAGAATTTTCTTCAGCTGAAGAAAGACAAAACTGAGGTCGTAGTTTTTGAAGCCAAAAAGGAAAGATTAAAGGTTAGTGCTCATCTACAATCTGTAATGTTAAAAAGCTCGGACCAAGCCAGAAATCTTGGTGTAGTCATGGACTCTGACCTGAGCTTTAACAGCCATATTAAGACAATTATAAAGACAGCCTACTATCACCTGAAGAATATAGCAAGATTAGAGGACTGATATCTCAGCAGGATTTGGAAAAACTAGTCCATGCATTTATCTTCAGCTGACTTGACTACTGTAACGGCGTCTTTACTGGTCTTCCTCAAAAATGGATCAGACAGCTGCAGCTGATTCAGAAGAGTCCTCACTCTGCTAGAGTCCTCACTAAGACCAAGAAAGTGGATCATATCAGTCCAGTTCAGAGGTCTCTACACTGGCTCCCTGTCTCTCAGAGAATTGATTTCAAAATACTCAAAATGCTGGTTTACAAAGCACTAAATGGTTTAGGGCCAAAATATATTTCTGATCTTCTGCTGTGTTATGAACCATCCAGACCTCTAAGGTCATCTGGATCAGGTCTGCTTAGTGTCCCCAGAGTCAGAACTAAACATGCAGAAGCAGCGTTCAGTTTTTATGCAACAAATATTTGGAACAAGCTCCCAGAAACCTGCAGGACCTTCAACTCTGAGTTATTTTAAATCAAAGCTTAAAACTTTCTTGTTTGCTGTTGCTGCCTTTCATTAAACCAAATAATGATCTTATACTGCACTAGAACTTTTACTCTTGTGTGTTATACTCTATTTTAGCTTCTATCCTAGCTTTTATTGTTAGCTTGTTTTTATGTTCTAATCTTTAACGTTTTTATGTTTTTATAACTGTTTTAATTATCTCTTAATGTTCTTTTGCACTTTGTCGCAATGTTCTTGAATGTTTGTGTAAAGCACTTTGAATCGCCCTGTTGCTGAAATGTGCTATACAAATAAAGCTGCCTTGCCTTGCCTTGCCTTGCAATGATGGTTTGGTTTGGTGATGGTGGTGATGGTGGTGGTGGTGGTAATGATGGTGATGGTGATGGTGGTGGTGGTGGTGGTTGTGATGGTTGTGATGGTGGTGGTGGTGGTGATGTTGGTGGTGGTGGTTGTGATGGTGGTGATGGTGATGGTGATGGTGATGGTGGTGGGCGGTCGGGGATGAAGAAGGGAACTAGGATGGTTTGTTGAGGAGAGGGATGGCCTTAGTGAGAAACTGTTGGGGTGTCTTGTGGTCCTGGTACTGATGGAGCCAAACCTGCGGCCGGATGGGAGCCTACTGAAGAGGCAGTGCGCCGGTTGTAATGGGCCAGCCAGGCATTGAGCAGAACACTCACAGACACCTGCTCCTATCCTGTGAGCCACCTGGCTGTTGGCACCATGTCTGTGTTTGGTTTGGGCAGAGGATGCCACAGTGATGGACAGCCAATGTACAAGTGTTACACCTCATGCACTATCATCACAAAAGACCACAGATCAGAATCAATTGGAGGAAACATTTCTTCATTTGGACTAAAAGTCTCAACTGACCAAATTGTTTTTCTGCCTAAACTTAATCAGATCAGAACGTTTATATGCATCACTCTGATAGGTATTCTTTTGTTTAATTTGTTGTTAAAGTCCTGCAGTTTCTGTCACCAATACCATATAGGAAAATTATATGTTTTACTTTGCACAATGTGGTAAAACGTCCTGGATTTGATCTCATTTAAATATTTACCTCTTGTAAACCAGCTTAACGAGGATATGGTTTCAAAGACTATCATTGTGTTTGCAGAGTTAAAGTGATTTTTAGTTTTACTGTACATCTGATGCTCACTGAAGCAGACACAAGGCCTCCGCTTTAGGCAGCACGCAGGGCTTTTTTCTATCAAACAGTGTTAATTAAAACAAGACAAAAACACAACCCAATGCCAGCAGCAGTTGGCTGCTGAGTGTCGGTGGATCTCCTAAACAAACCACGGGGCCCTGAGCTGCATCAAGAGGCTCAGCCGAGGTCCAATCTGACATTTATCTCTCCGGGCCGTTCTGCTGATGGCAGCACGACGTCGCTTTAGGAAGCAGCTGTTTACTGTCAGAGATCTAGGTCAGCACAGAGAGAGCTGGACACATGGCCGGCCACACGCCTGCCAACAGTTTACACACAGACTGCAGTACATCTGGAAGGGTGAAGGGTGTGGACGATAACCGTGATATCTAAAAATGAAATATTGATATCATGTTAATGAGACACATATGATTATATCGTGTAAATGATCCAGCGCCTCTTAAATCATTTTATATATACAGTAGGGCTGCCAATCAATAAATAGTTAATCATGATTCATCGCAAATGAATCAAACTATTTTTTATCATTTTTATCTTAAAGGGAGATTTGTCAAGTATTTAATCCTCTTATCAACATGGGAGTGGACAAATATGCTGCTTCATGCAAATGTATGTACATATTTATTACTGTAAATCAATTAACAACACAAAACAATGACAGATATTGTCCAGAAACCCTCACAGGTACTGCATTTAGCATAAAACAATATGCTCAAATCATAACATGGCAAACTGCAGCCCAACAGGCAACAACAGCTGTCAGTGTGTCAGTGTGCTGACTTGACTATGACTTGCCCCAAACTGCATGTGATTATCATAAAGTGGGCATGTCTGTAAAGGGGAGACTCGTGGGTACCCATAGAACCCATTTACATTCACTGATCTGGAGGTCAGAGGTCAAGGGACCCCTTTGAAAATGGCCATGACAGTTTTTCCTCGCCAAAATTCAGCTTAAGTTTGGAGCGTTATTTAACCTCCTTCTTAACAAGCTAGTACGACATGGTTGGTACCGATGGATTCATCAGGTTTTATAGTTTTTGATTCCATATGCCTGAATATGATGCTGGTTTCTTCACTCCGCTACGACCTCTAAAAGATTGAATATTGAATATACAACCAGAGGAGTCGCCCCCTGCTTGCTGGTAGAGAGAATGACAGTTTAAGGCTCTTCAGAATTGGCTTCACTTCTCAGACCCCAGAAGTTTGCCGCCTGGAAACACTCTTAAAGGGACTGTTTGTAACTTCTTACATGTATAAATCAATCCGGGTCGGTGTCCCATTCACGGGGAGACCGTAGCTTTGGTCTCCAGGACCGGAGTCTCTGCTGTACTCTGCTCCTCTGCTCCTCTGCCTGCCTTCACTCACACACCGCGCTCGTTCTCGCTCTTTCGCTCCACCTCTCACGTGCATGCGCGCACACTCCACACTGCAGAAGAGTTAGTTTAGCTCTGAAAATATCTAGTGAATGTACAGTGGACGTTTGTGCAGAAATAACTGCTGCAGCTCCTCCAGACCAACAGAGGTTTCCCGTGTCTTGTGAAGTGATGGGGCTCCGCAGAGAGAAACGTTATCGTCTCCGACCAAAACTCTGGTGTCTCCCCTGTTCCCTCCAGCTGCGGTCAGGAGGCTGAAGCAGGAAAAGCCAACACCTGGATCAGCATTGATTCATGGAGAGACCTTCGTCTGGTCAGCTAACATTACTGCCAAGCAGCTGAAATATAGAGTGATATTGTGCTTTTAGCTGACGTGTGTCACCTCACTGTTTTGAGCGATGCTCGTTCATGTCTTTGTAAAGCGAGCACAAGCGTGAGCAACAGGACGCTGACTTTCGTTGACTTAACGGCCACAGGTGTCGCTGTTAACAAGACATTTCTGATTCTTACAAATAGTCCCTTTAATACAGTAATATATACATACAGTACTAATACATCACCATCTACCCCTTAAAAAACTCCCTGTGTTGACAGACTGCTGTGATGAGACGAGTGATGTGGAAGATGAAGATCTGCTTCCCACCTGACACACCTGACACACAGGTAAGAGGCTCAGCTGCCAAAATCAGATCCCAAAGGCAGCTTTATCAAACTGTTATATAACAGAAACACACACAGACACACATACACACACACACACACACACACACACACACACACACACACACACACTGATGCAGGCCTGATGTGAGGACACAGCCACACTGCCATCGTCAGCACTGGCCAGATCAGATTTAACAACCCCCCCCTCCACCTCCTCATCTCCACCCTCCTCCTTGAGTTTCCTTCATGATCCATGGTAACACTCTACCCCGTGTGTGTGTGTGTGTTTGTGTGTGTGTGTGTGTGTGTGTGTGTGTGTGTGTGTGTGCGTGTGTGTGCGTGTGTGTGTGTGTGTGTTCTTTTATCCTCTCTCCTATGTGTGGCTGCTCAGGTTGCCGAGGTTACTGAGTGTGAGGGTGGTGATGTAATCAGGTGTGTTGTAAGGTGTGAACAACACACAAACATGGCCGACACATTTAGATCAAATCCATTTTTTATTAGTTGTTCATCATAACACCTGAAAAATATATGGGAATTGTTGTTCAATTGAACAATTAGTAAATCAATACTCTCACTGCTGTACAATGAAAAACATGTATCTCCAGTGCTGGTGATTTGAAATGTTTCAGATATTATACACGTTTAGAAAAGTTTCCTCTTCTTTTTCATTTTCAATTTGATCACACAATTTTCCCCGTGTGACACAGTGAAGTCTGCAGATATGTTTTTGTGATAACATTTTTATTGCGGTTCAAGTTGTGCATGCGAAATAAATAAAAAAAAATACATAATTGATTATTGATTAATTGATTATTATTAATAATTTACCAACAAAACATGAATTAAAAATATAAACTGGAATAATTAAAATTGTATTAATAATAATAATAATAATAATAATAATAATAATAATAATAACCATAATAATAAAACAAAATCAAACTACTTCCTAAACTACATAAATCATTGAGACCTGTTGGATTATCTACTGTTAAAATTCACAAAGCTGAAAACAGGTCTGTTTTTTTTAGCTCAAGAAAAGTTGAAATTCTGGAGATTCCTGGTTTTCATAGGACGGGGATGTTTCATTTTGTCCAACCAATAGTACAAAATAAAAAAAATAATACAAAATAAAAAATGTTTTAATTATTAAAAGGAGAAGCAACAAACATGTGAAAAGCTGGAACCATGAAATGTTTTTGGATGAAAATGACTTGTATTAGCATTCATTTAATTATTTTTTCCTCAATTGATTAATTGACTAATAGTTTCAGTTGTACTTGTACATTTTAATATACAAAAAAAAAAAAATGGTGTAAGTGGTAACTGGTAACTGAAACTGAAATTAGAACTAAATGTAGTGGAGTAAAAAGTACAACATTTCATTCTGAAGTATTGTGGAGTAGAAGTACAAAGTGGCATGAGATTAAAATAATAAAGTAAAGTACAAGTACCTCAAATTTGTATTTAAGTACAGTACTTGAGTGAATGTACTTTTTTATACTCTTTGTTACATGGTGATCCTTTACAGTAGTTACTTCTGAGGAAAAAAAAGAAGAAAAAAGTATCAAACAACTTTATAAATAATATATAACAATAATAATAATAAAGTATATACTTTTTTAGTTTTTAGTTTTTTTGTATATTTGTGAGTGATGTATTTAGTTAAAATCCTCTGCTGTGTATTTGTGGTAAAAATCTGGGACTTTGAAGTCATAAAATCAAACCTTAAAGAAACATAAAGAGGCTGCAGCTTCATCAGACATACAGTAGATGTGTTGACGGAGGTTTGTGTCGTCTTCGTATGAAATACAGCAGAGACTCATTAACGTCATTACATAACACGGCTCCTCTAATCATTCTTTGAATCCTAATATAAGGCTGCTCCCATGCTAATCTATTTGTCTTGGCATAATCTATGGCCTGCTCGTGTAAGCAAGTCTTCGCCTAAAACTTGATGGTGTCACAGTGTACTGCAGCTTATTATCATTATGTAAACCGTCATAATGCCGCGATTGGCCCGGCCAGCTGGCTGCAGCCGGCAGAGTCATCGTCTAAACATAGAGAGCAGATCTGATCTGCAGCTCAACACCGTCACACTCCTACAGCAGGTGTCACGTTTATACACACAGGTGGCATTAATGAAGGGAACTCAGGCCTGTTTTGTTTGTTGTTTTGAAAGACCTACATGTATGTGTTACGCTTTTTATGTCTTTTATTCTTCTCTCTGGGAGAAAACATATTTAGTCCCCTTTCTTCAATCTCTCCTAAGTAAGCAAGATATTACAAAAAAAGAAAATCTGGGAAATTTAATGAAAGCTTTAACTAACTTATTATTAACATAATAATTAACTAAAAACTGTTAAAAAGGTGTCATGATTCTTTATCAGCACATGTATTGTTATGGCTATCCAGACCCAAATACAGATTAACAGACTGTTTCCTAAAAATATTTTTTTTCAGGCATTTTTAATGGTGGACAGGTGACACAAAATATACCCTACGCAGATGACACAGTCATCTACAATCATGGGAGAAATGCCGAGCAAGTGGCCGCCAAGCTGTCTCAAGCAATGGAAAAAGTTGAAAATTGGCTTAAATATTCATGTTTTACATTATTAGTAATAATGTATTCACTAATAAGCACAAACAATATATATAAAATAAATGATTATTTATATTTATTGCATAGTGTTGGGTGTAATGATGAAATTAAATGTGTTTGTATGTTTGCATCTATGATTGAATTTAGTATTTATTATATTTTGAACTTGTATTGGTATTAATTGCATAGTTGTATTAGTGTCTGTGTCTACCTGTCCAGGGACTGCAGATGGAAATCAGCTGGTAGATAAATCTGGTACAATCATGGATGTATAAAGACAACTGGATACAGTGTTGGAGGCGTGCTCATGTTCATTCCTATGAGAGTTGCTCAGTGGTGCATGAAGCCAAAATGGCTCAACTGTCGAGTGATAAAGTATCATCCGGTCATCCGGCGATCTTCCTCATCCATTGGGCCCATAGAGCAGGCGCAGTAGCGTTTCCTTTAACTCCTCCTCCAACTCGGGATTCTGCTATTAGTGTATTTTACAACTTTTAGGACCTATTGATTTAAATAAGGGTTATTCTAGTGTTCATACTGGGAAGTTGATAAAAAAATGATCTGCTGATTTACAGACGTCTCTTTCCCAATGTAAGTCTATGGGAAAAAGTATTTTTGGGCCCAATGGCATCGAGACGGACACGGAAGTTGTATTTCCGCCGTTTGTCCACTACGAAAATTGGGTACAATACATCTCTTCTCCTTGTGTGAGACAAAATGAATGAAATAAAGGAGAGACAGAGGAGGATTGACTTGAAACAAAGATCCAGCCAAGCACGAATCATGGAAGTTGCAATTATGTCAAGTCAATGTCTTTGACCTCTATAAAGCTCATAAAAAAAACATTTTCTTACAGAAATAACAAGTCTTGCAGATTGTGCCGCCTTAGCAGTGCTAGTAAGTCCTTTGCATTAGAAATAATAAACATAAACAAGACGAGCAGTGAGACGGCCTGATCCATCACTAGAGGTTGAACGCTGCTCAGCTGTTTGTAACCTGTAAAGACAAAGAGCTGCAGGAATGGAAATGGTGAATGACAAATATCCCAAAATATTTAGACCCCCTTTCCTTCTTTATTTATTATAATTTTTTAGTATTTATAACTGCAGTTAATATTCAAAAGTTTGCAAACCCTGACCCTGTTTGCATACCTCCCATTATTTGAGTGGATGATATGTGTGATTTCAATAAATAATAAAGCAATAATGCTATCACTCATGGGGTCCTTTTGCTCATAAGATATTAAAAGGCACCACCAGCACATTATAAGTAAATTAAAGTTGCATAATAGATGAAGAAGAGATGAGTCGGACACTAGTCGGCTAGTTGGTTCTGGTCTAAATGCTGTTTCTGAGGCCTTCTTACTCTTGACAAGAGGACAATTCCTCATATCATATCAACATATCAGCACTCTGGATATAAAAAAAGCAAAAGAATCTCCTCGTGTGTTGATGTTTTGAGTCAGTTTTGTTGACTCTCAACGGGCCTAGCAGCAGTGAGCTCTCTTTTTAAAGGACACAAATCAACAGAAAGTGATTCCACCTGTGCACGAGTCAGTGCAGGAGCAGGACACCTGTTTCCTCTGATGACATCATGGCATTTTCTTTTGCTTCTTCCCACCTACGATGGCATTTGTGTTTTTGTAATGAAATCATTTTCTTTCTGATTCTCATGTTGTTTTTATAAGTCACTATGGTGAGAGAGAGAGAGGGGTGAACCGCAGAAAAACTGAATTATTATTATATATTATATTATTATCTCAGAATTCTGAGTAAAGTTTTCATGAAAAAATAATTCTGCTCTGTTTTTCGGAACTCACAAGATACCTCAAAATACAGAGACGCTCTCATTTACTCTTTAATTAATATAGATGGTATTATTATTAGTTTGATGACTTTGCACGGGCACCCCTGGACTTTACAGTTGTTCCAACACATTCTCATCCAAACTCTTTGTCACCTTTTAGTCACATGTAAACACGGTCTGAACGACCCGAAAATTAACGATATCTCCCAAAAAGAAAAATCAATATGCGATGCATAATGTTTAGCATCGTTTCATTTGAACTGTGAAACAGAGTCTATAAAGATCCCTTATCAGTCGCAGTAAACACGTGCTTAATGTTGTGAAATAAACAAAAACACTTAGGATTAGGCAACAAAACCACTATAGTTAGGTTTAGGGAAAAACAAAATGGTTGGGCTTAAATGACTATGTGTTTACAGTGCACATGTGACTTGATGCTGTGAACACAAGACACGAACAATCATCGGATTGTAAAGTGAAAGTGAAAAGTAATGCACGGGACATGAACAGCGGTCTTCTGGCTGAAAGCCTTGTGTTTGTTGGATAGTTAATGGACTGCCTGGTGCGTTTCATACTCGTGCTAAAGGGTGCCTTGTGCAGCGGTACCGAACGCCGATGGCTGTGACAAAGCCCCGTTATTTGACGCCCTGGGAATGAGACCGGGTGTCCAGAGGGTGAATACAGGTATATTCAGACAGACAATATGAGAACAATGTGAACGAAGTGAAGTATGAACCTGAAAATGAGCATGACATGTCCCCTTTAAGTTGTCTTCTGATTCCCATGTTGTTTTCATCAGTTGCTATGGTGACAGAGAGGGAGGTGAGCTCCAACAAAAACCCTTGTCTGGACTCAAACCTGGGACATTCAGGGAAGACACCTCCAACACCTCCACTCTTTTTATTCTTTATTTTGTTGGTTATAATCAGTGGGCAACCTCCGGGTCTGAAAAGTGAAGCTAATGCTGAAGTACCTTAAACCTGCGTTCCTTTTAATATCCAGCAGGGGGCGACTCCTCTGGTTGTATAGAAGTCTATGAGAAAATGAGCCTACTTCTTTCTTGATTTATTCCCTCAGTAAACATTGTAAACATGAGTTTATGGTCTCAATCACTAGTTTCAAGTCTTCTTCAATACAGCATGATGTTCATTTAGTAAATGATGGTCCCATTTAGAGTCAGATAGGCCATAAAGCAGGGGATGCTTTAGGGCGGGGCTACCTTGTGATTGACAGGCCGCTACCACAGCGTGGTCCGGTCTGGGAGTTATCCGTGTTTTCGTCATACAACTTTAACCCTTCACAGTGTGTTTTCACTTCATCAAAGTTCGTTTTAAAATTTTTTGTCGCATAAAAATGTCTTATTCAGCGTTCAGTTGTTCCTAGTTGCACCCTCTTGTGTCACTTTTGGTTGCAAAAAGCCAAGATGGTGACGTCCAAAATATTGAACTCGAGACTTCAAAACGGTAGTCCATAAACCAATAGGTGACGTCACGCTGACTAAGTCCACTTGTTATATACAACCTAACCACAATTTTATTTTTGCACAAATTAAAAATGTGTAAAAAGGTGGATGTAAATGTACCTAATGTGTTCCCTGACTCTTTTTATAAACATGAATGACTTCATATCCACATCAGTAATCGGTGTGTAATTGGGTGAATCCATGCAGAAAGCCTGCAGAAACACTGATCTCAGAAGACTAATTATCTGGTAAATCTTACAAAGGTCAGCAGTGTGTTGGCCAAGGATGAAGAGAGTAGCCACCATATGGCTAAAGATGCCCACAAGAAGTGTGTCTTCACTGCTCTTTTAATCTTTTGAGCTAATTGTGTTTCTTCCCCCCATCTTCTGGTGCCCAGGCAGACAAAATGTGGTCAAACTCTAATCTACTTAACTGCTTTCCACTTTGTTTTTCCAATTATAGTCGGGCCTTGTTATTGTGGAGCTGGAAGTCGCTGACATCGACATTAATTTTGTCCGTCGAGCACATTTTCTACTTAGACTGAAGACAGTTGTTTCGATTTTTTTCAAATATACAGATTAATACAAATGAACCAATTGAACGTATGTATTTTCAAATGGATAGTGGCTCAAATGACTGTGTGATACATTGCTCACAGTCAGGAGTTAGCCAGATTTTAAAAATCCCCCTCCACATCTCCACCCCCAAAAAAAACCTATACATTTAGAAACAAATAGTCAATAGAAAAAAAATCTGAACATTTCTTAATATTTAACTCTTAACTAAAACAAATTACACTTTTTTGTTTTCATTCAAAGTTGTAATTTATAGGAATGCAATTTTTTTAATTTGTAAACTCATACTCATATTGTTGAAACCCACTAATTCTTCACAATATAACAAAGGACACAACCTGTGTGTCCTCAGTGGCGGCCCCGCTCAGACCAACCTGATTTCATGGGAAGGTGTATAAATAGCACGCCAATTTTAAGGACGTTTTGTGTGTCATGTCTACACATTTTTAGCTTTCTGTGTGTTATTTAACGCCCTGTTCTCATTCCCAACTCGTCACATGTGGACGTTGTGAATTAAAACAGAACGACTTGGTTAGGTTTAAGAAAAGATCGTGGTTTGGGTTCAAATAAGGACGTTTGTTATGTGAATCAAGTGATGTAAGTAACTTAAGTTGTCAACGTAAATAAGTCAACCAAACTTTTGGTTTCACACGGGACACAATCAGCGGTCTCTTTGGTAAAAGTCATGTGTTTGTTTGACCCCCTAACCTCCTCCCTACTCAGACTTTCTCGCCTTTTACACTACTTCACCTGACTTCTGGAGGAGTTGCTCTGGGCATCTATTGCCGCAGCATGGCTGCTCAAAACCACAGACAGTTATCATCAACTGCACAGATCCCATCAGCTCTATTGAGCTTTTTTTTTGTCTCTTTTAGCTCATTGTTTGTGTTTTCTGGCAGCTGTTTTCAGCAAACACGCTCTGATAAACCCACTGTACACCACCTGCCCAGCACCAAACAGCAGACAGACAGTTATCGACTATCTGGTGCAGAAAAAGGGACATTTAGCGGCAAAAAGAACAGACAGAGAGAAAAAAACAGACCTAAAAGGAGATGGAATAATTACGACTCCAAATGAACATTATTGTTGCTGCGTGTCTGCTGGATGCTGCTCTATAAGGTCATGATCTGTCACATGTTGTGGTGTCAGCTTGTTCCTCTGTGAAAACTCAATTAACGCAGCTTTAAAGCACTCATATGTCCAATCTCAGATCAGTTATCAGTTAATAACAAGCACAGAACAAACAGCAAACAGAAAAACAAACAGTACAGATGCCAGCACACAGATGTCAGAAACGATGAAAGTTGCGTTAGGGGACGATCTCATTAACAACAGATGCTTTGAATTTATGAACTGAAACATTTCTGCTTTCACAGAGATCCTCCGTGACTCTTCTGCAGTTTGATTTTCACAATGGAGTATTTTTAATGTCTTTGTTTTGAAGCCTTTCTTGTCGTAATCACAACAACACACAGTGCTTTTCATTTTCCCCCAAATTGTCTGACAATTTGTGCAAACAACAAGTCAATTTCATTCATGATTACATGGCTGCATGTTTCATATTCTGTGGTTCTTGGCAGCCCTGGTCCTCCAGTTTCCTAGCTGCAGCTTAACACCGCTGATTCTACATGTACTGTATAATGATTCTAACTTCTTAATAATAAATGGGAGACCATCATGAATGAGCTAAATTAGTGTCGGCCATTCAAAACTCCCATTATTCCCCCGTGACCTTTTTCTTGTGGCAGCCAGAGGGGAGCGGATGATCTCTAGTTTGTCAAAAACAGAGTGAAATGGGAGTTAATAGGCAGCCCCTCAGCAAACACTGTGGGTCATTATGAATGGGAGGCAATCACACAGATCAAATATACAGCGGGGGGAAATGGAGCTGGAATCTTGGAGGGGAAATACAAATTTGAAGAGGCTGGTAAATATAATAATGTGCGCCTCATGTAATCATCCCTTTAAATGCAGATACCGAAGAGGAGCGTTGACTGATGGATGTCCACGAGGAGACGGAGCTGCATGGGAACCGGTCTAACGTTACAACTCTTCTACCAGAGAGTTTCAGGAGTCGTCACTGTTGCTGTTTTTCTTCTCTTTCTGATGAAGATCCGAGTCTGAGCAGCACCAATGTTCTGGCAATGTGACTGATTGATCCAGTAGATGAACAGTAAAGATTAAGAGGATGACAAATAAGCATGCTGCTTACACAGCGCATGGGGCTAATCCTCCCCCCCCCTTCACCTCCACCCCCCGGGCTCCCTTTTGAGGAGCTGCCACCGAGGAAGCACCCACAGACAGTGACGGACACACAACCTGTTGACGTGCAACAAGTGTGAGCTGGAGCTCAGGGCAGGACCCCAGCCCATCTGCATCTCCACATCACAGGCTGCAACACAGTAAAGGCACCATCTGCCCACTGGGGACCACTGGGGACCACTGGAGGCCGGACAGCTTCATATTTCATATTTTAAGTGTTTTTGCTGCAAAGAAAACTCAAAGGAACTTTTTGTGTGTTGATCCTGGACATCGTACGTTGACAATTTACAAACTCCAGAGAAGAGGACTAATAGTTCTGCAACACAATCTTCATTCACCATCACTCCAAGAGACATTTTTTAATTAAAAAAATGATGGAGGATCACCTGATAAAGATCCCCATGATGTCATCCTCATCCCCCAGCGAGTCTTCTGGGAGCGGCGGGACAGACGACAGCAGAGGAGGTAAGACTTTCACATGTCCACCAGGAGCAACAGGTGCACATGAAGCCTGAAAGATGGGACACAAACTCGGCCTCTAGTCAGGAAAAAATAAGTTAACTTATGGAGGTTTTTAATATTCATCATATCGATTCTTAAATTACAAGTTTCTGTTGGAGATTCCCAAATTTGACCTTTTTTGTGCCTTTTTTTCTGTTTAAATATTGAATTCAAAAACAATCAATGAAACTTTCTTTGACACCACACAAGTATGAAGTAAAAATGATATCTCCAAGCATCTCTTAAATACAAATATACTTATTTAAGTAGAACAAGATTGAAATAAATATTTATTATGCAACTGTAAGCAGAATTTATGTATAATTAATGGGTTTATTTGGATTAATGTCAGTATCCCTGCATCGTTTGTGTTAGCTGTTAATCTGCCTGCAGCCATTTTATTGTTTGAACTTCATAATCATCCACTAAATGAGATTTTCAGACCTAAACGTCTGTTGCAGTAGACTGAGCTGACAGTACAGATGGCAGGCACACGTATGAAACAATACCAGAGTGGCACTAACCGACCGGCCCTGTGTGACTGTGTTTTGACTCACAGCCAAGAGTCCGTCCCCGGGCAAAGCCCTGAGCCCGGCGCTGGTCTGCAAAGTGTGCGGCGACACCAGCAGCGGGAAACACTACGGCATCTACGCCTGCAACGGCTGCAGCGGGTTCTTCAAACGCAGCGTGAGGAGGAGGCTCATTTACAGGCAAGAGTTTTAATAATGTCCCCTCCGTCCCATTAAAGCCAGTTAGGGTATGAGGTGCATTATGGGAAGGCAGCATCCTTTTCAGCATTTTATCCAGGACATTCTCACAGCCATTAAATGTAGTTATATCCAACAAAACCCACATATTTTGTTTAATATCGTATAAGAAAAGATAAAAGTAAATGTACATTTTTGTCACATCAAAACAAAATGAAATCATTTCATTTGTCAACTGATTGTAACTGAAAATATGAGCTTGTTTTACTTGAGCACATTAATGCAAATATACCTTTTAACGTGACAAAAAACATGAATAGCTTGAATAAAGTTGTTGTTTAGTGTTCTGCGTATTAAAAAAAAAAGATTCAATTTGGGATTCAAAAAAAGAAACAATCCTTTTTTTTAATCTTAACAGGGTAGCTTGTGTCTTTAAGTTGTTATTTTGGTGAAAGTAAGGCCATAAAGTGTTTCAAGTTCAGTTTAGGATTAAGGTTTTGGTCACAGTTTCAATGGGTGGCTTTTATTTTCATAGAAAAGGAGTATGGATTTCAGATCAATTTTAGCATAAATGTGTATTTCTTTGTAATTACTACATGCAGTTTGTCTGCTGGTTTTGAGTGGACTATGCCTTTAACATCCTGGTTGTGGGTTAACAGGTGCCAGGCCGGTACAGGCATGTGTCCAGTGGACAAAGCTCATCGCAACCAGTGCCAGGCGTGTCGGCTGAAGAAGTGCCTGCAGGCGGGCATGAATAAAGACGGTCAGTAATCCATCAGATAACAGCAGAGACCTTCCCTGTCAGACACTCACATGTGAAACTGTGAGGTAACAATCCAAACTGCAGCTGTATCTCATGATGATAGCTCCTTTTCCTCTCTGCAGCAGTACAGAACGAGCGGCAGCCCCGCAGCACAGCTCAGGTCCGCCTGGACTCCATCGACGTGGACCCTGAGAAGGAGCACCTGGCCACCACACGGGAGCCCACCTCCTCATCCTCTTCCTCCTCCTCTTCCTCCTCCTCTGTCATCACGTGGCCCCACATCACCTCCTCCATGGCCATCACCTCCTCTGTGGCCCCCCAGCGCTGCATCAGTCCCCAGAACAACCACCGCTTCATGGCCAGCCTCATGACGGCCGAGACCTGCGCCAAGCTGGAGCCCGAGGACGGTGAGGAGGGTCCCAGACCTGACATCAGATTAGACAGAAGGGCAGCTTTCATTTCACTGTTTGTCACCAGAGTTTCTGCATCCATACCTGTGGTGTAGGTAAATTAAACAACAGGAAAACAGCATTTTAAGAGCATGTTGTCTCCATAAATGTAAATATTTGTGGATATATAGAGG
This sequence comes from Sebastes fasciatus, assembly GCF_043250625.1. Taxonomy (NCBI): domain Eukaryota; kingdom Metazoa; phylum Chordata; class Actinopteri; order Perciformes; family Sebastidae; genus Sebastes; species Sebastes fasciatus. The sequence goes on from NC_133796.1 coordinate 41,463,161, forward strand.
CAACACATGATGCAGGAAAGAGGAAGAGAGAGGAGCTTTTACTGGATCGGCAGGAGTTGGTCAAAAAACATTTTATATATTGAATTTCATTTCATATAAAAAAGTCAACAGCTACATTAGTGTTAGCATTAAGCATAATGTTTGAATTTTAACATGCATATGTACAAATGAATACCTATAGGATGCTTATAAGATGCTAATTTCACCGTGGGTCTTAATCACTAAATTAGTGCATGTATAAGTTGCATTTATTATTAATAATACAATAATTAATATTATTATTAATTGAATTTACCCTCAGGGGATTAATAAAGTGCCTTATTATTATTATTATTATTATTATTATTATTATTGTGTTTTAGAGTGAATGTTGTTGTGTTAAGTGTGTCCGAGTGACTCTGATTAATACTTTAAAACCATCAATCATGTATTTGATAAAAAAAAAACAATAAATAAAATCAAAATATGAAATAATTTACTGTTTAAACTTTAAAATAAGTTATTTATCAGCGGCCCTCCTGACATTAACATGCTTCTATTTTGCATGTGATATTCAGCACGTAGCAAGCCAGACAGTGTTAGCATGCTAACAAGCTAACGAGCTAAAGTTCAAATGTCAACATGTGTACATTAACTAGCTGGAGTTCTGACCTCCTCTTTTCTGTTTGCAGTTGACGAGAACATCGACGTGACGAGCAACGAGCCGGAGCGAGCGTCCTCGGAGTACCACATGGCGCTGTACCCTTCCAGCTCCGAGAACGTGTACGAGACCTCGGCGAGGCTGCTCTTCATGTCGGTGAAGTGGGCCAAGAACCTGCCGGTGTTTTCCAACCTGCCCTTCAGAGACCAGGTGAGTCTCAAACGTACACTTTATATATCTGAATTATAACAAAGGGGCGCATGTTACAATTTCACTTCCAGTTTTTATCATTTTGATTTCACAAGTAAAAGTAAGACATGATATATTGTTCTGAGAAAAAATAGAAAGAAAAATTCTGACAAACTTTGAGTTAAAAACTTGTTAATTCAGTTATCATACTTCTAAAACGATGGAATCCCATTCCCGCCAGGAAATGTTTAATTTTATAAAGTTGAACAATATACATAATTTAGCCGTAGGAAAAAAATGATTTTGGTTTAGTTTAATTCTTCGTTTTATTAGTTTTAGTCAAACATTCGATATTTTTTGTGATCAAATTTTTTATTTTTCAATACTCAAGGTTAGAGTGAGTTATTGATTTTTTTTATAGATTTAGTTGAGTACTAGTAAGGAACTAAAATTATTGACGATTATTTAATAAGTCTATTTGTCCATTTTTCACATTATCATTTAGTTTTTATTTGTTGATGAAAAATGCATTTTTGTCATGTTTATTTTCTTTTTCAAACTTCGTTTGGTTGACTTGTTTTTGTCATGATAAAAGTTATCAATGAATATTTTTCGTCATAGTTTTCATTAACATAATTTACACTGGTTGACAAAAATGATGTATAAAAAAGAACAAAATATAAACTTGTGATAACTCATCACTTTTACTTTGTAGATCAAGATGTATGAATTACTTATAAAACAAAATTAGATATCACAAAAACATATACAAAAACATCATTTTGAATTACCAATTCCCTACTTTGAAATAAAATTATTTTGAAAATAAGTCATAACTGTGTTACTGCTTGATAAATATTTATTTTATAAATTATATATCATCATTTAATCAACATGTTTTTGTCAGGAATGGTCTTCCATATAACCTCTTTACAACTAATGTGACTAACCAGTGAAGCTATTTCCTTTCTAGTTTTAATGTTATGACTCTTGTTGGTGTCCTGCCAGGTGATCCTGCTGGAGGAGGCGTGGAGCGAGCTCTTCCTGCTCTGTGCCATCCAGTGGTCTCTGCCTCTGGACAGCTGCCCGCTGCTCTCTCTGCCGGACCTCTGCCCCGGCATGCAGGGAAAGACCAGCTACACCAGCCTGGACCTGCGCCTCCTGCAGGAGGTCTTCAGCCGCTTCAAGGCCCTCGCCGTCGACCCCACCGAGTTCGCCTGCCTCAAGGCCATCGTGCTCTTCAAGCCAGGTGAGGCCAACAGGACTTCTATTCAGTGTTATTATTACAATCCCATTATTACCCTGCAATAGTAAGAGTCTAAGAGCTTAAGGGACCGCTTTAGATCAATAAATCTGAACCACTACCGAGCAGAGTAGCTTTAGGTTCCTAATGATCTCACTTTCCCCCTGACCTTCTGACCTCTGCTCTAGCGCCACTATCCATTCGAATTTTAAAATATATAGCGGAAAGATTGCTGTACCATTGAGTGAGCACACTCATTCTCCACAGAGGAAGAACTGGTAACATTTTGGATGGTCTATGAGCTTTCCTCTAGCACCTCCCTGAGATGACACCCAAAATGTGGTCAGCTTTGCACCCAAAATATTTCATAATCTTTAACTTCGTTGTCCCTGAAAGGAATTTTTCCTTGCAGCCAGGAGAAACATAAAATAAATATAATAAATGAAATGAAAAATGAAATGAAAAATTAAACTACCATATAAAATGATACAAAGACAATATAAATATATAAAACATAAACTAAAAACATGATATTTCATGATATTTCTGCTGTCATGGTAATAAACGGTTTTGACTTTGAAGACTTCATTAAACACTAGTTGTTTGAATTTCCTGTATGTGACTCACATTAGTGTTTGCTCTCCTTTGCAGAGACTCGAGGTTTGAAAGATCCAGAACAAGTGGAGAACCTGCAGGATCAGTCTCAAGTGATGCTGGGACAACACATCCGCTCCCATTACCCCAGTCAACCAGCCAGGTGTGTTACCTGTCTGATAATATCACTGTATCACTCCCACAGTGCTCCTCAAAAACTCCACAGGGAGCCACCTCTGTTAGATTCATAGTCTGTTACATTAGAAACTGCTTTCTGGGTTTCCTCTTCTAAAGGGAATTTCTCCCGTTATGATTTGGATTGAAAATGCAAGTTAAAAGGCAGAGTTCTGTTCATGTTCTGCCAGAGTCGAAGTATTTCTCAAAGTAAATGATCAGTTTAAAGGCAAAACTCCCTGAATGTTGGCGTTCATAGTACGACAGAATCATGTGGTGTAGCTTTAATTCATTTTCTTTCTTCCACTGATTTCTATCCCATATTAGTTGATGCAAAGTGAATAAAAAACACATCTTACAGTTTTTAGATATGGAAGCTGATTGCTCTGGGCATGCCATGTTTCAGATCACTGAAACTTTCTCTGCTGTCACACATCAGTGTAGCTTCTGGGAGTGATGTGACTCCAATATTACTTTCTTTATTGGCTAATTATTCAAAGCATTAATATCAAAATGCTCCAGCGAACAACAGGTTTATGTCACAAAAATGAGGATTTGACTTGGACTTCACTAACTTCTCAAGGTTTGACATGTTAAAATCACATGGAACAATAATAAATAAATGAATGAATGAATGAATGAATGAATAAATACATAAAGGCAAGCCTTACATAACCTCACTGCAGTTTGAATAAATATATACTATTAGGGTTGTGCACTGAAAGACATCGATCCCAGCTATTCTCTCTTTTTTAAATGTATCATTATTTATTTACAAATAAAAACACAAATCAGACAGAACAGCACTAGTTTGTACCTTACAGACTAGCTGTAAGTCAGCGCCAAAGCAACAGCATCATAAAACAACAACGATCGAAAAGAAAAGAGGAAAAGAAGAAACCAAACAATACAAAATGACATGGAAAAATAAATTATTCCAATTATTCATAAAACAGCATTAACGCAGTTTTAAAATTAAAATGTCCAAATGTCATTTAAATGGTCAACATTAAGACCCGAGAGACTCACATTTTTAATCGGAGGTGGATTCAATTAAATGATTATTATGAGCAATGTGGTTTATATATGCTGTATGTTTCCTGTTACATGGAGAGGCTGATTCTAGTTTTTGTTTCTTGTGTGTATTCAGGTTTGGAAAGCTGCTTCTTCTTCTTCCCTCTCTACGTTTTGTGAACTCGGAGCGGATTGAGCTGCTGTTCTTCCACAGGACCATCGGGAACACTCCCATGGAGAAGCTGCTGTGTGACATGTTTAAAAACTAAAACCATCACCCACAAACCCGTCCAGTCATCAATAATCTCCCTGTGTGGAGAGGAGTGATATTTGACGGATACTAGCTTTGTACTCCTGTATGCATATCAGAGATTCTGCGTGCTGTTGATATTTTTTTAAAGGCCACTTTATTATTTGTTTGTTGTTTCCACATCAGTTCTTCTCATCATGCTTGCTGTCTATTTGTATCATATTTAGATTTGGATTTGAGTCATTTCGTCCTCTAGTGTTTATTGTTTTTTTTCTGACATTTACGATGCAGATCTTTATGTGTCTGGTGATAGATGGACTGTACATCCCTGCTGTCATTAATGTGACTGTTATATTCACGTTTTCATGCCTTGATAAAGTCAAAAATGCTTGAAAATGGGTTTTGATTCAGTTTCTTTACAAGAGATGATTTAGCCTTCAGACCTTCACTAATAAGGGGAAATAGTTCCTTGTGTATGATTTTAAATAATAAATGGAAGATATTGTGCGTCAGCTATAACACACCGATTCAAACTGAGTTTATGGAGACCTGGACCCTCTTTAACACAGAGAATCAATCAAACAGCGCCCTCTTCTGTCTGGTGTATCACACAAAACCCTCAGCACACACGCACGCACACGCACGCACGCGCGCACACACACACACACACACACACACACTAAACATAATCTCAAAGTATGAAATGTTGATGGGAGTTACAGTCTCTCTCAGTTGTTCCACTGTTAGAAACAATCTGCCCAATTTACAGAAGGCCAGTTTGTTCTTCTGCTTATAGTAAATTCCAATTACTGTACGGAGCAGACATAAGTTTAAGGGCCTATTAAGGTTTTTTCTGGGATACAAACAGGAGTCCTTTCTTTGGGTAATAAAGCGCAGAGGTTCTTGTTAAGAGACGGATGGATGCAGTGAAACATGGGGGTTTAAATAAGAAACAGTACTGATGTTGTCATTCTTTGTTTCCACAGACACTGTCATTTTAAAATGTATTGATAATTCATGAAATTGATGGTCTGGAAATGTGAAACGAGTGCCAGGCAGAAAAACAGCGTTCATTATTGCATTTAGATAACAATGTGGAGACTCCTCACAAGAAAGGGTCAGCGTGTATGATGTATGAAGTAAATGTCAGGGGCAAAGAAGGAAGTGGCATGGTGTTGTTCAGGCTCTTCTCATACACTATTATACCTATGACAAGTAATATACTATCATCTGTACCAACCCACTTAAAGGCAGGGTTGACGATGTTGTCCAGTATCCGCTATTTGTTCTATTGGTTAAAATGGTCTTTACACCCCGACAGCGATCCATTACTGATGAGCTCTGAAAAGGACCTGAAAAGAGCCGTCATCTGTAGCTGCTGTAATCCTGTAAAAATGTCTACCAATCACTGCCTCGCGGTACGCTTGGAAAGAACCAATCAGATGCCTCCTTGCCTCCCTGCTCGTACTCTAACCTTGGCGTGCACCAGCCTGAACTCAAAGCGTCGCCGCCGCACGTTTACTGGAGAATGGAAGAGAAAACTCAGCCCTGCAGTAGCACTGCTGTGGTTACTGGTCATGAGGTAGCGTTGTTGAGTTGAGGTCCTCTCTCCACTCTGTGTCTGTGAAGTAGTATGATGCGTCGGTGCTCGTGCATGTGTGTGTGTGTGTGGGGAAGGATTCCCAAGGGGAGATGAGCTAAATGCTAACATGAGCATGCTCTCAATGATAATGTTTAGCAGGTATAATGTTTACCAAGTTCACCATCTAAGTTTCTAAATTGAATTTCCCCTCAGGGGATCAATAAAGTGCCTTCTTCTTATTCTTCTTCTTCTTCTTCTTCTTCTTCTTCTTTGCTATAATCTGCACAAAACACCAAGTACAGCTGAGGTTGATGGGAAATGTTGACCTGCTGGTGGTGCTCTAGCAAAAATCAGGGGATTACCAAAGTAATTAGAATTTATAGAAAAAGAAAAATGGAAATAGAAAGCCTTTATTGTGATTGATCAGAATACAATGAAATTAGGAGCGCTACTCCGAGACACAGGAAAAAAACAGGAAAAACACCATAAAAACAAAACAACTTCAGCATACACACATCCACAGCCGGCAACACTGCTTCTAAAATAGTAAGTAAAATAAATAAATAAATACAGTGTTATTTTGCACTATAGAATAAGAGTAATTATTGTACTAGTATGAATGTAATTATTGCAGAAGATCCCGTTGGCCCTTGAAAAACAGACATCATATTCATATAGTGTATTTGTGGCCCAGGGAAAGAAACCGTGCTTTGAAACTATTTATCCTCTGGGAACCATGAATGTTTGTACAAAATTGCATGGCTATCCATCCAATAGATGTTGAGATATTTAAGTCTGAAACAAAATTATGGACTGACTGACTATCTATCAAATACTGTGCTATGGAAGAAGAGGCAAAAAAAGTTCAATTAAACAAAAGCATCACTAAGAAAAGGATGGCCTGTCTCTTGTGTCCTTCGTGATCTACTGTGTTGAAATCTGAATGAAGACTGGATCACTATACAACAGAAATCAGGAAGTATACTCCGTTCTCCCGCCTGTATAGTGACGGTATTATAGAAATAAAGTGTGCTCCACTTTGAAATGAGATGTAAAAGCCGACAGTTGTAGCTGAAGTGAGTGTTGGTGTTCCTTAAATAAATGTCAGTCTGATAAGAGACGTCACTCAGTATTACTTTACCTTCTGATTCAAACACTTGAAAAACATCAGAAGAGCAGGTGGTGCACACATCAAGCGCTTCTTTTAGTTTCAAAAGCCAGCACCGCAAGTGAAATCGTAAAAGATGACTCTGGGCAAGAGAGGGGAATTCTCAGCTTTGCTTTTAGTGCGGTTATTTATCATTAATAAGAGGCTTTAAAGCTGAAGTAGGTGAGATTGGAGCAAAAAAGTTATTTTTATAAAACGGTCGCTATATCATGACAGTAGTACATGAAACAGGTAACCTGAAAAATATCATGTGCCTCTGTGTCATCCGGTGTCCTACAGTGCTCCTAACGGCATCTGCAAGATTTCACAGACCGGAGGAAAACAAGCAGTCAGAGCTGATCTGAGATCTGCTGTCTATGAGAGCCGGCTGTCAATCACTCGAGAACTCCGACCAAACGGTCAAACTAGGCAGCGCTGATCAAATATGAATCAATATTATGTTACTGTATTGCCTATTTCTCTCCTCAGATGTTCTCAGAATCATCTTGTAGTGCACGGTTTAGCTGTTAAATGAGAAAGTTTGTGATGCCGCCGCTGCATCATTGTGAAATCTGGTGAAGGAACGCCAAGTTCCGGTCACATGACCGGAGCACAGCCAATAGGAACGCTCTCTCAATGGATAGGTCACACACTCAGAAGACAAAATACGTAAATCAATCACAAAGCAGGCTCTAACATGGAACCCTAAATGAAAGAGGAAGACAGGACGTCCTAGAACCACCTGGAGAAGAACCACAGAACAGGTGGTGAAGAAGGAAGGGCTGTCGTGGCAACAACTAGATCGGAGGGCACAAGACCGGAGAAAATGGAGGGGTTTCATCGATGGCCTATGTTCCTTAGGGAATTTCAATGCCTAAGTAAGTAAGTAAGTCTCAATGAAATGACCTGTGATTGGTCAAAGTCTCCCGTCACGGGCTAGATTTTCTAAAGCCTGAAAACAGAGCCATGAGGAGGAGCAGAAGTCTAGTTATCTCTCAGAACACTTGAGTTACAATATGCTGAAATGTTATTATGGGATTTTTTGCCCAATGATGCCAAAAATATACTGACTACTGAAGCTTTAAGAGCATCCAGCACATTTGTCTTCTGTTGAAATAGCAGCAGTTGAGTATCGTGGGACCCGTGCGAGGCCCTCAGTCAGGCCTCCGTCATATGAGTGAGCTCACACATCCAGATTAAGAAACTTTGAACTCTCAAAGGAGATTCGTCTGATTTCACAGCAAAAGTGTGCTATGAAAAATGTGCTGAAAATGTACCCTTAAATATTCTTGATAATGTACAAAATGTACCGGAGGAGATTTAAATGACTCCATCTTTATGCTCCATGTTGGTAAAGTTGAAGGTTTGTGATCTATGTTCTGCTGCTGTAACTGGATACTCAAGTTCAGAGTGATTCTAAACTGAAGTCTTACCTCACGTGTCAAACGATCCACATTCTCATATTGGCCTTTCCTAAGCTCTTTTCACACAAAGGTTGCCCCTGTTTAAATGAGAGATTTTCATCTTATTATAAGATTAGTCTCTTAAGTAACAGGCAGAGGGAGGCAAACAGGTTAACACCACGTTGCAGCGCCAAACTGACATTAATCTCAACGAGTCACACACAGTGCTTTTATTTCAACATGAATACACCAAACATAAGACAATCCAACATGTCAGACATCATAATTCTGATTACAGGGAATCAGTGGTGTATTGGTTTACTTCTGGTTTGAGAAGGGTGTTATCTCACTGCATTAGCAAGATAAATATATGAATGTATAATGTATATATATTAAAACACAGAGGGAAATGCACGTGTAGGCACAGTGAGACAGTAAGAAAGGTCACATTTTAATTGACACAGTATCTATGACATTTGAGCAAAACCTTCTTTGGTGAGTTCCAACTCAAGAGATAAAACTATTTTATATAACGCTGCAACTAATGATTATTTTCATTATGGAAAATTCTGCCTGTTATTTCCCCGATTGATCGATTGATTAGTTTGTGAAACTTCAGAGAATAGATATTTAATATTTACCCAGTACAGCAAAAAATACAAATAAAATAAATGTCTTAAATACAGTAAGTACATGGAAGAAGCAGCAAAGGCTCCCATTTGAGAGGCTGGGACCATGAAAGGTTTTTGCCATTCTTGCATGACCAATATCTTAAACGATTATCGAAATAGTTGCCAATTCATTTTCTGTCAATCGACTGATAAATGAATGAAGTAATTGTTAACAAACATAACAACAGTAACAAAGCCTCTTGTCGTATAAACTCTTCATATATTTTGTATTTAAAAATCTTAATTTGTAAAATAACTACAGCTGTCAAATAAATGTAGTGGAGAAGAAGTAGAAAGTGATATGAAAAGAAAATACTCAAGTAAAGAACAAGTTCCTCAAATTTTAAAGTTTCAAGTCATTTATTATCAAATGCACAAGAATTACAGAAGAAGTTGTCGCAAATGGAAATCTTGGGTCTCAAGCTCCCTCCAACAATGATAAGTAAATATTCATAAAAGAAAATCACACAAGTAAAAAAAAACAAGATGACAATCTAAAACATAAAATAGTTAAAATATAGGGATAAAATATAAATATGAAATAATTAGTTAATAATAGTAATATAAATTTGTGCTAGACGGTAATTGCAATTGAAAAAGCTGATTGTAAACAGGAATGTAGTTAATGTATATGCTTAATGAGGAGTATAAATGTAAAGTATACAAAGGTCATTTGTACAGTACTCGAGTAAATGTACTTCCTTACATTCCACCACTGAATAAATGGTATTAAATCATATCTTAAATTAATTATAATATTGAAGTTGAATGATGAAACCAGGTTTAGAAGATAAACTATCATATAAAAGAGAAGCAGTGTCATTTAAAGGAGCATCAGAGGTCACTTTAGGTCAGTTTCTTCCTCTATTTCTTCTTGTATTCGCTGTAATGTCGAACCTCTCTCTCTCTCTCTCTCTCTCTCTCTCTCTCTCTCTCTCCTCTCTCTCTCTCTCTCTCTCTCTCTCTCTCTCCTCTCACCCCCTCTGTGCACTTATTAATCTGCTGTGTTGAGCTCCCAGTTGAACTGGAATGTGTCTGGGTGTTACAACAACACCAGCAGATCACTGAGCAAGGTTACCCGACTGAAGGAGGAGGATCTGGAATCATCCTGCTTCCTCCCGTTTGACTCGACTGAACCGCTGCCATGAATCACAGCAAGGACGAATTTGAGCCTTTTGAATATTCCTACTATGATTATTCAGACTGGTACTCCAACAACGCAGAGCCAACAAAACCACCCAAAGAGTGAGTAGAAAACCTGAAGATAATCTCACGTTCAAGTCAGAACGGACCGCGTCAATGTGTTGCGTCTGTAGAAGTCTGGGTCTGTGGTATTGATTTTATGTACAAGTGCATTATGGGAATTAATTAGTTGATTTTAGGTGATTGATCATGATAGCTGTAAACGGATGATTTTAGGTGATTTGTGCTTAATTTGAACAATTTCAGAGATGAAAGCAGTTCTGGTACCTGGACAACAATAAATGTAAATTTAACATCTTGAAATCAGGATTAATAGCATAAAGAACTAATCAAATCTTATGGATCACTTACTTAATAGCAATAATAGTTATCAGCCATGCACATCATAAACCTGGCAAAATATTTGCAGTTGAATTTTTTTCGCAAAATTTCTCTGTCTATTGTTTTACATATATGTGCATTTTGTTCTAACGTTTGCCAAGAATTCAGCTTTGGTTATTTAAATATGTGCCTTTTTTTTGTCACAGAGTTATTTTACCATGCGACCCAACAGCGGACGACAAGTTCTTCAACATATGCATGCTGTCGATATCTGTAAGTATACTCAAGTCAAAAAATGGACTGAACGCTTGTTCCCAACTTTCTTTGTCTTGTGACCATTTATATCCAAGAGCTGTTAGCTGTCAGAAAAAAAAGTAAATGTATTTTGATGTAAGTACAGCCTCAGTCAGAATCAGAACTACATAATCACTATTGTATCCATAGTACAGTAGCCCACTTATACTAGGAATTCAATTTGGTGTTTATCTAGTAGGTTGCATTAAAAGCATCACTGATCAAAGCTCAAAGTATGAAAATGAAAAAGTAGAAATGAGGTAGTTTATAAAGAGACAAGACAGACAAGAAGAAGTAACGAGATATGCTATAAATTGTCACTTATATCAGTAAAAAAACAATAGCCCACCTTAGTGCCCCCCATTTGTTTGATGTCCTTTCATTAGAGAAAATGTGATGCAGTGCCCTCTAGGGTGCTCTTTCATTAGAGAAAACGTGATGCAGTGCCGTAGGGTGTCCTTTCATTAGAAAAAACGTGATGCAGTTCCCTCTAGGGTGTCCTTTCATTAGAGAAAACGTGATGCAGTGCCCTCTAGGGTGTCCTTTCATTAGAGAAAACGTGATGCAGTGCCCTCTAGGGTGTCCTTTCATTAGAGAAAACGTGATGCAGTGCCCTCTAGGATGCCCTTTCATTAGAGAAAACGTGATGCAGTGCCCTCTAGGGTGTCCTTTCATTAGAGAAAACGTGATGCAGTGTCCTCTAGGGTATCCTTTCATTAGAGAAAACGTGATGCAGTGCCTTCTAGGGTGCCCCTATGGTAGATAAAGCATCACAAAGTACCCTCTAGGGTGCCCCTACGGGAGATAAAGCATCACAAAGTGCGCTCTAGGGTGCCCCTATGGTAGATAAAGCATCACAAAGTGCCCTCTAGGGTAGAGCGGGCCCCCCATGTACCTAGGCTAAGTCCTTACTGCAGCGGCCCGGGTTTCGAGTCCGACCTGTGGCCCTTTGCTGCATGTCCCCCCCCCCCTTTCAAGAACGATATCTGGCTCTGTCAATAAAGCAATGAAAGGCCCAAAAAAAAATTAAAAAAAAAAAAATCCTTCAGTGCTTTTTCAATGAATCCATCAGCTGCTTCAGGCAGACATTCAATTTAATGATGCTTGCCATCATTTTGTCCTCATCCAATTACAAGCGAGGGCCACTTACCCTCGGTCAGAAAACTCCTCATACTGTACACACAGAATGGATGTTGACCCATTTCCCTGTTCAGAAAATAATGTGGAATAAAAACTTTGAGAGCTGGATCAGTGCAGCTGATCAGAAATAACAAGACCTTGTAGTCTGAAGAAAGTTCTCTGCACAATGAGGTTCTTTATGTATGTTCTCATGTTTGATTGGCCGCTCTACCTCAACTTCCAATTGCATCTACTAAGCTGATTTGCTTATTTGTTTCGTCTCAATGAGATACTTTAGCTGGCAAACACTATGGAAAATGTAATTTAGTATTGACTACATTACATTACATTTTATATCGTCCAATCAGTTGGTGACTTGCCAGACAAGAGAAAAGCCACTCTAAAAATAAGTTAAAAAAAACAATGAATATAAGGTGTTTTCGCTTGTAATAAATACAAAAAATCTGCCAGTGGAACAAAGGAATTCTCTTGGTAAGATTACTTGAAATAAGATGTAATATTTAGGCCTTTCAAGATAAAAACAAATCTTGAAATTAGCTGGGAATACTCATTTTGAGGTATGTTTCACTAGTATTAGGAAGAGCTGCATGTCATAATAAGCCTGTAATGTTCTTCCTGTTGTAATAAGCCTCACTTAACATATTCAAGACACAGTGTCTAAAAACAAGTCACTGAAATGTTACTTGTTAGGTGATTGTGTATTATATTAAGAGTGATATTTTGACTAGAAATTAGACCAATATACTTGGTAAGATTTTGCATTTTTGCAAGTAAGTAGGTTTATTCTGCCTTACACATAAAAAGTTTTCAATCAATTTTCCTCAAGAATCCAGTGGAAAAATACAGATTACAGAATCTGTGACACAATTTTAAAGGTCCCACATTGTAAAAAGTGAAGGTCTTCAGGTCTTTTATAATATAAAGCAGATTTAAGTGCTATATAAATACTGTTAAACTATCAAAACGCTCAATATACGGAGAAATACACACAGCTCGTATTCAGAAATTGTGCGTTTGAAACAAGCTGTTTGTTTCTGTCCATTTGTGATGTCACAAATATGCAATATATAGACCATTACACGGTTTTAAACATAAACATTCTAAATGTGTCCCAGTTTATTTCCTGTTGCAGTGTATGTAAACATGGACCCAAACTGTTGCCTAGCAACGCAATTCCGTTACAATTCCATTGAAATGTGTTAAAGCAGAGCGTTTCAGACAGAGGGTAAATACAGGTATATTCAGAAAGATAGTATGATGAAAATAAAGTTTTTTTTTAACATTACAGCATGTAAACATGTTCTAGTACAAACCCAGAATACAAGTATGAACCTGAAAATGAGCATGATATGGGACCTTTAAACATTTTCTGTCAACATTTTCAGGCAGCAGCTGAGACAGACAAGGGTAACTTTTGGATAAGATAGATTTAGTTGATGTTGAAGTCCATTTTATTCCAATATGTATTGTGCTAAGACAACCCTGTGGAAGTGCAGACAGAATTCCTGATGAATTTCATCTTTCCCCGTAGCTGGTGATCATGTTAATCCTGGCAGCCCTCACCAGGAAAAACAAATTCTGCCAAGGATTCACAAGAGGATCCTCCAGTATCTTCAGGTATAAAGTTTAGACGCACATGGGACTTTAGACTGCAGGTTTGTCTCAAATGATCTAAATGTTCCTGTTCATGATCTCACAGTCCAACCAACTTCCTGGACCAGACTCAGAAAAAAGGCCTGGTCATGGCTGTTTTTGGACTGGTGTTCAGCAAGCTGGCGATGTTGGTGATCGCCCCAGACCCTCTGCCTTTCTACAAAGATACTCCAGCAGACTTTAAAGGTCGACATTTATATGCTTTATTTGAAATGAGGAATGGAGCTACACACATCCACTCATTTGTATAGATTTGTGGTTGAGATATTATGTAATGAAAATGGCAATGTAAATAAGAGTTAGATGAAAAACACCCTTAATGAGAAATTACAAGGTGTTAAATATGTTAGTGGATCAGAAGGTACTTGGTACGGACTTCCTCTATTTGTTTACTCGATATTGAGTATCTAATTGGAGGTCAGGGAAAGATCAGGGAATGATACGCCCCTTTCTTTTATCCCTTGTTTTGCAGAGTACATGAAGATAATGGCCATCTTCTACTATCCTGTCCTGTATTATCCTCTGTTGGTCTGTTGCACTCTGCAGCACAAAGCAGGTTATGTGTTCGGGACGCTCCTCTCATTCAGTCACTTCGGCGTCCTGGCGTGGCAGAAGTTCGACTGTCCAAAGACTCCAGAGGTGAGACACCAACAACATGTTAAAGTTTTCATGTGGTTTTATATCGCAATATAGAAAAATATAATTATATAACCAGACAGTAATGTCTGCTTTAGTCTAATCCAGTGAATTTAAGATATTTCATCAAATTAATCCCAATTTTTTTATAAAAATCCAATATTGCCACAGAACAGCGCTGCCCATTAATTAGCAACATTACCACAATGGTCTAAAACAGGGGTCTCAAACTCGCTTTTTGTGGAATACCTGATGCGGCCCAGCCTCACCCAGACTCTGCCCCCAGCGGCCCCCAGGTAAATTGAGTTTGAGACCACTAGTCTAAAACAACCAGAGGTGTTATAGCTACTGCGGTATAAACAGTATAGGCAAAATCTCGGACGTATTTACCTTTTAGCTCTGTTTTGATCTCCACCAACTCCCCAGAAAAGAGTTAGCTATAGCTTAGTTTGTCCGTCTGTTGTTTGGTGCTGGGCTGGTAGTGTATAGTGGGTTTATTGGATGCTTTTTCCATTGAAAACAGCTTCCTGCTTTGGATGGAAACAACACCGATGACAGCTCTGAGACTAAACCAAAACATTCTCTGTGATGTCATCATCACTATGAGCAACCTCTACAATATGCGTAGTAATACTGTTAATATTAAATATTGATTACTGCAGCTTTAATCTCAGTGAAAACTGTTGACGGTGGAAGATCCGGACCTCTCGATATCACTCTAAATACTAGAATGGCACTGGGAGAGCGCAGACCTCCGCCAAGGTGCCTGACTTTAAAAACAGATCCCAGCTCACAGCTGGCGGTACCGTGAGGTGGTCGGCTTATTATTAACACGGTGTGTTTCCGTGTACCGTATCGACGGATGCCTCTCTCATTCAGCAGCCTTGTTATGTCTGTATAACGTTACACTACGTTGTCTCTCATCCAGTCATCTACCGCTTTATTCTTTCTCACCGCGGACGGTCAGCAGCTCCCGCACACACATCCACACACGTATCTCTCTGAGAGCAGAAGGAGGCGGGGTCACGCGTCATCAACGCGTCATCAACGCGTCATCAGTTACACTGCATATGTGTTATACCCTGTGGTCTTAATGCTCGAAATTCTTAAAAAAATTCCTGAATCTGGATCATTATCCGTATCGCCACCAAAATCGAATGGATTGTTCATTGTGCCACACCCCGCCATTCAAATCCATTGCGAACTTTTGGAGTTACCCTGCTAACGGACAAACAGACAGACAGACAGACAGACAGACAAACCAACCAACGCTGGTGAAAACAAAACCTCCTTCCAAGGGCCTTAGAATTGACACACATAAAACCACATACCTCACAACGTGGTGAAATAAAACCACAACTGTTTTTTTATATACTGATGTCAGGTGAATTGATCCTCTAAAACCTTTTCCTCCTCACAGATCTATAAGTACTACGCTCTGCTTGCCAGTCTGCCTCAGTTGGCCTGCCTTGCATATCTCTGTGTCCAGTTTCCTTTGCTGTTTGTCAAAGGACCAAAAACTGACGAGGTGAGAAAAGTTCAGCCTTATGATAAATGTGTAAATACCAACATGTAATACTAATCGCTTGTGTAACTGAAGAGAGAAACATGAATTTCAACTATGTAAAACACACCCATGATTACTGTAAGCAGCTTGTGCAGAACAGAGTGGGTTTAACTCAGCGTCCTTGAGCTGATTATGACGAGCGAGGTGACATTTTTTTTCCCTTTCTAACATATTAATACAACAGAGTTTTTGTTTTAACAGCAGGTTGAATCTGTGTACAGTTTTTGCTAATGATTTGGAAGAGAAATGGTGCGGTGAGAGTAAAAAAGCAAGCAAGAAATCCAGCATTTCAGTGACTAATCTTTGATTTTAGCTTCTAGTTTTTCTTGTATTTTTATTTCAATAGCTCATCCATTGAGAAAGATGATTTTCTTTTCATCTCATGGCGTTTTCAAACAAACATTGATTAAAGCTCACAGGAATGTGAAGTATTAAGGCCCCAAATTACACAGAATATGGAGAATCATTTCTGTCACCTTGAAATGATGCTGAACGTTACTAAGAGGCACTCTGGCAAACTTTTTTCCACCGTAAATTGTGAAGGAAATTAAACCCGCGACCTTTTACTAATAACATCCTCTCATAGTGACTCATCATATGTTATCATTTTATTTGAAGACTGATTTTTTTTTTTTTTGCTCACAGGACCTTGACAGCAGCTACTACACTGAATATGTAAAGTTACTTCTCAAGAAAAAGTCCTCAACTGCCAGGTGAATGGAGTTAATGCAATAATTAGGTCAAACTTTATTTAGATCAAATGGCACACAGAATATAACAACCAAAAGCAGACATCCATTTCAGCATTGGTATAGATCATAAAATGTGCAGTGCTTTTATTACACATTGAGCTGAATTAAAGGGACTGTTTGTAAGAATCAGAAATTGCTTGTTAACAGCAATACCTGTGGCCGTTTCATCAACGAAAGTCAGCGTCCTGTTGCTCGGGCTCGCGCTTGTGCTCGCTCTACATAGACATGAACGAGCATCGCTCAACACAGTGAGGCGGCACACATCAGCTAAAACCACAATATCACTCTATATTTCAGCTGCTTGGCAGTAATGTTAGCTGACCAGACGAAGGTCTCTCCATGAATCAATGCTGATCCTAGTGTTGGCTTTTCCTGCCTCAGTCTCCCGACCGCGGCCGGAGGGAACAGGGGAGACACCGGAGTTTTGGCCGGAGACGATAACGTTTCTCTCTGCGGAGCCCCGTCACTTCACAAGACACGGGAAACCTCTGTTGGTCTGGAGGAGCTGCAGCAGTTATTTCTGCACAAACGTCTACTGTACATTCACTAGATATTCTCAGAGCTACTAACTCTTCTGCAGTGTGTTGTGTGCGCGCATGCACGTGAGGTGGAGCGAAAGCGCGAGAACGAGCGCGGTGTCAGTGAAGGCAGGCAGAGGAGCAGAGTACAGCAGAGACTCCGGTCCTGGAGACCAAAGTTACGGTCTCCCCCGCGTCCTCCGACCGCGGCCAACACTGTTTAACAGACGGGCTTCACTAGATACAACCAAGAGGTTTTGGTGCTTCTGTGTAGTTTGTATTGGAGTCTGAGTCTGAACAGCGTAGCCACACGCGAGCGCGCATGGGACACCGACCAGCAATGATTTATACGTGTAAGAAGTTACAAACAGTCCCTTTTAGACATGGAATGTCAAAAAGTGTGAATAAAGGTAAAGGGCAAATAATAATAAAAGGTAAGCATATATATAAATTAAAAAAAAGTTCCGAAGTCATCTTGCTTAAAATCTAAAGTACAAGCATTCATACTCTATGTGGCTAACATTATTTGTTCCCTGTAGCTCTTCAACTACAGACAAACCAACGCTGGCAGAGAGAATACTGGAGGTGCCTAAGAGTTATATTTATATACCAGAAAAAGGTGTGTGCACTCAAACAAGTAGAGATTTTTTTTTTATAGCGGCCATTTCGGATTTATGTCACACTCAGTGGAAAAGTGACATCAGTTTATCTAAACAAGCTTTGAAGTGATGCAATGATGTTAAATCCTAACGCCTAATTCACACCAGGCAGCAGCCAAGAGCGGCTCGCTGCAATAATTCAATATTTCTGTAGCCGGGAGGCGTGTTCATGTGTTTCAGGGAGGAAGAAATTCTTTGTAACACAGGTCAACATTTCACAGGAGTCACAGGATCTGTTTACTGATTGGCTGCAGGTCCTCTCTGGCTGCATTCGCTGTTAAAAGTTAAACATTTCCAAACTTTTAGTTTGGCTGCAGAATCAAACTGCTGCAGCTCGCTGAGCTCCAGATCGGCCGGTGGAGCTTTTCACAGACATTGTGTGACGGCTTGCCGCAGGCCGCACTTCACCGCTGCTCTGGTGTGAATTTTGCGTAAATGGCTGTGACTGAAAGAAGCTCCACAGGTGTGACAGTGAGTTATTTTGTCTTTCAGTGTTTCGTTTTCCACTCAAACTGGCTATATCAGCATTTGTTGCCCTTGTGGCGATATATCACGTAAGTTGTCCGTAAACCGTCATCATGACCTTTCACCTCTTAAATCAGACATAATAGAGTTACTGCCTTTTGCCTTTCTGGAGCATAAATGCATCATGTGATCGTGAATGTGTAAATCTTTCAGACGGCGTTGTTGTTAGTCGTCCTCGTGGTCCCCACTCTCCATATTGTCCATGCTGGTATCGATGAAAACATTGCCTTCCTGTTACTGGGGTTTGGCATCGTCCTGTCAGACGACAGGATGGAGGTCGTCAGAATTGTGACCTTCTATACGTGGTTGCTGGAAGGTATGTGGGGCTACTTTTATTTAGCTTTCATTAAAAATCTGGGAGTGTATGCTTATAAAATAACTAATTTTGTTTTCTCTTTCCCACCATGGTGATTGTTAGTGTGCTACCTCTGTGCGATGACCCTGTCTTGTTTGGTCAGTCTCGTCATGCTCATGAAGTCCATGATACTTCACAGGTACGTGCATTAAAACCCTGTAGAGAGGGGTAACAGGGGTGTGTCCAGGGTATGGCCTAGGGTTTATCCATTATCCTAAACTATGATTGGCTATCTGCCCGGTTTGACAAATGCACCAGACTTTCGTTGAAAGTTGCCAATCAGCCTTAAAAGTCGTTTCTCACCAGTGTGATGTGAAAATGCAGTGCGGGAATGCGGAAAATCTGCGTGTGCATTTCCGGTGCGAATTGCTGTGTTCCATTTTTGTCAATGAGGCCCAAAGAGTTTCCTTCTTACAGTAATAGTGCCCATGTCCACTTCACACAACAACAAACTATCCAGACAGAGAATGTCTAAGGAGCTAACGTTAACTACACAATAGATAAACTAACCTGACCCCACATTTGATGCTAAGGTTAGCTGTTGTAGCTAGCCCCGGTCTGTGACCAACATATAACGTTAGCAAGTGCATATCAGCTATATTCAGAGGTTAAAGTAGATTGAAGTTCCTGCCGGTACTACTAGGCTACCCCAACCTTCATTCCTTGATATTGCCCCCCCCAGCTTCATGCATCCCTGAACACATCATTCAATGCATGTATGGTAGGCCTATAGAAAGAAATTAGAAACACTTGACATCATGTCTAGCAAATTATTTACTTAAATGGTGAAAGTGCTGCAGAATCATTTATAAATGTTGACAACATTTTTTGAGTTGTTGTTCCGACTTAAGGAGGCATTCGCGTGAATTTCACCAGTTGGGAACTCATATTTCCGATTATTCCGACACCACATGAATGTCTCTATCTCCCAATGTTAATGAAAGTGAAACAGCATTGCCACGAGTCAACAAATGGAGCTGTGATTAGGGATATTTGATACATCACACAGTTGTAACGGCAGGGGTACATAGCCTACAGTTGTGCACAGATGGCGTTTCCATGGTTGCCACGCAGAGCGCCTGGCGTTCACTCACGGAGCGCTTGTCTGCATGAGGAGCGCAAAAGACCTTAAAGCTGAAATAGGCGAGATTAGAGCAGATATGATTAAAAAAAGTTATTTTTATAAAACGGTTGCTATATCGTGACAGTAGTATGTGAAACAGGTAACCTGAAACAAATCATGTCCCTCTGTGTCCTCCGGTGTTCTCCGGTGCTCCTAGCGGCATCTGCAAGATTTCACAGACCGGCGGAAAACAAGCAGTAAGAGCTGAACTGAGTAATCAATATTCTGTTACGTGAATGTCTATTTCTCTCCTCAAATGTTCTCAGAATCATCTTCTAGTGTTTGGTTTAGCTGTAAAATGAGAAAGTTTGTGACTCAGCCGCCATTGTCAAATCTGTTGAAGGAACTCCAAGTTCCGGTCACATGACCGGAGCACAACCAATAGGAACGCTCTCTCTGAAATGACCTGTGATTGGTCAAAGTATCCCGTCACGGGCTAAATGTTCTAAAGCCTGAAAACAGAGCCATGAGGAGGAGCAGAAGTCTAGTTTTCTCTCAGAACACTTGAATTACAATATGCTGAAAGGTTATTATGGGATTTTTGTCCAATGATGCAAAAATACACTGCCTACTGCAGCTTTAATGCGTATACAAACAAACAGACAAACTGAACCGAAAACAGAACCTCGTTGGTGGAGGAAACTAGCGGCAGTTTGACCTGATGTGAGCAGATGTATTTTTTTGTTAAAAATGTGATCGTGAGTGACGGGTTGTATGTGGGGGTTTGGCAGGCAGCTGCTGTCCCCTCTTCCCGAATATTTTAGTGGTACGGAGTACGGAGACCTGGCTACATTACCATCTTCATCGTATCCCAGATCTCAAGCCATATATTGTCCTTTATTTGGTTGTTGAGGTAGTAGAGTGTTTGTTGTACATTATTGGGTGATGAGAAGGGGATGGCCCGTTGTTATTTCAAAACCCTAATAGTCCGAAAAAATGTTCCATTGCACCAAAAAACATCTCATTTGTCCGACAGTCTGTTACCCCGAAACCAAACGCCCATTGTTCCAAGGCCCCGAAAATACACACTCTCTGTGCAACAAACAGAAGCACATGACAAATTATTATGCAGATTGACGGCGATCAGTGGGAACAAAGGATTTATCGGTCAAACATCTATTTCCTAAAATATGTTCCATCGAAACCAATTGGCAATGCAATTTTGATGTAATGGCACGTAACTTTGTTTGTCCACTGAGGGATATTACTTTTAATTTTGTTGGTGACTGTGTTTTGAATGTGCATTGTTTTCTTTTGTATGTAGTCTACTTTTGGAGCTCCAATTTCTTTTCGAGGACTTAAAGCCCTTGAACACCCACACAGGTGTTTTCAGTTAATCTGGCTGATTGGATCTCTGCTCAGGACTGTGTGGCCGTGTACAGACTAATTGAGCGACATCTTCCTGAGTCTCCTGTTAGCTTTGTTGAACCTTTTAGAGCAGAGGCCTGTACTACAACATCCCCCGGGTATCTTCTCCTTATCTGGCTTCACTAACCCTAACAAATGAGATCCCGCTAAGCGGTCCTACGACGATGGTTATCAACTCAGTAAATCAACCCAGGGTTTCTCAGTCTGGCTACGAGAGCGTTCACATGAACAGGGCGGTGACCAATCAGCATCTGACCAATCACAGACTTGCGGACAGACAGGCAGAGCAGCACATTGTACAAACTATATTAGACAAATACCAAGAAGTTGAACACAAAATCTAGTCTAAAATTAACACGGTTGAAGCTGCCAAAAGCAGGAAGGACAGCTGACAAAAGAAAAAAGAAAAAAAAATGCCGATGTGTGAGTGCATAAATTAACAGATTTAATCATTTAAAGGAATACTCAAAAGTCTGATATAGTCGTCTAGATGGGGCAGGGAAACTAAATATGAATAACTTTTAGGAGTTTAATGGATTACTGAATTACACTTCATTATGCCCTTTGGCAATGATGTGGTTTGTATGAGTATTTCAACCTTCTTTCAGCTGCGTCCTCGTCTCCGGCAGTGTGAAGCGGACTTGAGAGTAAGTAAAAAAATAAATATAAAAACATAATTCAAACCGGTAAAAACCCACAGCATTTAGCCAGCTGTCCTTCCTGCATATGTCAGTTTAAACTGTGTTGTTTTTAGTCTGGATTATGACTTAGACTTCTTCATATTTGAGTAATATTATCGTACGATCTACGCACTGAGCTCTGATTGGTCAGTAGGTGGTGCTTTTATTCAAGCTGATCTCTTATCTGGAACTTAACCTGCTCCGGAGCAGGTCAGCTGTTCAGCATCAGTTACCATGGCGATCTACCCCGGTAAGAAGTGAACCACCGTCGTAGGACGGAAAACCAGGAAGGGTTAACCCTGAAGTTACCTCGCTAACCCCAAATCCTGCTTCGTAGTACAGGCCTCAAGAAAATTGCACCTTCATCATTCTTATTGTTAGATGAAGATTTGTGAACTAATACATTCCCATCAAAGCTCCAGCCCAACCTGAGCAGAGGTCTAATCTGCCAATATATCACCAAACATCTGTGTGGGTGTTCAGAGGCTTTAAAGAATAAAGTATATAAGCTTTATATTCCATTTGTATGGTGCCACTCTGTTATTGTGATTGGTGGGTCTCAGTTATTTCGTGCCACCCCTGCATAAGGACATGCCGCTGAGGATTCACTGGAGAGGCTCTTTATTTAAGCAGAATCAGTTGATTTTCTGGCCATTTGGAGGCGGTGCAACAAGCTGTAAACACATTTGACATACTATCACCTTATAAAGTTGGTGAACATGTTAATGCTGACACATCAGCATTCATTGGGAGGCATGTCTCTGGTCTGTTAGCTCTGCTTTGGTCTCCCACCAACTGTTCCAACTGTTTCATGTCCATCCAAATGTTGGAAACAGCCACCTCAAGTTTTCTGCCACCTGATAAAACCCTGTTGACTCCTCTCTGTTGCTGTGTTACACTTTAGATGAGATTCCCACACCTTCCTGTCTGAACCTCATGTGTCTCTGGTTTCATTTGTTTCAGGTCAAACCTGAAAGGACTGTACAAGGGAGACATTTACAGCATTTATAACAGCCAGAAGACCATCCATCCATCTAAACCTGGTATTGTCTGTTGGATGGGTTTGGCCGGATACCAGGCTGCCATCGTCTGCCTTGGTAAAGCTCAAATACACAGAAAAATCATCATTGATTTTTACTTGATTTGAGGAAAATGCTGGTTATATTATGTATTTTTCTTATTGTCAACAATTCTCATAAAGTGACGAACACCAACAATGAAATTATCCTACTAGCAAGTGTTGTTGGTAGGATCATTCAAAGCACATTCAGAAAGTATTCAGATCGCTTCCCTTGTGCTAACATTTTTTAAATTAATTTTCCCCGACAGTCATTAATGACAAAGCAAGCTCATGGCTTACTCTTCGCTCTCACATGCGTTGTCCGCTGTGACATCTTATAAAGTCAGGTGTGTGTGCCTTTCCAAATCAAGTCCAATCAATTGAATCTACCACAGGTGGACTCCAATCAAGGTGAACATCTCAAAGATGATCAAGAGAAATGGGAGGCCCATGAGCTGGGTCTATTGAGTGCACTAGATAGAGTAGGGGGAAAATACACTGCTCAAAAGAATGAAGGGAACACTTAATCATCACAGTACAACACCGTCAACAGTTAAACTTCAGGGATATCAATCTGTCCATTTAGGAAGCACAGGTGATTGTGAATCACTTTCAGCTGCTTTGGTGCAAATGAAAGTGACAACAGGTGAATGGAGAGGCAACAGCAAAACAACCCCCCTAAAGAGAATGGTTCTGCATGTGGTGGCCACAGACAGTTGCTCTCTCCTCATCCTTCCTGACTGATCCTTCTCTAGTTCTGTGTTCTGCTAGTGTCCTCGTCACTACTTGTAGCATGAGGCGGTACCTGCAGCCCAATCAGGTAGCCCAGGTAGTCCAGCTCCATAGGTGCACATCCATAGGTGCACATCCACACGTGCGGTCGCAAGAAGGTTTGCTGTGTCTCCCAGCACAGTCTCAAGAGCACGGAGGAGATACCAGGAGACCGGCCGTTACATGAGGAGGGCTGGACAGGGCCATAGAAAGGCATCGACCCAGCAGCAGGACTGCTATCTGCTCCTTTGTGCGAGGAGGAACAGGAGGAGCACTGCCAGAGCCCTACAAAATGACCCCCAGCAGGCTACTGGTGGGCATGTTTCTGACCAAACTGTCAGAAACAGACTCCATGAGGGTGGCATGAGGGCCCAACGTCCTCTAGTGGGACCTGTGCTCACAGCCCAGCACCGTGCAGCTCCATTGGCACTCACCAGAGAACACCAGAAGTGGCAGGTCCGCCATTGGCGCCCTGTTCTCTTCACAGATGAGAGCAGGTTCACACTGAGCACATGTGACAGGCGTGAAAGAGTCTGGAGACGCCGTGGTGAACGTTATGCTACCTGTAACATCATCTCTCATGACCGGTTTGGGTGGTGGATCAGTGAGGTTCTGGGGAGGCATATCCTTGGAGGGTTGCACAGACCTCCATGTCATAGCCAACAGTACCCTGACTGCTGTTAGGTAAAGATTTTACACTACAATAATTCGTTCATCAAGATCTTATGTGTGATTTAAGTGTTCCCTTAATGTTTTCTGTTTCAAGTTTCATGTTTAGTTTATAGAGCATACGGATGTCTGGGAGATACTGGAGTAGAGGGAGCTGCTATTCCTCTGTGAAATAGAGCTCCATTGTTATTAAAAAGACATCAATGAGCCCCACTGATGACATGTTCCTTCATTACCATAATGTACTTTATTTTGACTCAATCCCACATACACCGTCCTGCTGCCACAAATACTAGAGCACCACATGAAAATAGTCCCCAACAAATGTACTATTTCCTCTGTTTGTTTAATAAAAAAAACTACAGCGACCAGCTGTTTTAGGAAATTAATCATCCTTTAAAATATATTTGTGATCTGTTTTTAAAACTGTGATCTTCAGGAATTAATGGGTTGGAATGCAACGACAGGGATGATATAGGATGGTATGCAGAGACATACTTTGGTCTTTGCATGGAATTTGTGGACAATATATACAAAAAATATAGAATAATGTCAGCCTTCTTCTTTAATTAATGCTTGATGTAAAGAGTGAAGTAGGATAACTACACATAATAAATCATTTTTTAATGAACTGCTTTATTAAAGAATGCATTGAAGAAATATGATAATACCTTTTGGAAATGTTTAAATTAAAAAAAGTGTGTTTCCTGTGTTGTGTTGGCAGGAATGGCGATTCAGACGGTGGTGTTTTTCATCTGCTTCTTGTTCCTGGTGTTTTTGATCATCATCCCTGTTTTCTACGGCCGTAATATCATCGTCTTTGAAATCGCGGGGAAGGCATGGTGAGTCAGCAGCCTTTCATGTACTGCAGCTCTTTTTATTTTGTGATTAATGATCAAAACAGATTACATGTCATTTTTTTTTTTTTCCATTTTCCATCTCTGTGATGTGTCAGGCCGGGCTGGGTCACACTGATCCTGGTTACTGTGCTTCAACATGTGACTGCTAAGTTTGCTTTCATTAAAAAGGAAGCTGGCACGAGAGACTTGAACAACAGGTATGTAAAGAGTTTAATGTAGTATGTACATATAGTGTGTTGATCAGGCAATTAATGATTATTAATAATAACTTGGATTTATATAGCGCCTTTCAAGAAACCCAAGGACGCTTAACATAGACATTAATAGACACAACAAATGGAACATAGCAGTACCTAGAGGCCATAGGCCTTGTTGAAGAGGTGGGTTTTAAGGAGTTGTTTGAATCTGTCCAGAGACGGGGCGTTGCGGAGCTCTATGAGGAGAGAGTTTCAGAGGCTGGGGGCTGTCACACTGAAAGCTCTGTCCCCAAAAGTTTGCAGGTTTGTGGAGGATTGTGTGAGGATCTCAGCTTCCGGGACTGTGTGTATGGGTGGAGGAGGTCAGATAGGTACTGAGGAGCCAGGGCATTGAGAGATTGGTAGGTGAGGAGGAGGATTTTGTAGGTGATGCGGGACTTGACTGGGAGCCAATTGAGGTGGATGAGGGTGGGGGTGATGTGCTGCCAGGGCTTGGTGCGGGTGAGAACCCTGCCAGCTGAGTTCTGCACATACTGGAGCCTGTCCGGACAGAGCTCCATAGCAGTAGTCCAAACGGGAGGTGATGAAGGCATGGATGAGGGTTTCTGCCACGGAGTCAAAGAGTGATTGCCGGTGTCGAGAGATGTTTCTTAGGTGGAAGAAAGCGGATTTGGTGATGAACTTGATGTGCGACTGGAATGAGAGTCGGGTCCAGGATGACACCCAGGTTGCGGACTTCCGAGGATGGGGAGAAAGAGCACCCGTCAACGTCCAGATGTAAATCTCCAACCTTCCGGAGCAGGGCCTTGGGAGCCACAACCATGAGCTCTGTTTTGTTGCTGTTGAGTTTTAGGAAGTTAGATGACATCCAGATTTTTAGTTAATTTAGTTGATTAGTTGAAGAATCCCTTATAATTTGATCAGAATAGAATTAAAGATGAAATCGTGTGCTCTAGTTAATTGTGATAAGTATTTATTATAATGTTAGCTATTTTACAGAGTAAATTATTTATTTATCTTAAAAAGGTAAGGTACACAGTATATTCACAGTATATCCATTAGGTAGTTGATTATGGGTGGGGCTGTAGCTACCTTTGAAGACACTGAAATCTACTGTTTTTTTTCTGGACAATTTTGGGACCCTTTAGTGACCTTGGGGGTGTTTCATTTTACAATAAAAAAAAAACTGCTGGCAAAAGTCCTGAGAGATACTGCATGTATACATGTTTTCTTTCATGTTCTTTTATGAACACGAATAAATACTAATATAATATATTTTGCACTAGGCAGCTCACGTTATCGCAGTGTTTAACGGTGGCGTCTGTGGTATGATGAGGTTGAGCCAAACTTTACAAAAAGCCCACAATTTTTTTCTTGTAAATGTTTTCCTTGTAAATGTACCACTTTAATCTTAGAGAATATTTGACTTTTTCTCGGAATATTACCCCCCACCCACGGCTCTATAATTATTATTATTATTATTATTATTTTAACCTACCATGGCCCTGATACGCTGTCGTAGAAAGCATGCTCGCTGTTTAAAACGCAACTGTGGGTCATTCTCTCAGACATGACACGGCTCCTGACATTATACAATTAATAAAGTAAACGGATCCTCATGTGTAAAACTTGTGGAATGTCCCTTTACCTGAATAAAGAAAATAAAGACAACCATCTTCATTTTTTCTGAAATATCTGATGGTGTTTTCAGAGAGAGTCTCTTCCTCCTGACGTACCTGCTGTTCCTGATCAACACTGTGCTTGGACTGATAGTCGCTATATGGAGAATAGTGATAACAGCTTTGTACAACATCGTCCATCTTGGTCGTATTGACGTCAGTCTGCTGCACCGCACCGCAGAGTCCCACGACCCAGGTATTATCTTTTATATTTTCTCGTACACCGACAGTACTTGTTTATAGGGTAACTTACTTACTAGCACTAACATTACCTATTGAATATGAAATGAAAGTTACATTGTCAAAGAAAATGTGTAGGCTGAGACTTGAAGATATTTTCTGACATTGGTCTCAGTCTGACTTTAGCCATGCTCTGTGACCTTTGACCCCAATCCAGCCTACCAATACTACACCCACTCCCTGAAGGTGGAGGTCAGTCAATCACACCCAGTGATGAAGGCTTTCTGCGGGCTGCTGCTGGACATTATGATCGAAGGTGGCAGAGCTGGACAGAAAATAAGAGACGCAGAGGAAGGTAGAGACCCTGAACCGCAAACACACACATAAAATACATGCAGCCCAGCTTTACATTTGAACTGTACTTCATAGATTTCATTCAATTCCATTACTGAATATTAACAAGACCAAAAATCTACAGCCACTGTAATGAACCCCTGAGGCTGTAATACTCATTGTAAAGAAAATCAAATTGTTAAATAGATAGACGAATTAAAATGTTGACCTGATGATGGCACTAGATGAAAAGTCAGGGTATCAACAAAGTTTACAAAAACCATAAATATCTTTGCCTCATTTCAGTGCAATCCATCCAACAGTTATTGAGATATTTCAAACCAGTAGCCAGAATAAAACATGAGCTTTGTACATTTCTGCAAACCACGGATACGTTGAATCTTGACATTTCTGAACCAGAAATATTATTCATATCAACATTTATTGATACGTGTGTTTCTGAAACAAAAATACATTTCATATTATCATTTCTACAAACATGTATATTAACGTTACAGTATTTTAACAGCTCACTGCGCTTTTGTCGTTTCAAAGTTGCATTCACAGCTTGGTTTGGTTTAGTAAAGGTTCGTGTTTTGGTTTAAAATACTTTTTGGTACATGGGACACGAACATCAGTCTTCTGGGTGAGAGTCCCATGTTTGACCCATCCATCCGTCCATCCATCCATCCGTCCATCCATCCATCCGTCCATCCATCCACCCCAACCTCCTCCCTATCCGGACATATTCATTCATTCATTTAAAGCCTATCGCTCCTTTATGGAGTGATAGGCCGTTGATTGCAGTCCACCAGAGTCTTCTGTCCTGTCAGCCCGCTCTGTTTGATGTTCGTGTCAAGGACCCTGCGCCAAGTGTTCTTGGGCCGGTTTCATCTAAGGGCCTGCCTGGTGATGCTGGTACTCGGTTTCCAGAGTGTGTGGCCAATTCATCCCCATCTCCTTCTCCAAATCTCTTCTTCCACTGGTTTTTGACCTGTTCTCTGCCAGAGATCATTGTTGCTGATGGTATCTGGCCAGTGGATGTTTAAGATCCGCCTCAGGCAGTTGTTTATGAATAGTATTGGTTTGATGTTAAAGTTGAAGAGTCTGAGCTTTGTCTGCCGGCTGATTTCTTTGGAGCTTCAGATGTTCTTAAGTTGTATGAATGAAGCCCTTGCCTTGCCGATTCTGGCTCCGACAGCCGCATCCGTTCCGCCCTGCTTATCGATGACACTACCGAGGTATGTAAAGGCTTCTACTTCTTCAAGTGCTGTTCCCTCCAAGGTCACTGAGTCTTCGCTGGTTGTGTTGACCTTGAGGATTTTACTTTTTCCTTTATGGATGTTGAGGCCTATTTGGGATGATGTGCCTGCCAGAATTCTTGTCTTTTCTTGCATCTGTTGTCAACTGTGAGACAGCAAAGCCAGGTCATCAGCAAAGTCGGACATATGCAGAGTATCTATTACAGTTAGCAATGTTTGATATGTAACATTCAGCATTTCTGCCTGTTGTCATGCAACCATTTGTATCACAGACTTTATGATTAGTATGTTAAAATTGGTTGGAAAGCATGTAGCGTTTAGTGTAACGTGTTAATATTGGCATGGTACGTTAGCACTAATCTTATCCAGTCACAAAGTGAATTGTTGGACGTGTAATGATTTGACCTGCTCGTTGCATTAGATTAAAAGTCGGGAGATCACAAAGTTAAGATGAATCCTCTGGGGATGATAACTTATCTGTATCACATTTCATGCCAATAAATCTTTTAGTTTTCATTCTTGAGTGACCAACCAACACTGCCATCTTTAGATCCAAGTTAGCGTGCCTAAAAAAACAGTTGACTTTAAGTGTTTAAACATCCAACATGTGAATAACCACTTAGAAGAACAATGAAACAGTATAAATGATTGTTTCTCCAAAATATCTGTACTTTCCAAGAGGTACAATGGCTTTCCCAAATGACTCTTTCAACTCTTTATAAAACATGGAATTCCCTATGATTGGAGTTACAACAGCGACATGCAGTATATTCATTCATCCCTCAGTGTGGTGTCTCATTCTGCCCTGACAGCCTGCTCCTCCATGCTTTCAGGGATTCAGGACAATAGGCCCAACAAGGGGACCAGCCGGCAGAGGGTTCGATCTCGCTGGCAGCTGCTGTACACGCTGGTCAACAACCCGTCCCTGCTGGGCTCCAGGAAGCACTTCCAGACACTGCACACCTCGGAGAGCATCCTGAACGGGACCCCCAACCGCAGCTCCAAAAAAGGCAGCAAGAAGGAGGCCGTCAAGCCTGCCGCTGAGCCAGACCAGTCCACTGAGACCCCGACAAACCAAGATAAAACCGATTGAGATCCATAATCTACTGTATATAGTGTGGCCGGCAGTATACTCCAAACTAATACTAATACTTCCTGCATGAAACACATGAACAAGCTAATTATTATATAAAAAAGCTAATTATTGCGACGAAGCACACTTCGCCACTGCCGGGTGTGATTTTGGCATGAGGCGACTAAAGCATTTGGTTAAATTTG
Organism: Sebastes fasciatus; assembly: GCF_043250625.1. Taxonomy (NCBI): domain Eukaryota; kingdom Metazoa; phylum Chordata; class Actinopteri; order Perciformes; family Sebastidae; genus Sebastes; species Sebastes fasciatus. Next base: position 41,493,151 of record NC_133796.1, read on the forward strand.
GGAAAGATCGGCTTGGTGATCAATGCCAAAAGCGGAGCTGTTTTTTGGCTGCAAACCTACCGTTTTGTTTTTGTGTGTGAACACGTCTGATGTGATCTTGTTTGGAGTATTCTGCCACTGTCATTGACATGATGCTAGATTTTAACACTGTCCAGATGAGGACACTAGAACTACAACGTCAGTCAAAGTTTACCCAGAGAGTTTTTAATGAAGGTCAAATCAGGAACATGGTGGCAAATTTAAAGCCAACAGCATTTTTTTTAATGTAAACTGGGAAAAAAAAGTTCGGAAACTTGTGTTTGGTGGATTATTTCTCTGTTGTTACAATGCTAATTGGTATTGTATTTTACATCGTTGGAAAGCCTGTTTATTTACCTTCACAATGATGTCCAACTTGTAAGGATCATGCATTTGTGGGATGAGCAGCACAGCTGATTATGTGGGGAGCGCCCAAGAAAAATTTGCCAAAATGCTCTGCCAATGGTAAACAGTGTATTCTCATAAGGCTACCAGGAAGCCTGCAATGAGTGCCCTTTACCGCCCGTTTCTGGTGTCGACAACACAGACAATGGAACCTGAACATGTGGGGGAATGTCATGTTCAGTGATGAGTCCAGGTTCTGTCTGCGAAAGTTGGATGGCAGGGTCAAAGTATGGAGACGACGCGGAGAACGCTATGCTGATTGTTGCACCGATGGAGTACCAGCTTTTGGTGGGGGCAGTGTCATGGTGTGGGGGGCGGCATCTCCTTCACTGGCAAAACGAGGCTTGTCATCATTGAAGGCCATCTCGATGCAGTGAGATATCGAGATGAGATTCTGCAGCCAGTGGCGATCCCATATCTCCACAATCTGGGACCTAACTTCATCCTCCAAGATGACAACGCTCGCCCCCACAGAGCCAGGGTTATCACAGACTACCTCCACAATGTGGGAGTAGAGAGAATGGAATGGCCTGCCAAGACTCCAGACCTCAACCCAATTCAACACTTGTGGGATCAGCTTGGGCGTGCTGTACGTGTTAGAGTGACCAACACAACCACGCTGGCTGACCTGCAACGAATCCTGGTTGAGGAATGGAACGCCATCTCACAGCAACGTGTGACCAGGTTGGTGACCAGCATGAGGAGGAGGTGCCAGGCTGTTGTGGCTGCGTATGGATCTTCCACCGCTACTGAGGCTCCTGACGGTGTATTAAATGAATAAAGTGCAAAAATAGCCAATATGTCTTGTTTGTTCCTTGTTACTGATAGAGAGTTCAATCATCCAATCCACCAAACAACTCAAAACAAGAGTCAACACCAACAGGAGAATACACTGTTTACCATTGACGGAGCATTTTGGCAAATGTTTCTTGGGCGCTACCCACATAATCAGCTGTGCTGCTCATCCCACAAATGCATGATCTTTACAAGTTGGACATCATTGCGAAGGTAAATAAACAGGCTTTCCAACCATGTAAAATACAATGTCAATTAGCATTGTAACAACAAAGAAATAATCCACCAAACACAAGTTTCCGAACTTTTTTCCCCCAGTATAGTTCCTTCCTCGTTTGTCACTTGTTTTAATAGAGTGGCTGGATTGTCTTCCTGTCTAGCATTTTTTAAGCTTTAAATGTGCTTCTCCAGTAACATCCCAATAAAACAAAGACTTTTCTATCTGCTACAAACTGTTGCAGGCTTTAGAGTTTGTCTCCACCCGACCATTTGATATTTGTCATTCAGTAGAGATTGCTTGGGTAAGCCCTGCAAGCCTGGCTCACCCACAAGGCAGGTGGGCCAGATGCCTCCTGGTCCCTGATCCTCAAGGGCCCCAAAAAACTATTTTTTCACGTGAATAAAAGATATATAGAAGCTAACAAGGCACCACTTCCAAAAACTACTAATATGAGATCCCTGAAGCTCTCTGACAATAATATCAGCGACAATATGACATATGAAGAGTAAACTTTCATTGTATTCTGCTTTTGCAGCACTGGTGAGGCTTTTTAGTGATTATATTGACTCGATGTTCAGTGTCAGTGGTGATCAATGGCAGGGAGTCAACAAGAGGTCACGGCCCACTTTCTCCTCCGGTTGATGCAGTTATGTCGACACATGCTGGTTCTCAAAGTGTTCTCAGTTCGGCATGCTGTCTGGTTTTTCTGAGTCAATACGATGACTTTTGAGATGTTTTGTAAATGTGTCGACCACCGTCACAAGAGTGTGATACGAGAGCAACAACATACTCCATCCTAACCTTTGGCTTACTGTACAATGGGATCATTTCATATTATTTGTGTGCGCAACAGTTTCTACTTCTATTTCAGCTTCGTCATTATGATGCCGTGAATTATATGATGAGTTATTGTGGTTAATCATATTTCATATTTTCACATAGACAGATTATAGTTTTCTGTTACCTGATGAATTTTCTATGTGCTATTTCAATAGATATATACAAATAAAGTGTTTTTCTAACATCTGACAAGTGACTGCTTGGGCTGAAATAGAAAGCACAGTTATGATGTGAAATTTGTGACTATATCCCTTTTTAAAATGATAATAAAATGAAATTTATAAATGCATCAAAATGTATTCATTATTTAATAGTGTTACGTGTGTATGAGATCCATTACTGTTCTAATTCTATTTATTTATTTCAGCATTGTAATTTAATGTATACATTAATGTTTTAGTTTTTTTCATTGTCCCCTTAATTTTCAATTATTACTTTATTAGTAATTATAGTTCATTTTCATTCATTCTGATTATCCATTAAAGAAATATTGATTAAACCACTTGGAAGACTTTTTGTTGGTCCTCCATATATTTATATTTATATATATATATGTATATATATAATATATATATATACATATACTGTATATATATATTATATATTATATATATTTATTTTTTAACAATTAATTGCTGAAGGGTGAAATATATTAAGTAACTGTGTTACCATGACTTAAAATGTCTTATTAATGTTATCATTTTTATGTTTCATAGGGGTGTCTTGTAATCCCATTTGGGATGGACCAAATGTTGGCGTAGAAATGACATGGAAACCAAAACCATCTATCTAACCAACTAACTCATTGGAATCTAAAGATGCTGAGAAAAAGAATAGAGCCAGATAGATGAGCATTCATTCAGTATTCCTTTTTCCAAACTTTATTGAGGCACATAGGATGAGGAGAGTTAGTGAGGATATTTAAAACCTACTACTTCCTTTATTACAGGGGTATAAAACAGAAAAAAGAATATTCAGCATACTGTGACTCACAACAACAGGCAGCATGCAGGTCTTCTAACACACAGAACTCTGGGAAATACAGCAGGATGGACACATGACCCAGATACAACAATAGCTTCACATACACACTCACAAGTGCTGCACTGTTACACACAGTATGCAGTGGACTTGGTTGATAATAATGAACCAACATTTTTACCAGCGTTACAGAGAGCTTATAGTTTTATTCAACATGAAAACAGTTATCTTCATAGGAAATGTTCACAGTAGAACTGCACAACGAGCTCATAGCTGCAGGACACAATAGTTTTCTCTTTGAAACAACACAGTTCTTCTAAACATTTAAACTCTTATTAGAGGATTAAGTTTCTGTATTTTCAAGCTACTGCACTTCTAATACGACAGCACAAATTTATTGCAAGTAGTTTAAAGCAGAATATTAGTATATTTTTGTTACTACTGCCTACATCTAGCTGACATTTTTCCTAATCATTTTGCAAAATGTGTCACATGACACAGGTTTTCTTACATTCAATTTAACACATCCTTTTGTTTCTGTTGTGGCCGAACCTCGATAGTCCTCAATCCTGACGCCAGTTAGCAGAAACAGGGACATTTTTATAGTGCTCTTCTTTTCACTCATTAGCTGTTTATTAGGAATTATTAGGTTTTTAACAACGATGCTCTTACTAAATAGACAGAGGCAATAAGTAACTTTATAATGACACATTTTGTAAGACTTTTCTCTGGCAGAAACTTCAATATCTTCCTCGAGGTGTGCTCCGTTGAAAACAACTTGAATTAAAAGGAATTTAGGACCCATTTATTGTTTATATCAGGGTTCAATTCATTCATGCCAGCTAATCCAAATTAATTTTGCAGCTGTACAATCGATATCTCACTGTTATAAATTGCACAAAAGGCACAAATGAACAAATAAGCCTTCACGTTTACTGCGTTTCATTATAACCCTGCTATATATTGTATCCATCTATTATTCAAGTTGTATATTTCCAGGGTTGGGAGGGTTAATTTAAAAATCTATTCCGATACAATTACTAATTAAATGTTAAAAAATGTAGTCAGTAACCACATCCAAGTATCACAATATTAATTCCATTACTTTTGGATTACCTCAATACCAAATCTGCAAAGAAAAGACAATAAAAAAAATAAAAAACATGCTGAAATTTCTCCATTATTTTGTGTGTAAAGCAGAAAAGAGTACAGTGACAGTTCAAGTTCTGCCTTCCAGCTGTGAAAATACTGTCATCATCCAAGGACTGAATTCAATTTGGCACATTATTGTTGCCGGATTTTAACTTGAATTAAATGAACCCAGTTTGTCCTGTATTATGTTTGCTGGACCAGAAATTTGAAGCGGTTCACTCATTCTCTATGAACCGTTTTTTCATGCGGGGATGCCTCTCGGCAAAAAGAATAATCTTGATGAACTGGAAAGTGTGAAAACATTTTTGCTTTGCGATAACTTGCACTGTACTGTGATGTTGTTCCCCTGTTCTGCTTTACATACTTAATAATGGCAAAATTTCCACCCAGTGAAAGCTTTTGTTTTCACTAATGTTAGAGGCCGTTGTGTGAGACTCGTGTTGTGAAGTGTTGTAATGTGTGCACATGTGCATGGTAGTATATTGTTCTTTATGTATTTTAAAATTGTAATCCTACTAATAATCCCAATTTTTACTAAATGTATCGGTAATCTGATTACGTCTTTTTTTTCTGTAACGGAATACAGTTTCCTTTTTTTGTATCCTAATCACGTAACGTCGTTCCTCTGTTACTCCCGAAGCCTGGATATTTCTACACAGAGTTTACTGAAACTTGGTAGATAGTTGGACCAAGGAATATGGCTAGGGGATTTCTTTATATAAACAGAAAAGGTATTTTTGATCATTTTTGTTTCTTATGAACTATTGAAAGTACTGTATCTGGTTCATGCATCCCATGATTGTCTATCACTACGTGTATTTTGGTGCATATCTGGATCCAGATGCACTTTTAAAAATTCTTTGTATTTTCTATTATTAAAAAAAGAGAACAGTGCAGCTGCTGTGAAGGTGCACTTTCTATGTGCATTATAGTAAGCCAACTAAAGCTGTTAGTACGCTAGCTGTTTGCCCCTGTTTCCAGTCTTTGTGCTAAGCTAAGCTAAGCTAAATGGCTGTATAGCTGCATATTTACCAGACAGACGTGAGAGTTGTATTGATGTTCTCATCTAACTCTCTGCAAGCAAAGCAAATAAGCGTATTTCCCTCAATGTCAAACACTACTCATGCTCTGAGGACGACCTCTGGCTGAAACACATCACCAATTATTATTAATAAAATATGAAGCTGCACAGACATTGAATGCTTTGATGGTGTGCCACCTGTTTCGACTTTGATAACCAGCTCCTCTCTCTAGAACACAAGCTGCTTGTATTTTTGCTTTCTAGTGTTGTTTATGGAATATTTTTGAAAGGAGGAAAACAAGCTGCTATAAAAAGTAACAAGGTTAACATGGCCAGGCCTAGTTCAATAGGATGTTTGGCTAGAAAGCATCCACAAACAATCGATAGAGTCTAGTGACTGAATGATGCAGCTCTGCAAATAAAGCAAGTCAATGATTTTATGTCTTGTCAGATAACTGTGGAACATAGCAATATGTCTGGGCTGCCTTTGCAGGGCTAAATGGCACAAACTGAAAAAACATCCTGTTCTACCCTTTAACCACATGCTAAAGTAAAGTGCAAATGATGTCAACAATTACTGATTTGGATATTTGTAGTTGCTTGTAATATTCACTGCTTCAGCTCCCAAAGGCAACCTATCACTGTACTCAGATCCGACCTCACAGTTGTCTAAATTCCCCCGGCACTGAGACAAAGAAAAAGACTCCGTCATGATGCTTTCTTCTGTGTCCGCCTCTTTCTCTCCGTCTCCACTCTCCATCTCCCCTTCCTCCTCGTCCAGCTGGCTGCCGTTAATCTTCCTCTGGGACTCGGTGTGAGGTGCGCGGATGTTAAAGTTGGCGGCGAGGTTCCTCTCCATGTGGTACTGGTCTTTGGCCTTCAGAATCAGCTTGTAGGTCTTGCTGCGGTATTTGTACACCAGGTGGAAGCACGTTGCGCCGAGGAGGGGTACAGTGGACACGGTCAGGAGGCAGATGCTGACGGAGATGATGATGAGCAGGTTGGGTACCCTCCTCCTGGTGGTGAACAGCACCTGGACCTCGCAGTCCTCCCCTCTGTAGGTCAGACACAGGGAGTAGTTGGTGCCAGGGCGTAAACCGCTGAACAGATACGTGTTGATGCCCTCTTGGATCCTCGACCACTGCACGGCTGAGTGTTTGCGGTCGGCAGCAACGCACAGATACAAGCCATTTGAATTGACTCTTTCAGAGACGTCTGAAAGACCGTGACGCTCTTCGCTGTCAGCGTGGGAGATCTCATCAGATGTGGCAGCATTGGCATTGGTGTCAGCGTTGGTGTTGGCGTTGGCGTCGGCAATGGCGTTGTCGGCAGCCCGGATGGCGCTGTTGTCCCTGGGTATGAGAAGAGGATTGAGTCGCACTGTCGCCTCTGTTTCTGACACTCCTAATGCAATGACACCGAAGTCAAATGTGTACTGCTTGATATCATCTATGCTCCCGTTAAAGATGTGGCTAGAAATGTATCTCGTGTTTGCCGTCACGCCACATTTACTAGCACGTGATGGATATGTTGATGCCTCCTCAGACGAATTGATCTCTGCAGTGGGCGGGAAAGTGGGTAGGATTTTTATGATTTCTTTTCTCTTTAAATCAGCGAGACGCACAGAATCCAAAACAGATGTTTTTTGTGTTGTTTGGTGTATAAATGGGTGTGTTTTAGTGTAAGTAGGTGTGGTCATTTTTTTTACGGGCGTTGGTTTAGGTGAAGCCACCACCTCCACTGACACTGAATCAGCGGCTCTTCCAAACTCATTTGTGGCCGAGCAGCTGTAGTTGCCGCTGTCTTCCTTCCTGAGGTGTGAAATGATAAGAGTCCCATTATTATAGACTTTGACAGGATTAGAGGATAGTGAGGAGTCCTCATTTGATTCTGCAGAGTCATTTTCTGTAAAGGGCAGAGCCAGCTCTTGCTCCTGGCTTTTGCTGCAAATATTCCACATGACCAGAGGCTTTGGGTTTCCTGTGAATTCACAAGTCAAGACCAATATGCTCCCTTCATAGAGAGTTGCGTTGTGTATATTTGGCTCGGTTCGTATAGTCACATTCGGCCTTGTGCACTTTGACACCGGCAACTTTCCGATTACTTTCCCTCTAAGTTTTTGTGGAGTTGCACAAATGATCAAATTCTGCTCCGGGACTGAGATGGTGGTTGTTGAAATCCAGTCTCTGAGCCAGTCGAGGGAGCAGGTGCACGCAAAGGGATTTTTATAAAGCTGCAAGTGGGACAAAGACACCAGACCGTCAAACGTCCCCTCAGCTATGGTTATGAATTTGTTATTGTTGAGTCGGAGGGATCGGAGGTCTTTGAGGTTGGAGAAGGCGTCCCTCGGCAGGTGGACCATCTCGTTGTGGTTCATCTTAAGCAGCTGCAGGCCTGTGAGGTTCTGCAGATCCTCCCAAGGGAAGTCTACAATTCTATTGTGGCTGATGTCAAAGTTACACAGATGAACCAAAGGCGTGAGGGTTCCTTGTTCAATGGAGACGATCTCATTGTTGGCCATCCACAGCGACGTCACCCGGGTCACATTGTCGAAGCTCCCCAGTGGTATCAAACTGATTTTGTTAGCGGAGAGACTCACAGTCATCACATTAGGAGGCAAACCGTCTGGGACTTCATCTAAGTCTTTGTAGGAGCATTCAGCAAAATGACGGCCATGTTTGTCCGAGCAGGTACAGAGCTCAGGGCATCCGAGTCCGGTGGTGAGGACTGTGGTGATCCACAAAGTGAAGTAGAGGACGTCTGCGGCGGCCATTTTCTGCTCCTGGAAAACAGTGTCACAGTCCATTTATCAATCAGTGAATTGAACTTGATTTATTTAGCAGAATTAATGCAACATGATTGTAGTAGAAGAGTAAAAGAATAGAAATATAAAATAAAAATAACACATATGTTTTGGCAATAAGTAAATGAAGCGCCGAAGCAAAATAAAGACAGTTCAACTGTAGCCCGTGTCTGCAGACGATAGAGCAGAAAATGGAGCCTGTTTACTTGATGACTTTTCATACTCAGCAGATTCACACATTATTTAGTTCTCAAACAGACCGATAGCTGGTAGAGTCCTGACTGTGTTAATGAATGTGCAGTGCTGCCATCTTGTCTTTGTGCAGCCTTGTTTACATGAAGCAAACAGCTGATTTACAGGGTTGGATAGTGAATAAAAGACACGGAGCACAAGCAGTTTCATAGCTCATCTTCCCACCAGGTCCTGGTTTACTTTGAAGGATAAATTTCACTGGCAAACTGACATTGAAAAATGGTTGATCCAGCCAAATTACAAAAAACATGTTTTTCTCTCGCTTCTGGCAACATCAAGTCATGCAAATCATTTTGGTTTAATTTGCCCTCCTGCTGTAGAATTATGCTGAAATGTAGATGAGAAAACTACTGAATCATCTGCTCTATAACTTGAAGGGGCATTGTAACCTTTAGCACTGTTATGATGTCAAAACTTTGAAGATGTCTCAGTGTCATGAGGCTACAAAACTGGTTCTGACTGGAATGTCAAGCTCCTGTTCAGGTGTTAATCAACAAAAACAATCCAGGAACACCACTCTCTCTGTAGAACTGCTTTTCGTTTCTTACTCAAGAATACATCATATTTTGCATGTTGTGTGTAAGCTTCTCACTGGGCAGGTCAAATTAAATATATTCAAATAAGACAAAGGAGACTGACTTCACGTAGTTTTCTTCACCCCTTTCTCTGACATTTCTGCCTCCATAACGATAATAACAACAACAATAATGAAGAATCCTGTCTGTGCAGTCTGTGAATTATTCCACATAAGGAAGGTGTATAAATAGCAAAGTATTACAAGGACATTCGGCGTGTCATGAGAACGCATTTTAGCCTTTTCGTGTCATTTGTACGCGTCTTTTGCGTGTCATTTTTATGCCCCGCAACAAAACTTCGGTAACAGCCGCAGTTCTGTTTAGGCAACAAAACCACTTAGTTAGGTTTAAGAAAAACATCACGGTTGGGCTTGAAATAAGTACGTAAACTAAGTAAAATACGTATGGAAAATGCAGCTGCATTTACGTTGCAGTCAGTACAGACTACATGACGTACACATGACACGCCAAAAGTAAGAACAGTGGTATTTATTTCACGCGAAATGTCTTGCGATAATCATGTCATTTAGTGTGACCGGGCTGATTATCCAGAGTAACCAGGAAGTTGTTTCTGGAAAGAGATTTTGCAGAATTTTTTTATTTAATTCTTAAATTATTTGAGGCCTGCAAACAAAATTCTAGTCACCTCCAGCGTACTGAGAAATCTGGGTCACTTATATCCCAATACCTGGATACACAAAACCAAAACTATCTGGATTTTTGGAGGTAAGTGAGAAAATAAGTATTTATAGTACAACACTTTTGTCAATTTGATCTGTTCTCTGTACCAGAGGAGAGAGACAGGGCAGCTGCTTTTGTCAGTTTACAGAATACACAATCCCCACTGGGGTACAGAATCTGGAGCACCTCCATACAGTAGCTCAATTTAAAGGAGAACTACTCCCATTTTCAAAATTCATACATGTTATTCCTATGGTCTAAGACAGTCCAAAAATATCAGTAAACATGAACAACTCTCTCCCAAATCCAAAAACTAGAGTACTTAAACTCAAACATGTGATGTCATAAGTCGGACATAAAGTGTGGAACTGCTCCATAGACAATGACTTGGGAGAGATGTTGTAGATGACACTGAGAGCACCCAGAGGAATGTTCGGAGTATATGGGAACATTTTCTGGTTCACACCTGACAACACTAGAATGAAGCTTGTTCAGGTATGAAAAGAAAACAAACATTCTGTGGCTCCATGAAATCAGTCTCGCACCCCAACTCGTCAAATATGCTTGGTCACCGCCTCTCGGCATCGGAGACAGACGCACAGTACCCCTCTTTCATTACTTTTGAACGGACCAGGGACCGTGTGTCAATATACGCTCATTACATGCATAGTGTCCTTTCAACATAAATTTCTGTTTGCACAAGAAGTCAGGTTTAGGCAACACCAGCACTTAGTTAGGGTTAGGAAACGGTCCTGGTTGATGTTAACTTCACTGACTATCGACTCAAGGGACTGACGATAACAACGAGTCACGTGACTAAAGACTAATGTGACACAATTATTCAATGCTGGTTGAAAGTCTTGTGTTTGTTTGACCCATCCACCACCCCTCCCAGCCGCCCTGTACGGACTCACGCTATTAATACTACCTCACCGCTCCGACCGTCGAATAACGCCGCTTCATCACATTCAGTCGCTAAAGGTGCCTCCATCCGTCGGTTTCTAATGGCGAGGGGCGCTGACCAATTGGCGGTATTTGTTGAGTTGTGAGTGAGGCCGGTTTCATTCATTGTCTATGGAGCAGCTCCAGACTTTATACAAGTTTGAGACATACTTCTCTGGTCTCTTGCTTTGAGATAAAGTAGCTCATGGTCACAGATAGGAATTGAACTTTAGGCCATGGAAATATCATATTGAAATTCTTAATTTAGGTGGCATTCCCTTTTAACAGCTTTTTGCCTGTTTGGCAGCACCTACAAGTTGCTGGACGTCTCCCCAAAATCTATATTCTTCATACAGCATATAGATTTCAATCGATCTACGTAGTATTGTCATCCTGATTTCCCATATTGTCATTTTGCTATTCTGGTCTGTCTGTCCTAGAAAAGGGATCCCTGCTCTGGTTCTCTTCCTGAGGTTGTTTTAGTCTCTTAGTGTTATATGCTGCACAGACCTAGACATTCTTCTGTTGATAAGAACAATAATATGTTTTACTATGTGATTCTTATTCTCTTGTAGTGACAAGACAGCTATACTGGGAGTTAACATGTATTTCTGTCCGATAAATACACCCACATACCCTGTGGTGTCTGGGAAAACAGAAAAAACAACTGGTGCACAATCTCACAGCTCATCATTAAAGATAGAATAATTTAGCTGTGAAGCTCTGAAGATGCGCTCGGTTGATGAACTGACATTAGTCATTCATTCACAGTAAAGCAGCGTGTGTGTGAGTGTGTGTGTGTGTGTGTGTGTGTGTGTGTGTGTGGTGTCGTCGGCAGAAGCTGCTGGTATGAAGCTACGCAGCAGCCTCCGGTTCTCTGTCCTTGGTGCTGAACGGCAGCCGCATGTCTGCTCGGTTTGTTTACAGTCGGGTCTGCAGCATGCCATGAGATATGCAGCAGATCACACACTCTTTAACACAACTGTCACTGTAATCTGACCCCGCGAGACCAAAGTTCATCCCTGCAAAAAGACCTGGACGCAGGTTCGCATGTGAATAATTGATGCTGGGAGGAAGGAAGAGCTCAGCTCACCTCTGCGTTATTAGAGGAGCCTGAGACCGGGAGACGAGCTTACCTGCGATTTTATGTTCATCCCTGCAGAGAAGACGTCAGCCGGTGTTTCCAGTCACAGCAGCTCAGGATGTGACATGCTGCTTTCAAGTTTCAACATTAAGCTCCGTCTGTCTGCATCTACATGGTGAAAACGTGCGTGTCCGCTGCGGGGTTTCTCCTGCCTGTGAATATATGTCACATCTCCCCTCATCCTCCCCTCTTTCTCCCCTCCTCACAGCTCTGGACAGAACAGCATCGACGTTCCCGAATGTTTTTAAAGGGGAAACGACCTTCAATATGATGATCACTGCTGTTTACAGGACTGATTGTTGCTTTAGTTATTATTAATAATAATAATAATAATAGGCTACTAATACTATTAATACAGTCTTTTACAAATAAGAAATGATATGAAACAACGTTTACAAGGATTACAAACAATAAAAATACTAACTAATATGAAACTTTAAAGGTCCCATATTATAAAAAAGAGAGATTTTCAGTTTTTATTTAATTATAAAGCAGGCTTAAGTCCAATATAAATACTGTGAAAGTATCGAAACGCTCAGTCCACAGGGAAATACACACAGCCCGTATTCAGAAACTCTGCATTTGAAACAAGCTGTCAGGATTTCTGTCCATTTGTGATGTCACGAATATAGAAGATTTAGACCCGTGACACAATTTTTAACGTAAACATTCTAAATGTGTCCCAGTTTATTCCTGGTTGCAGTGTATGTGAATGTCATCAGCTGACAGGAAGTACACATGGACCCAAGCTGTTGCCTAGCAACCCAATTCTGTTGCAATTTCGTTGCAATTCCGTCGAAATGCGCTAAAACAGAGCGTTTAAGACAGAGGGTAAATACAGGCATATTCAGGCAGACAGTATGAGGAAAGTAAAGGTTTTTTGAACATTACAACATGTTCTAGTAGAAACACAAAATACCAGTATGAACATGAAAATGAGCATGATATGGGACCTTTAAAGGGACAGTGTGTAGGATTTGGCAGCATCTAGTGGTGTGGTTACAGATTGCAACCAACTGAGTACCCCACTGCTCACTCCTCTCTTTCCAAGACTGAGGTAACATGACCCACCGAGTTCAAAACCATTTTAATGCCTTCGCCTCATAAGGCCATTCATACCATAATAACACTATTTTAGGAGCAACGGAAATCAGATGGCGGTTGGCGGTACCACGGTTTTACACTCTGTGGCTCACGTTTGGGGCTGAAGACTACAAGTTAGAAAATAAAAAAAAATATCTGTTGGTGTGGAGTTAGAAAGAAGTCCAGACCTCTGTAGCTCGCTGCTCATCTCTACTTGAGGCTCCAGGCTCCATTAGCCGATACTAGAATAATACATCGGAATCTCTGGAATGTCGGAGGTAAAGTTGCATTGTGGGTAATGTAGGCACCATGTTTCGACAAACTCAGGTTCTGGTGCAACGATTTTTATCCTTTTCCTTGTTTCCTTGTTTTCCTTGTTCGTCCAACATGTTATAGGAGTGTAATGCTAAATATGTGTAGTCTGAGGAGTACTGCACAGCCTGAGGAGAGCATACCTTTAATGATATATATAATATGCATACAGATGAAATTATTATTTCATGATTTGTCTTTAAATAATAAATATATACTCTTCATTTGTGAGCTCTTTATTACAGAAATTCCTCCTCAAGAATGAGGGCCCATTCTAAAGATCCATTAACTTGGCTGATATTGTGCTTTAGTGGTGTATATTCCCAAATAAATTTTCAATCAAATTACCACAATTGATAATATTGTTGACTGCCGGGATATTTACATTGTATTACATTGTACAGGTGTTCATGTTATCGTGTCCTCTGCCTGTACAGTTGCAATACATTCTCACTTCCAATTTGTAAAATACCGACACTTGGTCAGTGGCCTTACGCTTCAAACTATGACACTCTAGGTGTCTCAGGGACAATGTGCCAAGTTTCCACTCATTACACAGATAGTGTCTTTTCAAATAAATTGCTGTGCAGAAAACATACAGTTTCCGCTCGTTATATGCATACAGTCTCTTTTCAAAATAAAATACTTCGTTTTTAGGTTTACTATAGTTTTTAGGTTTACTTACACAACAACACTACTTAGTTAGGTTAGGTTTAGAAAAAGATCGTGGTTTTGGCTAAAATAAGTATGTTTGTTACGTAAAATAAGTACGCTTGTTACGTAACTGGTGTTAGTAAAGTCCGGAAGTTACATAACAAAACTACAGTAAAATGAGTCAACGTTGACTTGACTTCATACGGGACACAAACAGCAGTCTCCTGGGTGAAAATCCTGTTTGTCTGACCCATCCATCCTCCGGTCCCACCCACCCTAGGTGAACTTTCTTGTTCTTTAGTTCCTCTGACCGTCTAATAATGACACGGATGGGTTTACATTGGAGTGTAGCAGGACTGCTGCCACAACGAGTTCCCTCAGCACAGACACACAGAGGCAGATTGCAGCGATCAATGACAGTTTTATTCTTTAGACTGATCTCACACACTTTCAACACGAATACACAACTATTGGACGATGCACCTCTGCAGGCCTGGGGCCTGTTTCACAAAACCAAGATAGGGGATTAAGCTGGGATTTTCCAGTTATCCTGGCTCAGTTTATTCTGTGCAGCTAGCCTGCTCCAGACCAGGCTAACAGCCAGGCTTGATTTATCCTGGTGTCTTATCTGTTCAGTCAGCAGTCACTCCGATCAGAAACCAATGTGTTTTTTACAGTTAGTCCATGATTTTATGTATTTTGCCTTATTTTTCTTAGCCTGCATTAAAATACTATATTTTAATGCAGACTAAGAAAAATAAGTACTTAACTGAATTCATACCATCATTCAGTTCAGTACTATTGTTTTAACATTGGGATCATCAATCATTTTTATTTTTATAATCATTCATGTGATAGTCATTGTTACGGTTATATTGTGTTTATGAAGACTGCTGTTCATATTGTTGTTAGAGGTTTGATGAATATATTATTGATTAGAAATGGCTGATAAAGTTCACTGAACCAATAACTATACTGTATAGTGTACTGTATATTCATAAAACAGCAGGGAGAGGACACCACAATGCTTTGACATTTTATTTTTCTTGGATCGCTGGTCTGCTGGGAGAGAAACACACAGCAATGAATAATACATAGTGTTACTGTGTATACAGTATTTATAGTGTACATTGAAACTATCACTTAGGCTACTTCTCTTTCTAATCCCATCAGTATGCTTTTTTAAGTGTGTGCTGCACAGCAGGAACTTTGCATGGTTTGTATGTCCTACACGTAGCACTCACTACGTTGCCAGGCTGGCTTTCAGGCTGTACAGTGTCTGGGTCCTGTTACAAATGATGGTTTCCATGAGCACCACATCACTGACTTCTTATCCATTATAGACTAAATAAGTATTTCCACTAGATTGACATGTGGGCTACATCCAGCCTTATTTCTTTCTTTCTGTAGCCAGGTGGAACTGACGTTGGGGAGTGATTTGTCTGGCCGGACCTGTAAGGTAGTGCACTGGCAGTGATTAGTTGATAAAAGGCAGCTGGTGGCGGGCCGCGGGCACTCAGTCTGCCCTTTGTTTCCTCCACGTCGGGCTGGGACTCCATGTGGTTTGAGTGAAGCACAGTGTTACTGTGGGTAAAAGTTTGGTTGGGCTGTAAGCCAGCCCGTTTCGCCCTCTGGTGTGGCAACGGGGGCTGCACGTTGACTGAATTCGCCATCTATTGGGGCAACGGGAGCTGCATGCTGACAGACGTTACCGGTGTGAAGCTGAGGCTATCCGCGGACGTTCTTGCTTCTGAGCTCAGTGTCTCGGAGGCATCTTACCCTGACGTGGCGGTGCGCGCTGGTGGCTCGCTCATATGAGTGAGTGAGCCGCCAGGTGATGCATTTATTTTGTTTGGTTTTGATTCAACTGTAAGTTTGTCCACCAAACTGTAAGTTTGTGGGCCAGCTTATTGTCGGCAATAGTAAGCGCCTTGGCGCATAATCTGTGAGCTTCCCTTGCACTGTGGTTTGTTATCCAACACCAACCAACCTGTTAAACTTCCTAGTGAGAAAGAAAGATGGGTCGTTTAAACTGTGTGTGGATTACCGTCAGCTCAATGCAAGAACAAGGAAAGATGCATTCCCTCTTCTGCATTGAAGAGTCATTGGATGCGTTGAGTGGTGCCAGGTGGTTTTCCACTCTTGACCTGGCGAGTGGTTATCACCAGGTGGAAGTAGCAGAGAAAGATCGCTGTAAGACTGCGTTCTGCACACCTTTTGAATTGTATGAGTTCACACGGATGCCGTTGCGGCTCTGTAATTCGCCAGGGACTTTTTCAGCGGTTGATGGAGCGGATCTTGGGGAATCAGAGGTTCCAGTCCATGCTCCTGTATTTGGATGACATTGTTGTGTTTTCGTCTACAATCGAGCAGCACCTTGAGCGATTCGATTTGGTGTTGTCTCAGCTGGTTCAGTTGAACCTGAAGGTTAAGTTGAGCAAGTGCTCCTTTTTCCGGTCAGAGGTCACTAACCAAGGGCATGTTATATCAGCTGCGGGCGTGGCTACTGTCTGAGAGAAGATTCGGGCTGTGCAGAGTGGTTTCGGCCCCAGAGTTTGGCAGAGTTGAAGTCCTTTTTGGGCTTTGCAAGTTTTTATCCAGGTCCAGGTGGTGAACCTCTGTGGATCATCAGGACACGGCTGATCCTCTCAACACATCCACTTTTCTGATCACTCACTCTGATAGAGATCACCTCCATCTGATGAGAGAAGAAGAGAACAGAAGTCATGAATCAGTGTTTACAGAGACTCCCTTCATCAGCTGTCAGTCAGTGATGCAGCACACAGTTCATTTATAAAACTATCACTGGCAGAACCAACCTCCATATCTCCGCTCACTACTGAATATCTCCAACAGTAACTGCAATTTATCTTCTAGAAAATTCATCAGTATGGTCGTTTTCTAAAGTTTGCACCTCCTCTGGTCATCACTCATTCCAGTTTGCTGCTCTTAGTGACTGGAACGAGTTACAAAAGACACTAAACCTCCACACCCTCATCCCGTTACCCTCCTTTAACAGCTCTTTGGGCAGACCACATCATGGTTACTAAATGTAACCATAGTTCTATGAAATAAGAACCAGTGATTTGAGGCTTCAGTCAGACTGATCTCAGAGCTGTGACAGAGATGAACTGATCAATGAAAGATCAAAGACTTTCTGATCAGATTTCATGGTACGACAGTTTGATGGATGAGGACCACTGTCTCTATACATGTTGTGATGCTGTCAGCTGTAATCCAGCTTTATTTCCTGGAGACATGAACACAACAACAACATCTTCTTCACATCAACTCTAACACATGATGACATGATGAGCTTCTGGCTGATCTGATTGGCTGACTGTTCTCTCTCTCTGTGTGTCGCCATTCTCCTCTCACAGCTTAATGGAGGAAACACATCACAACAATACTGCTGAAACCAGCATGGACCGACTCCGACCCTCTACTGACCCCAGAGTCTTCAGTCTGCAGTGTGGACTCTTCACAAGATCAGACAGCAGCTTCCCTCCTGAATCCTGCAGTTTGTTGTCATGCAGCCGCAGCTCTCTCAGATGGGAGGGGTTGGACTTCAGAGCTGAGGCCAGAGAAGCACAGCTGATCTCTGACAAACTGCAGCCCCTCAATCTGAATAAAGAACAAATGATGTAAGTTTAGAAGACAACGTTCCTGTTTGAAATCATTACATTTTTAATAATGTGTTCAGAGCTGAAGAAGGTTTAGAACGTAGAAGTTTAGAAAATGTAAACTCCAAACACCTGAAGCCAATAACTGTAAAATACAAACAGTGAAACAGAGCTCTCATTAATATTAATGACAATGTGCTGCTACTTCAATAAAGACATAGTGACTTCACCTCTTAAACACTGACAGCTCCACCAGTGGATCCATCTATACAAACTCATGTTGAGCAGCCAAACACAAATAAAAAACACAGAAACTGATTCAAGATTCGACTCAAGATCTCAAAGTTTCTAAAGATGTCAAATATGTCAGGATGGATTTTGGGGAAATGTGAACAAAACTCATCTACAATATATATTTTAGGAATAGTTGAGTCATAAAATCAAAGCATCTTCAGTTTAAACTCTTCAGTCAGTATAAGCATCATATAGCATCATAAAATGTATAGAAAAAACAAATAGTGAATATTCTGATAGCTGAAATAGAGATTATTTATTTATTCTTCATATTTATGTTTTTTTATATAATTTATTTTAACATGATGGAAGTCAGGTGTTGTGATATATGAATGTTTTAAATATGTTGCTCAACATTGCTCTGCCACAGTCAATGGACTAAACCACTGAAGAAGAAAATGGACTTTAGCATTAAGATACTCAGTGTGGATCGGTATAATATCAGCCTTATGTCTGCAGTTTAGTGTCACCACAACTTTCACATCATATTAATTTCAGTACAGAAGTAAAAAATGGTGTCTGACCTCAGAGTCTCCAGTCTACAGTGTGGACTTGCCAGAAAACCACACAGCTCCTTCACATCTGAATCCTGCAGCTCGTTCTTACTCAGCTCCAGCTCTCTCAGATGGGAGGGGTTGGACTTCAGAGCTGAGGCCAGAGAAGCACAGCTGATCTCTGACAAACTGCAGCTCATCAATCTGAATAAAGAATAAATATCTCATCTCCAAAACTCATCTACAGTATATATTTTAGGAATAGTGGAGTCATAAAATCAAAGCATCTTCAGTTTAAACTCTTCAGTCAGTATAAGCATCATATAGCTTCATAAAATGTATAGAAAAAACAAATAGTGAATATATTTGTTATTGTCTGATTGCTGAAATAGAGATTATTTATTTATTCTTCATATTTATGTTTTTTTATAATTTATTTTAACATGATGCAAGTCAGGTGTTATGATATATTAATGTTTTAAATGTGTGGCTCAACATTGCTCTGCCACAGTCAATGTACTAAACCACTGAAGAAGAAAATTAACTTTGTCATTAAGATACTCAGTATGGATCAGTATAATATCAGCCTTATATCTGCAGTTTAGTGTCACCACAACTTTCACATCATATTAATATTAGTACACAAGTAAAAAATGGTGTCTGACCTCAGAGTCTCCAGTCTACAGTGTGGACTCTCCAGAAAACCACACAGCTCCTTCACATCTGAATCCTGCAGCTCGTTCTTACTCAGATCCAGCTCTCTCAGATGGGAGGGGTTGGACTTCAGAGCTGAGACCAGAGAAGCATAGCTAATCTTTGACAACTTGCAGCTCATCAATCTGAATAAAGAATAAATGATGAAGATAAAAATCAGTTAATAATCCAATCAGATGTGTTCAGGTTTTAAATGTGTAGCTCAACATTACTATGTCCTAATCAATGATCTTTTCCCTAAAATGAGTAGAGTGACTTTGTCATTGTGTTATTGTGGATCATCATAATGTCAGCCTTCTATAGACATCATCCAAATGTCACCACGACATTCATACACCTATTCATGTCAACACACATCAATAACATGCTGCTGATCTCACTCAAGTCTGGAATTAGAGGATCAATATCAAATCAGACTTGTTGGACTTCATTATTTCATTTATTACATGGCCTTCTTCTCACTGTGTCTGGTAGCTCAGCAGGTTTATGTCATTTACAGGAAAGGTCCACATTTGTTCAAGTGTGTCTATAAACAACAGCCACATGTCATATGTACATTAAAAGAAATCAAGTGGGTGTTTACTAGGGCTGGGACGATTCTACTATCCCCTGATTCGATATGTGTTTTGATTTTTAAGTATTGTGATTCGATTTCGCAATCTATTGTGATTTTTGTTAACTTTAACACTAGACTATTGAAAAACATTGAATCATACACTTCTAGGGACTTTTACTTTGGAAAACCTTTAAATGAATCAAGTAAAAATGTTTGATTTTTAGCATGTATGTAGTCAGAGATGTCCTGAAGTCAAATATATCAGTCATTGTCAGGAATTATTTATTACATTTTTTCCAACAACCCCAAAATCAAAGAATAAAGACATTTCCTTCACAAATTAGTGATATTTTCTTTTTAATTTATAAGTGACATGTAATATTTTATACTTCTGGTGAATATAATCCAATCAATCTTATTTCCATATATGTATTTTGTATATACAGTTCCCTTTGTTAACACCTTATTTTGAAAAGCGGATGTAGTCCCATGTGTCTACTTCCTCTAACTTCTCCGAGGTGGTCTCTAGCTCTCCCGTCAGCTCCGTTCTCTTTATCCATCCATGATCAGCTCCATCGGGGCTGTTTGAATGCATTTAACATAAATGTCAGTATATGGGTGCTCTACAGTTGTAGCGCCGGCCCATCTGACCACGGAGACGAGAGCCATGGCCGGCTCGACCGCACATTACCACGATATGATAACGTTTTCTGTCTGTGACAGAGCTAGCATGCAGCTTTAGCCGTGATGTCTAGCTCTGCTTTTCCTGCAATGTGTGAAACCCAAAGTGTTTCCATCCTTTACTGGATGTGTAGTGTTTACCACACTGGATTGAAGCGGTAACTTCCTTCTACCTCCACATAGACTCAAATGGAGCAAATATATCGACTCTGGCATTAAAAAAATCGATTTCAAAATCTTAAAAATAAAATTGCAATACATAGGTGAATCGATTTTTTTCCCCACCCCTGGTGTTTACCAAAGTTACAGACTGTTTAGTACCAAATTCCCTCTTTGAGTTACTAATCGTCCTGCAGCTCAACAAGGAAACTGTCAAACACAACATACTGACTGGATAACTTACTAAGGCTGGGCAATATATCCATATTATATCAATATCGTGATATGAGATGAGATATCATCTTAGATTTTGGATATCGTTATATTATGATATGGCGTCAGTGTCATCTTTTCCTGGTTTTAAAGGCTACATTACAGTAAAGTGATGTAATTTTCCGAACTTACCAGACTGTTCTAGCTGTTCTATTATTTGTCATATACACTTAGTCATGAGATCCACATTACTGATGATTATTTATCAAAATCTCATTGTGTAAATATTTCGTGAAAGCACCAATGGTCAATCCTACAATATCTTCGCAATATCGAAATCGAAGTATTTGGTCAAAAATATTGTGACATTTGATTTTCTCCAAGTCACCCAGCCCTAATACATCTAATTCAGACTGCTGAAGCCTCCAATTAGTTTAAGATTAACTTCACAGGTCATTTTACACAGAACAACAGAACTGTGGATTTAGTCCTCATCTCGTAACACTCAGGTTAAATGGGGATGGCTTCACAGACAGAAGGAATGATGACAGACATCAATAACTCTTTGAATGTACATATGAACATGTGAGTATTGTATTAAGATAGACCTACAAAAAATTTGAACCTGCAAAGATGTTTCTGATGCAGAATATTTATTTGGTTTTTGTTGTAATCTAAATGTCTGCGGCTTTAAATAATTAGACAATGCTGACATGAAAACAGAGCACAGTTAGATCTGCTGTCAAAAAGAACGTGGGAATAACTTAGAACCATAGAAACCTCTAATTTGATGGTGTCGTTCATAATCATCACTTATGTGCTTTTAAGTTGGTGCAATACGTGTTTGTGAGAGTGCTGCACCTTTAGACATGTTCAAATAAAGCGCTACAGGAATGAGTCCTAAATCCCAGAAATGAGTTAGCATTTTAACACTTCCTGTTCCCTCGTCTGGAAGTCAATGGGTTTTTAGTTAGATGCCTGAAATAAGGTCTGTGGTTAAAGGTCCAGTGTGTAGGATCTGGCAGGATCTTGCAGTATCTAGCGGTGACGTAAGGAGATTGCAACCAACTGAAGCCTCTCCTGTGTGCCATGCATGTGGGAGAGCTACGGTGGCTGACGTGAAAATGTGAAAGTCCCTCTCTAGAGCCATCTGGAGCAGAGTCAGTGTGTAGAGAGTGTGTGTACAAACTACATAAACTACAGTCAGTGAACTGACCTCAGAGTCTCCAGTCTACCATTTTGATTCTCCAGTCCAGCAGACAGCAGCTTCACTCCTGAATCCTGCAGGTAATTCTCACTCAGGTCCAGCTCTCTCAGATGGGAGGGGTTTGACTTCAGAGCTGAGGCCACAACTTCACAGTGAGTATCTGGGAGTCCACAGCCAGAAAGTCTGTCATGACACAAAAATGACAAAATATGTTATTATGAAAGAGGACAGTTTATATTTACTTCATGCATTTGATGACTAAACAGTTTGATATATACTTCTTTGATTAACATTTGCTCCTCACATCAGTGGTTCAGCTAATCTTATCTCACTGTTTGACATGAAACAATAATTCTCATCACTCTCTCTCAAACCTACAGACTTTTAATTTTTGTTTTCCTTTAATCTTTCAGATGAAGAGAGAGAAAATATAGTTACATTGAGGCTTCCATAATATCCAGTCTGTCAGTGTGATCTGATCCCAGGTCTGTCTCCACAAAGTTAGCATGAGGCCCTCTTGATTAGAAAAGCATTTTTAAAACTCTGTGAATAAGTTATAATAATACAGTTGAGAAAGTTGACCTCTCTTTGCTGCTACCTGCTGCTTTCAGGTTCACGTCCATAAATGGGAACATTTAGTGACTGCTGCCAAACGGTAGAGAAATTAAACAAATCACGTAATAATATTAGACCTGTACATAATTAAACATTCATATAACTAGATATTTTGATGACTG
Organism: Sebastes fasciatus; assembly: GCF_043250625.1. Taxonomy (NCBI): domain Eukaryota; kingdom Metazoa; phylum Chordata; class Actinopteri; order Perciformes; family Sebastidae; genus Sebastes; species Sebastes fasciatus. Next base: position 41,515,707 of record NC_133796.1, read on the forward strand.
CATGGCATTTCGTCATTAACACTCTTTTCTGAGTATCAAACGTATTCAGCTTACAAACACAATTAATGAACCAATAAGGTTGCATTATTTTAAACATAATATCACCAGAAAGATGTTATCAGTGTATCAGCATTAAAAACACAACATTGATCTTTTGCGTGTATAAGATCTCTTAAAAAGTCTGAATTCTACCATTCTGCTGTCATATATTCTCCCTCTCTGTAAATAGCAAACCAGTTGCAAGACACCTGGGTGTTGTATTTGATACAACACTTTATTTTGAGGCACAAATAAAATGGGTAGTGCAATCTTGCTTCATGCATCTCAGAAACATTTCTAAAATAAAATCATTTTTATCAAGTCATGACCTCAATAGAGTAGTCAACGCTCTCATCTGCTCCCGTTTAGACTACTGCAAAGCCCTTTATTCTGGTCTCAGCCAAACTTCATTACATCGCCTGCAACTAAATTAGTCCAAAACGCAGCTGCTACACTGATTACGGGTACGAGGACATTTGAGCATATCACTCCGGTTTTAGCTGCACTTCACTGGCTGCCTGTCGAATTTAGAATTGATTTTAAGATTTTATTATTAACTTTTAAAGATCTGCATGGTTTGGCACCAAGCCACATCACTGAGCTCGTTACACCCTATGTGCCACCGTGTAACCTGAAGTCCTCTGACTTGGCTCTACTGGCTATACCCAAGTCTAGGTTGGTGACTAAGGGAGGCAGGGCCTTTGCCATCAATGCCCCAAGACTGTGGAACAGCCTACCTCAGGACCTCAGGATAGCTAGCTCTATTGCCAATTTTAAATATCTTTTAAAAACCTATTTTATAAAAAGGCTTTTTTAACTCCGTAAGGCAACAGCTTGGTGCACCTTTTCCACACCTTTTATTGTCCTCTTTTGGCATACTGTATTTATACAGTACCACTGGTTACAGGTTTTATTTTTTCTCATTATTTGGTCTTTATGTTTTGTTCTTTTATTGTTGTTTTTATTTTGTCTGTATTTCATTGTATCTGTGCAAGCACTTTGTAACTATGTTAAGGTGCTATACAAATAAAGATTATTGTGATTATTATTATATTCATCAGACTCTGTTATTGGTCGAAGCTGTGTATTTCCGTCTTTTCTGAAGCTGTCCAAGCATCTCCTGAAAAACACATAATCCACCAAAGAGCTCATGTTAAAGTATTATTTTACCGTGTGTCTCTGTAACGAGTTAAAGTTTTATTCACCGTGTGTCTCTGAGACGTGTTAAAGTATTATTTTACCATGTGTCTCTGTAACGTGTTAAGTATTATTTTACCCTGTGTCTCTGTAACGCGTTAAAGTATTATTTTACCGTGTGTCTCTGTAACTCAGTAAAGTATTATTTTACTGTGTGTCTCTGTAACGTGTTAAAGTATTATTTTACCGTGTGTCTCTGTAACGCGTTAAAGTATTATTTTACCGTGTGTCTCTGTAACGTGTTAAAGTATTATTTTACCATGTGTCTCTGTAACGTGTTAAAGTATTATTTTACCGTGTGTCTCTGTAACGTGTTAAAGTATTATTTTACCGTGTGTCTCTGTAACGTGTTAAAGTATTATTTTACCGTGTGTCTCTGTAACGTGTTAAAGTATTATTTTACCGTGTGTCTCTGTAACGTGTTAAAGGGACTGTTTGTAACTTCCAGAAATGCTTGTTAACAGCGACACCTGTGGCCATTAAGTCAACGAAAGTCAGCGTCGGGCTCGCGCTTGCTTGCTCTAAATGGACATGAACGAGCATCGCTCAACACCGTGAGGCGACACATGTCAGCTAAATCCACAATATCACTCTATATTTCATCTGTTTGACAGTAATGTTAGCTGACCAGACGAAGGTCTCTCCATGAATCAATGCTGATCCCAGTGTTGGCTTTTCCTGCCTCAGCCCCGGAGGCTGAGGCAGGAAAAGCCAAGAGAAACGTTATCGTCTCCCGACAGTGCCCTCCGGGAGACACCGGCACCCGGTCGGAGATGATAACGTTTCTCGCTGAGGAGCCCCGTCACTTCACAAGACACGGGAAACCTCTGTTGGTCTGGAGGAGCTGCAGCATTTATTTCTGCTCAAACCTCCACTGTACATTCACTAGATATTCTCAGAGCTAAACTAACTCTCCTGCAGTGTGTAGTGAGTGCGCATGCACGTCTAGAGGTGGAGCGAGACAGCGAGAACATGCGCGGTGTGTGAGTGAAGGCAAGCAGGCAGAGGAGCATATGTGAGCGCGCATAGGATACCGACCCGGTAGATTTATACGTGTAAAAAGTTACAAACAGTCCCCTTAAAGTATTATTTTGCCGTGTGTCTCTGTAACGTGACGAGAGGAAAATCAGTCCGGTGAGAGTGACTCTCTCTTAACACCACTTCGACACAACTCGGCTTTTTCTACAGTTACTGTGGTGTCTTCCTGATTTTAGCAGCTTTTCTCTTATCAACTTCTCAGAACTGAATTATTATCTTTTTCTAGGTTTTTGTTTTGGAAGCCCCTCGTCGTCTTCCGTGCTGCTATATCACTCTCCGCCTGAACTGTTACTAATGCACCGACGGGGGCGCTGTTTGAAAACAAAACAACAACAAAAAACGTATTAAACACTATTTAAGAAATTATATCAAAATCAGAAATACTTTATTGATCCCTGGGGTAAATTACAGTTGTTCCATTATAGAATAAAAATATATAAAAAACATAGATAAGCTATAAGAAAAATAAAAATACGAATATAGATGAAATATAAATATGTGTGCATTATAAAAATAAATGCAAATATAAAATTAACTATCAAAGAAATCACATAAACTTAAGTATAGGGGACATCAGATTACTGTATACCAAATTAATTTTTTTAATGAATAAATTGTTACATTTAAATATTTTTTATTAATAAAAAAATAATTTCCATAAATTCCATGTTCTGTTATCTATTATTCCATTACTTTTCTAGATGTTTTAAATTTTTTCCGTGGTATCATTTCAGTATCGGTTTCGAGATATTTAGGCAGGGTATCGTATCAAATATCAGAATTTTGGTATCGTGACAACACTATCATCCACTCAACTTCACACTTGGTGGGTGTATTGCTGGGGACCCAAGGACGTGCACTATCTTGGTGCAATTTGGACGCGCGTTCAATATTATTAATCTTTGAATAAACAAGCGACCAGCACTCTGTGCAGCAGCGGGGGCAGGGCTTCAGAGCCCAGAGTCCAGCATGTCGTCCACAGCGGGCAGTTCACTTTACAACCAAACTCTTCTACTGTATTTCACCGGTGTGACCGTGAGTAAGCTGTGACCTGTGTGTGTTTTTCCCTCGTGAGTAAGACGGTATTCCCCCGGTGTCAGACTTGATACTAACAAATAACACTAATAAAGTTACCTCCAGGAAAATACACCTATTTGGAAATGACCTCCGCTAAGTGTATTTCACCGGTGTTCCTAACTGTGAGTAGCCGTGACTTGGGTGTGTGAAGGAACTATGTCATGGCAGGTGTGTTGCTCAGGACCCAAGTAAGCACAATGTCGAGTGTGAAGTTGTTTGTACGAACGGTTCTCGAGAAAGCTGCAAGCATTCGGCCCGTTCTGAACAGACATGCTCTGGATGGACACTGCACTGTCTGGCTTAAATCAGAAGAAGCAGAAACGAGAAATCGACTACCACCCCCGCCTTGCCCTCCTCGCCGCTGGGAGGCTGCTTCGCCAGGAGTAGAGTGTGCGGCAGCTCCAGGAGACGTTCCCCCAGTTAGCAGTTAGCTCAAATTCAGCCAGTGCAACCCCCAGCACCAGGGCTCTGATCCCAGGACTGCCCAGACTCCCCGCTGGATCAGCAAACGTTCTGTTGCTGCCGTTAAACCGGTTAGACCCAGCGCTCCACCAGCCAGCTGATCTTTGTTTTTTTCATTTGTTTTATCAGGTTCACATGTCGTCTCCATCATCCAAAAAGATAAATAAGAAAAAACTGTAAAATGTAACAGATATTAGAAATAAATAGAGTAAGTGTTTATTAACTTGACAGCTAGAAACATATTTATGTAATAAACATGTGGAACACTTATAAGAATATTATATTTTAAGAATAATTTCATAATGTGTATATTTGAAGAACTAAACTACTAATCTACACTGATCTATAAAGTTAATCACATCTGGACTTACAGAGCTTTTCTGCAGTTCCTCACAGCTGGAATCAGTCTCAGTTGTCCATTATTTGTTGTGTTGTACTTCTTCAGGTCCAACTCATCCAGAACCTCCTCTGACATCTGCAGCATGTAGGCCAGAGCTGAGCAGTGGATCACAGAGAGTTCCTTCTCTGATCTGTTCTCTGACTTCAGGAACTCTTGGATATCCTGATGTACCGAGAGGTCGTTCATCTCCATCAGACAGTGGAAGATGTTGATGCCTCTGTCAGGAGAGGTATAAGTAAACGTGTTCATCTGCTTCAGGTTGTTGATGATTCTCTGGATGATTTCTGGACTGTTGTCTGTCTGACTCAGCAGACCTCTTAAGAGTCTCTGGTTGGACTCCAGAGAGAGGCCATGAAGGAAGCGAACAAACAGGTCCCGGTGGCCATTTTTACTTTCAAGGGATTTCTCCATGGCTCTCCACAGGAAGACATCCAGGGTAGAATCAACATATTTTTTTCCCAGGAAGTCCTCCAGTACCTCTGTGTTGCTGTTTGTGTAACAGTGGATCATGTAGACTGCAGCCAGAAACTCCTGAATGCTCAGGTGAACAAAACAGTAAACTGTTTTCTGGAAGATCACACACTCTCTTTTGAAGATCTCTGTACAAACTCCTGAGTACACCGAGGCCTCTGTGACATCAAGACCACACCGCTCCAGGTCTTCTTGGTAGAACATGATGTCTCCTTTCTCCAGATGTTCAAACGCCAGCCTCCCCAGCTACAGAAGAACTTCCCTGTCAGCCTCCGTCAGCTCCTGTGGACTCGTCTCATGTCCCTCGCCGTACTTCTGCTTCTTCCTCTTTGTCTGAACCAACAGGAAGTGTGAGTACATGTCAGTCAGGGTCTTGGGCAGCTCTCCTCTCTGGTCTGTAGTCAACATGTGGTCCAGAACTGTAGCAGTGATCCAGCAGAAGACTGGGATTAGACACATGATGTGGAGGCTCCTGGATGTCTTGATGTGTGAGATGATTCTGCTGGACAGCTCTTCATCACTGACTCTCCTCCTGAAGTACTCCTCCTTCTGGGCGTCAGTGAAGCCTCGTACTTCTGTTACCCTGTCAACACATGCATGAGGGATCTGATTGGCTGCTGCAGGTCGGGAAGTTATCCAGACGAGAGCTGAGGGAAGCAGATTCCCCTGGATGAGGTTTGTCAACAGCACGTTGACTGATGACTTCTGGGTGACATCAGCGCCAACCTCATTGTTGTGGAAATCCAGTGAAAGTCTGCTTTCATCCAGGCCGTCAAAGATGAACAGAACTTTACAGACAGTGAGCTTCTGTAATGTTGGATGGAAAACATGAAGCAGCATGAGAAGACTGTACTGCTCATCTCTGATCAAGTTCAGCTCCCTGAACGAAAGCAGAACCACCAGACTGACATCTTGGTTTTCCAAGCCCTCTGCCCAGTCCAGAGTGAACTTCTGCACTGAGAAGGTTTTTCCAACGCCAGCGACGCCGTTCGTCAGAACGACTCTGATGTGTCCCTGTTGGTCAGGTAAGGCTTTAAAGATGTCGTGGCACTTGATTGGAGTGTCATGGAGGGTCTTCTTCTTGGAAGCTGTCTCAAGCTGCCTCACCTCATGTTGGTTATTAACCTCTTCACTCTGTCCCTCTGTGATGTAGAGCTCAGTGTAGATCCTGTTGAGGAGGGTTCCACTTCCTGTTTCATCAGTTCCTTCAGTCACACGTTCACATCTCCTCCTCAGACTGATCTTATGTTCATCTACAACCTCCTGCAGACCACTATCTGCTGAAAGAGAGAGACAAGTTTAAGACAAAACACAGAAACTTATTATTTCTAATGCCAATATAAAAATAATCAATATAAGAACATATAAAGAAGTAAAGGTTATAAAGTCATCATCCCTTCTTGAAGTCAAAACTAACGTCACTGTGATTTTTATATTTATTGTTAATAGTTTTTCAACAAGTTGCTCTGCAGGACCAGACGTGTGTTTGTAAGTCAGAGAAGGAGACTGTAGCAGGAAAGCTAATGTTGTTCAACGTCTGTGGCTCCTGTTCAGTTGAGTTCAATTCAATTCAATTTATTTTCATATAGCGTCAAATCATCACAGAAGTTAAGATCCTTTTCATAGAGAGCAGGTTTAGACCGTACTCTATAATTTAGAGACCCAACGAGACATCCCCCATGAGCATGTATTGTTATGAGACAATGGCAAGAAAATAACTCCCCTTTCATCAGTGTGACTGTCTGTCTATGATAGAACAGTGATGTTGTTGCTTTACAGAGATTAATAGTTCTCCATCAAACATCATCGTGATTGGTTGATGCAAAGATCTAGTGCTATCATAAAAACAAAACATACAAATGTAAAACTATTCCTTCTGGGTTTTCTCTCAAAGGAGAAAAAAATACAAGTGATACAGAGCAGATAGTATCTATGGTGGTGGATATCTTAAACAGTTGTCACAACAATTGTCAGTGTATTAAAACAACATGTCCTGTTTCCAGACATGAAGACATCAGCAGACCGATCTACAGACTACAGTCTGACTGGCTGTCTGCAGTCCAGGTCTTGTTCTGGATCTGGACATCAGCTCCTCCACAGAAGCATGACTCCTCTTCTTCTCTCTGTGGAGACATTACTTTAGAACTAAAATCATTTGTTGATTGTTGTTGAAGAATATCAAGACTTTGCCGATACTGAAGCTCAGATGGTCACAGAGAAGAGTTAAAGTGTTGGTACTGAATTCAGCATTCAGTCTGTAATGAAAATATTCCTTTATTTTAACTCTCCTGCTTTAATAAACAAGAATTAGCTGCTTTTCCTATCTGACTGTCTTATTAAACATTTAGTGATCTGACTGAACTTTGTTTATTAAAGAGGAACAACGGTCATTTTTAAAACATTCACATTATTCTATTCTAACAAGGAACACCAAGGACACCAGTGTTACATGCTGTGTGTCTTAGACTGCTGGTCTACCTCAATATTTAGTCCACTTCTAACCTCAGTTCAAACCTAACTAACTCAAACTAAACTGCCCAAAGTGACTGTGAATCAGTAAAGGACATAATCAGCTCTCTTTGGCCACTTTTAAAACATTGATATTATTCTGGAGGCTATATAACATGATGGGGGGAAAAGAAACTGCAACTTGCTCATGGACACGCATATTGCGAGGGCACGCCGGGAAACCACAAGGTGGCAGCGGCTCATTTCTCTCCGTTACAGTCCACAGGGAGGAAACTGACTCAGACACTATGACAGTAAAGTAATAGAATGTTGGATTAACAATCACCCTGCCTCAGCCGTCAGTTTTCCTCCTTCTGCTCTGTATTTCATTTACCTTTCAGCTTTGGTCATTCAGTCTGAGTTTTGGTCATTTTTATCTTTAAATCAATATGATTAAAAACTAATGTGCGTTTTCTGTTGTTTTTTTTCAGACTTATATGATTAAGATTCTTCTCAACATCTGAAAGAAAAAAACTATTGTCTGTTGCATAATATAAAATAATTTAAGCCATTTTCCTGAGTTGCAACTCTTTTTCATAATCCAAACATAGATGGTAGCCAGAAATGACACTTCATCTCGCTCAATTAGTACAACATGAAGCTGCATTTTGAGGTATATAAATCTTTTAGCAGAACGCTTTGTCTTCATCTTCAACGCATCATCGTCCACCAGGTCAGCTTACAGTAAAAACAGTCTCTTACTTTGACTCTGAGGGTCCAGGTTCATTACTGAAGAGTAGAGGATGACCTTTGGACTGGTCACTCTTCATAGACAGACAGCTGGGTACTGGAGACTCTGCTCTCTGTTTGTACTGAACTCTGCAAACATCAAGATGATTTAATTCATATCACATGAATCTCTTTTTAGGTCATTAAGGTCGCTCTAAACACACAAACTACTGCTGCTGTTGACAATAACGAGGTTTAAGAGCTTGTAGCTGTTTTCTTAGATTAGATTACATCTTTTCTAGGTGACTGACACTAAGAGCAAGAGTTTATTTGACGAAGTCTGTTCCCTTTTAGTTGGCAAATGCATTTGTGTAGAAATTGGAATATAACAGCTCTCTTACTTTGTGTCTGAGGGTCCAGGTTCATTACTGAAGTGTAGAGGAATATCTTTAGATATTGCTAAACTAAGCCCCCGGGAAGAGCGCCAGGATTTGAAACAAATTTTTCATAGTGGATAAAAGGAACGTTTCAGACAGAGGGTGAATACAGGTATATTCAGGCAGACGGTATAAAAAATAATATAGCATTGTCAGGATGACAATGCTATATTAGTGGTTCCCCTGAACGTTTAAATACAGATCAATAAGATCACTTCCTGAACAGATTCCAATCAGCAGATGGATTTATTAGTAGTTTAGCTTTTGAAATCATGCTAAAATCACATATCTGCTTGTGGATGGTTCGCTTGCTTTCACACCAGAAACGAAACACTCCCAGAGTTCGCTTGGAAGCGGACCGAGACCCACCTTTTAAGGTGGACCAGAATTTGAATGAGCTTTCACACCGGCCCAAACAAACCGTACTAACTGTACAGACCTGAGTTTGTTTTAACCCAACAGAACGGGTCATGAGTGAAAGCAACCTGTTTCGCTAGCAAGGGAGTAAATAGAGAGAGAGAAAAAAAAGCATAACAATAACCGGCTCACGGGAGTAATCGATGATGATTATCTCCTTTAGTTGGTCATATATCACTGCTAGTTAGTAATACAACCCAAAGTTCTACCTAAGTTCAGCATCGCTTTAACTGTGATTAGAAGTTACTGGTGACCCAGACCTTTGTCCAGCGATATCTCTGTCAATTTTACTGCTAATGAAAATATTCTGCAACAATTTTGGAATATTTAGCGCCTATTTGGTGGCCATTTTGAAAAATAGCAGCCACGGCCCCCGGGGGCCAAATTTGCAGCGCCCCAATATCTATCTTTTAATTACATATAAACCTACATCTTTGCCAAATTTGTTGCTTCTATCGCAAAATGCACAATTGTTAGAAATATTTCAGCTCAGCTGCCCCACTACCACCCTGCCTCAGTCTACAGTCTTCATCCTTCTGCTCTGTTATTCATTCACAGGAAACCTTTGACCTTTGAGTTTATCTACGAGGGCGTGTGTTTCACACAAATCAGTTTTTAACACGGTGTGTTCATGAGAATATCTTTTGGCTTGAACAGGTTTATTTAAAACGAGTTTTGGTCAAATGTGTTCTAATTTTTATGTTTAAATGTAAAAACAGTCTCTTACTTTGACTCTGAAGGTCCAGGTACATTACTGAAGTTCAAAGGACAACCTTTGGATCGGTCACTCTTCTGACAGCCAGAGACTAGAGACTCTTCTCTGTCCTCCCCTTCCTCCACACAAACACTCATCTTCTGATCTGAAGTCAGTCTGAGAGGTAAAACAAGAACACTGACTGTGAGCAAGTAAAGGAAACAAGTTTGTTCAAGAGTCACAGGCAAGACTGAGAGAACAGGAAGTAACACACACTCAAACACACACACACACACACACACACACACACACACACACACACACACACACACACACACAAACAGTACAATAAAACCACTCAGAACTCCACCTGGTTCTCTTTAATCTCTGCTTGTTTTCTTGGGTTACGACAGGTTTAATGAGTATTATTCAGCCAGTCATGACTTTGTGTTCACAGATGAATCAAACTGCTGAGTTCATTCTAACATTTCTCTCCTCTACAGTCCACAGGGAGAAAACTGACTCAGAGACTTTGACAGTAAGATAATAAAATGTTGGATAAACACTCACCCTGCGTCAGTCTTCAGTTTTCATCCTTCTGCTCTGTTGACTCAAAATGGAGTCACTGAACACTTTAAGAGTCAGGCTTCCCTTCCTGTTCATGTACCTGGATCACCTGCTGTGAAGTGTTGCTCCTCCCTTCTCCATTTATAGGAAGTCAGGTGAGTTTATCTGAGTGTGTGTGTGTGTACTTGTTTTCATGGGAAATGAGGACAATTCTATAATAACACACCTTCAATATCAGGACGCTCAGAAAAATCACCACAGTGTTCTCGAGTGTCCGTAGCATTAAAATCAGGTGTGACCAAAATATAGCCTTAGACAAAATCCCAACAGCTTGATGTATTCGTAGAAGCATGGCCTGGAAATATTTTGATTCCCAAGTCTGTAGGACCTTGGGAAAGGCACGTCCCCATTAGTCACTTTTTTTTTTCAAAAGTCCTGATATTGTCTAAAAACACGTATGTGTGTGTGTGTGTGTGTGTGTGTGTGTGTGTGTGTGTGTATGCGTGTGTATGTGTGTGAGTACTTGTTTTCATGAGAAATGAGGACAATTCTATAATAACACACCTTCAATATCAGGACGCTCGGAAAAATGAGAACATTTTTGGCGTCCTCATTTTTCCGAGCTCACCACAGTGTTCTAGAGCCTTTGTAGCATTAAAATGGTTCACATTCTTTTCAAAAGTCCTGATATTGTCTATAAACACATATGTGTGTGTGTGTGTGTGTGTGTGTGTGTTTGTTTGTGTGTGTGTGTGTGTGTGTGTGTGTGTGTGTGTGCGTGTGTGAGAGAGAGAGACAGTTGATTAGATATAGGAATCCTCTGAAGAAATCTTGATTCATTTAGTTCAGATCTAATCTCGTCTTCATCATCTTGCCTGCAATCTCTCTGCATCATTACAGCATGAAGAACGGGTTTTCTTCTGCTCCTCCTTTTATCACTTAAAGCTTCAGTGGGCAGTATATTTTTAGCATCATTGGGCAAAAATCCCATAATAACCTTTCAGCATATTGTAATTCAAGTGTTCTGAGAGAAAACTAGGCTGTATTCGAAACGGCATACTATACTAGTAGTACATACTGATTTGGCCAAAATGTAGCATGTAGTATGTAGTATGTAGTATGTAGTATGTAGTATGTAGTATGTAGTATGCAGTATGCGAACGAAAGCAAAATCTCCAGTATGCCAAAAATACCCGGATGTCATACTGATTCGGAAAAAATCTCCAGTATGCATCGGACCAGTCTACCTCGCCTACTGTATCCCACAATGCAAAGCACTGGACTGCTACAGGCTACGGTTATAACAACAGCAGCCAAAAACAGCTTGTTTTTTTACATTTTTCATAGCTACTTCATCACTAAATTCAATTCTGAAAGTTTTTGAGGCATGAAATCAACTGTGTAGATTTTGAATATTGACAGTTTTACGATATTAGATGATAAATCAAACATTTGCTCCAACGTTTTCAGAGTTCAGAAACTCCACAAACTGCCGTGACAGCTAGCTAGTGCCTGCCGGGGTCGCTACTCGCCAGCCGAGCGGTCACGCTCAGAGACCGCTATGAGCTGGCTGGAGCTCTCTAGAGACCAGTCTGTAGACGAGGGGCTTTTATTTCCTTGTTGACGGATAGTTTGTTTAAATATTACAACACAAATGTCATTTATATATTAACAGGAACCTGAGATTATCTGACTTTTTGGAGTTGAAAAGCTCCACAATCGCCCGCGGCTCGCCAGCCGGCCAGTGACACTCAGAGCGGCTATAGAGCAGCAGAGTGGCGAGGGGAAGAGCAGCCTCCGACGGGGCAGAGAGATACCTGCTGAGACAACATGACCCTTTTTAACATTACTCTAATAAAATTTATCTGGAGGGAGATCATTCCACTGTTTAGTTTCTTAACTGAAAAAGCAGTTTGAGTAATGTAAATTTTGTGGATCAATGTTTTATATTTCCCGTCTCCCCTCGTTGATGATCCTGTTTGTCTGACTTCACTACGAGCTGTTAGAATAAATAGTTTAAACCTGCAGTATCTTATAAAGTAAACTAACAGAACATAAACATCAAAATCACAGTTTTAATTTTCGATAATATTGCAATAGTGGTACGAGTTCTTCTTTTTGTCCAGTACTTTAAGAGCTGGTGTAAAGGCTAACTGTTGCATACTGCATACTACTCAGGAACTCAGTATGCAGTACTGTACGTACTGCATATTGCATTCTGCGTTCGTCAGTAGTATGTAGTAGTAGTTTGGAATACAGCCCTAGACTTCTGCACCTCCTCATGGCCTCTGTTTTCAGGCTTTAAAAAATCTAGATATCTAGACTTTGACCAATCACAGGTCAGAGAGAGATGTTACTATTGTGCTCCGGCTGGTGGGTGGTGCTTGGTATTTCCTCAAGAGATCTCAACATGGCTACCCGGTCACACACTTTCTCATTTTACAGCTAAACAGTACACTACAAGATATTTCTGAAAAAATCTGAGGAGAGAAATAGGCAGTAACAGAATATTGATTAATATTTGATCAGCGCTGCCTAGTTTGACCGTTTGATCGGAGTTTGTGAGTGATTGACAGCTGACTCTCATAGACAACAGATGGACAGCAGACTCCAGGTCAGCTCTGATTGGTTGTTTTCCTCCGGTCTGTGAAATCTTGCAGATGCTTTTAGGAGCACCGGAGGACACAGAGGAACATGATTTTTTTTCAGATTACCTATCACATGCACTACTGTCAGGATATAGTAACCGTTTTATAAAAATAACTTTTTAAAATCATATTTGCACCATTTCTACCCACTGCAGCTTTGTACAGATGTGGATTTCTCTACAGCTGCACAGCAAAATCATTAGTGTTACTTTAACTCAGTGAGGAAAAACACTATCCATCAAAGCAGTTTGTTTGATATTCTGGTTAATAAGCTGTTTTTAACAGACAAGAGGACAGACAACAACAGCTTTAAATTATTTAGAATTTATGAAAAACAACAATTTGATGTGTTATTTCAATTAACGTTAGTTTAGCAGACCATACCTCTGAAAAAACAATCAAAAAGGAGATATGACATTTAACTTTTCATTACAACTGTTATAAACTGATCTGAAGTAAAGTAAATGAAACAACAGAAAGATTCAAATACAGACTAAATAGAATAAAAGAAAAAGAAAATAGGAATACATTACAATAGAATAATATCATCAAGATACAATTGATTTTAATGTAATCAACAAGTTAATGAAACTGGGCCTTCAATGTTGGTTAGTGTGCAGCATGTTAGCGGTATGTACAGCAGCTCCGTGTCCTCTAGGGGGAAGCAGATGACCAGAGAGGAATGGAGAGAGCTGTGAAATATGCCCCATCATGCTGAGGCTACGGTACAATGTGCAACATGAGGAGTGACGCTGAATAATGTGGAGCTCTCATTTCCTGAGCAGAGAGGCCTGGCTGCAGATCTAATGTGGAGGGCAGCAGAGGCATGTTTCCAATCAGCAGGCTAGATCAGGAGGATCATCAGACCCCCGGCCCCTGACTGTCTCCAGACACTTCTCACTTCCCTCAGGCCCTTCAAGCATTTATAGGAACTCTCCCCATCCATCCACCAGATCCCCTCAGACTTCACCTGGCCCTCTCTCATCCACCTACCATCCTGTTGACAATAGTGTAATCTTGTTTCTGACCATTTCCGTAGTAAATTTCCCTTCATCCTTCAGTACCTGCCGGTCTGCTGGGTATTTGTTCTCCCTCTGTTGCCGGGATTCATATCAACTTGTAGAGTGTTGAATCATAATTGCATTGGGTGATGTATCCCAGAGAACATCACGGCAGCCAAACAACTTCCTCTCCAAGTTACTGTACTGTATGTTATCATTGCATGGTTAGTTAGTTAGTTATAGAAAGTTTTATTTCCATTTCATGCCAAACATTTGACCCATTAAACATGGGATTACAAGGCACTGATATTTATCAAACATCAACAGGTATAAGTCCAATAACAAACGACCACTCGGGTTGGCCACCGCCAGGGCTGCGCTTTGTCACCAATCCTGTTTGTGATATTCATGGACAGGATTTCGAGGTGTAGTCGGGGGGAGGAGGGTTTTGCAGTTTGGTATGATGAGGATCTCATCGCTGCTTTTTGCAGATGATGTGGTCCTGTTGGCATCATCGGTCTGTGACCTCCAGCACTCACTGGATCGGTTCGCAGCCGAGTGTGAAGCGGCCGGGAAACCGATGGATTGCCTACTCCGGGTAGGGAATGAGTCCTTACCCCAAGTGAAGGAGTTCAAGTACCTCGGGGTCTTGGAACATGTGATTGGCCGGAGAATCGGAGCAGCGGTGGGGGGGGGGAGGGGGGGGGGGGGGGGTATTGCATTCGCTTTACCGCAACGTTGTGACGAAAAGAGAGCTGAGCCGGAAGGCAAAGCTCTCGATCTACCGGTCAATCCTTGTTCCTACTCTCACCTATGGTCATGAGGGCTGGGTCATAACCCAAAGAACTAGATCGCGGGTACAAGCATCCGTGAAGGACTCGGAGTAGAGCCGCTACTCCTTTGCGTTGAAAGGAGCCAGCTGAGGTGGTTCGGGCATCTAGTACGGATGCCCCCCTGGGCACGACCAGCTGGGAGGAGGCCAAGGGGAAGACCCAGGACTAGGTGGAGATATTATATCTCCAACTGGCCTGGGAACACCTCAGGACCCCCAGTCAGAGCTGGTTAATGTGGCCCGGGAAAGGGAAGTTTGGGGTCCACTGCCGGTGCTGTTGCCCCCGCGACCCAACCCCGGATAAGAGGTTGAAGATCAGTGTGATGAGTGAAACAGATATAACATACATCTTTCGGTAACACGTGTACAAAACCAAAGTAAAAGAAAAACAACAACAACAACATCCTTTACAACATTATATGTAAATGTAATGTAAAATGTAAATCCAATTTTATTGTCACACATTGTACATAGCACAGCACAGCACATAGTGAAATTTAGCCACTGCATTTATATCCCATCCTAGTATATTAGGAGCAGTACTATACACTCACCGGCCACTTTATTAGGCACACCTATTCAATTGCTTGTTAACACAAATAGCTAAGCAGCCAATCACATGGAAGTAACTCAATGCATTACGTCATCTAGACGTGGTGAAGACGACTTGCTGAAGTTCAAACCGAGCATCAGAATGGGGAAGAAAGGGGATTTAAGTGACTTTGAACGTGGCATGGTTGTTGGTGCCAGACGGGCTGGTCTGAGTATTTCAAAAACTGCTGATCTACTGGGATTTTCACGCACAACCATCTCTAGGGTTTACAGAGAATGGTCCGAACAAGAGAACATATCCAGTGAGCGGCAGTTGTGTGGACGAAAATGCCTTGTTGATGTCAGAGGTCAGAGGAGAATGGGCAGAGTGGTTCGAGATGATAGAAAGGCAACAGTAACTCAAATAACCACTTGTTATAACCAAGGTATGCAGAATACCATCTTTTAACGCACAACACGTCGAACCTTGAAGCAGATGGGCTACAGCAGCAGAAGACCACCCGGTACTAGCACCGGCCACCTTATGAGGTACACCTTGTACCTCATAAAGTGGCCGGTGAGTGTATGTACTTCTATATATTTAATATGTTCAATTGTACACCAAATAGCATGGTAACACATGTGCATATAGTTTTAAAAAACTGCACTGCACCACATAACAATAATGCATCTTTTACAAAGGATGGAAACAAAACAGCAGGTTTTAGACATGGCTGACTAGATTTGTAATAAAGAGGGAAAATGTGAAATCTCCCTGGTACTGTATGGTCCTTTAAAGTCACACCATCTGCTGCTTCTGTAATGAACCTGATCCTCCAGCAGATGGTACTACAATCCTTGAAATAATATTAAGAATGTTTCAGTCGAGAGGCACCATTGTTAACGATCATCAGATAAATAGCTGGTACAAGAAGACCACTTCTCAGAGACATTTAAGGGAACACTTTAACATCACTTTAACATCACTAAGATTAACCTTTTAGTGAAGAGAATTAAAAGGGACATATCATGCTTATTTCCAGGTTCACACTTGTATTTTGGGTTTCTACTAGAACTTTAGAGCTTCTAGAGCTTTAATGTTCAAAAAACACATTATTTTTCTCATCCTGTCTGTCTGAATATACCTGTATTCACCCTCTGTCTGAAACGCTCTGTTTTAGCATCTGTCTCTTTAATACTTCCTCCTGAGAAAGCCCAGTCTGCTTTAATTGGCTTGTGAGAAAAATATGATGCACAAAGGTAGTTCTCAAGCTGTGGGGGGAGATACTCAGATGGGGGTGATATGATGTTGTTGTAGCTCTTGTGTCGTGCACCCAAATATGGTTGACTCAAACAGCCTCATTGACCCACCAGGGGTCAGTCTCTGCAAACTCATATGATATAGACAAGTCTTGTTCCAATTCACAGAACTTTATTTGAAATTTTGGCCCAAATCTCAAAGCTTCCAATACCAAATATGCTAGGATCTCCTTACAAAGTTGATATGATGAACGTGTGAGCAAGCAGTGGCTTATTTATACATCCACCTGATGAATGGAAGTCCACTATTCACTCTCTTTAGCTGCTAAATGCTCCACATCAGGTGGTTGATAACTTTGTCTGCTGTTTGGCGATGGGCATTGTGATGTGCAGTGGGTTTATCAGAACCTGGTCACTGAAAACAGCTGCCTGCTGCTGCTGTAAAAAAGGCTGATGAGAGCGGTGAGACTGAACCAAAACAGTTAACCTGAAAGACATTTAAAGGTCCGGTATCGTGCTCATTTTCAGGTTAATACTTGTATTTTGTGTTTCTGTTAGAACATGTTTACATGCTGTAATGTTAAAAACAAACTTTATTTTCCTCATACTGTCGGCCTGAATATGCCTGTATTTACCCTCTGTCTGAAACGCTCCGTTTTAGTGCATTTCGACGGAATTGCGTTGCTAGGCAACAGCTTGGGTCCATGTGTGCTTCCTGTCAGTTGATGACATTCACATACACTGCAACCAATAATAAACTGGGACACATTTAGAATGTTTATGTTGAAAACTGCGTAAAGGGTCTAAATATTGTATATTTGTGACATCACAAATGGACAGAAATCCTGACAGCCTGTTTCAAATGCAGAGTTTCTGAATGCGGGTTGTGTGTATTTCCCTGTGGATTGAGTGTTTCAATACTTTCACAGTATTTACATAGGACCTAAGCCTGCTTTATAATAATAAAAACATGAAAATCTCACTTTTTTATAATATGTCAGCTTTAAACTCTTCAAAGAGCTCAGAGGTGACCTGCTAATTGATCATTCTCTCTGGGTTTGTCACTACGTGCGACACCTTACACATTATTCTATTCCATCCCCCAACCTCCACACCCTTACAGTAGTTTCTGCCTCGCTACCTCCCGTATTTGCAGTGAAATTTGGCATTGAATCATAAATCATAAGCTGCAGAATCATCCAATATGAACATGATTTTCAGGGATCATAATTCTCAGTTTAATTTACCATGCACACTGATTTAAATGCATCTAGACGTGACCCTGGATGGGTAACGACAGCACTAAGATTCTGCGGCTACAATAGCAGGCTCTACTTTGGTTCAAGCTGTGTTTGAAGCTCAACATAGCGGGATGGTCAGAGCAGTGGCCATTTTTTATGTGTACTACACATGAAACACGGGCTACTTCTGCAACTTTCATTTAAACAGACTCGCGGCATGTCACAGACTCGCCGGGAGTTTCACATGCAGGCGTGTAACACAACAGCATCGGCGTCTAGTGTGTGTGTGTGTGTGCATGTAGTCTCGTCCTTTTACACAGACATCGGAGCAACAATGTGTGACACACTTTACGGCCCCGCTGACGTGTGATGTCACCATAAAAACTAACAACAATCACCATCTTCTTTTGAACTAGTCAAATGACCACGGCAAACAGTTCAATGTCCGTTCTATTCCTATTTTATTTCTATGGTCACCACGCTAACATTCTCACAGGCTGATGTAAAGCAGGTTTAATATTTACCTTGTCATAATATAATATTAATATATAATATATAGTATTTGGTCATAAAGCAAAGTATTGGGCACATTAAAATATTGACCTGGTGGTGGTGTTAGTATTAACGCGTCTTCAATTCATCCTGTGAATCTGTGCACCAGATTTCACCCCAATCCATCCAACAGTTATTGAAACATTTCAGTCAGAACCTCAGAAGTCAACCTGCCACGAGGTGAAATGGCAGGAGAGCCCCACGTCACAAAGGTTCACCCTCTGGGGAACATGAATGTCTTGGCAATCCATCAAATCAGGGCCGGCTTAAGGCGAGTCATATATGCGATCGCCTAGGGCGCCACCTTCTGGGGGGCGCTAGTCGCCCTCTAAAAAAATAAATATAAATGAATAATAATAATATTAATAATAATAATAATAATAATAATAAATGCTGGTGAGCGCCCTTCTTCATTTTCTGTATTGAGGTAACACATAAATAAAGAAAGATAGAAACACAATTTTCTCCCCTGTAACTCTGTAATCTGCCCGGCTGCAATTATTTATTAAAAAAGCCAACAATATCAGGGACCAATTGTTTATTTATATTATTATAAATACAGTTATTTATGAAAATTTAAATCTTAATCTTTGTCTAAAAACCATTGTGATGTCTGATGTGTGTTGCAGTTTACAGGGTTAGGGTTCTCCAAATCCGAATTTAGCCAAGGGCCTCAAAAGGGATGGAGATGGCCCAGCATCAAATAGTTGTTGAGACATTTCAGTCTGGATCAGAGTGATGGACGGGAGCCATTACGCTGCCGTGGCTAAAAGTCTGCTGCTCGTCACTGAATAGAATAGAATAGCATAGAATAGAATATATCTTTATTGTCATTGTAGAAGTACAACGAAATTTAAATGCAATCCTTAAAAATTGCAAGAAACATAAACAATAACGTGCCTCTAAAACTATAAAAAAAATAATAATAATAAAAACACACATACCACACACAAGACATTCACATTCTGCAGGTATTTCATGACTCATATCATTATTGCACAGTGCATATTTACAAAATGTTCAAGTTTTTGCTGTGTTTAGTGCAGTTATGGCTCTGGCCATGTTAGTTCGTGCTTTCCTGAAACGTCTGCCTGAGGGCAGCAGTTCAAAGCCACATATTGATGATATAAAACAGAGTCAGAGGGTCTGAAGGAGCATTTCTCCCTTTAACACACTTGAACTTACAGATTCACCAGACGAGGGTTCACAGCCAGGCAGTGTACTCTGCTCTGCATCACAATCCAGCCGAGGCTGAATTTAATCAAGTCACCTTCCATATTTCTCACAGCCAGAAAATTAAAAAGAGATCACGTGTGTCAAAGCAAATTGTAGAGAGCCTCCCCACCCCCACCTCTCCCCCTGTGTGCTCTATCCATTTCCTCGGTAACTTACACCCCTCAGTAGCAATGTGATTTGGGTTGTAATGTGTTTCTATTGCTCTTCCTGTGAAACCCTGCGGTATCGCTGCACCGCTGCATGGAGAGCTTGGAGAGCTTGGAGGGCTTTGGAGAGCCTCATTTACCTCCATAATGTTTCACAGTCATCGACGTGCTAGCGCGGTGTAATGCACTCATGCACACACAATAGAGAGGTAGAAGAAGTCTAAACACAGAAGAGAGTCCTTGTGTATGGCTGGGCTGAGGGTGAATTAACATAGTGAAGACGCTGCATTATGCAAATATGTTATGGTTCCTCTCTGACAGTGCTGGTAAATTGGATGATGTTTTATGATGATGTAAGAGTGAGTTAAGGCACGACGGATCGGTGCGTTTTAATGCCTCTTTGATATGTGTCTTCCTCCTCGAAAGCGAGGCCCCCTCCTCGTCTCGTCCCGCTCCGAGATGCCGAGTTCGTCGGCTTGCCTTCGCGACGCTTCCCACAAGCTGTTATGATTCTTGGCGTTCAGGCTCAGAGAGTCAATAAGACAATAAAACAGTGTTGGATTAGTCTGAGGATGAACAGGGGACTGTAGGAGCTGAGAGTGTTAAACCTTACTAAGGGGATAAAAGGATTGGAGATGTGTTTTGGCTGCTGAGTGGCTCACCCGGCAGTCGTTTTATTTAGTGAAAAATAAAGAAAATGATTTGACTTTTTTTTTGGTGAGGTTTGCAGTCACGAGGAGAAGTAAGGATAAAGGGATCCTCGGGAAGGTCAGACGCTTGGAAATAAACAAGAATTAATCCTGTTACAGCGGCTGAGCCTGAGTGAAATAAGGGAGTCTGAGTATTGCAGTAACACACACACATATCCAGCAGCACACACAGGACGGCGGCCTTGGCTTTGTTCTGAAGCTCTTAGCCGTTTGTCTAGTGTTACACAGGCTCCATTTACTCCTGATTGCCTGTGACTGGCGACCTCTGAACCCAATCCACACAGGTGCTGCAGGACGAACCATCAATACTGGCAGCAGGTTGTTTTTGCCTCTGGGCTGCTGGATAAATGATGCCCTTGGTGGACACACACACAATTCAAAAGAGAAACACAATCACACACACTTGTACAAAGACAAAAAGAAAATCCTGTACCTGTGAGTTGTGCATGTTTTAGTGCATTTACTGCAAATCAAATTCGCAACTAAACATTTTTCAAACTACACTGCTGTGTTAAAGACATTTAGATTTTGTTTCCGACCATCCAGCGATTTTTAATTCATTTCCATCTGATATAAAAATCTCTCAGCAGACTTTTGTTACGAGGTAATGCAACGCAAACTTTTCTAAATCAATCTGCACTTAAACAGCATCATCACAGAAATTAATGCAGACTTGATGTTCAAGCAAGTTTCAACAGTTTGTTAATTCAGTGGTTCCCAACAACCACCATAGACTGTTTATAACAAGTGGATGTAGTCATCGTGAAGTGACCCAGTGGTTCGTGGACTGCCGTTTAGAAGCCTCGAGTTCGGCATTGTGGCCGTCGTCATCTTGTTTTTTTGCAACCAGAAGTGACACGAGAGGGTGGAGCTAAGATCAACCGAACGCTGATTAAGACATTTTTAGGCAACCAAAAATGATATAATTAGAAGAAGACTTGAAACTAGTGATTGAGACCATAAACTCATGTTTACAATGTTTACTGAGGTAATAAATCAAGTGAGAAGTAGGCTCATTTTCTCATAGACTTCTATACAACCAGACTTCTTTTAGCCACCAGAGGAGTCGCCCCGTGCTGGCTGGTAGAAAAAATGCAGGTTTAAAGGGGACATACAGTATCATGCTCATTTTCAGGTTAATGCTTGTATTTTGGGTTTCTACTAGAACATGTTTACATGCTTTCAAAAAACACTTTATTTTCCTCATACTGTCTGTCTGAATATACCAGTATTCACCCTCTGTCTGAAACGCTCCGTTTTAATGCATTTCAACGAAATGGCAACGGAATTGCGTTGCTAGGAGACAGCTTGGGTCCATGTTCACATCCTGTCAGCTGATGTCATTCACATACACTGCAACAGGAAATAAACTGGGATACAGTTAGTATATTTACGTTTAAAACTGTGAAATGGTCTAAATATTGTAGATTTGTGACATCAGAACAGAAATCATCAATCAACAGCTTGTTTCAAACGCACAGTTTCTGAATACGGGCTGTGTGTATTTCTCCATGATTGAGTGTTTTGATACTTTCACAGTATTTATATATCACTTAAACCTGCTTAATAATATAAAAGACATGAAAATAAAAAAATTTACAATATGGGACCTTTAAGGCACTTCAGCATTGGCTTCACTTACTTCAGACCCGGAGGTTGACCACTGGTTTCAAGATTATTTAAAGAAGAGAAAAGTCAAAACATACACAAGATAATGTCTTTTTTCTGACTTTTCTCCAATCTTTATTTGTTTCTTGTGAAAAACTTTTATTTTAACATAATTTAGAGGGGCCTCTAAATGATATCAAAATAAAATTAAAAGAATGAAAAGATTTGGTGGAACTACTCATAACATAAGCAACATGTGTAGATGATGGATTTTTTTAATGGGTCATGGGGTAAAAAAGGTTCACAAATGAATGGAAACCAATGGTTGCCTGGAACGGCAGAAAAAATAAACTAAAAAACATCAAAAACTTTATAACTTGAATTAAAAAATTGGTCAACAAAAAGATGAATTAGAGTTATTTTATCTGTGATTTTCATGTTAATACTTGCAGCAACATAATGTCAGGGATGCTTGTTTTAATGCTGAACAATCTCAAAGCAGGCAGCCATCATTGATTTCAGTAACCCGCTCATTGCATAGCAATGAAGCTGTTAGCAGCAAATGTTTGGAAAACTCTCTATTGTTGCATTCAAGGGTCCCTCAACATCTGAGATTTCAGTGTCAACTGATAACAGCCACCTTTCATAATGCAAGAGTGAACGCTTTCATATTATCCTCTTATTTTTCCCTTTTGTTTGTCTTCTCGGTTCGGTTGTTTAACGAACATATAGATTATCAGTGCAATGTGTTTGGCTGTTGACTTTTAATGCTTTGACATCAGAATGTCCTTGAATGCATCTTTAAGGCTCCCTGCTTACTGTGGATGTGATGCTTTATTGACTGTATCGCAAGTAAGTTTCAAGTCTCAGCAAAGACTGTAACTGTGTGCTAAAATATTAAAATGTAAATAAAGACATCAGTGGTATGCATTTAAAAATCATAATCAGAAATGCAAACTATATGCAGTTTGCAATTAATGGGCAAAATAATGCAAAAAGTATAATCACGCCAGATTGTTTTCCAGCTTCAGAAGAAGACATCTGCTGCTTTTCATTCTTGTTCATGATTAAAAACACAGTTCCACAGGGGAAAAATCATTATTTCAAACTCTGCTTCCTGTCAATCACCTGTTTCCTCCCCTCTTCACCTCTAGGAAATACTTCACACCTTACAGTCGTTATCACAACTTCATCTACATTTCCAGTAAAGGTCTTTAAAATGACAAATAAAGTAAATACTAAAACTTACTTGCAGTGTGCTGAAAAATGAAGAAATCAGGGCTGTCAAAGTTAACGTGATAACGCGTTAACGCAAATTCATTTTAACGCTACTAATTTCTTTAAAACATTAACGCAACTTGTGATTTTTAGGTTGTAGCGGCTCAGTTTTAAAGCTGGAGTGAAGATACTGGTATCATAGTAAACTAGAAAAACCTGATGAATCCATCTGTACCAACCATGTCATACTAGCTTGTCATGAAGGAGGTTAAATAATGCTCAAAAATGATGCTAAATTTTGACGAGGAAAAACTGTCATGTACATTTTCAAAGGGGTCCCTTGACCTCTGACCTCCAGATCAGTGAATGTGAATGGGTTCTATGGGTAATTAAATACTGTCAAATACTTGACAAATCTCCCTTTAAAGTACATTTAGAACTGATAAAAAATGTGTGATTAATCGCGATTAAATGTTTTAACCAATTGACAGCCCTAAAAGAAATGCAAATGAGATGTAGACAGACTGTAAAAGACATCAGTATGCACACACATACATCGTACTGTACTGTACACACAGATACTCTCACTCTCTCTTACAAACACACACACACACACACATACATCTATTCAGGGTGATGAATCGTGGCCTCGTGGCAGGAGGCCTTGATTTTGGGACATCATCCAATATCAGGCCTTGGGGAAAAAGACGAGACGATACACTCTCATATATATACACACACACACACACACCCCTCCCTCCCTCCGTCATCCTCCCATCCCCCTCTCCTCCTCCCCATCCCCGCTGTCTGAAGCCCTTGTTAAAGATACAGCAGATTTAGTTGGGGGGGGCCAGGCACCCAGGGACGGCACACACCGACTCCCCCCCTCCTCTTCCTCCTCTCCCCCAGCCTCCCATCACACAGGGAATAAATGTATTCATCTCATCCTCTCCGGCCAGAGAGGTCACAGCCTTATCTCGCCCTCTGCTGTAGCGCTGTCAGCTCACCAGCCACAAACCATAACTTCTAACGGCTAGCAAGAGCGCCGTGTGGTCGGAGGCCGGCGTGGAAGACAGGGAGGCAGTGACGAGAAGGGGGGGGGGGGTGAACAAAGAGGAGGAAGGAAAGGGAAGAAAAGAAGGAGAGAGGGAAAAGGGAGAAGGAGAGGGGTGTGTCGAAGGTGAAAAGGATGGAGCATGAAAAATGAAAAGCCTCCATAAAAGATCAAGAAAGGGAAGCAGGGAAGTGTTCATCTCAGCAGCTTCGATTATTATTGAGTTCTGTAAATGAAAAGAATCAAAAATGATGTACAGTATGTGTATATTGTCTTATTGTGATGAGATGTTGTTGTTGTTGTTGTTGTTGCTACTGCGGCAAAACCAATTGCCCCTCGGGGACAAATACTAACTTAAATATCTAACTTGAACTTGATTTTGAGACCTGGACACGGTGTTGCCGGTCAGCCTTGCTTCCAATTTTTTTTTAGCGGCCACTCGCGGCGTTGCAGCGAAAGACCGTCATCGTATAAGAGACGTCTGTGAAACTGACAGGACGCTTCCAACTGCAAACAAAGTTAATTATGACTCTTTCTATTATGAATTTTTGATCCATGGAGGTTTTATATTTGTAAAATTTTCCTCAAGCCGAGAAAATCAACTTTAAAATCTGTGACATCATCACAATGTAAACCTAAAAAACTTTTTGGGCGTATGTACCAAGCGAGCAATTCTCATTGGAATGAATAGGCTCCATCTTGGAGTGACTTCCAGTTCTTCTAATATATGGGTAAACTCCACATTTCCAGGTCCCATGAACTACCCTCGGGCTCTGTATATTTGCTGGGAAAACAGTCCCAATATATCTATATACTGGCTCTATGTATTTACTGGGAAACTCCACCTTTCCCAGTCCTGTAAACTACCCAAAGGCTCTATGTATTTTCTGGGAAATCTCCACATTTCCAGGCTCCCTGAACAACCCACCATGTGATTTGTACTTGTTTTACGTTCCCTAAATTCTTACCAAACACTGCAACACTGATGCACGATTAGGATTGAATTTGTTTGTCAAATAAACAACCTATTTTATCTTTAAAGTCAGTAACAGCTAGTATGCATGAGATAAAAGTAAGATAAGTTTGAAGAATATGCCAGTCGAACATGAACAAACAGAATTTGGTGGAAAAAAATAGAGCAGCAGGACACAAATTTTACAATTGTAGTTTCCTACGGCTGCCACTAGACATTACTAAAGAGCCATGTTGAGTGTTAAAGTTTAAACAGTATTAAAGATGCCGACAATTCAAGGAGATTCTTAAACAAGAGAAATTGCGGCACATGGAGTCATCCAGTTGGTTGAATGAAGAGTCTTGAAGCCTGAAAATGAAGATTGTGTGAAGAGGGGGAGTTAGGGTGGAAGACAGTGGGGGTGGCGGTGGCGGTGGCGGTATTACATGCAGCGCCGCTCCCCTCGACGGGAAGTGTTTTACAATGCAGCCGTCAGATGTAGAGGAAGCCACTTCCACCAGAGTCCAGTTAATTAACCACATCAGTTTCTTAATGTGATCAGTTTTAATTAAAACGGAATTTAATCGGGAGCAGTAACAGGAGGGTAGCGGCGGTGACAGTCGGGGGGGGACGGGAGGGGCGAGGGGTGCGAGGAGGTTACGCCACAGTAGGCAGGTTGCTTAAATGTGTGTACGTGTGTGTGTGTTTGTGTGTGCTGCAGCAGCCCCGCTTTCCCTCACTTCAGATTTGTGGGCGTCTAATTAATATGGATGGAGCATTAAGCCTTTTGGACTCCGGTGCCTCTCATTTCATGACTATTAATGATTTTAATGAACTGGGCTAATAAGGCCGTTTTTCTCTGCTGAGCTCTGGAAGGGCTATCCGACACATGCCAGGGTCAGGAGGACGGGCTCCCCCGGCCTCCACATGGGAAATTAAAACAGCACTCACAAACCCATTAAGGCTACATCGTCCGTGCGTTCATCAGACGCTCAAACACTGAGAGCGCCTCGTGAAACTCTGTTTATCATGAAGGAAGACAGAGGAGGCAGGTCACATGGTGCTGCCGTGTGGAATAGAAATGAGCGGCGGACGAAACCAGCAGCTCATTTCAGTTTGAAAAGTAAAGATATCAAAGAAGTTAAATGTTTTCTGTTCTTTCACAGACTGAATCACTAAAGGATTTTAAATCTGATTTTGCTCTTGAAGCCTTAAATAGTTCCTATTTGGTTCATATCACGGTTTTGGGGTCACGGTTTTCGGTTCGGTTCGGTACATTTCTGTTACAGCGAGGAGGTCATGTTCTGATTTCAACATGCTTTTCATTTATTTGGCAAAAATTTGTTAACAAATGTTTGCCTTAACAAAAGTATGGCTTCCATAAAGAACATAAACACTTCTTCATTGTCAAATCTGAACTGAAAGAATAAGTCTTCTACAGTCATTAGTGCAAACTAAAAATGCAGCTTTGTATATAAATATGATGTAATTATAGACTAAAGCCATCAACATAAATTGAAGCATAAGCTCAACCAGAACTATACAAAAAAAACAACAACTGTATAACATATGTCTCAATTCCCTGATTATCAGCTCTTAATTGAAAGATTAGTTTTTCCACTCACAAAGTGCAGTATTTGGAGGAATACGGTTGGATTTATGTACCACTGTGTTATTTAAAAATAACTAATAAATATAAAACACATAACAGGGATTGTGCTACTGGAATTACTGTGTTGCTTAAGTGTCGGCGAGAGGGAATATTATAAACCGGCTCAAGTAACGTTCCGTTAATCATATGCTGAAATCCAGCGTCCTCCAGGACTGCATAAGGCTGCATATCTTTCACTATGAACCTCCCCGATGCTGTAGTTGTGTTTTTACCCTGTCTGAGTCTGAGTCTGAGTCTGAGTCTGAGTCTGAGTCTGCATATAGAGGCTGTTCAAATGCTGCGAGGAGGAGGAGTTGCTCTTTCCTCCCCGACTCTCTTCTCCTTGCGCTTACGACGGACACACCGGACTGATGCCGCTAACATAAACCACACGTGTTGCACAGTTCTCACACAGTTGCCATTTTATCCTACACTAAATCCGTAATGCTCTCATACAGCAGAGCCAAACGATGCTGGTGGATCCTCTAACTGGACTTTATCGTGTCTACTCACCCTCGTCAGGCTTCATCAACACATGCACAGTAAAATCTGGTCTGCACTCGCCGAAATTGAGCCAATAGCAACGCACGACCGCAGCTTCAGTTACACTGCGCATGTATTAAACCCCGTACCTCAAGACCCATATCCACCCATGTCCCAGCGTCCTTCAATAGGCCTTGATTTCTAACTCTACATGAAAAAAATACACAATAGGCCTCATAACTTATTTCAAATTAACCAAACTATTCATACACGACCCGAACCGTGACTAGCTGACCGAACGGTTTGGATTTTTTTTCCTGAACTGTTCCATCCCTAGTTCCTATGGTGAGCACGAAGGACTCTTGCTGCTGCCTGTTAAAGTGAATCCCCTGATTTTCTCATCAATACTCATGTATTTCTCCCGATTTATTTTTCCTTTTCGTTGTGCCAGCCTGTTTCTGGCACCGTACAGCATGTGTTAACCCTGTTGTTTCCACCCGGACAACAATACAGCCACACCAAATGTCGTTTCCTAGTGGAAGACAGCTGCTTGCGACACATCTCACCATTGGGTTCAGCGCACAAGTCGGGCTTTGCTCGATGCAGAGAAAAGCAGTCATGGCACAGCGCTAGCCAATATTAGTTTATGCCAGAGATCCGAGCATGTTCACGCCAGAGGAGTGTATTATTCACTTTTCTTTCCTAAGAATTAAAAGCGGGCCCATTTTCACATAAAATGCAACTGTTGTGTACTTATTATTTTTTTATTTACATTCTTTTGAAGTCACCAGAATGCAGGAAGCAAAGTCTCTGAAACACAATTTTTTTTGGGTGAGGACCCCCAAACTCACTGCTTTTGTTTCAAAATTCTCCTTATTTCTGAGTGCTCAAGGTTGGCAGGTGTGCTGATGTGTCATGTGTGCGTCCGATGGAGCACAAAACTAGACATTACACTGTCTGTAAGGTATTTTGTTGGATATTAATAATTTAATCCATGCAAATGGAATGGGTTCTTAGCCACGCTGGCGACAATACTGTTCAGTTGATCCAGACTGAAATACATCAACAACTATTCGATTGTTTGTCATGAAATGTTGTAAACACATTTATGGTTCCCAGAAAATGAACACCAAACTATCCAGCTTTATTACTATCTATATTCTGAAGGGTTTTACTGAGGGGTTTGTTCATATCATTCATAGCCTGATTGATACAACATTTTAGTCATAAAAACATGGCAACATTTTTTTTTTAATGGCTGTTAACAGTATTTTCTGATTTATGGATTGATACAAAGAGTGTAAAAACCTTTGACTCTGGACTGGAAATTGTTGCGAATCAGCACATATTTGATATGATAATGCTTTATTTGCATATTAAAACATACAATTACAGAAAACTTAATAATACAAACAATAATTTTCTTAATTAATGTAAGTAATCAACTGGGGAAGTTCCATGGTGATATCTATTAGTTAGAGCTGTAATCCTATTCACCTGCAGTGTCTTTGTGCTGCTGCAGCTTCTGCATGAATCAGTTCAGATTTGTGTCGTGTTGAAAGTGTTAAAGAGATTTTACAAGGTCAAAGCTAGTTGGACTTTTTAGATTTTCGATTTCAAGTATGACTTTCACGACTTGGGTGCTTTTTCAGATATGAGACCAACTAGTGGCAGCAAGTCTATTAAATGTGGTGAAACTTCTACTTTAAAATCTCAATAAAACTCTGACAGAACTCCAGATAGAAACACAATCTGATCTGATTTAATAATGACAAGCGGCTTTTACATGAGCAGGGAAAAGAAACCTTGATGCATGAGGATTTTTGTCCTGCTGATGCTCCAGTCAGTGATTCCACTCTGGAGAGCCTTTGTCCCGTCCTGCGGGAATGAACGTGTCTCATCTCATTTCAGTCCATTGAATCAACTCGGAAACAGTGAAACACGATAAAGTGGCTGCGCTGCAGAGGCGGATGAAATAAGAAACGGTGCATTGTGTGACTGAAGAGAGTGTGTTCTCTCTGCAGCGAATAATGAGGTGAATTATTTTCTTCTCCTTCATGTCTGCAATCATGACGTGAGAAGCTGTGCTTACTTTCATCATCAATTTCAAAGGTCTGGCTAAAAAGGAACTAGTTTCCTGTGCAAGAAAGCTTGTGACCTTTGCTGCAATTTCACCCTGATCTCTATCCCTGACCGCTGCCCTTTACAACACTTTCTTCCCCCACTGGGCCGAGAATTTCTCTCCCTCATGCTGATAAACAGGCATTGATTATCGCTTCACTGCAGCAGCAAACAACGCTGTCGAACTACCACCAATCACGGCTCGGCCTAAACCGAGCGAGGAGCACACTCATCCTTGACTTCGTCCTCCTTCATCTTCCCTCTCCCCACGCTGCACGCCGGCTGGGTCACATCATGGCAGAGTTGCTGGCCTTGTGTGAGGAAATTTACAGCCGGATGCAACCATCTGTTATGTAGCAAACGCATTATGTTCGAGCTCCTTCACCTTCTTGAACGCGCTGCTTTGTATTGTAAATATGCTATTAGCATTCATGAAGGTATTTACATGCATTCACAAGCCACGCTGCTGGTATTTATATCGAACATTGCACTCAGCAAAAGTTATGGCATTCACCCAAGTTATGAGGGGCTCTCCTTAAAGGGACAATACGCCAAATAACTCGCTTGTAATATGTGAAAAAGACAAGCGATGACCTTTGCATTCGTGCTTTTCTCTTCTTTTTGTAACTGGCAGTGGAGGAAGGTAAGTACAGTGGAAACCTCTTCTAGTGATCACGGTTACAGTGATCAACCGCTCATATGGACCAAACAGCTTGAGACAGAATCATTCCTTTACAAATGCTGTTTAAATAATTTGCTTATGGTAATCAAGTAGTCTGCTTACAGTGTTCATTTTAGGTCTTTTCATACATGACAGTGTATGGAAAAACATTTTAAAACTATGTTAGACTCACATTAGTTGAATTTTTGTTTTATTTTTTACTTTACTCCCATGATAATTTACCTCCTGGAAGAACCTGGAAGTATAAAGAGCTGCTAACGCGGCGTTGGGCCAGGACTTTGGCTCAGGACTTTGGCCCAGGAGACTGCCGTTCATGTATCCTGTGAAACCAGAAGTCAAAGTTGATTTATTTCTCACATAACTTCCGTACTTAAGTTATGTCACTTCCGGAGTTATTTTAACCAAAACCGCAATCTTTCCCTGAACCTAACTAAGTAGTTTTGTTGCCTAAGTCTAACCAAGTCAATCTCTTCCTAACTACATAGTTTTATTTTGAAAAGACTGGAGCGGAAATTGACACTTGCGTATTGTTGAAAGTTGCGCTGAGCGTCACGAAAAAAGGGGAAATTTGTGTCTATATACACGAATCACATAGATTACATTTTGTGAAAAAAAAGATGAAATGAAAAAATAAAAGATGAAATGGCCATTAAAAGGCAAACTCTATGTAGAGGGAAAGGGCTGACAGCAGCAGCTGCAGCAGCAGAAACGCAGCAGATACGCAGCAGATACGCAGCTGCAGCTTAAACGCAGCTGGTGTGAAAGTCCGACGCGTGAATCACGCAGCCACCACGTCATGCAGCCGCCATGCAGTCGCCATGCAGCCGCCATGCACCCGCCACGCCATGCAGCTGCCACACGCTCCTGACGTTCCCTGTGTGTCCCAGGCGTTAGTGTGTAGGTAGCTCGCAGCTCCCTAGTGATCTTGTCGGTAACCCAAGTTCTTCATAGATCTAGCCGCTTAACTTGATTGATGATTGATGCATTTACATTATTTATTTATTTGCATGCTCCCGGACCCCCCTACATGGTCCGAGGTCCACCCACCAGTCTCACAAAATCCTGTGGGAAACACTGATGTAGCGTGTAATTTGTAGCAGAGCAGTGTTGCATGTCATTAATAATTGGGCTATTAAAGAAAGTGCAACAAAAGTGATTTTGTGACAATTATCACCTTAGTGAGATTCATAAAGTTTGGGCACCCACAGGGAAAAACATAAACCCGCGCCCATGAATATGGGTGCTCTACAATTTTAGCGTTGCCTCTTGTGACCATGGAGATGCGAGTGACAGCTGGCTTGAACTCAGTGTGATGAGGTTGATCTGACCATCAAAATTAAGCAATGTGGTTCCTTGAAAAAAAAAAAAAACACACTAGTTTTTCAGAGTTTTTTTCTGGTAAATTAGTTTTCTCCTCAGAATATTACCCCCCTCCCCAGGCCCTGTAATTTAGTTTTTACCTACAATGGCCCTAATATGCCATCGTACATCAGTCTCACTTTAAGTAAAAATACCACAAGGCAAATAGCAAAAATATTTTTTTTTATAAATGTAATTTGGATGTGCAAACATCAAAAAAGTCTTATTTTTTAATAAACAAAGTGCAAACATTTATTTGTTGAGAATAATTTATGTTTTAAAACTTTTTTTTAGTGCAAATAACTACAAAAAAACACAAACTACCCTCAACCATCACTCACAGCTGTGAAATAGCTCCAAACATGCTCCTCATGTGTCTGTCGGAGTAACTAGTCTGGGTGTGCGCTGTGCGCGCACGACGCGTTTGTTATTTGAATGCACACAACATCACAACAGCAGTGAGAAGCAACCGGTACAACAGATCATTGTTTGCAAAGACAGTTCTACTCTTTGATTAAGTACACATGGGTTTAGAAGAGAGAAAACCGATTCTGTTGACGCCAGAATCGATCTTCAAAACGAGACGTAGTATTGATAGTCTCGATATTTTCAGATCGATCCGCCCACCCATAATACGTCAAAAACAACACAAAATGCATTCCCCTTGTAATTCACAATGCAGTTTCATTGTACGGGGAAGTCAATTTTAGGAGACACGGCTGGACTGTTAGAGACTGAAGCCTGAAACGTAGACGACTGTAATCTCCAAAACTCATTCATTAAACGTGTGAGTCTCTTTCAAACGTTTGTTCCCGGCTTGAAGAGGAACAAGGTCAAACGTTTGACAATTAGCATCAAAAACTCAACATTTGACAATATTACAACCATCTGACACACTCCAATGTGTACTTCACAGTGACCAAATGAGCACAATAATAGTCCTGAAACATTATGGGGAGATAAATGACTGTGGCCCGTTGGCATTTAGCTGGATGCTCCTCTGTATTCTGGAGAGGTGCCTCCTCTCCTCAAGGCCTTTAGTGGCTGATATTCTGCTCCGCTCTTGATGGGTGAGAGAGCAGAGCTAATACGGCCATGCTAGCTTTTACTGCCACATCTATTACAGCCACTAACTATCTCATTTGTCCTCCTGACCAAACAACAATGGCGGCTGGCTGCAGGTCCGGCTGCAGTCGAGGTGGACGCTCCATCTAAGTACAAGTATAAGTATTTCATTTGGTCATTATTGGGTCCCGCAGTGACATATTCATTATTTTTCGTCACCATTAAAAGCTTATTGCCTCTTTTTTAATTAAGCAAGTTTCTTAATTAGATGCGCAGCATTGAGGCCTACAAACGGCCTGTCGAGGTAATGAAGTAAAGGCCCAGGTTTATGGAGGGAGAGTGGATAAAGAGTGTGTGTGTGTAGGGGGGTGGCAGGTTTCTGCTGTAGAGAGTGATGGTGTTTGTTCGCTTATTGTGTTGCTAAGTGATGAATGCGTTTGCGAGGCGAATAGAAAAAAAAAAAGCTTTGCCACAAGGCAAATACTTTCTTCATATTAGTCACCATTGACATCCTATTTTAGAGCGGCTTGATCTAGTTAGTGCTGCTGCAGTCAGACATTTGGCTGCCAAACATTAGCCTCATCTCTGCGAGGCATCGCACGCCTCACAACGAGGACGTGCCCTGAACGGCAACAAGCCGCCGTCAAATGGAAGGACAGAACCTATCCGTTTCTGCGAGGTGTTTTGTGCGCTTGCATCTTTTAGCAGGGTAATTCACGGCGCGCACGTCAATACATCATAGGCTGCTCTAAATTGAGCTTTGCAACACAAAGGGAAGGGCAAACAAGATGGACACAGAAATCAATCTCCCGCCTGATAACACAGAGTGAACGCACATGCTGCCGCTCAGAGAATTGACAAGGAGTCGGCGTACGGTGGTATCTGTCTATCTGCCTGTGATGTCCTACGAAAACAATCGTCTCTGACACGCCGTACACGAGGCGCGAGGCAGCCTCAGATAAGGCTATTTAGTCCTGACCAAGCTTGAAGAATACCATACATGAATTGCCTCACAGAAATTGAAAGAAGAAAAGACAATCAATGTGAACGTTTGAGAGAAAATATGTCAGCTGAAAACAATCAGAGCAAATAAATAGAGCACCTATTTCCAGAGTGATAGAGACTTTTATTTGAAGCTTTAAAAATCTTTTTAAACTCCGATTAAACAGGGGAAGTGTGAGGCATTTGTCTCTGTGGGTGAGAGAGAGAAGGGCTGGCATGGTGAGAGCACAGTGGCCATGTTTCTGTTGCTGTTGTGCAGACTTCATCTCAGCCCTGCCTCTGAGCCACTATTGATCTGAAGCACATTAGTTCTGCACTAGGGCACAAGGCCTACAGAGCTCCGCCACAATCACGCAGCAGGCTAAAGATAGGCTTTTGACCGGAGACCTCTGCAGAAAAGACTGGAGCTCCGACACACACACATGCAGGTCTGCTTAGAGGAAAATCTGGTTTTAAACCCTCAGATTTCATATAGTTTCATGACATTCCTCTTGATTCTGATAACATGTTACCCAAGAATCAATCTTTTATTTTATTACTTGCAATCTTTTATAAGGCAGGCAACATGAACTTTCTTTAAACTTGCTTTAACTGCAATTATCTAAACCAACTGCTGCAACTAATATTTTTTTATATTATCAATTGATCCCAGGGTGGTGCCATCAAATTGCCAGTTTTGTCCAACAAAAGATAATATGTTACAGTGAAATTAAACAGACAAAAGCAGTAAAATCCTCACTTTTGAAAGGACTGAACCATCGAATTTTCAGCCCGTTTGCACGAAAAGGCATGTAAATGCCACGATAAAGGGCAAGGTGTTTAGCGTGCATAAGTACACCTTTCTAGATTTCCACGTGTCTTTTGTACGCCATGTATCCTGTACTGACTGCAATGTAAATGCTACAGTAAGAGTTAGTGACACAGTATAAAGACCATGGTGAGCTGGTGGGGAGGTGGTTGTGCCCAATAAACACCGGACTTTTAACCACAAGACCCACGCTCGAGACCGTTGCTGATTTAACGTATTTTGTGGGGGGTTAAGTTTGTTTTGTAAGTTATATTAGTGACGTTTGTCACGTGGCCTGTGTTTTATTGACGTTTGTCACGTGTTTTCCATAGTTGTTTCCGTACGTGTTTTACTTAGTTTACGTATTTATTTTACGCTCAAACATTAAATTTTCCCTTACCCTAACTAAGTGGTTTTCTTGCCCAAACCTAACTGCGGACGTTTGCGTGGTGTACACATGACACACGAAAAAGGCTAAAATGCGTACTCTCGTAACTTTTTAGGTTAGGGTTAGTAAAATATCATGTTTTGGGTTAAAAGAAGTACGGTACTTTTCATTACACACAGAACGCACACAATGGTCTCCTGGAGGAAAGTCCTATATCCCATCCATCCATCCATCCATCCATCCATCCCCTCAAACCTCTACATAGACTTTGATTAAACATATTTGTGATACGTCAAACACAAATGTTCCCTCGAAACATAATTGACAAAGAAGTTTCTTTGCATGACAACGTCATTTTGAGGAGACCAGGCTGCCAGCAGACACAAGGGTGACTGTCCTCCCAAGAAAAACAACCGCATCAAACATTTCAGCAAGTGCCCAAAATGACATGTTAAATGAAGTAATTATGACTCTCGTCAATCAGGAGAGAAGGAAGTAGGGTCAACAAAACTTTTGACTTTGACACTGAAGTCTGCTGCCCGTGTACGTTTTGATAGTTTACCGGGAGGAGACCACTTCACCGGGAGGAGTCCTTTTCTCGTTTCTGCCACTCTGGATTTAATCCAATAAACAAACTATCAAAAGGTTCACGGACCGTACAGCCCCCCGGTTCGCAGGGTTCAACATTAATAATTTTTCCACGTGCCCGGTCAGAAATCTACTCGCCCAACTACATTGTTTTACTTGCCCCTATACAAATTGTTTTATTTATTAGCGGTTATCAAATAACAAGTGTCATGTTTAAAAGGACTGTCAGTAACTTCTTACACGTATAAATCATTGCGGGTCGGTGTCCCATGCGCGCTCGCGTGTGGCTACGCTGTTCAGACTCAGACTCCAACACAAACTACAGTGAAGCACCAAAACCTCTTGGTTGTATCTAGTGAAGCCCGTCTGTTAAACAGTGTTGGCCGCGGTCGGAGGACGCGGGGGAGACCATAGCTTTGGTCTCCAGGGCCGGAGTCTCTGCTGTACTCTGCTCCTCTACTCCTCTGCCTGCCTTCACTCACACACCACGCTCGTTCCCACTCGCTCAGCTCGCTCCACTCTCACGTGCATGCGTGCACACTCCACACTGCAGAAGAGTTAGTTTAGCTCTGAGAATATCTAGTGAATGTACAGTGGACGTTTGTGCAGAAATAACTGCTGCAGCTCCTCCAGACCAACAGAGGTTTCCCGTGTCTTGTGAAGTGACGGGGCTCCGCAGAGAGAAACGTTATCGTCTCCGACCAAAACTCCGGTGTCTCCCCTGTTCCCTCCGACCGCGGTCGGGAGGCTGAGGCAGGAAAAGCCAACACTAGGATCAGCAGTGATTCATGGAGAGACCTTCGTCTGGTCAGCTAACATTACTGCCAAGCAGCTGAAATATAGAGTGATATTGTGCTTTTAGCTGACGTGTGTCTCCTCACTGATTTGAGCGATGCTCGTTCATGTCTATGTAGAGCGAGCACAAGCGTGAGCAACAGGACACTGACTTTCGTTGACTTAACGGCCACAGGTGTCGCTGTTAACAAGACATTTCTGATTCTTACAAATAGTCCCTTTAATCTTTAAGTAAATTAATCTGGAGTTTTGCCCACATCCTTTAATGCCACCCAAATTAAACTCCTGTTTCCAGGATTACGCTTCAGCTCATAAACTTTTTCTTTACCCTCCGCCATTTTCTCACGAGTGCGTGATTGGTACTACACATGTACAACTCTCAACAGAGATGAGAAGGAAGTGGCTTACTCCTTAGCTACTTCCATCATCAGCTCCGGATAAAACAATGTGTTTAACTATTTTCTTACCTCTTGTGAGTGAGTTGCTGGATTTACTAGCCCTACGTGGCATTTTACTTGCCCCGGGCAATCAGGAAATTCTTATTGTTGAGCTCTGCCGGTTAGTGGCACAGTAAACACAAAGATGGCTAACGTAAACTATAGGCTGACGCCACATGTGAAGACTATAAGATAGCAGTGTTATTTTGACCAGTTCTGAGTTTCAGCGGTTCGGTTACATTGTGTGTATTCTTGCCCCGCTGTTAGTTAGTAGTTGGCTTTATGGAGGTGAAATTCTGCCCCTTATTTCTCTGGAGCATGTGGCCAGATATTACACATTGCACCTTTAACCACATAATTATTTTAACTCAAACTATGATCTTTCCTTAATGGTTCCATATTGTAAAAAGTGAGATTTGCATGTCTTTTATATCATAAAGCAGGTTTAAGTGATATATACGTAAATAATGTGAAAGTATCAAAACACTCAATCCACAGAGAAATATACACAGCCCGTATTCAGAAATTGTGTTTGAAACAAGCTGTCAGGATTTCTGTCCATTTGTGATGTCACAAATATACAATATTTAGACCATTTCACAGTTTTAAACGTAAACATTCTAAATGTGTCCCAGTTTATTTCCTGTTGTTGTGTATACGAATGACATCAGCTGACAGGATGTAAACATGGACCCAAGCTGTTTCCTAGCAGTATAATTCCGTTGAAATGCGCTAAAACAGAGTGTTTCAGACAGAGCATGAATACAGGTATATTCAGACGGACAGTATGAGAAAAAGAATGAGTTTTTTTTAACATTACAGCACGTAAACATGTTCTAGTAGAAACACAAAATACAAACATCAACCTGAAAATGAGCATGATATGTCCCCTTTAACCTTAACCAAGTAGTTTTGGTGCTGAAACCTTAACCTTTGGGGTGTCCAATCACAACACAGTTTTATTTGTAGTAGTAACAGTGATTTGTAACCCTTTATGAAGCCACTGACAAATGATGTTATTGTACCAATCAATCAGAAAATGCTTCTATGTGTCATTCTGGAAGGCAGTTACATAAGACATATTTCATTGTTTAAATCAGAGGACTTGCTCAGTGCGGCCGGTGCAGTAAAGAAGTCAGATTTAAGTTTAAGTTTAAGTTTAAAGTTTAATTTAAGAGTGTAAAGGCTTGTGTTAATTGCTCTCATGACTGTTGGAGTAAAGCTGCCATGTTTAGTGAATTCTCCTCCTCCAAAATGTTTTTGGACAAAAGCCTGGTGAAGCCCTCGTATGTTGAAATGTTGCATCAATAAATTTTTTTGTGTTTTCCTTTGTTTACTGTTTTTTTGTCCAGGACCTGCAGCTGGGGTTGCACACTCTCCTCCGTCCTGCCACGGACAAAACTACAGAAAGAAGATGTTTACATTCTGGATTATGTATATTCATGTTCACATGTCACTGTCTCTGTACTGTAGCGGTACGGAAGTGTGAATGTCACAGGTTATGTTGGGAGCTGTTCACTCTATGCAGAGTCTTTCCAGGCTGGATGCTTGAACTCAGGCTCGGATTTTGAGGGTACGGATGCCTTCCAGAGCCAGATTCTCCGAGTGTCTCTGGAGAGAGACCTGACAGAGAAAAGCCATAAGACAAGCTTCAAAGGACACACCGAGATTGCCTGCCTCTCCTTCACCACATCATCCTTCCCCCCCTTCCTCATCTCACCCCCTCTCCTGCTGGTACATTTGCAAGCCATTCCCTCGAGGGGCTGTAAGATTGCCTCCATTTGGATGGACTGTCAGCAGCCAGGGGGCTCTTCTCCCCAGACTCCCCCAGCACCGTGCCCACATCTCTCTGATTTTGCTCACCAGCTCCTGCCCCGGGCCTCCAGCCTCGCTGTGTGCCATCTGTGCCCGGCAGAAACCCCGGTTGGAGCGCTCCCTCTTTGGGTAATCTTCCCGCCGGAGCCACTTTGATCAGACTCGATACGCCGGGCGTGGCCACGGGGAGCAGCCGCCCTGGAGAACCAGCGAGCAGGTTGGAGGCAGTAGAGAGTAACACGAGCTGAGTTTACATGGAGCTATTATTTAACTCACAATCAGAATAAAAGCCCAGTTCACCACGTTTAACCCTTTTGAAACAAGTGGCGTAAACCTTTTATAACTGACTGTCTTCATGGAAATGCTTCTTCCAGTTACTACTTCATTTTTGTTCAGTCATTTCTAAAATATTTATACAGTATAATGTCATGTCCCATTTAAGAAGGAGCTATCATAAACTTTGATTTTATCTTTTAGCCTTTGACCATTTCCTGCTACTTCATTAGTTTTCTGGCTCACAGTGAAAAGGATCGTCGTTGCCAGATGAGAAATGTTAAACTATCGTACCAGGGTCTTTATCTTTAATTATCGTATTCTGAGGAAAAGTTTCGTACGCAAGTCATAGCTATGAGAACAAATAGGCGTACATGTGTAATTTTATAAAACACATAATTAAACAACTTTTTGACACACCTAAAAGTCTTTTAAAGTAAACTGACATAGCTATGATACGTGGAAGGGGCTGTGTGTTCAAACATCCATCAGTATGACCATTTTTGTAATAGCCTATTACAAAATTAAATTATAAGACAGGAGGGAGAGAGAACGACACCCGGACTCGCGAGTCACGGTCATCAACATCACAGCCTGACGTTACAGCGAGCATGATCGGCTGGAAAGAGGTCACGTGAGAAGAGATGCGTAAACACAGACCCATATTTTCCTATTCTGAACTGAATTAAAATGAGACAGCGCAGACTAAAACTACTAATAGTAAGAGTTGAAAAATGGTCAAATTATCATACATTATGGCATTATTGATCGTACAGAGGGAAAATTACCGTACAAATACGATCATTTGGATACATCTGGCAACGCTGTGAGAATATGAGGAGGAGATATTCCTTCCCAAAACACTGAAGATGATGATTGGCCAATTTCGCCTCTTAGCTACTTTTCTTACAGCCCGGACACACCAGGAACGTCAGCAGCGAGTGGCAGCTGCGTTACCTGATGTTTTTTATTTCGGCATCCGTGTTAACAGGTTAGAGCATCCACACTCCCCACGTGAGCCGCACGTCAGACGCGCACGTCAGACGCAGCGTCTCAGCAACAGACAGTGAAAGTGATCTATTGACTGTATATTAACATCATGTCAGCTACATTACTACAGTTTACATGTCTAGACATCTGTAGAATATGTCATGGACAGTGAAGGTGATCTATTGACTGTATATTAACATCACATCAGCAACATTACTACAGTTTCGATATCTATCTGTAGAATATGTTACGGAGATGAAAAAAAAGTAAAGACTTCTTTTTAAATCAACACTTCCTGCTTTCATTTCGAAATAAAAGCCCTCAAGCGTTTTTTCTGTGGACAGAATTCCTTCATTCCTTCAACACGAGGCTTTTATTCTGAAATATGTGCCGTGTTGTAGAATATTCAGTGACTGGGAGAGCTCCATAAATGAATATAGTACAGAGTTTTAATTGTCGATTATTACTATTATTTACAAATTACCACACAATTCTTAACCTTTCTCTGTCTAAAATAAATATAAATGTTATTCATAATTGTTGTAGCCCAAGTAATCCAAACAAAGAAAAAGAGCGAGACACTTGCATGGACTTAACTCTGAACTTTACTGCTTCTCTTCTTCTCCCAATCTCCTTTTTAAACATGCAGTACAATGTCATGTGCTCTACATCGCCATCTAGTGGTTAAACAGTAACTGAATACACAACATATTTCCCCCTTAGTTTAGGAAGCTTACCCGGTAAAATAAAGGTAAATACACAGTCTCTTAAATTACTTGAGACCTTGCTGTAGAATAATGCACACTTAAATGTCTTCCTTATCCCACATAGCATAAACCCCAAAATGTTCCAATAACAGTATTATTGTAATTATAACAAACAGCATTACTGTCTATTACAACTTTACTAACAGCA
Organism: Sebastes fasciatus; assembly: GCF_043250625.1. NCBI lineage: Eukaryota > Metazoa > Chordata > Actinopteri > Perciformes > Sebastidae > Sebastes > Sebastes fasciatus. The sequence goes on from NC_133796.1 coordinate 41,556,023, forward strand.
TGTAAACTTTATCCTAAATATAGCTTTAACTTAGCTGAGGTAAACAAATGAATTTCACAAGATATTGACACCTGTATCTTAACCAAAACAACATTCAACATTATAGTCAACTTGGTCATGTTCAGATATGGTAAACAGTTTTGTTTTTTGTTTTGTTTTTTTCACAGTTATTTTCATTGTCATTCCCTCTTCAACATTTCCCCCCCAAAGGCCATGAGAGAACGATTAATGTTCATAATCGTTAAGCCAGTCAGGTCTCTTTCGGACCCTTGCTGGTCTGTGCATGTAAACATGCGGCGGTAGTGCAGGCCCCGGCTCAGGATCTGGAGCAGGGCGTGTAATGGTGTCTGTTGCAGTTTCTGGGACCAGGGAGAGGTGAATAGCGTTCCATGTGCGTCCATCCTCCAGCACATAAGCATTTGAACCAGCTTTCCGTATCACTTTGGCAGGTCCCTGAAACTTTGACAGTCCTTTCTTAACGTGGAAAGGTTTCTTTACTCTGACTAGGCTTCCCTCTTTGATCCTTGGTACTCGTGCACCTCTCCTCACATCTGTGTAGGCTTTCGATGCATTTTGTTTGGAGATGACACGATGGCGCACCTGCTTCTCCGACAGTGGGGTGGATTTGCTTGCTGGGCCGATGTCCACCTTTGTGCGCATTTTCCTGTTGAACATGAGTTCATATGGTGACACTCCTGTAGTACTGTGTTGAGTTGCACGGTATGTGAGCAGGAATTCCTGTATGAATGGTTTCCATGGTTTTCTCTCCTGCTCGGCAGTGAGAAGTGTCTCTTTAAGAACGCGGTTCCAGCGTTCTATGGCTCCGTTTGCTTGCGGATAGTACAAAGACACTTTCCTGTGTTTGATGTCTCTCACTTCAAGGAAGTCTGCAAACTCACTTGAGTGTCACTAATGAGCTCTGTAGGGTTGCCAAACCGGGCGAACACTGCAGAAAGGAAGGCGGTGATCGCCGTGGTTGTGATGGAGGGAGTAAAAGCAACTTCCGGCCATTTTGTGTAATAGTCAATTAGTGTCACTGCATAGCGACAGTCCCAAGTCGCTGACTCGAATGGTCCGACGATGTCGATTCCCACTTTCTGCCACGGGCCATCTGGCAGTGGAACTGGCTGGAGTGGGGCAGCATGCGTCTTGGCGCTTTTATCATTCATCTGGCACATTGCACATGCATTAATGCTGTCCTGCACACACATGTCCATGCCCGGCCACCAGTATAAGTCACGCAGCCTCTATTTGGTGCGGACGACACCCTGATGTGTTTCATGTGCCAAATCCACAAGCTGCTTTCTTAGGGCCACAGGAACAAGCCGCCGATGAGGGCCCCTGAATATTGTCACATCTTGGACTGACAGTTCATCTCTGGTAGCAAAGTACGGTTGGAGCACTGTAGGTAGGTGCTTTGCTCTTTTAGGCCACCCCTTTTTCACCTGCGCTCTCAGGGCCGTGAGCTCTGGGCATGCTGCACATGCCACAGCGAAGTCCTTCACTGAGAGAGCTCTCAGTTCTGTATCCAACAGAGCTACGAGTTCAGGCTCTGACACTGGCTCTGCATTCTCTTCTGATGGGAGGGGCAAACGGGAGAGACAGTCAGCAGCATAATTTTGTGCACCAGCCCGATACACTATGTCATATGTAAAACACAAGAGTCTGGCTGACCACCGTGCAATACGCATGCCTGCGCGTCCAAGGCCTTTTGTGGCTAGCAGTGTGGTCAGGGCCTGGTGGTCTGTACGCAGTGTGAATCTTGTCCCCCATAAGAAAGTCCTCCACTTTTCTGCTGCCCACACACAGGCTAATGCCTCCTTCTCCACAATGGAGTACTTCCGTTCTGCAGGGGTAAGTGAACGTGAAGCAAAAGCAACTGTGCGCTCCGTTGTATCAGGGTGCATTTGTGTCAAAATGGCCCCCAGACCATAGTCGGACGCGTCTGTAGACACGATGGTTGGAAGGCTTGAGTCAAAGACAGACAGCGCTGAGCTGTTCACGATGCGAGTCTTGACAGTGTCAAAGCTTGACTGCGCTGCTGCAGTCCACTGAAATGTGTCATCACGCAGACATTCTCGCATCGGCTCCACCAGAGACGCGTAGTTTTGCACAAACTTTGCATACCACGCTGTGAGGCCCAGGAATGAGCGTAGTGTGGTGACGTCGCTAGGCGCTGGAGCTTCCGTAATAGCCCGGAGGTGATCTTTGTCCGGCAGCAAACCTTGGGGTGTGATGGTGTGTCCAAGGAACCGTAGGCTGGTTTGGTTGAAGTGGCATTTTTCCTTGTTGAGCTGGAGGCCAGCGTCCTTTAACGCCGCGAGCACCGCCTGCAGATTACGGTCATGTTCCTCCTGCTCTATGCCATAGACTATGACATCATCCAGATAGTTCTGGACCCCCCTGAGGTCTTTCAGCACCAGGGACATCATCTTAGAAAACGCGCTTGGGGCTGAGCATAGTCCATACGGAACCCGGCGGAACCGAAAGAGCCCATCATGCGTTATGAACGCAGTCATGTCCCGGCTTTCTTCTGCTAGTAGCACTTGATGATAGGCGTTCACCAAATCGATGGTGGAGAATACAGTGGCTCCACGCATTTCAGAGAAAAGGTCATCCATATGGGGCAGTGGGTGACTGTCCATCACTACAGCCTTGTTTGGCTCACGTAAGTCCACACACATCCTAACTGCACCATTCTTTCGTAGTGTCACCACGATGGGTGAGACCCACGGGGATGCATCAATCCTCTCTATTACATCCATTTCTAGAAGTCTTTCCAGCTCAGCAGATACAGCTTGTTTAACGGAGAGCGGAAGCCTCCGCAGCTTTTGTTGAACACCTTCCCTGACTTTGACACGGTGAATGAAACCTTTGGCAAGACCCAGTTTCTCGCCAGCTACTGGTCCAGTATTGATCTCTTTGATCTCTGCCACTGGAGCCGCAGTTGAGAGCACAGCATTATTGTCAATAGAAAGTCTCAGTGCTCTGAATAAGTCCATTCCCAGCAATGCTGTGCCTGTCTTCACAACATATAGTGTAGCTGACACTTTAATGTTTGCATGCTGCACTGTAGCTGACAGGCAACCTAGCACTGGAACATCAGATTTGGTGTAAGTCACTAACCTTTTAGGTGGCTCATCCAGCAGCACACCACTGAAGTGCTCTCTGTAGAGGCACTCGGGAATGATGGACACAGCAGAGCCTGTATCCACCACTAGGTTCACAGGGCAGGACGTAGACTTTGCATTTATGGTAACAGCACAGGTAATTTTGTCATCTGATTGTCCCCCTTGTATCATGTGCACTGTATTTATTTCCAGGACAACCACTTCTCCAACTTTGGCTGTGTTGGACTTTGACTTACATACATGGGCGAAATGTCCCATCCTATTGCAGTTTCGGCAAGTTATTCTCCGTGCAGGGCAGTTTGGAGCGTTGGCAAGGTGAGCTGCTGATCCACATCTAAAACAGCTTCGATCCTGTTTTGGCGCTGTTGCAGGCTCAGCAGAGAAATTACTCCTTGCTTTGTTCTTGAATGGGTATTTTGGCTTCACTTTTACCACGTGTACAGGCGCTTGAGGCTCCGAAGAAAGAGTTTGCGCGTGCCCGATAGCCGCTTCCACCTGGCACGCCATCCTAACTGCTTTATCCAGAGTGAGATTTTCATCCGTTTGCACTAATAGTCTCTCACGTATTCTTGAGCAGCTAGCATGTTCAATGAGCTGGTCACGGATCATTTCATCTGTATTTCCAGCAAACCCGCATGTAGTGGCGAGCTCGCGCAGCGCGCCCACGTACTCCGTTACAGTCTCATGCGATCTCTGCACTCTTTGTCTGAACTTGTGTCGTTCCACCACGACGTTAATTGCAGGGCTGAAATGTGCACGCAGTGCAGCAACTGCTGAATCATAAGTCGTACCTGCATCTGTGAGTGTATAAAATATACGCTGGCCTTCAGTGCCCATGCAGTGTAGGAGGATTGCACGTTTCCTCGTATCGGGCCAGTCGTCCCCCCTCGCGTGAATGGCAAGCAGATAATTGTCGAACATTTTCATCCACATATCGAACGGGATTGCAGGTTGTCCCGTGCATGGCAGAAACAATGCGGGGAGAGGCACGCCAATATTCGCCATCCTCGTCGCCAATTTGTTGTAGCCCAAGTAATCCAAACAAAGAAAAAGAGCGAGACACTTGCATGGACTTAACTCTGAACTTTACTGCTTCTCTTCTTCTCCCAATCTCCTTTTTAAACATGCAGTACAATGTCATGTGCTCTACATCGCCATCTAGTGGTTAAACAGTAACTGAATACACAACAATAATGAAATTAAATGGCCATTAAAAAGCAAACTCTATGATGAAAGAAAGGGCTGACAGCAGCAGCTGCAGCAGCAGAAACGCAGCTGATTGCAGCTGGTGTGAACACCTGACGCGTGAATCACGCAGTCCCCATGCCACGTGCTCCTGACGTTCCCTGTGTGTCCCCGGCGTCAGTGCATCGAACAAAAGCACATGGCTAATTATTATGCAAAATTACATCATCTTACCTTCCCAGTCACAATATCTTTTTTCCTACCACGACAAAGGCATGACCCGCCCTTCTGTGCCTGTGGTTGGCTTACCCTGATATTCTTACTCTAAACCTAGACAATCTCACTCTTCATGCCTAAACCTAACCAACCCAACCAACAAAGGCAATGAGTAATAAGAGGCACAGTGGTGGGTCATCCCAACTTGTCACATACCGCTGCTTTGTAACGCCCTTTGGCATCACTTTATTTTAAAACTTAAAACCAGTGCTTGAAGTGGAAAACAATAAGTGCCGGTACTCCTCTTATTCATATGTTGGTGTGTGTATCGGCCGGTATCAGCGATCTCTTTTAACTTATTCTTATTCATTCATTATTTCTTTAAGCATGTTAAACTGTGTCAGTCATAATCAGTTATGATTTCACTGCTATATTATTATACTTTATACTACATTAAAGGGTTATAGTGGTGTGTTTGTATATAGTATTATTACTTAAAGTGCTTTCCTGTGTTATTTGTAGTATCTCTCTATAATATATTATAGGATGTCTATAGGCTGGAATCAACAGTCAGTCCCAGTCAGGGTGCTCATCCATATTATACAGCAGGATAAAGAAAAACATTATCTATTTCTACAGTGAATAAAAGACATGAGGAGATATTGGTTTTGGGGGTCTTCCCCCAAGAAAATCTGAAGGTTTTTAAGTTAAAACTACGCATTTTACATCATTTTGGACCATTATTATTACTAGTTAAATTATTATTTTTTTATCATTTATCACAGCCTTCGTCTGAACATTTAATTCTTCTGGAAATGTTTGTCCTGTAAAATCATATTCTATAAATCAAAAGAGCAGATTCAGAAAACTTTTAAATAATGTTTCATAAATGATATTTGTTCACAAATAAAAAAAAGTTATGACGAACAGTTCACTAATTCTTTTACAAAAAGGATGACATGAACACTGTATTGATAAATTATAGCCCCCTCGTTCTCACCCCTCTCCACCGTGCTGTGCGTCGGTTCATCCAGGTGCTCTATATTATATATTATATAATATATATTACATAAATGATCTGATTCTGATTAGATGATAAAACATGAATCCCACGAACGCCTTTGACTCCCCTCCCCTCTCTCCCTGCTGTTCTCCTGGAGTTTTTTTAATTCTCTGATTCCCTCCCAGTCTCTCCACTCCCCCAATCACATTTCAAAATCCATCCACTATATTTATTATAGATATCCTTGTGTCACTGCTGTTGACGTACTTATTTCACACATGTGTCAGTTGTCTCTAAACAGAGAGAGAGAGACGAGCAGACACACAGAGACACAGAGACACAGAGAGAGAGATGGATAGTGAACAGCAGAGGATCAGAATCGCTTGTTGACCGGCGCAGACAAATGTGCTTCTGATGTGAACAGCCAGGCTTCAGCTCGCGCAACGTTTCCATTCCCTACGTGAACCCATGCGGCGCAAATACGCTGGCGCTGCGCCGTTATGAATCTCCCAGAGAGCCTGATATGGAGAGGGCAGAGGAGAGTACCTGCAGCTTGTGAGAAGCTCCGGTACGCATGAAAAAGTCACGGTACGGCATGGAGTAAAATGTAGAAGTGCCGGTACTGCGTACCGCTCGCTGTGTGCCGCACCGGCCCACTTCCAGCACTGCTTAAAACTACTACGTCCGTACAGTGAAAATTAACTGAACGTTGTGAACACGGTACACGAACAGCGGTCTCCTGGATGAAAGCCTTTTACTGTTGCCGCTGATGGGTTTACATCGTAGTTAATGGAACGCCAAGTGCGTTTCATACCAGTGCTAAAGGGAATGAAAAAGCGTATAAATGCCAAAATAATGCGCCTTTCTTGATTTCCGCATGTCTTTTGTATGCCATGTATCCTGTACTGAGTGCAATGTAGACACATCTGTGTATAAATGCTACGGAAAAAGTTAGTGACGTAGTATAAAAAGAGAGAAAGACCACTTAAAGGTCACCTATTATGCAAAATGCACTTTTCCATGTCTTTTAAACATCAATATCTGTCCCCAGTGTGTCTACAGGCCACCATAGTATCATAAAAGACCATCCTCTCTCTTTTTCTCCTCCTCCGTTTGTCCGGAAATGGGTGCAGAAAAAAAAATCGCTTTTTTTCCTTCTCTTCTGACGTCATTAGAGAAATGCAAGCCATGTAAGGGTTTCCTGGTCGAACCAGAGAGAACCTTCAGTAGCTGACCCCGCCCCACAGCGCGTCACTGTCTCTCCTCCTCAACCTAACTTGAGCAAAGTCTGCAAGAACCAGCAGAACAGGCTTCATGTACTCCCATCATCTAAATATAACATGTTCTTTCACAAAGGCTTTATGTAATTACACTGTTTAAACAGATGATATTTATATATTATATATATTTGATGTCATGCATGTAGCAGATTACAGGTAGTAAATAGTGACTTGTAAGCAACACAACACATTTCTGTTTCACAGTCAAACTTTATTTGAGTTGACAGATGACAATATTAATTATTCACAGCATTTGTAATCATCTCACCTGTTAGTTAGTTATGTTAACATGGTACAGGAGAAAGTCTTTCAGCTCTGGTAAACTATGGTAAGCTAAGCTCCGGTGGTCTGTAGTCATGGTAACACAGAGACAGCTACTACTGTAAATAATATACCATTACTCTGATCTTCCATACATTTATCTTTTAGCAGAAATAATGAACTGACTACTGTTTCACATCTTCTATTTTCCACCCTGATGGTCGCTGTGTTTACACACCGTGTCATAGCGGTAGCATGTAGCTAACCCGTTAGCATTTAGCTACATGCTAACGGGCTAGCTTTGTATCTCCATGTAAACAGAGCCATCTGCCCACAGCTGTCTGCTCTCCTCTGGGATGATTCTGTCGGTCATTTCTCACAGATGGATCTGTAAAGACAGACGTAAAACAGAGTGTATGTTTACGGTTTACAGAGTTGATGCATGAGGTAAACACTGAGTTAACTAACAGAGCTATAAATAGTATTATTTACCTGAGAGAAACCGTCAGGAAAACCTGGAATCTGGACCGCAGATGTTCATCATGTGTCGCCGATTTCTGATCAGATTCCTCCGGTAACGTGCGCTGGGTGAAGTTTCTGGTTTATAAACTTTAAAGTGGTTTATAAGCTCTATTCTAGCTGCTATCTCTCCACTCGTCTCTCTCTCCAGAGCTGCTCCGGGAGGGAGGGGGAGGGTGACGCTGTTGTTGTTGAGATTGACAGAAAACGCTGACCAATCAGAGCAGAGTGGGAGGAGACAGGCTGTGAATCAGTGGTTTTCAGACAGAGGCTGAATTAGTCTCTGAGGCAGGCAGACTCAGGCTGCAGTATGAGAAGAATAAAGGGTTTTTTGAACATTGCAGCATGTAAACATGTTCTAGTGCAACATTAAAATACATCTATGAACCTGGAAATGAGCATAATATGTGACCTTTAAGGTGGGCAGGTAGGTGGGTGGGGAGGAGAGGTGTTTTGTTTTGTAAGTTACGTTAGTGACGATGGTCACGCGTTTTTTTGTTTATGTTTGTGACATATTTTCCGTATTTGTTTCCGTACGTGTTCTACGTGTTTTCCCTTACCCTAACTAAGTGGTTTTCCTGCTTAAACCTTAATGCGGATGTTTGCATGGCGTATAAATGACATGCAGAAAGCAGAATGTGTACTCATGACACACGGAACGTCTGTGTAATGTGGTATTTACACACCTTCCTGTGATACTGGGTTGCTTCGCCAGTAGAAAAAAAATGACATTATGCTGCATCATAATAAGCCATGTTATAGAGCCTCTGTGTTGTTGTTTGATAAATATATCTATATAAAACTGGTTATAACTATATAAATATATATGCCTTCGCAGCATTCTATGTGAAAGTATTCATGATAAAAACAATAGTTAGAAATATATTGATGTGTGAATTAATCAAACAAACAAAAAACGCCCCTGGTGTGTAAAGGCCATTACTCTATAACATAATTATATTCTCTCTTTCCTCCATCATGTTATTTTTGAAGTTCTCTGCAGAGTTATCAGCAGCTCAGGTTGGGCGGCAGAGATCCTCTTGCAGCAGCATCTCTCTCTCTCATCAGCCTCATCCCTGCTCTCTGCCATCAGCGTTTGCCATGTTGTTGGAGATGATCAGAGGGCTGGAGAGGATTTGGTGAGAGGAGAGGAGGCAGTGCAGATGCCAAAATATTGCATGTGATCTTCTGTCTCTTCTTTTTCATGCATCTTGCATTTTCCCTCCAAGGAACCACAAAAAAAGGTAAAGGAGATCCAGGCTTGTGTTTGTTTTACACTCTCCCACTCAAAGGGAAATATTCATTAGGTCCTTCCTCGGAAATAGAGAGGCTGGGAGGGATGAGCAGAGGAGGGAGACGGGTAGACAGAGAGACAGACGGGAGGAGAGGAGATGGTGTTTATCTGCCTGCATATTCCTCAGTTACCAAACATGATGAGAGAACATCAGTATGCTGGCAAATAATGGCCATATTATGGAGCAGCAGGCAACATTAAGGCACGGTGATAGTGTACTGTATCTGGGCTGGGTGGGTACATTAGTTTGTAAGTAATGCACGCCCCGAGCACTGGCAAGCTTTCCAGTGATGTAATATGAGAACCAAATGAGAGTTATAATCACTGTGCGGGCCAAGGGAGGGGAAATGCATCACCATCACCGATAGATGACTCCGATTTACCATCGCTCATTCTGACAAATGGAGAATCATTTACAAGTCTCCCCGCTGTTCTTCATCCAAAAGGGGTCAATGGGACTTATTTTGAAGCAGAATAGATGGAGTGGAGGCAGATTGTTTGGTATTAAAATTGTTCTTGTTTAGGTGGTGGCTCAGAGGAGAAAACCATTTAGGTTTAGTCTCAACTCTCCTCCTGTGTGGAGGACGATGCTGGATTTCTTAAGACGTGTAGATAAGAAGTGCTTCACTGCTCATAGTCTTTGCCAACAAAATCATCCAAGGCCACAGTAAGCCAATGGGCTACCAGCCTGCTGGACCTCACCAATGGCTTTTGTAGCATCATGCATGTAATTAAAATGTATAGATAATGTGACATACAAGAATAAAAGACTATTTTATAGCACAATAAATCAACAAACCTTCAGCTACTTTTACATGTAGAACCAAATTAAATGTCACCTTTGACCTTCCACGCTTGTTGTGTCTCAGAGGTAATATGAAAGTGTAAAATAAACTGTTCTCTGATGAGAGAACAGGGAGCTTTTCAGAGGATACATTCCTAAACATGGACATTGTTTGAGGGTCCGATTCCACCCCATGGACAGACGTAGATCTGGGTGGAGAGCACCGTGCCCGGCGGCAGCAGCAGCAGCAGCTAACACTGCGTAGGGAGGAGGTCGGGGTGGATGAGTGAGTCTAAAAACACAGGATATTCGCCCAGGAGACCGGTGTTCATGTCCCCTGTGAAACCAGAAGTAAAGTTGATTTATTTGTCGCGTAACTTCCGTACTTAAAGCTGCACTAGGCAGTATATTTTTGGCATCACTGGGCAAAAATACAAAAATAACCTGTTAGCATATTGTAATTCAAGTGTTCTGAGAGATAACTAGACTTCTGCTCCTCCTCATGGCTCTGTTTTCAGACTTTAGAACATCTATCCATGACGGGAGACTTTGACCAATCACAGGTCATTTCATTGAGAGAGCATTCCTATTGGCTGTGCTCCGGTCATGTGACCAGAGCTTGGCGTTCTTCACCAGATTTCACAATGGCGGCAGCGTCACAAACTTTCTCATTTTACAGCTAAACAGTACACTACAAGATGATTCTGAAAACATCTGAGGAGAGAAATAGACATTAACGTAACAGAATATTGATTCATATTTGATCAGCGCTGCCTAGTTTGACCGTTTGGTTGGAGTTCGCGAGTGATTCACAGCCGGTTCTCATAGACGGCAGCTGGACAGCAGACCTCAGAACTGCTCTGACTACTTGTTTTCTTCCGGTCTGTGAAATCTTGCAGATGCCGTTAGGAGCACCGGATGACACCGGAGGACACCGGTATACACAGAGGAACATGATTTTTTCAGGTTACCTGTCTCATGTACTACTGTCACGATATAGCAACCATTTTATAGAAATAACTTTTTTTAATCACATTTGCTCCAATCTCGCCTACTTCAGCTTTAAGTTACGGTACTTTCTGAGTTATTTGAACCCAAACCGCAATCTTTTCCTAAACCTAACTAAGTAGTTTTATTTTGTAAAGACTAGAGCAGAAATTGACACGTGCAGACTCCGCTGCAGTAAAATTAGATGTTTTCTAAAGGGACCCTGGTGCTCAGAAACCCTACAGCTTATGTCCACAGGGACCGCCGACACTCACACGAAATTAAAGTTCCTCGTAACTTTATAGTAAGAACTTTCTGGATTTTGTCCCCCGTCATTTATAGCCTAGTATAGTCTGAACTGGAGAAATGATTAAAGGGGACATATCATGCTCATTTTCAGGTTCATGTTTGTATTTTGGGTTTCTACTAGAACATGTTTACATGCTTTAATGTTCAAAAAACACTTTATTTTTCTTGTACTATCTGTTTGAAAACACCTGTATTCATGCTCTGTCTGAAACGCTCCGTTTTAGCGCATTTCAACGGAATGGCAACAAAATTGCGTTGCTAGGAAACAGCTTGGGTCCATGTTTACATCCTGTCAGCTGATGACATTCACATACACTGAAACAGGAAACAGGCTGGGACACATTTAGTATGTTTACGTTTAAAACTGTGAAATGGTCTAAATATTGTAGATTTGTGACATCACAAATGGACAGAAATCCTAACGGCTTGATTCAGACGCACAGTTTCTGAATACAGGCTGTGTATTTCTCCATGGATTGAGTGTTTTTATACTTTCACAGTATTTATAAAGCACTTAAACCTGCTTTATAATATAAAAGATTTAAAAAATATAAAACATTTCACTTTTTACAATATGGGACCTTTAAAGCAACCAAGAACTCTTATTAGTACTAAACACAAAGTACAGCTGAGGCTGATGGGAATGTGATCAGTTTTGCAGGCATTTGGTCATAAAGAAACACATTTAATACAAATTTTGACCTGATGGTTCTGGATAAAAAAGTTAAAGGTGCTATTGATAAGACTGATAACATTCAGCCACGAGATGTCGCACTCTCCCTCCCCTGTTCTATTGCATTCACTTCACAACAAGTGGTTTTCAGTTCGTTGCACAGCCTGCATATTTTATGGTCAAGTGGAGTGGAGTCATGTCATGTCAAGCGATGAATCTTTCGTGGTAGAGTAATGAAATTATTTTTGCAACATGTAGCTATGTATTAGCATGTAGCTAAAAATGTTATCAATAAGGGATTGCTAAAGTGATTACAATTCATCTTGAAGGAGACATAAACATCTGGACAAAATGTCATGGCTATACATCCAAAAGGTGTTGAAATATTTGCCGTTGTATTTTGGCATCTAGAACCACAATGCTAGCGTGAATATAAGATTCAAAAACCCATCGAACCCTCAATAGGAAGAAGCGGGTAAAAAAATGAATCAATCACAACAAACAAATGGCTTTTTTTCTGGTCTGTTGAGGAAGTGACTTCACCACAATAGCCAAGGACGCTGGACTCTGAGTGAGGACTTACAGATCAACTTGTTTTCTTTGGTAGCAGACTATCACCTTGAAAAAATAAATCATTGACAAAGTGATCGGCCGCCTCTTTCTCGTGGACAATGAGGCGGATGGAGTGTCACAGTTTCTGTAGTTCCTGAGACGTGATTTCAGATCAGAGGAAGGAGAAAGTGGACAGGTCTCAATAAGAGAAGAAGACTCGGTTCGTCTCTTCGGTAATGTCAGAAAGCCGTGACCCTCAAATGTCTCAGAAGACAAGCTGGTCACCTTTGAGATCCGCTGTGCTGTCCCACCGTCTCACGTCGCCTCCGTCGATACGTTTTCAGCGATGGCCATCACCGTCTATGCCCTAAGCTACTCCGCAATCTCTCAAACGCCACCTCCTCCCCAGCCCCCAAATCCCATCCACATCACCCTTCAATCTTCATCCTCCTGCTCCCCGGGCTTATCGATTTTCTATTTTCCCTTTTCTCCCCCTCCTCCTCCCCCCCTGTCCTCCAGCTCTCTCCATCTTCTCAAACCCACTCCCTACCGTTCAGCCCGACTCTCTGAGCTTTTTATTCCGTCTTTTCTCTCCTCTCTCTCTTTCACTCTCTTACTCAATCTGGTCAGAGTTTCTCCTCTTTGACAAGGTTGAAGCCCCAGCCGTGCTCGGAGCTGCTTAAGGTTCGTAAATGGAGATGTAATGTAATAAGAGCGGTTGGGTAATAGAATCTATGAGGGCTGGGTCTGATCTTGTTAGAGAGGGCAAGCCTGGAAAGGCTCCAGCGGGATCCTGAGGCATCGGCGGCCTGGATGGAGGCTTTGTTCAAGACTTTCACACCGAGATGTAGAGAGAAACTATTCCAAGTTTCAAAATGCCCCTTTAATTATACACAACTGAATGTAAAACATTGCTACAGCATGGCTTTTATTGATTTTTATTCCAAGCTCAAGCTAATGGTGCATTCAGGTTCCTTGTTAACTCAAAAAGTTTGACATTTTCAGCTTTATCAGCTGTTTAAGCGGCTCAAACAGGTGACAAAGGCCCTCAAAAGAATCCAGAGGTATTAAAACCAACGTGGTCGCGCAGAAATACGTGAAATGACCACAAACTCTTAACAACACTTTACGTGGTGGTGGCACGTAATGTGTTAAAATTACATACCGACACCAAAGAAACAATTTAATGTTAGGTTTAAGACACTGGGGGGGCATGAGGAATAAACAACACCAAGGAGTGATAACGTTGGCGGTTCGGACTACGGAGCCTCCTGTGTTGTTGTTTCATAAACAGGGCAAACACCCAGGAAGAGCGCCGGGCTTTGAATCAAATTTTTGTAGTGGCCAAATGGTGGAATTACAACTTCCGTGTTCGTCATGTGATGCCATTGGTCCCAAAAAGACTTTATCCCATAGACTTACATCGGGAAAGAGACGTCTGTAACTCAGAGGACAACATCCCAGTATGAACACTCTTATAGTCCTTATTTAAATCATCAGGTCCTAAAAGTTGTAAAACGCACTAATAGCTGAATCCAGAGTTATTTCCCTTCCTCCGTTCATGTGAATGAGACCCAGACCGAGGCTGGAGCGAGGACTGGGAGGAGGAGTTAAAGGAAACACTACTGCACCTGCTCTATGGGCCCAATGGATGAGGAAGATCCGGGTAGTTTTATACCTTGAAGTAAAGTTTTTTTTTGCTTCATGTTCCACTGAGCAACTCTCATAGGTATGAACGGAGCCCCGCCTCCAACGCTGTATCCAGTTCTCTTTATACATCCATGAAATAGGGGCACAAGTCAACCGGTTCCACACAACATGATTGGTTGATGTAAAATAGGTGTTGGTTTACTGGATACCAAACTTGTGAACATAGTGATGCTGAATGAATGAACCCTAAGATGATGGTTTAATTAATGTTATTTGCAATCTCCACAGGTTGTCCGGTAAGAACAGGTAGATGGTGATGGGTCAATTAGTGTGAAGATGTGTGTGTATAGTGTGGTTACTGAAATACAGAAAATAAATATAAATATAAACAGGCATTAGTAATACAGTATGTAATACTAATAAACAAACAGTATGGTATGAAATACACATGCAAGCATGCTTCAATGCAAAGCTAAACAGTTTAAACATTAATAAAGTAAGGAGAACACAGCCTTCATAACTGTAAATGAGCATAAAAAAACGCACTCAGGCTCTCATTCAGTACAATGGGCATAGTGCACACAGAGGGTGAGCAGAAGAATTGTACGACCGTCCCTTAATGGCGGCCGCGTATGCACGTTCATTGCGCTGCTCTAACTCAAACAATTGCTGACACAGAAATACACAACTAATAACACAAACAACATCGTCGGGGATCATATACAGTACGATAACTATATGCATAAATCAACGATGTGTAAATTGGCGTGATATGTACCGTCAAACTATCACGGAAAAACCTGAGCACGATGTAATGCACGAGCATTATACATGAGACTTTGTAATTACTATAGCGATGCAGACACTGAACAATAGGCTACTATAATAAATACTCACATTCTCATGGACGCATAGGATAAACCATATTAATAAACAAAGGGAAAAGGAGTCCAGAAAACTGCAGCGCTGATGAAGACTTCTTTAGTTCAGGCCAAAAGTTGTACTACTGATGCCTTGTTGAGTTGGAGGACAGATGAGGCTTGTGATTGGTGTCGAAGGTGATTGGAATCATAGCACTCTCTGATCATGTGAAGTCCATGCGTCAAGCCACAGACGTTAGGACTGTGCATGTGAACAGTGCATGGGCTGGTGAGGGGATGCTTGTGGGTTAAACTGCTGAAGAATATGTGACCTACTGAACAGTTGATGTCTCTAAACACGGTGCAAAAGCTCAGAACATTTTTTAACTTGTTCTGAAAACAATGACATTTTTTTGCTGTGTAATATTTGTGTTCTGTATGAAAGTATTCATGACAAAAACAACAGTTCAAGCCCGTAGGCAACAGGTTTAGGAGAGAAAAGATCAAGTTTTGAGTTAAAAGAACTAGGGTTGTTACGTAACTTGTTACGTAGCCAACATAATTTAGAATAGCTCAACGTTGACTTTTGGTTTCACACGGGACACGAGCACATCAGCATATGAGCATATCAGTAATCCATCTAGTAAATCTATTCATACATTTTCCTCAAAAAAACAGAGCTTAAAGTGAGAGGGAATATTTGACTTGTTGGTCAGGTAGCCAGGAAGACTTCACATTAATGATAATGTTGATCTGTGTTTGCTAGATGTAGAAACACTCAACTGTTAATAAACACACGTTTGCCATATTAACTCTATGAGATGATGTGTGTAAATGACAGTGTTGTGTTTTCAGTTATAACAATCGTCACATGTTGACTCTTTGATTCTTCTCCTGCCGAGCTGGTCTGAGCTCCTCCACCTCATGGATACCTGCCTGCACACCTGTCCCTCATTCCCCCTAATTCAATTCAATTCAATTTATTTTTATATAGCGTCAAATCATAACAGAAGTTATCTCGAGATGCTTTATATATAGAGCAGGTCTTAGACCGTACTCTATAGTTTAGAGACCCAACAGAGATCCACCAAGCGCGCTGTGGCCAGGAAAAACTCCCCATTTAGCGGGCAGAAACCTCGAGCAGAACTGGGCTCTGGGTGGGAGAGAGAGAGAGAGAGAGAGAGAGAGAGAGAGAGAGAGAGAACAGCAACCACAATAATAGCCCAGCAGCTGTAATAACTAATACAAGTAGGGCTAATAACAAAAATCAATAGCAGTGGATGTAAAAGAGTGATAATACAACTATCTGAATTGATATCATTGGGTCGTCCTCAGACGGGCTTTCAAGCAGAGCTTCCAGCTATCTCAGTCCTCCGTACATCTGGCTAGCTCGCAAACACTGTCCATCATTTCTCCTCAGTACGTCCCTGTATGTTGGTGTGGGACGTCCCTGTGATCGATACCCGTGCATTGGTTCCCGCAGCACCAGCATGCTTGCTGGGAGTTCTTGATGTCTTTGGCAGTGACCGAGAAGTCTCATTCTCCAGGCTGCCACTTTGTCGCTTAGCCTTGGTCGTCCCTCGTTAGCCTTGGTAGTCCCTCGTTAGCCTTGGTAGTCCCTTGTTAGCCTTGGTAGTCCCTCGTTAGCCTTGGTAGTCACTCGTACAGACGTAATTAATTAATGATTGTAGCAGTTGGTGTCAAGCAGGCAGCAGAGACGGCAGCAGATGCAACCACCATCCAGGTGACATCCAGATCCAGGTGTAACCCCGCTCCAGGTGTAACCCCGCTTCATGGTTACCTGTTAGACAAGAAAGCACAAAGACTTCGGGGAAGAAATGAAGTTAGTAACAATGAATGGGACATGAATATAAACTGGGAAAAAAAAGTTCGGAAACTTGTGTTTGGTGGATTATTTCTCTGTTGTTACAATGCTAATGGTCATTGTATTTTACATTGTTGGAAAGCCTGTTTATTTACCTTCACAATGATGTCCAACTTGTAAGGATCATGCATTTGTGGGATGAGCAGCACAGCTGATTATGTGGGTAGCGCCCAAGAAAAATTTGCCAAAATGCTCTGCCAATGGTAAACAGTGTATTCTCATGAGGCTACCAGGAAGCCTGCAATGACTGCCCTTCACCGTCAGGCCCATTTGCGCTGGTGTCTACAACACAGACAATGGAACCTGAACATGTGGGGGAATAACATGTTCAGTGATGAGACCAGGTTCTATCTGTGCAAGTTGGATGGCAGGGTCAAAGTATGGAGACGACGCGGAGAACGCTATGCTGATTGTTGAAGCGATGGAGTAACAGCTTTTGGTGGGGGCAGTGTCATGGTGTGGGGGGGCATCTCCCTCACTGGCAAAACAAGGCTTGTCATCATTGAAGGCCATCTCAATGCAGTGAGATATCCGGATGAGATTCTGCAGCCAGTGGCGATCCCATATCTCTACAATCTGGGACCTAACTTCATCCTCCAAGATGACAACGCTCGCCCCCCCCACTCCAGAGCCAGGGTTATCACAGACTACCTCCACAATGTGGGAGTAGAGAGAATGGAACGGCCTGCCAAGAGTCCACACCTCAACCCAATTCAACACTGGTAGGATCAGCTTGGGCGTGCTGTACGTGTTAGAGTGAACAACACAACCACGCTGGCTGACCTGCAACGAATCCTAGTTGAGGAATGGAACGCCATCCCACAGCAACGTGTGACCAGGTTGGTGACCAACATGAGGAGGAGGTGCCAGGACGTCGTGGCTGCGTATGGATCTTCTACCGCTACTGAGGCTCCTGACGGTGTATTAAATGAATAAAGTGCAAGATAGCCAGTATGTCTTGTTTGTTCCTTGTTACTGATAGAGAGTTCAATCAACCAATCCACCAAACAACTCAAAACAAGAGTCAATACCAACAGGAGAATACACTGTTTACCATTGGCAGAGCATTTTGGCAAATGTTTCTTGGGCGCTACCCACATAATCAGCTGTGCTGCTCATCCCACAAATGCATGATCCTTACAAGTTGGACATCATTGTGAAGGTAAATAAACAGGCTTTCCAACGATGTAAAATACAATGCCAATTAGCATTGTAACAACAGAGAAATAATCTACCAAACACAAGTTTCCGAACTTTTTTTTCCCGGTATAGAAGGAGAAAGGTGCTCAGTGTGTCATAGGAAGTCCTCCGGCAGTCTAGGCCTATAGCAGCTTAACTAGGGGCTGGTCCAAGACAGCCCTAACTATAAGCATTATCAAAGCGGAAAGTCTTTAACCTACTCTTAAATGTTGAGGGTGTCTGCCTCGCGGACTGAAACTGGGAGCTGGTTCCACAGAAGAGGAGCTTGATAGCTGAAGGCTCTGACTCCCATTCTACTTTTGGAGACTCTAGGAACCTCAAGTAACCCTGCATTCTGTGAGCGCAGTGCTCTAGTGGGGTAGTAGGGTACTATTAGCTCTTTAAGATATGATGGGGCCTGAACGTTTAGCGCTTTGTAGGTGAGGAGGACGATTTTAAATTCTATTCTGGATTTTACAGGGAGCCAGTGTAGAGAAGCTAATACAGGAGTAATATGATCTCTTTTTCTAGTTCTTGTAAGTACACGTGCTGCAGCATTCTGGATCAACTGGAGAGTCTTAAGAGACTTATTGGAGCAGCCTGATAATAAGGAGTTGCAGTAATCTAGTCTAGAAGTAACAAATGCATGGACAAATTTTTCTGCATCGTTTTGAGACAGGATGTGTCTGATCTTCGCAATGTTACGTAGATGAAAGAAGGCAGTCCTTGAGGTTTGTTTTATGTGGGAGTTAAAGGACATATCCTGATCGAAGATAACTCCCAGATTCAGGTGGGACAACGAAACTGACGAAAAATTCATTGAGTTGTGGCAACTGTTCCCCTGTCTATTTGACGTTTTGTCGAGGGAGTACCATGACAGAGTCAAAAAAGACAAATGTTGGCGAGAAATAGCGGAAGCACTTCATCGACAGCCCATACCGTCCTCTCTGTGCCACCCAGGACCGCATCCACAACCGTTTTTTCTTTCTTTTCTTTTTCTTTTTGCAACACGAGACCGCCAGCATCACACACAACACTTCCGTCGCCATGATTGACAGTTGCTTCAACCACCTCCCCGATGATGTCTGAACTCGCGCATGATCGTGGAATACGATGTGCCATGATTGGTCGTGGTCATACGTGTAGTCTTGCCAGTCACCCGACCAAGACACTGCAAGAGTTGATGGCGCTGTGATCGTTAGATCTGACATGGTGACCATAGTCAAAGACAAAAATATCGTGTAGTCTGATCCCGGCATAAGTGAAGTGGCCCAAATCAGATTTTTTTTTTTTCACATGGGACTAATTTTTTTTTCATAACAGGATCTGATCTTTTCAATTGTGATTTAGGTCACTCTCATATTTGGTCCTGAAGCAGATACAGGTCAGTTTTTTTGCGATGGATCAGTCTGAACAGTCATATCGGAATTCATTCAACTTTTACGTCCTCGACTCCACATCCACATCCACCTCCATACGGAGCAGCAGCCATTACTCCATCATTACATAAAAATGTGTCTTTCTTTCTCCTAGTTCTCGTTGTTATCTGCTCACAAATTTGCTGGATTCTATCCCACATCAACTTCGAAATGAAACAGCCTGTTTTCATTCTCAGGGCGTAAAATACCAACGCTTTGTCATGCCCCGCGGCGTGTGATGCCGGCGCACAAGGCACATTTTAACGCCTGTAAAACACACCGGGTTTTCAAGCTACTACAATGTGAACCCATACGCAACAAAATTAAACACAGAGAAAGAGGTCGGGCAGTGTGGTGTTATACAGTAGTTTGAAGAGCGAAAAGACACACAGGGCAGTAGGAGGCGAGGTGGATGAGTCCAAAAAATACAAAGCTTTCATCCAGGAGGCCGCTGTTCGTGGCCCGCGCGTGACATTTCACTTTACAATCAGCTTCATGACCTGTGTTCACAACGTCGTCCCATTTGCACTGTATAAATGTAGTCATTTAAAGCCCAACCATGTTGTTTTTTCCTAAACCTAAGCAAGTGTTTTTATTTAATTCACAACATGAAGCATTTAGTGCGACAGAAAAAGTGACGCCAAGGGGTCTGACAAAGTGTCAGAATGTGACGAGTTGGTATGAGAACATGTTGGTTCACACCATGAGTTCGAAGCATACCCGAGTTTGACTTGTGTGATCCAAACATTTCCAATAACTCCAGAGCACTGTAAAGTCCAAAAGTCAACAGTTATTGAGAAAAGATAGATGTAATCATTTCCAAAATTCACAACATGTTTTTTCATTTGTTGATGTTTAGCCTTTCAAAAACTTTTCACTGCAGTCAAAAAACTGTTTGCTCGCAAGGGTGGCACGCACTGACGAGTTATATTCATTAAAGAAAGTTGATTTAATAAAAAAAGACTAACTCATTTAATTCGATGAATCACTTTATTCAAATTGTGGATTTTGTTTGAGGATTTTCAAAAACATTTTTAGGGTGACAACATCATAAAATATCACGCCAGACATTCAAAGCTTCATTTGAAAACCTCAATAGAAGAATGTAAAAAAAATGACATTTGGTAGCCTGCAGCCCTAATTCAAATAAAACACAGGAGCAGAAATTCTCACTGCTCCTCTCCGCTCACATGCCGTGCCCAAAACACGAGAATGACTTTCCAGTCTATCTGTTTTGCTTCGACATTTAATCCTGAACGTCTTCATGATATCTGAATTTGGCTTTAGAAATAATTATGAGACCCTTTTGATCATTAATTATACTTCACATTTTCATTTGTGTTGCATAATTACCTTTATGCTTACCTTTATTTGCTAACTTACACTATTTACACCAAATATTCCATATTTAAACAATTTGCACCCAATTAATGGATCAATTCAATGAATTCATGCTCTTGGATATGAAATACATTTACTTAAAGTATCTTACAGAACATTAATTTAAGTTTGAGAGAGAAAATATGAATATAAACTTAGATGACGTGACCTTTAGAGCACTAAGGGCTTTGAAAGCTGTTAGTTCAGAGGACAGTCTTTAAGTATATTTCAATTTTACTATTTTCTACAGTACATTCCTCTGTCAAATTAACCCATCGCAGTGACTGAATAGTTATTTATAGAATATACTGTATAAAGGAATTCTTGTGCCTGAAAAGAATTCCTGACATGTTGGAGAAAACGTTCTCAAGGCTGTTTCTGATTAAACCAACGTGTTCAGACTTTGAAGATGTTTAACCACACACACTAAAGAAATCTTTGGGTTACTTTTTCTTTGTCTTCCCCCCTCCCCGGCCCTGTAGCCTTGTTAAACCAGCGTCCCGTCCCAGGATGGATCGCTGCTAGTTCCTCTGCCCCATCAGTGGTGACCTTCAGCGGGACTCTGATGCAGTGGGATATCACCCAGCTTGGCAGCACCAGACGGGCCACCGCTAAGGCAAGGACGCAACCGCTGTGGATCTATCACCCAAACAAACGGCTACTTCCTCGTGGAGCGACGCAGGAATACATCAAACTCCAACACAACAGCAGGTCACTGCTGCAGGTGTTCTGCCCACCAACTCTTTCCTCACACAGGAACAAAAGCTTGGCAATCTAAAATTTAGTGAAATAAGATGAGTATGTTTCATCACTCTGAAAGGATTAGGCGAGGAGACATGACTATACAACAATAAGTAAAAGAAAGTGAGGCTGTGGTTCAATTACCAACTTATGACACACGTTTGCAACTGGGAGGGATGTTTGTTTTAAATCTAAAACAATACTTTCCTTAACTTAAAAGTTAAGACCAAAACCTTTACCTTCTTCAGTTTGACCACAATGCTGAAAAAAGTTTGAAACTGTTTTGCTTAAAGCTATAGGACACACACACACACACAGACCAGATCCACTCCTTCCGTTCTTACCTTTCACAATAAAAGCCCTAGACTACTGTACGCTATTTCAGCGGTTCTCAAACTGTGGTAGCTCTCTGTAGTGGTACGCGGAGGAATCTCTGAAATATTTTTTTTAAATTAATAAGAAACCAAAACTTGTATTTTCATCGTCATCATATGAACATGCGCGATGAACACATCGCAAAAGGCTGTCTGAAACGCGATGAATCAGAACAATCCTTATATTTAGGGATGGTTAACGCTGCATCCTCTCCTCTGCTGCGCTGTCAGAGCTCTCCATCACATCAACACACAGTCAGTCAGTCTGTGAACAGCTGATCAGAGGCTGCGAGACAGATACAACTACTGGTAAATTCAATAAAACTTTGCCAAGACACCTTATCATTACACCTGTTCAACAAGCATGAACATGATGAAACTGTTAAACATGGAGAAAAGCAACGTTTCAATCTGCTCTGTCTGCAGTCTGTCATCCTCCACCGCTTTAGACAGGCACGGTTACCTTGGCGGCTAACAGCTAACTGTAAACACCTGTAAGTTATTTAGTTGAGTTGTGACTGACTTTCGTTCCTCTAGTCAGCAGTGATCCAGTGTTCAGTGTCCGGGGAGTTTATTGTGAAGGAACGGAAGGCGTGAAGCGGTGATGCGCTGCAGACTATGGAGCCTCCTGTTATTAATTTATTACCTTCATCTTCTTCTTCTTCAAGTATAGGAGCAACGCTGAACTAAAGCTGGCAGTAGACTGTGTAGTCGGACTGTTTAGGTTAGTTTGTCACATATCTTTCTTGTAAACTCATCAGCTGGTTGAAACCAAGCAGCCCCTTTCCCTCTATCAGCCCTAATGTTACTGTAGCAGAGGGAGGAGGACAGAGGACAGGAGGACAGGAGGACAGAGGACAGGAGGACAGAAGGACAGAGGACAGGAGGACAGAAGGACAGAGGACAGGAGGAAGGACTGATACTGACTGATGTCTGTGTTCTTCAGTCTTTATAAACTTCACTTAGTATTTTCATGTCAGGAATATGATTTATTTTATTAACATAGATTTGTTTCCAGTGAGATATTAATGAGTTTATAGTGACTTTAGTGTTGTAAACATTACTGTTGCTGCTCTAGAAACAACATTTAGCCTGTTATATATTAAATACAGTATATGAATATGTATAGCTAATATGCACACTTCAATATTTGTTTATTTATCGCAAGTCATATCATCATCTCAATATTGAACAGTGTTATCGCACATGGCAGATGTTCCTCATCTGGTGCAGGCCTAGTGTGAGAGGCTGCCCCCTGTGTAGTGTAAGAGTTGTGTGGAAGAGTTTAGGTGCCAGTTCTAGTGCTACGCCTTTCACAAAAGTCAACAATAAGTAATATTCTTATTAGTAATAAATGTGCCTCCTGCGTGAACTGTGCACATCTGAATAGGGTAGGCCTACGCTACTGTATTTTAACATCGGTCATAATGGTGGTTCTTGGAGAGCCAAATATTTTCTGAGGTGGTACTTAGTGAAAGAAGTTTGAGAACCACTATGCTATTTCATTGAGTTTCCTTTTAGTGAAATGCTTTAAGTGAATTCCCTCTGGTAAACAGTTACACAGTGTATAAGTAGTTCAGGCTATACATCAGTTTACCTCAGACAGACTGCCAGATGCTGCTCTGGGTCAATAGGTAGTTGGTTCTCTGCATGCTTGGAACCTTTTATTGAAAAAGTGTTGCAACTTTCGTAAATTTGCACCGCTGCCAATGCAAAATATTTGCAGGTGAGTATTTCTCATTTTTGTGTTGTTTATTCGTCGCGTGCCCGGTGTGTAAAGACTTAAAAGCTGCATTAATTGATTTTATTTGGTCACTTGGGGGCAGAGAAACCATCTGTAAACACAACCTTGACATATGATCTTATACATTTTTTATGGCAGTTTTTTTTAAACATTTTTTTTTAATTGCCTATTTACACATCCAGCAGATACGGAGCAACATTAGCATTCATTTGGAATCATTCTGCCACCTAATGAATGTAAGTATATTGACTTAATTTATTTAGGAGTTGACCATTTATAGCAAACTGTTATATAGTTTTAGTGGAAAAGAACTCGTCAGAGTTGTCAAATCTTTGCAGCAACAAGGGTTGTGCAGGGAGAACTAATCCCCCTTCCTTAACAAACACATACAATGACATTAATAAAATGGATTTTGATTAAGTCAACAATACCGAAAGTCACAGTATGTAATGACTGTTTTGTGTCTGTGTTAACATATTGGATGTTAACTCGTTGCCTGGTAGTCAAGCAGCGAGTGAACCATGATTGAAACTGCTTCCTGAATTAATGGTGTTCTCCATTGTGTTCAAGAAATGGATGTACCATTGAGGAAGTTAAAGAACGTGTGACAAACACTGCCTGAGCTGCGTTACTTCATGGATTAAACATATAAAAGACAATAGCAGCCTATAGTCGCCACACAAAATGTTGGCAATGGACTTTTCTGCAAATCATGGATACGTTGAATGGCGATGTTTCTGTACCCAAAATAAGGTTAGAAAAAGATCCTGGTTTGTGTTCAAATAATAACGTAACAACCGACATAATTCAATTCAATTTATTTTTATATAGCGTCAAATCATAACAGAAGTTATCTTGAGACGCTTTTTATATAGAGCAGGTCAAGACCGTGCTCTATAGTGGGACAACGCAACAAAACCACTGGTTTAAGAAAGAACTACATCGTTGGTCTTAAAATGACGACGTCTGTACAGTGAAAATGACACTGAACGTTGTGAACACGGGACACAAACAAACAGCTGATTGTAACGTGATGCACGGGAGACGAACAGCGGTCTCCTGGATGAAAGCCCTGTGTTTGTTGGACCCATAAACCACCCCTCCCGCCAACCATGTGTGTGTCTTTTCGCTAATTAAACTGACACTTGCTCTGACCGAATGCAAAAACATGATCACCGCCATTCATGTATCCGTGGTTTGCAGAAACGTCCAATGGCAACAACAATGGCGACTGGGCTGGAGAATGGAGCGTAAAAATATACTAAGCTAAAAATTCTACAATATTTGTTTTAACTTTATCTCTGAGCCAACACACCACCATGAGCTAATGTCTCACTTTATTTTCGCTCTGTAAGTCCCTCCTCCATTTCTGTTGCATTTTCAATGTGGGACAAAAGTGCGTCCATCAACACCACACTCAAAAATCAAGAGATTTTAGCATGCTGGCACTTTTAAGTGCACTTGTCATTTTCCAGTATGCATTTACATACTCCACAGCATGGTTAGAGTGTGTGGTGAGCAACACAGGTACTCTTAAGAAAATAAAGACAGATATGGTGCACACACACTCACACATATAGAGCCATAAAGAGGACAGAATCCCTGACATTTTCTGCAAACACAGTCCTTGTGTTCTCTCAGTTAGCCTCGCAGCCTCTCGGTTCAGCCGGCGTTTGATAAACTTCCCTTGACGCCGCGTATGATTAATGATGGTTAGCAGAATTGAATTAAGGTTTAGAAAGACATGGCTGCGGCAGTAGGGGCGGTCAGAGGGGAGGGAGGGGGCAGCGCTCGGGTTGAAGGTAGCAAGTGCGGTAAATAACTTCTTTAGAGGAAATATACAGCAGCCCCTCCTCTGCGCCCTCTCCGCCATGCCAAGTAATTACTCGCCCTGGCCTCCTGTAATAATTCCTATTACAAGCAGAACGGAAGAGTCGGTAACTCAGCACGCAGGACAAGGTGAAGGCAAGGCCACGGAGCAGCGGATCAATATTTCATTTACTCACCCTGCTTCAGCATCCCGGGCCTGGATCAAATTCACCAACAGAGGCGGACGGAGAGAGAGAGAGAGAGAGAGAGAGAGAGAGAGAGAGAGAGAGAGAGAGAGAGAGAGAGGGAAGGTAGAAGAAAAGAAACTGAACAAGGTCCATTGAAAACAACGACACAAGGCCTCTAATTTCCTCTGGGTTTTGGCAGGAGGAGGGAGGGAAGCAGTACGGGCTCTGGAGATGGTGTTCTGGAGGTCAGGTGTGTGTGTGTGTTAATGTATAGAGATGCTCCCACAAGGTTGTCAATCCCACACAATCATCAGAGAAAAGAATATTGGAAATAAAAGACTAAAAAAACACTTTTGTCCTTGTGCTTGAAAGGCAATTCTTTCTTTCTAGATTGATTGAACATTTAGACAAAAAAGGTTAGAAGACCCGCTTATATAAAAGCATTTCAAACCTTGGAGAAGTTCTGTGTAAAGTTTCTGATTTTATATCGTTGGAAAAAAACAGATGTAGCTGTTGATTTCTTTTTCAGTTGCCGCATATGTGTGAAGGTGATCCACTCCAGCAGTGACGGAGGCGGTGAATAAAGCTCTGTATCAGCATGGCAGACTCCAGTTGCCTGAACCAGAGTGTGTTTGATACTCCTGGAACAGCTGTGCGGTCTGCATTGATTATCACTGAGTGAGGGGTCATCGTGGCACCAGCAGTTTATTCTGTCAGATTAACATGCTTTTAAGACAGACTAGCTGGAAGATTGTAAGTAGAGCGGTTGAGGTTAGACCACGTCCCTTTCCCCTTACATTCCCCTTTAAGTACCTTTAAAGCTGCAATAATCAATATTTTTATTTTAAGAATGGGTCAAATAATAATAATATGTGTAATGCAAAAGGTGTCACTCATAGTGACAAATCCACAAAGAATGATCACTCACCTCTGCAGTTCCCCTCAGAGCGTCTTAATGTGGTTCAGGTCATTGCTTTGGTTTTACGGCTCGTTTACTGTAAAGGGTTAAACCACCTGTACGCTACCTGCCCAGCACCGAATCAGAGACAAAGTTAGCGACTAGCAGATGAACATAGTGGAGCTATAGCAGCTAAAGAGCCAGATATTTCCCTCAGGAGACCAACTCCACATTAATACAAATGTTGCTCTGTGTATGCTGGATATGAAAAAGGCAGGTGTGTATGATGTAAAAATAAATGTAGGTGTTCCCTCTATGGCAATCCGTTTAGGAAATGATTATATATACAGTATAATGTGAAATTTGAGAATATTGAATGAAATCCTGAATATATTGAATGAAACTGAGAATATGGATGAAATCTGACGTCATCACAGCGCTGCTGCCGTCTTATGTTTTAGGTCATTATCCGTACAGATGTTGATGCTGCTAGACGTGTGTGTCACTATGAGCGAGTCAGCACCAAATCTAGTATCAGCAATCCTAAATAATGAGGAGATAATTAACACCCTGGTGAATGTGTGTACCACAGGCCAATGACATCAGATTTCATTCCATATTCTCAGAGTTTCATTCAATATATTCAGGATTTCATTCTATATTCTCAGAGTTTCATTCAACATATTCAGGATTTCATTCTATATTCTCAAATTTCACATTATATATATATATATATATATATACTGCATATAAGAATTTCCTAAACGGCATGCCATATCCCTCATATTTATATATATATATAAGACAGTGTGTTTGCATGGATCTGTAATTATATCAAATAGAAATACTCTTAATGTCTTGAGCATTATGGTTCTAGAGTAAAATTTGAAATACATTTTTTGTGGATTTGAACAATACTTAAACGAGTGTGTAATTATGGACTCTGTCTGATGTCTGATAGGGTGAAAGAGGCTAAATCTATGAAGTGGAAAACCCCACAGTATACAGGAAGACTATCTTGGCCATGAGGTCAAAATGGTGACCTGAACAAGGATCCCATCCCCACACCTCTCTTCGTCTTGGCCTTCTTTAGCCAAAATTTTGCACCGGACATGGTTTAACAGTGTAATCAGGCTGGCCCTGTTAACTTCAAGGTTGGGAAATATCATAACCGCATTGACTTTATCAGGTATTTACTATAGAAATGCCAATGCGTTATCTCAAGACGTTTTCATCCCAACTTGCCACATATCGCAGCTTTGTCGCCACATACTTTAGGATTAGGCATCAAAACCACACTAGAAAAATTCAGCCCTGATTTTCCGCTCCCCAACAGTTTTCCGAGCTCCCCGGCAAAAGCCCAAGATCAGAGGCAAATTGGTGTTGCCTCGCCGCTCGCACATCAGTGCTTGAGTGTGAACTGGTCAAAGCCGTTCGCCGATGCCTTGCAGACACATTCCAGATATCTAATATGCTAAATATCTGGACCTGTCGGGGACTCTGGCCACGAGCTACAGCCAATGAGAGACCGGGTGGAGGGGAAGCCTGGGGGAGGAGGGGTCGCCTGTAACAACAGGAACTTACTGGATGTGTTGCATTTTTAACACGGAGCAAAGTTGTTGTTGCACCTAGAGGAATAAATAATAAAAAAGAGTGTGGGAACCGGAGGAAACAGACTATTTTATGAACACGTGCCAACAACAACATCAGCAATGCGTCTTGTTTATGGTATCATGTCATTTACTGTGTAGTTCTCACGTGTTTTCCGGAGTTAACGTAACTTGTTGACCTCATCGGGGATTCCTCCTGGTGAAAGATCTCCCCCTGTCGCCGGTCAGTCATGTAGTGTGAAAACCACAACGACTAAAGACTCACGATTATAAGACAGCAAGACTTTGAAGTGTGAACTTGGCTTTAGTTAGCTTTAGGAAAAAACAATATGTTTGGGCTTAAAACTACAATGCTTGTGCAATAAAAAATAAAACTGGGCGATGTGAACATGGGACACGAACCAACAGCTGATTGTAATGTGAAATTGAAACTTAACGCAAGCCTTGTGTTTGTTAGATCCATCCACCTCCCCTCCCACCTGCTCTGTGTCTTTTTGCTCTTTAAACTACGTCACCACAGTCCTGGCTCACCTTCTCTGAGCGTTTACTGTCGCCGCGGATGGGTTGACATTGTAGTCAATGGAAAGCCCGGTGCGTTTCATACCAGTGCTCAAGGACGCCTTGTGCGGCGATACCGAACACCGACGGCCGTGACAAAGCCTCGGTATTTGACGCCCTTGGAATGAGACCGGGCTGGTTATGTATGCTGTCTTCAAAGCCACAAGACTCCTTTGACAAAAACAGCAATTTGGCCTCGCAGAACACAGGAGATGCTGGTCTACCGCTGCCGTGTTCGGTTAGTTTGTTTGTGTTATTGTGTGACTTGTTTTACACACAATAGTAAAAGAAATCAGAACGTTAACCAAACCAAGCTGAGGACGATCAGACAGCAGTTTCATTTTTGAAACGGTGATTTCAGTTTTGGAAGGCAATCAGATCAGAAAATACATATGTCGTTCCAGTGTATTTAGTCTTTTAATTTGAAGGACTTGTTGAAGCTGACTGACTGAAAAATAGTGCAGATATTTGTGTCAGTGTTTTAAAATGCACCTCTGATATGAGAAAATAAATCACAATTGCCCTTTAGGCCCTGCAGCGCGACAACAGTGGTGTAAAAAATATTCCACACCGACTCGCTTCTTCTCCAAAACCAAAGCAACTCGTCTGCTGCTGCAGAGCCGATGGGGCTCGGATCAATAAGCGAGAACACTCCTGACTTCCCCCGGTCTTCTCTCGCAATCGTTTCAGTCCTGTCCGAACCACAAAGGTCAGATTACCTGAAGAGAGGACGAGAGAGAGAGGGGCAGCTCATGCATTAAAGACTGAGGAGTTATGGGGTTTGTGGGGGGAAGAAGGTGGAGGAGTGAATTTAATAAATAACAAATTCCCCTCTGCTCCACAGAGCCATGCTTTGTGTTTAATTGCGCTGTATTGATTTTTCTCTCTCTTTTTCTTTTCGTTCTTGGGTTGGGCATTGCTCTCATTTTGGAACAATCAGGTGGCCAAGGTGGACCTCAGAGTCGAATGTCATTTATTCTCCTCCCTCCTCCTCCTCCTCCTCCTCCTCCTTCTTCACCCCCTTCCTCTTCTCCCCCTTCCTCATGATGCCTTTTGTGTTTCACGCTTCTCGTGGCTCCTCAACTGTCAAGGTTATCTTAAAATGACTTTGAACACTTTCCGGCTGTTTGTGAGGGATTTTGATGAATACAAGAGATTGCATCAACAGCCGTAAATGGTGTTTTTTCTCACAGCCATATTGCATTCTTCATATTTGTGAAGACGGATTGGGAGAGAGAAGAAATAAGGCATTGGCAACAGAATCTCAAGATCTAAGAAAAGCATTTACACCGAGGCTGGGGGGCTGTGAAAATTGAATGGGCTGCTGTTCTTTACAGATGATGAAAAACCACATTAAAGTGTAGCAACTTGAACCTTTGTCACAGACGTGAGTCACTCAAAACGCAGGCACAAAGTGACACGTCTTTAATTACATCTTATACAGTACTTGAGCTCAAGTTCTCCAAGTGTTTATTATCATAATTTCTTTGTCCTTTCCCTTCTTCAGCATCATCGCTCACGTTAATCAAAGTGTCAAAAAGTTTGGAAAATACTTCAAAAGGTGACATAAAGCACGCGAAACACAAAATAGCATGAAAATCCATCATGAAAAATAATAAAACTCTTGATCTAACTCGGTGTGTCAGCAGCCCTCACCTTCAAATAAGAGTGCGTGGTAAATTATGTGTTTTGAGCCGACGGGGGTTCAAGTTAAATGCCATGAATGAAGCTACAGTAGCACAACCTCTGGTACGATGAATCAGGCAGGAAATCACACATGTCAACAGGGCCATGGCGCTGCTCCGAGCCTCGTCTATGGATGGAGGGGTATATTTTCATCTAAAAGGAAAGCAATTTGCAGGGATCCTCCCCTTTAAAAGCTGACTTGACATTTCCTGCCATTATGAGCACAATGTGCTCTATTATAGAATGAATGGCAATTAAGCGCATGTGAAAATGTCAAGTGAATTACAGCTCACTGAGGTGAACCTGGTGACACGCGGTCACCGCTTCGATCCTCCCCTACCAACCACATCACCATCATCTCCGTCTCCTCCAGCTACCTGATGAGTCTTCAGGTCCACAATAAGAAACTTTCTGAGCTCAACTTGACAAAAGGATGGAAAACAAACAAGACTGAAGAAGTGCTGTGTTCAGACCAGCGCTATAAGTACTCAGTTCCTACAGGTGAATGGGGTAAACATTTGAACTAATAGACATCACCATGAAACTTCCACAGTTGATTATTTACATTAAGATAAATATTTTTGTTATATTTTTGTTCTTAAATGCATATTTAATTATCCAAATCTCAAGGGAAGGCGTACAAATAGCTCGACATTACAAGGACATTCCTAGTGTCATGAGGACGCATTTTAGGCTTTTGTCATTTGTACCCTGCCTTCGCCCAATGTCGGCTGGGATCGGCTCCAGCCCCCCCGCGACCCCTAACGGGATAAGCGGTTGCAGATGAGGATGAGGATTTGCACGCCACTATTCGCGTGTCATTTGTACACCACGTGACAAAACTACAGTTACATCCACAGTAAGGTTTAAGCAACAAAACCACTTAGGTTTAGGAATAAAATATGCACGGAAACAACGTAATGCAAGTACGGAAAACACGTCACAAATGTCACTAAAAAACATGTGACAAACGTCACTAAGATAACTAACAAAACAAAACACCGGTCTCCTGTTTCAAAGTTCTGTGCTTGTTGGACCCATAAGCATTCTTTATTCTACATCACTAGCTCTGAGTGTAGCATATTTACACAAATGCATTTACATTGCAGTCAGTACAGACTACACAGTGTTTAAATGAAGAGCGCAAAAGCAAGAAAGGTGTTCTTATTGCACGCTAAATGTCTTTTGCCTTATTGAGTCATTCATATACCTTTTCAAGCGAATGGGTTGCATTTTGTTAACATATTAGAGTCAAAGATTTTTACAGAAGGAATCAGAAAAATCTTAACATACTGTAAAAAAAAATCCATATTTTAGGAATAAAATGTTGATGATATGAATATGATATATGAACAAACCCCTTGGTAAAAACCTTCAGAATATAGAGAGGAATGAAAGTGGAAAGTTTTGTTGCATGTGCGTGCTGCTGAAGTGGAGATCTCTGGCTCAGAGTCTGAGAAAAAACTCACTTTGAGAAAACAGCCTTTAAAGATATGGATTGTAAAATTCAGACACTACAGGTGAATATGGTAAAAATGTGAGAAGGGGAAGGACAGCAATGTAGCAAAGAATGAGGGACTGCTCCACATAATATACACACAGACATAGAGTGGTATCAATATAATATATAATATCAAGAAATTTACCAAAAACATTTACCAAAATTATTTTACATTTGTTCATTGATTACTCCAACGAAATGATGTTGAGATTCAAGTCATGTCAATTTTCATTTATATAGCCCAATACCACAAATGTGCCTCACAGCCCGGACACACCAGGAACGTCAGGAGCGCGTGGCGGCTGCATAGCGTGTTGGCTGCATGGCGTGGTGGCTGCATGATTAACGCGTCAGATGTTCACATCAGCGGCGTGTCAGCTGTTTGTCTGCTGCTGCGGCTGCTGCTGTTAGCCCGTTCTTTCTACATAGAGCTTGCCTTTTAATGGCCATTTCATTTCATTATAAATATCATTTATATTTATTTTAGACTGAGAGAGGTTAAGAAACGTGTGGTGATTTGTAAAAAACAGTAATAATCAACTTTTTTAAATTAAAACTCCGTACTATATTCATTCATGGAGCTCTCCAAGTCACTGCATGTTCTACAACACTGTCCGGCACATATTTCAGAATAAAAGCCTTGTGTTAACAAACGAAGGAATTCCGTCCACAGAAAAAACGCTTGAGGGCTTTTATTTTGAAATGAAAGCATGTTGATTTAAAAGCAAGTCTTTACTTTTTTTCATCTCCGAAACTGTAGTAATCTTGCTGGTATAATGTCAATATACAGTCAATAGATCACCTTCACTGTCCGTGACATATTCTACAGATGTCTAGACATTGAAACTGTAATAATGTAGCTGATATGATGTCAATATACAGTCAGTAGATCACCTTCAGTGTCTGTTGTTGCTGTGAAACGTGCGCGGCACGCGGCAAAAATAGGCAAGACCTCTATTCTCTAGAAGAGACGCAGCTGAGAGGCGCGTGTGACGTGCGTGAGACATGCGTGAGACGCGCAGTGTGGCTGCTCTAACCTGTTAACACGGACGCCGAAATTAAAAACAACAGGTAATGCAGCCGCCACGCGCTGCTGACGTTCCTGGTTTGTCCCAGGCTTTACAATCTGTACAGCACAGAGCGCCCTCTGTGCTTAGACCCTCAACTCAGAGAAGGAGAAACTCCCCCCAAAAAACTTTTAACGGGGAAAAAAATGGAAGAAACCTCAGGAAGAGCAACAGAGGAGGGATCCGTCTCCCTGGAGGGACAGACGTACAATAGCCTAGATGTTGTGTGCACAGAATAACCAATAAAATAACAGTATAGTAGGGCTGTACCGAATAGTTCAAAGCTTTGTTTATAATGTTAATATTCAATTCTAAACCAATAGTCAAAGGACATTCCACAAGTCCAGCCCATTCTCATTCCCAGGGCGTCAAATACCGACGCTGTGTTGCGGCTGTTGCTGTTCGATACCGCCTCACAAGCACCCTTTAGCGCCAGTATGAGACACACCTGGTTTTCCATTAACTACAATATAAATCCATCCGTGGCAACAGTCAACGCTGTGGTAATGTAGTAGATAGGGCGTTTGTGTCCCATTGCAATCAGCTGTTCATTTGTGTCCCGTGTTCACAACGTTCAGTATCATCTTCACTGTGCAGACGAAGTCATTTTAAGCCCAACCATGTAAATCTTTCCTAAACCTAATTATAGTTTTGTTGCCTAATCCTAAAGTGACGCCCTATGTGACGAGTTGGGATGATAACATGTCGGTGTTTCTCAGTTTTTATTTTACGTCAATAGCTCGTAGCGTTGTGACATGTGCAGATAGTTTGGGTTGTGGATACTTATTGGGACTTTTTCTTTTGTTTACTTCCATTGTATTTAAATGGGGGCAGAAACCTCTGAAATAGACATCTCAAAAGCTGGACAAATAAACCCTCAAAACTATCTGCACTAAGATACCACTAGAGGTTAGTGACAAAACATATTTTTTTGTCCTTTTAATTCAGGTGCTACAAAGACAACCTGGATACTAAAGGGATCAGAATACCAGCATTTGAGGACTGAGTTGTACTGAGTGATAGAACTCAGGTCTCAGTTTCACCCTCTCATCTTCATCTTCACAGCC
Source organism: Sebastes fasciatus (assembly GCF_043250625.1). Taxonomy (NCBI): domain Eukaryota; kingdom Metazoa; phylum Chordata; class Actinopteri; order Perciformes; family Sebastidae; genus Sebastes; species Sebastes fasciatus. The sequence continues at coordinate 41,589,832 of NC_133796.1, forward strand.
ACACACTCCAAATCTACTGGAGCTGCGAGGACACCGGCGTCCCTCTGGTAGTGCCGGATAAAGTTTTCCAGCCTTAGCAACAGTAACCAAGTGGAGTGGAGGAAGTGTGGAATGTCAATTCATTCTGCTGGAGAGACTCAGATCAGACCTCCGCTCTTCCTCCTTTCTTCAGTAGTACACGTTACATCGGCCACGCTCACACATGCTCCACGATGTACTGTAAGTGTTAGTTGTTACGTTACTGTGTGTGTAAGAGTGCAGATTAAGTAGACAGCGAGTCGGCTCAACGGTGTAGTAACGTAGTCCGTTTATTATCCTGACCCGGAAGTGTTCCCACATAGAAGGTCCGTGTAACATCCTCTAATGTAACCTCACTATAGTTCCACTTAACAGAACACCTCCCCTTTTAAGTAAGAACACTACCCTCTTTTAACATCTTCAACTCTGCCGTAATAACATCCTCTTACAGGTATCTTAGCACTGAACTCAGACATTTACCTCTGAAACACCTAGAATGTCTTATCACATTTTTCTATCATTAATAAACATTTTTCTAACATTCCTAAACAGAAAATAGAAAACATTTATTTCCAACAATTTTCCCTTTTCTTTTCCCCCACCCAATAACTCACTTACAAGTCCATACGCACAGGTGGGCGTGACACTCGGCCTGAGCTAGTCACATATGGTGTGTTTGTCTCTTGAGTGTGTGTCTCTGTGTTAACTGGCTCTGAGGGTGTGACAGGTGTATCAGGTGGTGTTGACTGCACTTCTGGATGGTTTACTGTGCGAACCTGTGTGCGGTTTCTCCTGACCTGTCCTTCATCAGTGTCAATAATATAAGATCTGGGTGTTGTGGCATGTTGAACAACTGTCCCTGGTCTTTTCTCTTTTGCCAGCCATACATTTTGGCCAGCCTGCAGTGGTGGCAGAGGGCGGGCTCTGTGCCGCAGGTTGTAGTTGCGTCGTTGGTTCTCCTTTGCGCGCTTCTCTGATTTCCTGAACCCTCTGATATTCGGCCAGCGGGGATGAAGACTCGCTGGGAGCTGTGGTATGGTGGTACGTAGCTGTCTCCCCATGAGGAGTTGTGCAGGGGAGTAACCGCATTCAAGAGGTGTTGCGCGGTATGTCATCAAAGCTTTTAGCTTCTCCTCTCCTCCTTTCCACAGACTTTTAATAGTCGCCACAGCACGCTCGGCTTCTCCGTTCGCTTGTGGATGCCTAGGGCTGCTGGTGACATGTGTAAAACCATACTCAGTGGCAAAGTCTTTGAATAGTTCACAGCTGTATTGCGGTCCGTTATCTGACATAACTGTCTCTGGTATACCGTGGCGGCTGAACGCCTCTTTCAGGGCTGCGATAACTGTGTTGGCAGTGGCGACGTTGAGGTGGGCTACTTCAATGTAGCGTGAAAAGTAATCCACTACTAGGAGATAAGTCTTTTTCTCCCAGAAGAATAAGTCTGTACCCACTCTTTGCCAGGGTCTAGCTTGCACCGGAGTTGTAAGCAGAGGCTCTCTGTGCTCTGCTCTGTGCTGTGAACATGTGCTGCAGTTTTCCACCAGCTGACTGATGTGTACAGACAGTCCCGGCCACCAGACGGACTGGCGGGCTCTCGCTCTGCACTTGACTATACCTTGGTGGCCGCTATGAAGGTCACGAAGAATCTCTGGCCTCATGCAGTGGGGTATCACGATTCTTTGACCTCTGAGGAGCAGCTCTCCCGCCAACGTGAGGGTTTCTCTTTCAGGCCAGTATGGCCCCAGCTCAGGAGGAAGGGCGTGTTTCTCAGGCCACTCAGTCTGACAGTACTCGATGAGCTTTGCACATGTAGGGTCAGCTGCCTGTTTCTCTTGGATTCCCTTTAATCTTGCCTCTGTAGCAGGAAGGCTATGGACGACAGCGTCCACAAACACCTTGACTTCTGCCTCATTGTCTTTTTCATCTTGTGTGAACATGTGTTTCACCGGGGCTCTTGATAACGTGTCCGCTGTTATCAAGCGTTTTCCGGGCACATGCACGATGTCGAAGGTGAACTTCATCAGCCTCAGTCGGAACCTCAGCACTCTGGGCGGGAGCTCATCTAGTGCCTTTGTACTCAACAGTGGCACTAGAGGCTTATGATCTGTCTCTAGTTTGAACTGCAGTCCCAGCAGATAGGGTGACAGGCGCTCACATGCCCATGTAGCTGCCAAAGCCTCTTTTTCGATCTGTGCATAATGTTTTTCAGCCTCGGAGAGACCTCTGGAGATGAACACAATTGGTCTCCATGTCCCATCTGTTTGTCGTTGATTCAGGACACCCCCTAAGCCAAAGGACGAGGCATCAGCTGATACGCATGTCTCTGCTATCGGTGAGTATGGAGCTAGCACTCGTGGTGAACTCAGTTCATTTTTCAGTCTCTGAAATGACTCTTTTTGTGGCGCCTCCCAGCACCACTCATTTTTCTCACTGAGCAGATCTTTGATTGGTCGCGTGTATGATGCAAGGTGGGGTAGAAACTTGCCCAGATAGTTGGCCATCCCCATCACTCTCCTCACTCCTTCGACCCCGGTAGGTTCAGGCATCTCCATAATAGCTCTAACCTTGTCTGGATCGGGTGTCACGCCATCTGCTGTGACACGGTGACCCAGGAACATGATGCTGTCTTTAGCGAACACGCATTTTTCATTTAGCGTCAGTCCCTCTTTTCTCAGCCTCATCAGGACCTGGTGCAGTCTCTCGTTGTGTTGCTGCATGTCCTCACCATACACGACGATGTCGTCCGCATGACACACGACTCCTTCGCACCCCTCCAGCATCTGTGACATGCGACGCTGGAAATGCTCTGGGGCCGATGAGATCCCGAATGGCAATCGGTTGAATGCGTAGCGTCCGGATGGGGTGATGAATGTTGTGAGGAGCGAGCTCTCCTCTGACAAGGGGATTTGCCAGAAGCCGGAAGTGGCATCCAGCTTCGTGAAGACTTTCGCCCCAGCCAACATGGCTAGTGTGTGGTCGACTGCTGGGAGTATGTGTCTCTCTCGCCGCACCCACTTGTTCAGGTGTGTTAGATCCACACACAGCCGTATCTTTCCTGGCTGCGCCTTCGGTGCCACAACCATACCAGCGCACCATGGTGTAGGTTGGGTCACTTTGGAGATCACTCCCATGTCCTCCATGCGATTCAGTTCTGCTCTCACTTTATCACGCATGGGCAGGGGCAGCCGACGTGGCGATGACAGAGCGTATGGAACCGCTCCTGGCTCCAGCTCAATCTTGTAGGGCTCCTTTAATTTCCCCAAACCGGAAAACACTGCGGGGTACTGCGCTTTAAAATCCTCCTGATGTGCCTGCACTGTGCAGACACGCTTTATCAGGGCAAGAGCTTTTAATGCAGGAAGACCCAGTAGTGGCTTGGACAGCCCAACAACAACATAAATGTCCTGTTCTGTTGTTTTACTTTCAAAGTTCAACTTGCCTTTGAAACGTCCTTTAACGTCCAGTTTGTGATTTCCTGGTCCATACAGCACTTTTCCTGGCGGCTGCAGTGTCCCGTGACTTTTGATGGAGTAGGTGCTGCTTGGGATTGCTGTAACAGTGGCTCCAGTATCCAGTTTAAAAACAGTATTTTCCCTGTTCAGCTGCAACAGTTCCATCCACTCCTCCTCCTCATCAGAGCACATTTCTCCCAGGAAAGCGAAATCCTCCTCATTGCTCCCTGTCTGTACATCTGTGATGTCGTGGACGCCGCCGCTTGACCTGCATTTCTTTGCAAAGTGTCCTTTTTTATGACACTTCCTACACTCGGCATCATGAGCAGGGCAGTCTTTCCAGAAATGTTTTTTCATTTGTCCACACCTGCTGCATCCTGATGACGGTGTGTCAGTTTTTCCTTTTGCCGTCTTTGGTACCTTATTGTACTTTTTGTGTACAGCCTCAACATGTCCCGTCGTCTGCTCTGTCCCCCGCAGCACAGGCTGTTGCTTTTTCACCGCTGCACTCTGCCTCACTCTCGTCATGGCCTTTCCCAATGTCAAATCAGCGTCTAGCTGTAAGCTTTCCGACAGCTTAGCATCTCTTATGCCGACAACAATTCGGTCCCTGATTAACTGGTCTCTCAGAGCTCCGAACTCACAGTGTTCCGCCAGTGTATGTACAGCTGTTATAAAAGATTCCACGCTCTCACCCAGCTCTTGACTCCTCCGGTTGAAGCGTGCTCTTTCAAAGATGACGTTCCGCTTGCTCACACAATGCGCCGTAAAAGCCCGCGTAACAGCATCGTATGACTTTTTCTGCTCCTCTGTGAGCGGCAGCACGTTTAAGATATCTTCTGCGTCGTCTCCAGCAGCATACATGAAAGCATTCACTTGGAATTCCTGTGATTTTTTGTCCAATTCAGTTGCTATTCTGTAGCGTTCATAGCGCTTCATCCATCTCGGCCATTCGTTAGCATTGGTAAAGTCAAACTTGCCTGGCGGCGCTAACTGCTGCACCGTGGCGCTTCCGTCCACTCTCGGTGGCAACACCGCACCTCCGTCCATTTTCTGTCGGTTTTCAGGTTTAGTTTTTCTTTACTTCTTCTCTGCTTTTCCGTGTTTCTTCTGACACCATGTTACGTTACTGTGTGTGTAAGAGTGCAGATTAAGTAGACAGCGAGTCGGCTCAACGGTGTAGTAACGTAGTCCGTTTATTATCCTGACCCGGAAGTGTTCCCACATAGAAGGTCCGTGTAACATCCTCTAATGTAACCTCACTATAGTTCCACTTAACAGAACATTAGTGCTGCCTTTAACGTAAAAGTCTGATTTATGTTTGTTTACATGACAGTTTGACAGTTGCTCTAATAACACAGCCTGGTCTCATAACGTATCACAAATACATTTCTAATTCTAGTCTGCGTAGGGAGGAGTTTAGGGTGGATAGGTGGGTCAAACAAACGTTGACTTGTTTTAATTTATGCAAACGTACTTATTTTAAGCCAAACCATGATGTTTTACTAAACATAACCAAGTAGTTTTGTTGGGTTTTTGTTTTGTTTCAATTGACAACATTACCCACGTGATTAAAACTGTGACAGTAATCCAGGTCAAATACATTTCCCTCGAAACATCATTGAGATGTTAGGAAAATAATGTTGTAGGAGACAGGGTTTCTCTGACAACGGTGCACAATCTTCTGAATTTATTTTAATGAGAGAAAATGTTTTGAACTCAACTTTTACATCTACGTGGCCATTTGAATGAGCTAGTTTTTGTTTTGGTATCGTATGTTGGCTGATAAGTGATGAAAAATTGCTGCAAGTAATTGCCCACAGTATGACAATTTAGAAACAGTTTGTCCACCTTAGAGCACTGACAAGTTTATTTTTTAATTGTAAAATGTCCTGCTCAGTACATGTCTTGGTCACAATTTTTCAATTAGCAAATTTAAACTAATCAATATTGTTATCAGCCTCCAAAATCCCCCCCATCGGTTAGAGCTCAAATTTTTATTCTCATATCTGAATCAGAATATGATGTTCCACACAATTAAACTGCATTGTGAATTACGTTTCGAGGAAAATGTATTTTGTTTTGGATTACATTTGTTTTTGACTTATCACAAATACGTTTGTAATGATAGTCTATACGAGGAGAAGGCTGTGGTAGTGGACGGGTCAAACAAATACAGGACTTTCACCCAAGAGACTGCTGTTTGTGTCCCGTGTGAAACTAAAAGTCAATGTTCACTTATTTTGATTTATATAGCTTAAAGCTGAAGTAGGCGAGATTGGAGCAAATATGATTAAAAAAAGTTATTTTTATAAAACGGTCGTTATATCGTGACAGTAGTGAGACAGGTAACATGAAAAAAAATCCTCTTTGTCCTCCGGTGCTCCTAACGGCATCTGCAAGATTTCACAGACCGGAGGAAAACAAGCAGTCAGAGCTGATCAGAGGTCTGCTGTCCATCTGTTGTCTATGAGAGCCGGCTGTCAATCACTCGCAAACTCCGACCAAACAGTCAAACTAGTCAGCGCTGATCAAATATGAATCAATATTCTGTTATCTTGTAGTGCACGGTTTAGCTGTAAAATGAGAAAGTTTGTGACGCCGCCGCCATTGTGAAACCTGGCGAAGGAATGCCAAGATTCGGTCACATGACCGGAGCACAGCCAATAGGAACGCTCTCTCAATGAAATGACCTGTGATTGGTCAAAGTCTCCCGTCAAGGGCTAGATGATCTAAAGCTTGAAAACAGAGCCATGAGGAGGAGCAGAAGTCTAGTTTTCTCTCAGAACACTTGAATTACAATATGCTGAAAGGTTATTATGGGATTTTAGCCCAATGATGCCAAAGATATACTGCCTACTGAAGCTTTAATAACGTAACAAATGTAGTCATTTTAAGACAAACAATGATGTTTTTTTACTAAGCCCAACCAAGTAGTTTTGTTGCCTAAACCTAATGAAGCAGTTTTTTGTTTTGTTTCACTTTACAACATTAAACCCATGTTTAAAACTTGCAGGAGAAAATAAGTTTCCCTCCAAAAGTAATTGAGAATGCAGTTTAGTTGTGTGGGAACGTCATTTTGTAGGAGACAGGGTTGGCATCAAACTACACATAGTATTAGAGAATCAATGAATACATGTGCAATATTTTTTTATTAATCAAAATGCCATCCATCCATTTTCTGTCGCTGTGGCATCAGGCTAAGCGAGCCAGTCCAGACGTCCCTCTCCAACAGCAACGTTTTCCAGCTATCCCGAGGCGTTCCCAGGCCAGGTGAGATGATAGACGATGCGATGTATAATCTCTCAATGTTTTCACATTCAGTGCTGCAAAATTTCATTGAAATGTTTCCAATTTTATGATTCATCCTGCGAACCAACAAAGAGGACGAAATACACACCTTTGTGGAAGTAATAATTATATTTATATTATATATCACTTTTGAAAAATGAGTGATTAGAGAATATGCAAATTTCCAATTAACAAATTAAAACAGTTGTAGAGCGTAGAGTAAAACAAGAATTTATTAAAAGAAAAAAACTAAACCAAGCAACAATAGTCTACAGAGATTCACATGCATCATCCACTGTTGGTTAATTCTGTTACAGGCAGACTGAAATAAAGGAGGAAAGACGTAATGCTAAAACCATATCAACAATCCTAAAAATAGGCGACGCCTTCATCCGTGCCCTCTTACCTCATACCATCTCACTAATCATCAACGACAGATTTCCAATACAATCTCCCTGAGGTCACGCCTCTTTAATTATCCAAACAGGTTAGGGGTCACAGACACTTATCATGTGGCGAGGGGTCAAAGGGCAGCCAGCCGGGTCACAGAGGTCAAGGCAGTTGCAGGGCACAGGGAGAATCTGGCAGCAGATCCCGCTGCTTACTAACCAGATGTGATTAGTGTCGGCCATCGGGGAGTTGATCACTGGCTGTGGCCGGCTTTGCAAGGCCTGATGGGTAATTCAAGGCAGGTGGTGGGTGTATCTGTTGAGAAAATTAAACTTAGAGGGGCGAGAGGAAAGGAAAGGCTTCGTTTTATCTTCTCTGGTATACTGTAATACACGACAGATCACTTTTCTCTGTGCATGTGCAAATATAAAATAAATTCATAACAATTAATAATGCAATGTATTATACATGTATTATAGTTAGCTGTATAATGTAAAATCACATCACACTATTACATTGGGTAGTGATTAATACTTCCTTAAGTAATAAGGTAACTGGTGTTTTAATAACAATAATATTGACAAATAATGTATTAAGTAAAAGTAAGGAGAAGCGTTACAAGCCAAAACTGAATTAATTATGTGGATGCAACGGCTATTGCTAATCCCAAATGGGACTAATGAATGAATGACATTAGCAAGAAGCTATCGTTTAGCTGCCTGGAGCACAATCACTACTGTCTAATCTTTCCCACATCCTTTGATTTGTGACCGTCCCCGATTCCAAACTGTTCTGCAATCAGCTGCCACAATCTATCTTTAAACTTAACATCTCTGTATTCTTTACTTTGTTTCTTGTAAAGTACTTTGTGCTGTGACCATAGACTGTATATAAGAAGTGGAACTAGGACTACTTCACAGTCACGGTGGACTTTGGTTGGTCACCATCTTGTTTTTTTGCAACCAGACGTGACACCAGAGGGTGGAGCGAACAACAACCGAACACTGAATAAGACATTTTTTGGCGATCAAAAAGTTTATAATTAACTTTCATGAAGTGAAAACACACTGTGAAAGTTCTAAAATAAAAAGACCGGACAACGCTGTGGTAGCGACCTGTCAATCACAAGGTAGCCCCACCCTAAAGCATCCCCTGCTTTATGGTCTATCTGACTCTAAATGGGACCATCATTTACTAAATGAACATCATGCTGTATTGAAGAAGACTTGAAACTAGAGATTGAGACTATAAACTCATGTTTACAATGTTTACTGAGGGAATAAATCAAGAGAGAAGTAGACTCATTTTCTCAGAGACTTCTATACAACCAGAGGAGTCGCCCCCTGCTGGCTGGTAGAAAGAATTCAGGCTTAAGGTACTTCCGTATTGACTTCACTGGCTGAGAGTCGAATGAACAAAGTGAATCAACTTATCAGGTGCCATCTACGGTGGCTCTGAGTGGTCACATAGGAAAAAACGGAAACTTTAATGACAGACAGAAGTTTCAGAGTCGGTGTGTAAACCTGACTGACACAACGTAAGGTTGTATTTATTTTTAAACGTGCAACAATTTTGGACGAAAAATATGGAGTGCACTAATTTAATAGAAACAAAAAAAAACATTTTTAATGCTATTAGTAACACCTGTGCTGTTCCTACTATGTCAGAATGTCTGCTGTGAAAAAGGCTTGTTGCAGGCAACAATGCTTTGAGACCGGAGGCCTGCACACTCTGCGCTGACTTTTCCCCAAAACAGAGATTTTTTTGGGGGGGGAACAAATACTCCATGTCGCCACACACCCGCAATAAGTCTCCATGAAGCTACAGCGCAACATTGCTTGATGAGGCAATAAGTAATTACATTTGCTGAAATATGAATTGACATTTTCATTTGGAGGAATCAGTCGGCGGCAGCGTACACAGTGTAAAGCTAAAAATGATTCCCAGTGATACAGTCTGTTCAACCGCTTAGCCTCACCAAATCTATTCTGCCTCTGAGACAAACACACACACGCACACACACATACACAGGCGCGCGCACGCACACTTTTAATTGACTTTGCTGTGATTTAATTACCTTCGGTACAACCTGTCTCAGTTTGAATTTACACCACCCACCTTCCCATCTCAACTTAACCCCATTATAATTCCCACTTGAGATCACACACACACACACACACACACACCAGGGAACCTACCTAGGGAAGAGATAGGAACATACTTTAGGTGTATCTACCTATACGCACACATGCACACACAAACACACTGTCAAAAACACAACACACACACAAATGCCCACTAACATGTAGTGATCAAAGCAGACAGGGACGACAGGTAGAAGCACAGCAGCCAATCAGAGCCAAGCATCATTGGGTGACCTTGCTGAGCTGCAGCTGATTGGTGATGTCAGCGCTGTCAGTCATGTCACGAACCCCCTGACAGGAGACAGACAAAGGAGTGTGTGTGTTTTTGTGTGTGTTTGTGTGTGTGTGTGTGTGTGTGTGTCTGTGTGTGTGCGTGTGTGTGTGTGTGTGTGTGTGTGTGTGTGTGTGAGGTGGTAGAGAGAGATTGACTTATTGAAAAAGGAAAAAAAAGAACAGAAAGTGAGATGCACAGTGAGCTACAAGTGAAGCCAATATGTCAAGAAAGATTAATATAAAGCTCCATTATGTTGTATTCTTTTCATTATATTTTCAACACGTTCTCATCCCAACTCGTCAAATACCGGCGCTTTGTCTCGCCCCTCGGCGTCACTTTATGATTAAGCAACAAAGCCACTATAGTCAGGTTTAAGAAAGAACTACATGGTTTGGCTTAAAACTGCTACAGTACAGTGAAAATGAAACTGAACGTTCACGTGAACAGGGGACACGAACAGCGGCCTCCAGGATGAAAGCCTTGTGTTTGGTAGCCTAACATTAGCTTTTAACTTCTGACGATTGCGTTCACACTTCAAAAATCATAGAAGTGGTGTTCATAAACCGAGATTATCTTGCTGAACAAAACATGTAAGTATCATAAACGTGTGTTAGCCACAAAGCTGATTTTCTGCAATAATCCAAAACCCAACAGAACAATCCCATTTTTGTGGAGGGAACCCGGGCGATGCTAATTTCCTGGTTGGCCTACAAAAATACGTCTTCCCTGCAGCACTTGACTTGCTTTTGCAGCCAGCCTCAAGTGGCCATTCGATGAACTGCAGTTTTTGGCACACACAGTGTTGGCTTAATTTGTCAGTATCGGAGGTTATCGCTTGGTTCAATGTGAAGAAATAATCACACACTCACACACACACACACACACACACACACACACACACAGAGCAGAAAACAGAGTGCATCTTTCAGTACCTCATTTAAACAGTCAACAGGGCCAAACAGACCGAAATGTAAGCAGGCAATTATTAGTGTGCGTTTTCTTTATTCTGCCTGCCATCAGAGAGATTATGGGAATAATCATCTTAATGAGCTCCGAACTAAAGATGGGATCCAGATTCCCCAGGGGGGCGAGGCTATTGTACGAAGGCCACAGCCTACACATCGCTGCTATGTCAAACAACCCCGCTGCTCAAATACCATTTACTGCAATACCAATCACTGCGGCTCGCTTTGTTGTGTGTGTGTGTGTGTGTGATAGGGAGAGAGCTGGAGCTAAAATCAACTGCTAACAAAGAATTCCTGTGGTTTCTACCATCATAACAGACAATACATGTTTGTGAATGTAATCTACCCATAAATCACATTAAGGTTAAGGTTTCTTTATTGTCTCCCATGGGAGAAAACTGTCTCGGAGAAAGGAAAATTGCTGCAACAAGACCAGACATCACAATAAAACACTTTAAATAGGAACACCTGTGCAAACATCAGCTTGAGATAAATAACAACAACAAGCCAATTAATCATAAGAGCTACAGATATTCAAATCATACATCTCAAAACACGTCTCACTTTACCTTACCTGTAAAAAAAAAAAAAAAAAAGTAAACCCTTGAAAATCTAATCTTTAAAATTGTCATCGCTTCAGCAAAAGCAATTCAATATTTTTGCATTCTGTACATCGTAGTTTTACCTGCACAATGGATTCACAGGAAACAGTGCATGCATGTACAGGACAGAAGACAAAAGTTGGTGTCACGTATCCCTTCCAACAAACCTATGGTACCTACAGCATATTTAACCCAGTCACACGGGAAGGTGTATCAATAGCACAACATTATACAGACATTCAGCGTGTCATACAGACTCATTTTCGTCTTTTTGCTTGTCATTTGTACGCCACACAACAAAGTAGGTTTAGGCAACAAAACCCCTTAGTCAGGTTGAGGAAAAACACGTCACAAACGTCATTAAAAAAAAAAAATGTAACAAACGTCACTAAAGTAACTTACAAAACAACGGACTAGAACACCGGCCTCCTGGTTAAAAGTTGTGTGTTCGATGGATCTATCCACCTCCCAACCCGCTAGCCATTCAATCCCCCGGACCGGCAGGATAAATCTGGGTGGGGAAAGTGAAAAGCAGCGCTTGCCCTTCCCTCATTACCACCACTGAGGTGCCCTTGAGCAAGGCACTTAACCCCTACCGCTCCAGTGGAGCTGCTCAGTGGCCAGCAGATCAGACTGTGGTTGTACTGGGCAGCTTCCAGGTGTGAAGGTGTAACTGTGTGAATGTGATCAGGGCGTTCCTGAAACTGAAAGCATTGCTCTCAGTGAACCTCCCCCTGAATAAATAAAAGGTAAAAAAAAAAAATAAGCAGTCTATCATGCTTTTCATTTTACGTCACTAACTCTGAGCGTAGCATATTTACGTTGATGCATTTACATTCCAGTCAATACAGACTAAAGCCGCCGTTTGGTCAGTGCTCCTCGGCATCGGAAACCAATGCACGGAGGCACGCTTTAGCAACAGTATGTGACGAACCCGGCTTTCAACTAACTCCAATGTAAACCCACCTGCGGCGCTATTCGACGGTCGGAGCGAGTGACGTAGTATTAATAGCGTGAGTCCGTTCAGGGCTGGCTCCGATGCCGAGGGGAATTGAAGAATTGGGAGTGAGAATGTGTTGGGATTACAAATGAGATATTGCATATTATTGTGGCATTCATACACCTTTTCGGGTGACCGGGCTGGCATATTGCACAAAAAACACACTTGTCATCCAATTAACTAAGATTGGAATCTCAAAGGATAAAAGTACAAAGCACAGCTAGATATGTTGTTGCTTTATTTCCTCTTCCTGTGGACGGCAGACCAACAGCCCCAGATATCAGAGGACGTAGAGGAAACCTGCACATTCATATCTCCAGTTGCAACATCTTTTTTAAATTAATAACCATGTTCAGCTGGTTAAGTTGGTGACACCTGTGGTTACTTTTTTCAATCCTTTATTTATCCAGGATAGCTTCACTGTTCACGTTGACAGAGTTACACAATCACCTGAAAGCTGAGCAATTTCACCGGAGAGGTTGGAGGTTAAGAGCTGTGCTAAAGGGCACCTCAGTGGTGGTAATGAGGGACGGCTAAGCACTGCTCTCTCTTCTTTATCCTGCCAGTCCAGGGATCTAATCTTTAGGCCACCGCTGCTCCATTACTGGTGGGAACACATAATACAGGTCCCAGAGTTCTGTTAGAAATGACACGCATATCGACTACTGGGGGCAGCAACCATTTGTTTAGCAGCTACACTGAAAGAGATGCAGAAAAAGAACAACTTCTGAATTAGTTTACAGCTCAGCCAAATAAACTATGGGCTTCACAGCATCATTTTAACTGGGAAGATTAAATATGCCGTCCAAAACGGTAATAATGAACTCCTGATTGAACTTTGTCATCCTTGTTACATAAAATGCACACACACACACACACACACGCACACACACACACACACACACACACACACACACACACACACTTATATTTGTCTTCTGCATCACATTCAGTACATAACTATGAAAACAATAAGTCAAAGGAAAATATATTGAATGGATAGTATTCAAACAATGGAGTTTGATTCAATGAAAGCATTATTATCTATGAATCAACACTTCATCATTTCTTTTTTTATGTTTATATATGTTGTTGCTGCTGTCTGTATGTCCCTTTACAAGTATGTGTATGTATTCCTTTAACCTTAAATTAAAAAAAAAACATCATCATCATGTTGCCTTCTTCAGGATCTTCTGAAGAATCAAGTAAACAACTTACAAATAAAAAGAATCAAAATAAAACCTGCATATTTGTACCTGTGGCGGCTGTGGCTCAGAGGTAGAGCAGGTCGTCCACCAATCAGAAGGTTGCTGGTTTGATCCCCGGCTGCTCCGGATCACATGATGTGTCCTTGAGCAAGACACCTAACCACAAATTGCTCCCGAAGGCACAGCCATCGGTGTGTGAATGAGTATTTAGATCAGATGATTAGATGATAAGATGATTAGATGGGCAAAGTTGGGATCTTAGCAACATCTGCCATTAGTGAATGATTGTGTGTGTGAATGGGTGAATGCTGACATGTAGTGTAAAGAGCTTTGAGTGGTCGGAAGACTAGAAAAGAGCTTTATAAATGCAATTCCATCTACCATACCTGAGCCCTCTGTGAGAGCAGCCCCTGTTGTGCCATGACATTGCATCATCGAAACAAATGAGAAGCCTGTTTTTTATAGACATTAGCCGTTTTTTTTATTTATTTTTGTGTACATATCACATTCAAATCAAAAGCTGTATGGAAATGGCAAAATTTGATAAAACTTCTCCAACTGTGAACCATTTTTTAAATTTGTCGGAAAAGAATTGATGCACTAAATGGATTATGATAACGCCTTTGCCGAATAAATTCTGACGTAGCAAACATTTACCTCACATGACTGGTGCAGCCCGTTCTCATTCCCTGGCCGTCAAATACAGACGCTTTGTCACGGCCATTGGCGTCTGGTACCGCCGCACAAGGCGCCCCGGAGCGCCGTATGAAACGCACCGGGTGTTCCATTAACTGTAATGTAAACCCATCCGCAGCAACAGTAAGTGCTCATCAGTGGCGGCTGGTGACTCAAAAAATTGGGGAGGACAGGAGGAAAACTAACCCACGGCGGTGTCATGTTTTTTTAATAAGTTATTTCTCGTATTTTGCACTTCAACCTCCATTTTATATATGAGATCAGTGCTGCTTGATATAAACTTGGAAAAAAAGTTTGGAAATTTGTGTTTGGTGGATTATGTCTCTGTTGTTACAATGCTAATGGTCATTGTATTTTACATCGTTGGAAAGCCTGTTTATTTACCTTCACAATGATGTCCAACTTGTAAGGATCATGCATTTGTGGGATGAGCAGCACAGCTGATTATGTGGGTAGCACCCAAGAAAAATTTCTGAAAGTGCTAAACAGTGTATTCTCCTGTTGGTACTGACTCTTGTTTTGAGTTGTTTGGTAGATTGGATGATTGAACTCTCTATCAGTAACAAGGAACAAACAAGACATATTGGCAATTTTACACTTTATTAATTTAATACACCGTCAGGAGCCTCAGTAGCGGTGGAAGATCCATACGCAGCCACAACAGCCTGGCACCTCCTCCTCATGCTGGTCACAAACCTGGTCACATGTTGCTGTGGGATGGCGTTCCATTCCTCAACCAGGATTCGTTGCAGGTCAGCCAACGTGGTTGTGTTGGTCACTCTAACATGTACAGCACGCCCAAGCTGATCCCACAAGTGTTGAATTGGGTTGAGGTCTGGACTCTTGGCAGGCCGTCCCATTCTCTCTACTCCCACATTGTGGAGGTAGTCTGTGATCCACCAAACAACTCACAACAAGAGTCAATACCAACAGGAGAATACACTGTTTACCATTTGCAGAGCATTTTGGGCAAATTTTTCTTGGGTGCTACCCACATAATCAGCTGTGCTGCTCATCCCACAAATGCATGATCCTTACAAGTTGGACATCATTGTGAAGGTAAAGAAAAAGGCTTTTCAATGATGTAAAATACAATGCCAATTAGCATTGTAACAACAGAGAAATAATCCACCAAACATAAATTTCAAAACTTTTTTTTCTGAGTTTATGTGCTCATGTTGCTAATTTTATCATATTTTAAATTTTTATTCTGTAAATCTTTTAATCTGGAAAGAACTTTGTGCTTAAGTTTGACAAGTGTTATATAAATTATTATTATTATTATTATTATTACACTAGTTACCGAGGTTACTTAACTCTACTTTCTTATGTAAAGTGAGAAACTAAGCAGAAAACAATGGCTTATGAGATTTCTTAAAAACAATCACTGCCGCCTCAGGGTGGGAATAAACCTTGTGTGTGTAATGTGTCTGTAACGGGTGTGGTATGGACCCAAATGCAGCACAAAAACTGCTAGGTAACGTTGATAATGTCTTTTATTCACAGCATACACAGGAACCAGGACAAGCAGGTAAGTAAACTCACAGTACTGTTTTAGATGAAGTTCTGGAGCCTTGAGAGTCTTGGGAGGTACGGGAGCTTGAGCCGGGTGGGCCGTACGTCTCCGTTGCTCCGCTGTGGGTCCAGCCCGGACAGCTGACGGCGTGTAGTCGTTTTAAGCCCAACCATGTAGTTCTTTCCTCAACCTAACTATTGTGGTTTTGTTGCCTAATCCTAAAGTGACGCTAGCTGACATGAAAGAACTATTAAAACAAATTCCTGAAGACCTCTCTCCATTTTTCTCTCGTAGATGGTTTGATGGCCATGGAGACTTGTTTTGTTTCTGGTTCGCAACCTCTTCTTCTTCTGCCCTGTTTACTGGCAGATTACAGCCATATGTAGCCTATAGACTACTTCTGACCAAACTATGCTGTGGCCGAGTTTATTGGCTCCAAAGCAGTTGACGGAAACGCAGCTAATTTGCTTGACAATTGAATGGAAACACGACTACAGTGATCTCATAGGCCTTTTTCATGGAGAACATTTTGACATGTCATAGTAGGAAAAGCACATGTGTAAATAATCAAAATAATGATGGCTGAATTCCCTTTAACTGCTTCAGTTTTAGGGTCCTGGTGTTGTGCATACTGGCTCCCAGTCACACTGTAATGGCTTACTGGGACACGATAATAGAACTGAGCCATCGTTAATGTTATTAGTAACACCTGTGCATTTTCCTACGACGACAAGTCAAAATGTCTGCTGTGAAAAACGCCGGTTGTCTAACCTGTGCCCTCCCAAAAAAACACTTTCTCTGCTGCAGAAGGCATTCAAGTTCAGCTATTCAGCTATCCCAAAGCCCAGATGAAAATGATGAAAATGAGAGTCTGCTGCTGGCCAGTGTGATCTCCACCTCTGCTGACGGAGCTGTCAGGAGCTCAGCAGCTGCACTGAGGCAGCGCGCTCTGCACTACATTGACATTTTATCACTGCAACTAGGATTACAGTGGGCCATTTATTTTCTTTGATAGTGTGACAGCCTCGAGTGACATGGCTTCTCCTCTCCCCTGCTCTCCTGTTCTCTCTCCTTCTCCTGTTCTCTCTCCTTCTCCTGCTCTCCCCTGCTCTGTGTGTCTTATGTTTAGTTATTCCTCTGCCTCCTTTAGAGCTAGTGGTACATGTATTAGGTGTAGTGCATTCGCTGCATTGGAGGCGAGGGTTAGCGAGTTAGAAGAACGCTTATACTTAAGCTGCTATAGGCATAGACTGCCGGGGGACTTCCTATGACACACTGTCATAAGGAACTTCCTATGACACACTGAGCTCCCCTCTCCTTCTGTATATACTCATGTCCCATGTCCATGTTGTTACTAACTTCATTCCTTCCCGGGAGTCCTTGTGCCTCCTTGTCTCGCAGCTAACCGTGGAGCGGGGTCACACCTGGAGTGAGGTCATACCTGGAGCGGGATCACACCAGGGAGCGAGGTTATACCTGGAGCATGGGTACACTTGGAGCAGGGTTTCACCTGGATCTTGGTGGTCTCCGGTATTGTGGCTGCATCTGCTGCCGCGTCGGTGCCTGCTTGACACCAACTGCTACCATCCCTAATTAACTACGTCTGTACGAGGGACTACCAATGCTAACGAGGGATTTCCAACACCTAATGACAATGTGGCAGCCTGGAGAATAACACTTCTCAATCACTGCCAAAGACATCAAGAGCTCCCAGCAAGCATGCTGATGCTGCAGGAACCAATGCACGGGCATCGATCGCAGGGACGTCCCACACCAATACACATGGACGTACTGAGGAGAGATGCTGGACAGTGCTGGCTTTCCGATAGTTGTATTATCACTCTTTCCATCCACCACTATTGGTTTTGTGTTATCAGCCCTACTTGTATTAGTTATTACAGCTGCTAGACTGCTATTGTGGCTGCTTCTATATCTCTCTCTCTCTATCTCTCTCTCTCTCTCACTCTATCTATCTATCCCCCCAGCCGGTCTCGGCAGATGGCCGCCCGCCCTGCGCCCGGTTCTGCTCCAGGTTTCTTCCCAGTAATCGGGGAGTTTTTCCTGGCCACAGTGTGCTTGGTGGATCCTGTTGGGTCTCAAAACTATGGTGTACGGTCATAGACCTGCTCTACATATAAAGCGTCTTGAGATAACTTCTGTTGTGATTTGACGCTATACAAAAATAAATTGATTTGATTTGATTTGATTTGATCTGAGGAGAGAAATAGGCATTAACGTAACAGAATATTGATTCATATTTGATCAGCGCATACCAAACGCAACTAGACCACACTGTCAACCATCACACCAAACACAACTAGACCACACTGTCAACCATCATACCAAACACAACTAGACCACACTGTCAACCGTCACACCAAACACAACTAGACCACACTGTCAACCATCACACCAAACACAACTAGACCACACTGTCAACCATCACACCAAACACAACTAGACCACACTGTCAACGATCACACCAAACACAACTAGACCACACTGTCAACCATCATACCAAACACAACTAGACCACACTGTCAACCATCACACCAAACACAACTAGACCACACTGTCAACGATCACACCAAACACAACTAGACCACACTGTTAACCATCACACCAAACACAACTAGACCACACTGTCAACCATCACACCAAACACAACTAGACCACACTGTCAACCATCATACCAAACACAACTAGACCACACTGTTAACCATCACAACAAACACAACTAGACCACACTGTTAACCATCACACCAAACACAACTAGACCACACTGTTAACCATCACACCAAACACAACTAGACCACACTGTCAACCATCATACCAAACACAACTAGACCACACTGTTAACCATCACACCAAACACAACTAGACCACACTGTTAACCATCAAACCAAACACAACTAGACCACACTGTTAACCATCATACCAAACACAACTAGACCACACTGTCAACCATCATACCAAACACAACTAGACCACACTGTCAACCATCATACCAAACACAACTAGACCACACTGTCAACCATCATACCAAACACAACTAGACCACACTGTTAACCATCATACCAAACACAACTAGACCACACTTTCAACCATCACACCAAACACAACTAGACCACACTGTCAACCATCATACCAAACACAACTAGACCACACTGTTAACCATCATACCAAATTTGAAGTTCCTAAGTTAAATAGTTTCCGGGTTCTGCTCCGGAAACAAAAGTGTGAAACACGGAAGGACGAACACGCAGAGCGACTACGTTGTCGCGGGGGTATAATTATAAGGTTTTAAGCTTATAAAATCACCACAGAGGCTCTGCAGATGGAGATAAGGCTCAACAGCATTATGTAGTGAGACATTCATGATCTACGCTAACTAATCACCTGTTTTGTCATGGGTCAAAGGTCAGAGGGATTCTAGTGGAGCTCACTTCAATAGTCATCTCTTTACAATCCACTGATGTGCCCTGGTGATGTCATCTGACCCTCTGACCTGCTCACTGTTTTAGAGCTCTAATTAGCCATTGACATCGTCTCCTCCCACGTGAACCCTTACACCCTGCATGACCCCGGTGGTGATGTCACATGCCTGTTGACATCAGTGATCATCTCTCTTCTCTCTTTCACTATCTGCATGTCTCTGCTTGGTGGGCGTCATCAATGCAGTATTTGAAGTTTTTCCTGCATTGTGGTCTCATCAGCATCTGACAAACATGAATCCAGAAAGACAACAGGACTTCAACTCTCAACTTCAACTTTAATTTATCCCCAGAGGGCGATTGGTTATACAGCAAGGCATATTACATTACATGAAAGAACATAGACATACAGTAGAGTACAGTACAGTAAGGGGAGGTGTCCTGAAAACAAGTGGGCTAGAAGTTCAACAACAGTAGTCACCGGTGTCGGCATGTAGGCATTAATTAATTCATGAATTTAAACTTTATTTATTTACCTTTGTAATAATTCCCCTATGTATTTTATTTTCCTATTTAATTGTTCCATTTATTTATTTATAAATGTTCTTATTTTTACTAACTTTCAAATGCATTTAGTTATTTATGTATTATTTTGCCTTTGCATTTCCCCACTATTTATTTCACATAACTTACATCTGTATTATTTTCTTTATACATTTCTTTATGCATTTCTTCTTCATTATGCAAATGAGGGGGGTGTCATTCAAAATGTATCATGGGGTCAACTTTTCGCCTATGGGTTGATTGACATCAGAGTGCATCCATCAATATATGCCTTGCATCCACACCGTCAATGAATTTAAAAATAAAAATAAATTAAAAACGTCAAATTTTCAATTTGACACATTTATTTTTAATATTATTTCTGGTACATTTAATGGCATGTTAATTTATTTACCGAGTTTGTTTATTTATTGATGATTTTGGCAGCTTCCGTCCTCCACAGCACAGTAGCAATAACATCTAAAAGAAATTCAAGGCAGATAGAATGAATAGTGGCAGAGTATGACCATATAAATTGGACTTTCATCCTGAATTCATTGACTGCTTTTACCTTATTTTGTGATTTCTGTTATTTAGCAAGAAATAAGAAGATAAGAAGTCTATTCATTGATAGTTCAAAAAGCAAACGCCTTTAAATCATTCTTTAAAGTTATAATCCTTAAGATTTCTGTCCTGGTGGATTTGGCGTTACCGTTACCGTGGTAACAGCACATGCAGTTTAATACCCCTGCAAACCCTCTTTGAGCATCTACTTTGTCAGAAACACAACAGAATAGCAACCGGTGCACCTGTTTACAGTGCAGACAAACAAACTCATGTTGAGTTGATAAAGACGTCAGTCAAAAGTCTGCCTTTTTCCACAAGTAGTTCTCCACGCAACATAAGGACACAATAATATTATATATATATATGCATCTTCTATAGTAGGCCTATAATACTCCAGTACTATTACAACTAGAACATTATGGTTATGGTGGTGTGTTTCTATATAGTGTTATTACTTAAAGTGCTTTCCTGTGTTATTTGTAGTATCTCTCTATAATATAAACTCGTAAAAAAAAGTTTGGAAATTTGTTTTTGGTGGATTATTTCTCTGTTGTTACAATGCTAATTGGCATTGTATTTTACATCGTTGGAAAGCCTGTTTATTTACTTTCAAAATGATATCCAATTTGTAAGGATCATGCATTTGTGGGATGAGCAGCACAGCTGATTATGTGGGTAGCGCCCAAGAAAAATGATCCAAAATGCTCTGCCAATGGTAAACAGTGTATTCTCCTGTTGGTGTTGACTCTTGTTGTGAGTTGTTTGGTGGATTGGATGATTGAACTCTCTATCAGTAACAAGGAAAAAACAAGACATATTGGCTATTTGACACTTTATTAATTTAATACACCGTCAGGAGCCTCAGTAGCGGTGGAAGATCCATACGCAGCCACAACAGCCTGGCACCTCCTCCTCATGCTGGTCACCAACCTGGTCACACGTTGCTGTGGGATGGCGTTCCATTCCTCAACCAGAATTCGTTGCAGGTCAGCCAACGAGGTTGTGTTGGTCACTCTATCACGTACAGCACGCCCAAGCTGATCCCGCAAGTGTTGAATTGGGTTGAGATCTGGACTCTTGGCAGGCCGTTCCATTCTCTCTACTCCCACATTGTGGAGGTGGTCTGTGATAACCCTGGCTCTGTGGGGGTGAGCGTTGTCATCTTGGAGGATGAAGTTAGGTCCCAGATTGTGGAGATATGGGATCGCCACTGGCTGCAGAATCTCCTCCCGATATCTCACTGCATTGAGATGGCCTTCAATGATGACAAGCCTTGTTTTGCCAGTCACATCATTGAGGGAACACACAACCACGCTGGCTGACCTCAATGAATCCTGGTTGAGGAGTGGAACGCCATCCCACAGCAACGAGTGACCAGGTTGGTGACCAGCATGAGGAGGAGGTGCCAGGCTGTTGTGGCTGCGTATGGATCTTCCACCCACTACTGAGGCTCCTGATGGTAATAAATTAATAAAGTGTAAAATTGCCAAAATGTCTTTGTTCCTTGTTACTGATAGTGAGTTCAAGTATCCGATCCACCAAACAACTCACAACAAGAGTCAATACCAACAGGAGAATACACTGTTTACCATTTGCAGAGCATTTTGGCAAATTTTTCTTGGGCACTACCCACATAATCAGCTGTGCTGCTCATCCCACAAATGCATGATCCTTACAAGTTTGACATCATTGTGAAGGTAAATAAACAGGCTTTCCAACGATGTAAAATACAATGCCAATTAGCATTGTAACAGCAGAGAAATAATCCACCAAACACAGATTTCCAAACTTTTTTTCCCAAGTGCATTATAGGATGTCTATAGGCTGGAATCAACAGCAGCCAGCCAGACAGGCAGGTATGCAAGCAGAGCTGAGGTGTGTGAGCTCTTCATTCAGGTTTTAGGAGCAGTGTCCCAGTCAGGATGCTCCTCCATATTATACAGCAGGATAAAGAAACACATTATCTATTTCTAGAGTAAATAAAAGATATGAGGAGATATTGGTTTTTGGGGGTCCTCCCCCAAGAACATTTGAAGGTTTTTGACTTAAAACTATGCATTTTACATCATTTTGGACCATTAGCGGGGGTGTCTTTTTACTCTGACTCTTTGTGGCACTTGATAAAACAATCACTTCCATCTCGGAGTCAGAAAGCCCTCGGTCATGGCCTTGACTCTTTCTCACAGGTTAATTGAATTTCTTTCTGATATATCAGATTTTTCAGTCCAGTTGTTTCCTCAGGTTAATACATCTTGAAACAATAATAATCATGAAACCACACAGCTGAACGCGGCATAATAACATTTTCACAAGCCAAATGCCAGCACAGAGAGCGACATCACTGTCGAGTGGTGAACATTTCTTTTTCCAGAGTCTAGGCACAGGAAGTAAGTTTAGACCTACCCCCAGCGAGATACAACTTGACAAAGGCGAGTCTGTTTCCAGCTATCGGACAAAAAGATGGAGACAGACTGACAGTGAGCTGTGTGTATGTAAGACGATAGGCAGATGGACAGATGGGTCATCCATCCACACCCTGACATTACAGACCGAGACACCAACAGAGGGGAAACGTTGGATTACATTGAATAACTTCATCAAATACTAGTTCTCTGTCTTGTCGTTTTTAAGGCGGATAAAGTCATTTGAAAAGAATCTCGGTATGTTAAAGGCCCTGAAAACCTATTTTTTCTGCTTCTCACTGTTCTGATTATTTCAGATTTCTGTTTTAGTGTTTCTTTGTCTTTGTTTTGCTCACTGGTTTGAAGGGGGCAGGGCTCAATTGAGAAAAAGGTGATGATACTTACTTCTATGCACCAATACGAGTTTAGCAACAATCAAATCAAGTTGATCAGATTAGTTTTTGTTAAAAATAATTTATGTTATGTTTTTACTGTTTCATAAATTTTATTTGAACTCTGAGGGTTGTTTATTTTGTCATAAATATTTACTATGAAAGAGAACGTCTTCAGATTTGAAATGGCTTTAATATTTACTGATTTACTTTTCTTACATATTTACTGAAAACATAATAAGCTTTTTTTCCCCGAAGCCACTGATCAGTCCCAAGCCCCCAGGAAGAGCAATGGGCGTTTGACATAGCGTAAATTTCACATAGTGGCCATACGGTGGAATTACAACTTCCATGTCCGTCACGTGTTGCCATTGGTACCGAAAATACTTTTCCCCATGGATTTACATTGGGAAAGTACGGAAGCCCTGAAAGGCAAGCGAGAATTTTTTTTGTCTGGTGACCCATTTCCTAAGTCTGATGTTTTTTAGGCTGATTTTTCTAAGTTCCTTTATTTTTTTTCTTTGCCTCTAAGGGGAAACAGGTGGGAAAAAAATGTTTAGGCTGATTTTTACAAGTTCCTTTATTTTTCTTTGCCTCTAAATAAACAAAACAGTGATTTGGCTGGTTTTCAGTAGCTATACTCTGTCAACTCTGTTTACAGTAAATGTAATGGGAAGTATTATTTATAGTAGGTATAGTTTTATTTTCTATAGGTTTTCTGGGTTTACTAGCTACTAAAATCATGCATTTTGAGCTAAACACAATGAATCCTGATCTGTATTTACAGTGTAGCTTGATTCTGCACACACGTGAATGTTTACTGTTGCTATGGCAACAAGTGACAGCTGACAATTCGAATTCGGCACATTTAAACAAAATCAACATCAACTACCAATAGTCATAGTCCTTGCAACCTTAACTAATGTGTTGCAATAGGTCAGATTGCCCAGATTACAAAAATAACAGCTTCAATCCCAGAGGAGCTACGTTAGCCTTAGCGACGATTGCGTTCAGTATGCCTTTTAATCGAACGTCATAGCGTTAGTTCCCTCAAACGATGTGGCAAAACATAATAGTACAACAATAGCAGTAACAATCGTAATACTGTAACTACATAACGTAACAACCTGTAACAACATAACTATCATAAATAAACAACAATGGCCCTTAGCAAACCTTTTTACGTAACGTTAAATGGTAAATGGACTTACATTTATATAGCGCTTTTCTAGTCTTCCGACCACTCAAAGCTCTTTACACTACATGTCAGTATTCACCCATTCACAAACACATTCATACATTGATGGCAGAGGCTGCTAAGGTGCCAACTTTGCCCATCAGGATCTGATCTAAATACTCATTCACACACCGATGGCTATGCCTTCGGGAGCAATTTGGGGTTAAGTGTCTTGCTCAAGGACACGTCGACATGTGACATGTTACCTGCAAACTTCTCTCCAACACCTGGCTGCATGAGGGCGCCACGGTCTCCCTATCTGGACAAGGACACTCTTACCCATTCAAACTAATTGACAGAGGTCTTTAAAATGAGCAAGTTTAGGGGGTTTTGGCTTTTGATCAGGATTTATGCAGTTATTCAGACCCAGGGGCAGACCCACACCTTGGAGGGATTATATATCCTCTCTAGCCTGTGAGTGCCTGTAGATTCCCCCAGGAGAAGTCTAGGCTACTTTACTTTGCAATGCTCCCACCATGTTTATGGGAGCTTCTTAATTATCCAGATTTTATTCAAGGTTACATGACTGATAAAATCCATGTTGGGACAGTCTCAGCAGTTCAGAGATACAGAGAGTGTATTAAACTAGAAATATGGGCAGGTCCAGGGCCACTTGTTCTTCGGGGTAGTAGTTCCCACTGAGAGCCGTTCACACACAGACTCGGCATATAAAAACCAAAGGAAGTGGGCTTTGAGGATTTGAGTGAATGATTTCCTACACATCCCAAAATGCCTTTTTGTCAAGTGGAATTATATGTTGTATTCAGATGTTGTGTGTAATGGTGGTGGTGGACAGAATGAAACTAGTGATGGTGAGATTTTAAGTGATATTAAAAGCAAGACAGCAAGTTTTTTCCAGTCCAGAAACTGGATTTTTAAATTGAAGTTGAAACCACACACGGTGAATGATAAAAGCTTATAAAGACTTCGCAGCACCCATTCACAGCAACCTTCTGTGTACAGTGGCTCGGGGCGGAAGTGGCTTGCGGCCGCAGCTTTACATCGCTCCCCGCCCGGACCTCACCGCACCGTGACGGGGCTTCCTGCTCCCGGTGCGACTGTCGACCGGGGCGGACTGTCCTCAGTGCGCTCCAACCGTGTTGTGCCACGGCCCACATAAAAGGCGCCAGAGGTCTGTGGTGTTGTCGGCAACCCACCCGACCCGTCTCGAAACACGGGCCAAGGAGTTTAACACACGCGCAAGTCAGAGGGTGCAAGCAAAACCCTGTGGCGCAATGAAAGTGAGGGCCGGTGCGCGCAGGCTGAGGTGGGATCCCGGCCCGCACCGTCAGCGGAGTTGGAGCGTGAGGACCCGAAAGATGGTGACGAGAGGTTAACGTCACGCCGCTGTAAAGTGGTATCGGTGCCGTTGTATCGGAGCCGTTTTGCGAGTACGAGTATATGAGCACAGTATCGAACCCGATACCCGATACTGGTATCAGTATCGGTGCATCCCTATTCCTTTTTCACAAAGTCCATGTTTGGTCTCCAATTTCAGAAGGTTTCTCGAGTTGGAAATCACAAATCACTTTGTTCAGTTCAGTATAAAGATTCGTACTAGTCACTGACTATGTCGTTCTTTCACCTTTTTCCTACGCTAAGTGGTTGCATCACCGATCAAATGCACTTCTGTACGTACAAACAGGAAGTGAATGTATCAGTGACAATGGTAATTCAGTACAATCAATATAGTCTCAGCTTTCAGAAGAGTGCATATAACAACACATTGTGTAATAATCTGACGCATTTTGTAATAAACGGGCTGATAGCAATATGTAATAAATTTCCCTGCATTTTGTTTTAAGTTATTACATATTGCAGTAGTTATTATAAAATGCTGGAGTTTTTCATGTAATAATGGATGCATTTATGTAATAACCAACCAAAAAGGGATGTCTTCATTCATAAAAATCGTTTTTCTCTTTATATTATTTTATACAAAAGAAATCATTATAAAAGATACAATTAGTTCAATAGATTAGTACATTATCTTTCATTGGCCAAAACTACATGAAGATGAAGACATCTATTGTGGTTGTTTATTACAATGAATGTATTATTACATTTTCATCCAAAAATTGCAACTCTTGCATTCTGAAATAATCCTTGCAATATGTGATCATTTATTACAAAATGCTGGGAAACATATTAAATAATGCATTCAAGTTGTTCATTACAAAATGCAGCGGACACAGTGTTGCTCTTTGAAAACACACACGCACACACACACACACACACACACACACTGGGCTATGAGACAGGCACGCTGCTCCCCACCTTAGATGTCCCCTGTGACCTGAAGCCCGAATAGAGCGGCAAAGTTTGGGAACCACAGACCGTGTGTCTGTGTGTGTGTGTGTGTGTGAGTGTTGGGAGGTGAGATGGGTGCTGAGTTACACTGTCAGGGTCACCTCTGCAGCCCCTTGTGAAAGCCCCTCACAATACGCCACCTTGAGGTAACAATGACCCCATTGTTCGTCCAGACAATGCTGTCTGAAGGACAGGGTTAAAGGGGTGGAGGGAGAGGAGGGGTGGCGGGGCGAAGGGGACAGTGGGGGACTCAGCACCTGGTAACAGTGGATGTGTGGGAGGTGGAAGTGGAGGGGGTCTAGGGTGGTTACAGTCCATCAGTCAGCAATGGAAGTGTTTAGTCCTGCGAGGCGAACATGCAGCACTGATGTCGGGCCGGACCACTGACCTGAGGCAGGCTTTCCCCAAGCTGTGGTCCGGGACCCAGCGGGGGTCCTCGGGAGGGCGTAGTCAGAACCACAATAGGTAGGCTTAAAGAAAATCAGGAAGTCAAATTCACACACACATTCAGAGCCTCTGTATGTTACCTCCGGTCCTCCATACAGTTTGGGAATCTGGATCCCAGAATGATAAGAAATGAGGGGAGATAGAGACGGATGGGGGATGTTGTCAGCATTCCAAATCCCACCACCTTCGTTTTATGGCATGTGTGTGTTTGCTGGTGCTTAAAGGTCCCATATTGTAAAAAGAGAGATGTTCATGTTTTTTATATTATAAAGCAGGTTTAAGTGATATATAAATACTGTGAAAGTATCAAAACACTCAATCCATGAAGAAATACACACAGCCCTTATTCAGAAACTGTGCTTTTCAAACAAGCTGTTAGGATTTCTGTCCATTTGTGATGTCACAAATCTACAATATTTAGACCATTTCACAGTTTTAAACGTAAACATACTAAATGTGTCCCAGTTTACTTCCTGTAGCAGTGTATGTGAATGACATCAGCTGACAGGAAGTAAACATGGACCCAAACTGTTTCCTAGCAACCCAATTCCGTTGTAATGTGCTAAAATGGAGCGTTTCAGGCAGAGGGTGATTACAGGTATATTCAGATAGACATGATGAGAAAAATAATGGTTGTTTGAACATTACAGCATGTAAACATGTTCTAGTAGAAACCCAAAATACAAGTTTGAACCTGAAAAAGAGCATGATGTGTCCCCTTTAAGAATCTCAACTTGTAGCTTTTCCAACTATGTTTTTTTTGTGTTGCTGTTTTCCTCCATCAGCCACAAGGGGCAGCAATGAGCCCTTTCCAGTTTGGAGTGCCAGAATGACGCAAGAATACAAGGAGGAGATTTATACCTTATTAGAAGTCAAACAGTATGTTTTGTTTTTACAAAGAGAAAAAGCTAAATAAACATTAGGTAAACTTTTTGACCTACAATTAGGGATTTGGGATGCATCTGGGACTCCCATCTCTCCCGTACAGTGGATTGAACAGCTCCAAACAGAGCTGGGAAAAGGCAAGTTTGATGCTGCATTCCTGTGAATCAGGAAGATGGTAGACAGCAAACCAAATGTCATCATAGTGGACAAGAGCAGGACGGTAAAATTAGTTAAGGCCAGCAGAGAATACTCAACCCGGTCTCACAGGAAGGCATATAAATACCACGACATAACACGGACATTCAGCATGGCATGAGTACGCAGTTTAGCCATTTCGCGTGTCCTTTGTACGCAAAGCAAACGTCCGCAGTTAAGTTTAGGCAAGAAAACCACTTAGATAGGGCAAGGGAAAATGTCATGGTTGGGCTTAACTAAGTAAAATACATACGGAAATAATGTAACACAACAATGGAAAACATGTCACAAACATCAATAAAAATCATCTTGAAACTGACAAAAGTAATAATAAATAAAAATTTACTGAAAATTAACTAATGAAAATCAGCTATTGTTTTTGAATTGTGGTTCAACAGAATCATTTTAAAAAACAAACTAATGAAACTGGCCTGGACAAAAATGATGGTACCCCTAGAAAAGATTGAAAATAATTTGACCATAGGGACATATTAAACTAAGGTTTGTCCTGTAACTAGCATCACAGGTCTCTTCAAACTTGTAGTCAGTCAGTCTGCCTATTTAAAGGGTGAAAAGTAGTCACTGTGCTGTTTAGTATCATGGTGTGTACCACACTAAACATGGACCACAGAAAGCTAAGGAGAGAGTTGTCTCAGGAGATTAGAAAGAAAATTCTAGACAAGCATGTTAAAGGTAAAGGCTATAAGACCATCTCCAAGCAGCTTGATGTTCCTGTGACTACAGTTGCACATATTATTCAGAAGTTTAAGGTCCACAGGACTGTAGCCAACCTCCCTGGACGTGGCCGCAAGAGGAAAATTGATGACAAATTGAAGAGACGGATAATACGAATGGTAACCAAAGAGCCCAGAACAACTTCCAAAGAGATTAGAGGTGAACTCCAAGGTCAAGGTACATCAGTGTCAGATCGCACCATCCGTCACTGTTTGAGCCAAAGTGGACTTAATGGAAGACAACCGAGGAGGACACCAAATCATAAAAAAGTGAGCTTGGAATTTGCCAAAATGCATATTGACAAGCCACAGAGCTTCTGGGAGAATGTTCTTTGGACAGATGAGACAAAACTGGAGCTTTTTGGCAAGTCACATCAGCTCTGTGTTCACAGACGCAAAAATGAAGCATCCAAAGAAAAGAACACTGTACCTACAGTGAAACATGGAGGAGGCTCGGTTATGTTATGGGGCTGCTTTGCTGCATCTGACACAGGGTGTCTTGAATCCGTGCAGGGTACAATGAAATCTGAAGACTATCAAGGCATTCTGGAGCGAAATGTGCTGCCCAGTGTCAGAAAGCTTGGTCTCAGTCGCAGGTCATGGGTCCTCCAACAGGATAATGACCCAAAACACAGCTAAAAACACCCAAGAATGGCTAAGAACAAAACATTGGACTATTCTGAAATGGCCTTCTATGAGCCCTGATCTAAATCCTATTGAACATCTGTGGAAGGAGCTGAAACATGCAGTCTGGAGAAGGCACCCTTCAAACCTGAGACAGCTGGAGCAGTTTGCTCACGAGGAGTGGGCCAAAATACCTGTCGACAGGTGCAGAAGTCTCATTGAAGGTTACAGAAATCACTTGATTGCAGTGAGTGCCTCAAAAGGTTGTGCAACAAAATATTAAGTTAAGGGTACCATCATTTTTGTCCAGGCCAGTTTCATTAGTTTGTTTTTAAAAATGATTCTGCTGAACCATAATTCAAAAGCAATGTCTGATTTTCCTTAGTTCATTTTCAGTCAATTTTTATTTATTATTACTTTTGTCAGTTTCAAGTTATTTCAGTGACCATTGTGGGTTTTTCTTTCTTTAACGGAAGGGTACCAACAATTTTGTCCACGTCTGTATTTATATGCTATAGACTAAACCGTCGCTGTATTTCTGACAAAATTGATATTGTTTTGCTCATATAACTCTTCTTAATCCTGAAAATGTTTAGCCACTTGAAAGCAGAGGACAAGAAGAAGAAGTTGTGAACACAACATTAGCTGTGTTTCCATTCACATATTTTTTACGCTCATTTGAGGTGTTTTTTGATTTGTCGAAAAAATATTTAATGCACTAAATGGGATATGGAAACTTCTTTGCCAACTGATGAGCTGTTTCTGCGTGTTTCTACACGGATATTCCCATAAACATGCGAATGCTTGTCTTCATCTCAGGACAACATGAAACATGACCAATACTAGCTGACATGAAAGAACTATTAAAGATCCCATATGGTGCTCAGTTTCAGGTTGTTACTTGTATTTTGGGTTTCTACTAGAACATGTTTACATACTTTAATGTTTAAAAAAACCTTTATTTTCCTCATGCTGTCTGCTTGAATATACCTGTATTCACCCTCTGTCTGAAACACTCGTTTTAGTACATTTCAATGGAATTGCAACAGAAATGTGTTGCTAGGCAACAGCTTGGCTCCATATTTACATCCTGTCAGCTGATGTCATTCACATCCACTGCAAAAGAAAATAAACTGGGACACATTTAGAATGTTTACGTTTAAAACTTTGAAATGGTCTAAATATTGTAGATTTGTGACATCACAAATGGACAGAAAACCTGACGGTTTGTTTCAAAAGCTCACTTTCTGAATAAGGGCTGTGTGTATTTCTCTGTGGATTAAACGTTTCGATGCTTTCACAGTATTTATATAGAACTTAAACCTGCTTTATAATATAAAAGCCGTGAAAATGTCCCTTTTTACAATATGGGACCTTTAAAACTTACCCAATTGAAACAAATTCCTATAGACCTTTGTCCATTTTTCTCTCGTAGGTTAGATGACTAAGGAGACTTCTTTTGTTTCCGGTTCGCAACCTCCACTTCTTCTTCTACTGTTTACTTGCTGATTACAGCTATTCGTAGCCTATAGCGCCAACTTCTGACCAAACTAATCTAGCCAAGTTCATTCACTCCAAACCAGTTGATGGAAACACACCTAATACACTTCTTTTTTTTTGCGACATATCAAAAGTTTGCTTAAAATTCAGTTGACGATTGGATAGAAACGCGACTACTGACATATCATCATCTTTTAAGTTTACATGGCGAGCTTGTTAGTTTGCTGTTTGTGTATTTACACATGCAGCAGTTATAAACACCCTCATTTTACATGGCCTTCAATCTACTGCATGGCACACACCATGAAGGTCTAAACATGCAAACGTGTTATGTATGTGACTCACATAGATACACAGACACATGCATACAAACTCACCACCACTACTCTTCACTCAGGGCCACAAAACAAATATATCCCATTACTGCTTGGAAATAATGGGCCCATTTTTCTCCCATAGTGATCTTTATGAATAGTGTATAAACCCGTCCACGCGTTGGATCCTTGGAGGGGGGGGGGGGGGGGGGGGGGGGGGTGACACTACCATGGGAGACGGGAAGAGCTCAAACATATTTCTGCTTTTTATCCTCCCTGATAAAGAACTCCCACTTACACAAACATACAGTAGGGCATGCAGACAAACACACACATGCACGGCAGTGAACACAAGACCTGAGAGTGCTTAAAAGCTCTGTCTAAACATAGACCCAAGGCCAACAGTGAGTGCTGTGGTCCTGAATGGAGCTCCGTCGTCGCTGCACTCTGCCTCTGCAGAATAAGCCACAATAGCTATTCTGTGTGCAGAGGGAAAAGGGCGTTATGCACTTCCTTTGAAATAACACTAATGGCTGAATATGCCTTGAATGCAGCCTCTTAGTTTTATTATTTAAAAAAAAAAAAGAGTGCATAAATTCCATCATGTTTTATTACGCCTCTTGTGTCGTTGGCGGCACAGTGAGATGTATGCGGTGGTGAAGGTGGGGATTACTGCAGGTGTCAGTGTCTCTCTCTCTCTCTCCCTTCGTCTTGTCCGCGGTGTTGTAAAAAAAGCCCTTTGTTGTGCTCTGCAGTATAAATCATTTACAGGCTTTGCATAAATTTGTGTAATCTCCTTCATGGGGGCTGGGCAGCCTATCTGATTCACTGGGAGCCAGGGAAGAAGAGTCCACGTTGACGTTGCCAAACATGCATGTTGTGTGTGGAAACCGAAACCTGAACACAGTTAGTTACAGTTTCACATGCGTTACACGCAACATGTGTGAGGAAACGCAGCCACATTCCAGTACAGCGAAACCCCAGGAAATACATTGTGTGGCATGTTTCCCTCCCAGATGATTAAAACACAGTCTCACGGCTGTTCGTCAAATAGTCACCAAATTGAATCTATTTGATTCGTGTACATAGACACAAATTTCCATTTAGTTTCGTGAGGCTTAGCGCGACTTTCAACAACATATTTTGTGCATTTTCCTACGAATGACCAGCAACACGTGACGTATGTGTTAATTTCCACGCCAGTCTTTTAAAAATAAAACTACTTAGTTAGGCTTAGGAAAAGATTGCAGTTTTGGTTTAAACAACACTGGAACTGGCATTACTTAAGTACAGAAGTTACCTGACAAAAACGACTTTGTTAACTCCAGGAAAAGATGGTGGTTTGGGTTAGATAACTCTAGAAATGCCGTAAATTAAGTGCGGAAGTTACGTGACAAATAAATCAACGATGAATTGTGGTTTCACGCTGGACACAAACACCTGTCTCCTGGTCGAAAGTCCTGTGTTTTATGACCCACCCCGATTTCCTCCCTACGCACTGTTTGCCGCTCATTATACTTCCCGGTTCACAATTACGTAGATTACATACGAATTGATTTTGTGCTTTCGTCTTTGTACACGGATTAATACATTACATTTCGGGACTATTTCACGAACTGTTGTGTGACTGGACTGAAATAATATACTGCGTAATATATATCTTATCTCAAAATGTCATTAAAGGTGAAATCCATTCATCCATTCAATGTTTGTAACCGCTTATCCTATTCAGGGTCGCGGGGGGGCTGGAGCCGATCCCAGCTGACATTGGGTGAAGGTGGGGTACACCCTGGACAGGTGAAGAGCGGGGTACATCCTGGACAGGTGAAGGAGGGGTACATCCTGGACAGGTGAAGGCGGGGTACACCCTGGACAGGTGAAGAGCGGGGTACATCCTGGACAGGTGAAGGTGGGGTATACCCTGGACAGGTGAAGGTGGGGTACATCCTTGACAGGTGAAGGAGGAGTACATCCTGGACAGGTGAAGGCGGGGTACATCCTGGACAGTTGAAGGTGGGGTACATCCTGGACAGGTGAAGGCGGGGTACATCCTGGACAGGTGAAGGCGGGGTACACCCTGGACAGGTGAAAGAGGGGTACTTCCTGGACAGGTGAAGGCGGGGTACATCCTGGACAGGTGAAGGAGGGGTACATCCTGGACAGGTGAAGGCGGGGTAAATCCTGGACAGGTGAAGGTGGGGTACACCCTGGACAGGTGAAGGCGGGGTACATCCTGGACAGGTGAAGGCGGGGTACATCCTGGACAGGTCTCCAGACTATCACAGGGCTGGCACAGAAAGACAGACAACCATTCACACTCACATTCACACCTACAGGCATAAAGGTGAAAGCCTCAGAGTTTTTGCCTATAGAAGATTTTATTCTGTAATCATACACAGTTGCTTTAACCGTTGCAACTTTCATGAGTCCAGTTTTCAGCCTTTGTCACAGGAAATGACAAACAACCAGCAAAAAAAACAGTACTGTGTGTTTTTTTTAATTAATTTACAGGAACAAAACACTACACCACACTAAATTAATCCCAAACCACTAAAGTAAGTAAGTAAAGATTGATTCAGTTATAAAGCACTTAAAAGTTACAAAGTGCTTCACAATGAAAGTGTAGAACAACAAAAAATTAATTAAACCAGGAACAGAATAATAAGAAAACAGCTAATTCTTCAGTTCAAATAAGCAAAGGAATATAAGTGAGTGTTGAGAAGTTTTTCTTGAGACAGTCAGTGGACTCTGGTGTAGTGGACATGGGAGACATTAAATTATAATTCTGGGTTTTTACAGCTTGAATTTGTTTCTTTTGTTTTCATAGTTTGGCCATTATTTCTACCAGTATTAAACAGTAGTACTTTCTACAACTTTCTGCTTTACTAAAGTGGTTTAGATCAGTGCTTCCCCCACAGCCCCATCAGATGAACTCACAGCCCAGTCGCACAGCGGTTCGTGGAATAGTCACGAAATTGAATCTTTTTGATTTGTGTACATTGACACAAATTTCCCTTTTTTTCGTGATGGTCAACACAAAATCAATTCGTATGTAATCCACATTATTGTGAACTGAGAAGTATAAAGAGCAGAGAACGTTGCGTGAGGAGGGGGCCGGGCCGGATGGATGGGTCAAAAAACACTGGACTTTCGCTCAGGAGACCGCTGTTCATGTTCTGTGTGAAACCAGAAGTTAACGTTGATTTATTTGTTACATAACTTCCGTAATGAAGTAACGCCACTTCCAGAGTTATTTTAACCCAAACTGCAATCTTTTCCTAAACCTGACTAAGTAGTTTGTTGCCTAAGCCTAACCAAGGCGATGTATTCCTAAACCTAACTAAGTAGTTTCTTGCCTAAGCTTAACCAAGCCGATGTATTCCTAAACCTGACTATGTCGTTTTATTTTGAAAAGACTGGAGCGGAAATGACGCGTGTGCCACATGTTGTTGGACATCGTAGGGAAAAGCACGGAATACGTTGTTGAAAGTCGTGCTGAGCGTCACAAGAAAAGGGAAATTCGTGTCTATCTACACGAATCACATAGATTCAACTTCGTGACTATTTTACGAACTGCTGTGAGACCGTGTTGGAACTCATTACGGCTTCATCAACACCATCCGTCTGGTTCCAAATGTGTCCATTTTAATTTATCATTAACTGGATATTATTAAACACTATTGTTACAATATTTTTTCATACAATGTCAATGCTTAGGTTGGTTTGGTGGCAGAAGCTAGACGTTTAGCTATTACAACCATTTATTCATTACTTTTGGTTAGCTGACTATTTCAACTGCAATATTCTTTATTTTTAGATTAGAATCAGAATCAGAATCAGAATGGTGTTTATTGCCAGGTGTAAGGGGTATACACGAGGAATTTTCTTTGGCTTTGTTGGTGCGAGGCAAACAGTATAATAACAAAGAATAGATAAACGTTAGAATAAAATAAGAATAAAAAATGTACAATTTACAAAATAAGCTATAAAATAAACATGGTATAAACAGATAGTGTACTGTTAAAGGTCACATATTATGCTCATTTCCAGGTTCATAGATGTATTTTAATGTTGCACTAGAACATGTTTACATGCTGCAATGTTCAAAAAACCCTTTATTCTTCTCATACTGCAGCCTGAGTCTGCCTGCCTCAGAGACTAATTCAGCCTCTGTCTGAAAACCACTGATTCACAGCCTGTCTCCTCCCACTCTGCTCTGATTGGTCAGCGTTTTCTGTCAATCTCAACAACAACAGCGTCACCCTCCCCCTCCCTCCCGGAGCAGCTCTGGAGAGAGAGACGAGTGGAGAGATAGCAGCTAGAATAGAGCTTATAAACCACTTTAAAGTTTATAAACCAGAAACTTCACCCAGCGCACGTTACCGGAGGAATCTGATCAGAAATCGGCGACACATGATGAACATCTGCGGTCCAGATTCCAGGTTTTCCTGACGGTTTCTCTCAGGTAAATAATACTATTTATAGCTCTGTTAGTTAACTCAGTGTTTACCTCATGCATCAACTCTGTAAACCGTAAACATACACTCTGTTTTACGTCTGTCTTTACAGATCCATCTGTGAGAAATGACCGACAGAATCATCCCAGAGGAGAGCAGACAGCTGTGGGCAGATGGCTCTGTTTACATGGAGATACAAAGCTAGCCCGTTAGCATGTAGCTAAATGCTAACGGGTTAGCTACATGCTACCGCTATGACACGGTGTGTAAACACAGCGACCATCAGGGTGGAAAATAGAAGATGTGAAACAGTAGTCAGTTCATTATTTCTGCTAAAAGATAAATGTATGGAAGATCAGAGTAATGGTATATTATTTACAGTAGTAGCTGTCTCTGTGTTACCATGACTACAGACCACCGGAGCTTAGCTTACCATAGTTTACCAGAGCTGAAAGACTTTCTCCTGTACCATGTCACATAACTAACTAACAGGTGAGATGATTACAAATGCTGTGAATAATTAATATTGTCATCTGTCAACTCAAATAAAGTTTGACTGTGAAACAGAAATGTGTTGTGTTGCTTACAAGTCACTATTTACTACCTGTAATCTGCTACATGCATGACATCAAATATATATAATATATAAATATCATCTGTTTAAACAGTGTAATTACATAAAGCCTTTGTGAAAGAACATGTTATATTTAGATGATGGGAGTACATGAAGCCTGTTCTGCTGGTTCTTGCAGACTTTGCTCAAGTTAGGTTGAGGAGGAGAGACAGTGACGCGCTGTGGGGCGGGGTCAGCTACTGAAGGTTCTCTCTGGTTCGACCAGGAAACCCTTACATGGCTTGCATTTCTCTAATGACGTCAGAAGAGAAGGAAAAAAAGCGATTTTTTTTCTGCACCCATTTCCGGACAAACGGAGGAGGAGAAAAAGAGAGAGGATGGTCTTTTATGATACTATGGTGGCCTGTAGACACACTGGGGACAGATATTGATGTTTAAAAGACATGGAAAAGTGCATTTTGCATAATAGGTGACCTTTAAGACTTCTGCTTGTCTGCTTGCTAACTACTTTCCACGTACTCTCAATTGTTACAGCTGAATCAATATATGGATATACATTTTTTTATTTTCCCAAAATTTTTTATCAAATTGTTATTTTAAAAAGAATTGTGAACCATAATATTTCCATGTATCCTCTGGTCACTGCAGAAGTACCCCGGGGTACGAGTTCCCCTGGTTGGGAATCACTGCTTTAGATACTCTGGCTAAACTGTTGACTTGTTTACAACCTGTCTGACTCTCTGACTGGCTTTTCAGAACTGGTTGTAGCGATTCTGTGTTCTCCAATCTCAGCAATAACTTCAGAGAGTGCAATATTGTCATATCTGATAGAAATTGTGGCCAAAACTATGAAATAATTGCTTTTTTTTTCGTTAGTAATTTTATAGGCTGCAGCAAATCAGAAATGCACTCCTACAGCAGTTATGTCCACAGTGTACCTTAGATATTTTTTCTATTTAATCAGATTTATAATAGTTTATACTGTTCATTCATGCCCATCTAAAGCAACTTTTACCACTGGACAAAAAACCCACAAACACCCACTAACATCTGGCTTTTGTCTTCAGTGTGAAAGGTTACAATCTGCATTCATTCCCGGGACAAATGACTCTGCAGTAGTCACGGGTATTTATCGACTCCAGCTCCGATCGGCAGTGATGGAAACATGACACCCGGGTGGACGTGTTAATTTTCACCCCTTTTCTGGCGTGATGCTATGTGACACGTGTTGAAGTGAATATATAATAAATAACACACACTTCATTCAAACTCGACAGAAACAAAATAAAACTCATCAAACCATCTTGGTTAGTCTTTCCATGTTCCAACAATCAGCAACTTTGGTTTGGTCGAAATAAACCCTTAATTCATCGAGTTAGATGTGAAAAGGAACAAGCGTTATATGCACTCCTCAAAACCTTTGACCAATCACAGGTCATTTTATTGAGAGAGCGTTCCTATTGGCTGTGCCCCGGTGGTGTTCCTTCAACAGATTTCACAATGGTGGCGGCGTCACAAACTTCCTCATTTTACAGCTAAACCGTGCACTACAAGATGATTCTGAAAACTTTCTGAGGAGAGAAATAGACATTAACGTAACATAATATTGATTCATATTTGATCAGCGCTGCCTAGTTTGACCGTTTGGTCGGAGTTCGCGAGTGATTGACAGCCGGCTCTCATAGACAGCAGATGGACAGAACTCAGATCAGCTCTTACTGCTTGTTTTCCTCCGGTCTGTGAAATCTTGCAGATGCCGTTAGGAGCACCGGAGGACACCAGAGGACACAGATGAACATGATTTTTTTCAGGTTACCTGTTGTACTACTGTCATGATATAGCGACCGTTTTATAGAAACAACTTCTTTTAATCATATTCGCTCCAATCTCGCCTGCTTTAAGCACATGTTTACTGCAACTGAAAAAGTGAAGCCGAGGGGTCTGACAAAGCGTCATTGACGAGTTGAGATGAGAACGTGTTAATAAACTCGTCAAAATTAGTAGTCTTTCCACCGTTCCAACAATCACCAACTCTGGTTTGAAAGTTTGAAAGAGAGACTGAATTATTAACAGATTTAAAAAAAAAAAAAAATAACTACCGTAACATTTTCACTGTTTACCAACCCTGTTTTTGGGCGCATTGGTGACGTTAAACATAAAAAAGAAAGGCATACTGGTCTACTGGAAATGGGAAAGGAGTCTATCACCTATTTATAGCGGGTTGTATATGTAGGGTGTATGCGCTAATGTTGGTGGAAAAAGGGTATGAGAGTTTTGAACTATTTGAAAAGCTACCATTGTCTCTGAGGAGGAGTCATCTGTTCCTTCCTGAACTCTGGCTGGCCGATATCACCCTCCCCACACATTTCTCCCCTCTGTTCCATCCAAGTGAGTTTTATTTGAATGTAGGGCTTATTCCCAGTAAAACCACTATGGCTGCTGTCACAGTGTCCTTGCAGTTGTTCCATTATGCATCGTCCATGAAGGAGCTCCAGGACTTTTTTTGTGTCTGTGACATCATCACTCCAGTCTGTCTCTCCGTCCTTCAGCTCAAAGAAAGATCAGCTCAAATTCATTAATCATACAATAACTGACTTATAGAAATTAGATAATTCCTTCAATAGCATGAAATCAAATCAAATTGTAGGACTGTATCAAGAATGTTAGCTGAAATCACTTGGCTTAAAGTCGAGATAGTCAATTCAGGACATTATTATTTGTTCCTAAACAGATATTCTTTAAATCATACAAATCTCATATATCTCCCACACCATCAATTTCTATTCCCCCCCCCCACACACACACGCACTTCCTCAGTGCAGTGATGAGGCTGCTGTACGACAGTACTGTAAATCATTGTGAGGCGGAGCGCAGCGCTGAAAGCTCAGTGACAGAAGATAAAACATGCAGCGGCAGGCGGACTCTCCACACAGCTCCGCACACCTCCACCTCCTCTCCCTCTCCTCCAGAAGACACTCTGACTATATTTAGTCTCATGAAACCTCTGTTGGTCTGGAGGAGCTGCAGAAGTTATTTCTGCACAAACGTCCACTAGATATTCTCAGGGCTAAACTAACTCTTCTGCAGTGTGGAGTGTGCGCGCATGCACGTGAGAGTGGAGCGAAAGAGCGAAAATGAGCGCGGTGTGTGAGTGAAGGCAAACAGGAAGAGGAGCAGAGTACAGCAGAGACTCCGGTCCTGGAGACCAAAGCTACGGTCTCCCCCGCGTCCTCCGAGGACAGCAAATCCTGCTTCCATGTGTATTCATTGGTTTTTAGTATCCTCCAAAAATGTTATTAATTTGCAGCATTTTTTCTGAGTACTGTAGGTTTTTTCTCCATTTACTTGTCCTCTTAATCATTTGCATATGTTTGCTTAAGTTGCAGTGCGAGCCACTGTACGACGGGGAGATGAGGGACGGAAGGAGGAGAATTTAGAT
The DNA here is from genome assembly GCF_043250625.1 of Sebastes fasciatus. Taxonomy (NCBI): domain Eukaryota; kingdom Metazoa; phylum Chordata; class Actinopteri; order Perciformes; family Sebastidae; genus Sebastes; species Sebastes fasciatus. Next base: position 41,629,445 of record NC_133796.1, read on the forward strand.
AATTGACATTGAAATGAGTCACACAGCAACAATCAAATGGGTCTGGAAGCAGTTGTGAGGTAAAATGAGAGCCGCAGCGTAAGACTGCCACGGCCCGGTTTTCAATCAGACTCGCTTCCTATCTCACCTGTTCAAGTATAATTGTAATACACACACACACAACACACACAGAATGTCAGAGTACACAGTGAAGTCTTCCTCTCTTTTTCTCTCTCTCTCACACACACACACACAAATCACTTGCCAGGATCATTTTGCACGTCCTCAGTGGGGAACCCCATCAACTTTCACAGCAGGTAACAGAGCAATGAAACACGTTTCAGACTGTCGTACCTGGCTCACTCACATACACTCACACTCACACACACACACACACACACACACACACACACACACACACACACACACACACACACACACACACACACTGCGGATATGTTTACTCAGAGAGGTAGTAGGTTAGTCCAACATGGTGGCCACACCACACAGGGATGTATGCTGCTACAAGAAATGCCAAATGGCTCTCAGGTAACAGATCTGATAACAGCTACTGGATCAACCCGTTCTCACTCCCAACTCGTCAAATACCACCAATTGGTCAGTGCCCCTCGGCATCGGAAACCGACCCTTTATTGACGGTTTATGATGAACCGGACTTTCAACTAACTCCAATGTAAACCCACCCGCGGCGTTATTCGATGGTCAGAGTAGTGACGTAGTATTAATAATGTGATTTCCGCTAACGGCAGGCAAGAGGGGTGGTGGATGGGTCAAACAAACACAAGACTTTCAACCAGGAGACCGCTGTTCGTGTCCCGTGTGAAACTAAAAGTACATTAACTTTGACTTAATTTGTCACGTCAATCTTTAGTAACATGACTCGTCGGTATCGTCTGTATAAAGCCTCGGACACACCAGGAACATCAGGAGCGCGTGGCAGCTGCGTGGCGTTGTTGCTGCGTGATTCACGCGCCAGGTGTTCACACTAGCTGCATGTCGGGTGCGTGTCAGCTGCTTGTCTGCTGCGTTTCTGCTGCTGCTGTCAGCCCTTTCTTTCTACATAGAGTTTGCCTTTTAATGGCCATTTAACTTCAGGATAAATGTGATTTATATTTATTTTCGACAGAGAAAGGTTAAGAAACGTGTGGTAATTTGTAAATAATAGTAATAATCCACAATTAAAACTCCGTACTATATTCATTCATGGAGCTCTCCAAGTCACTGCATGTTCTAGAACACTGTCCGGCACATATTTCAGAATAAAAGCCTCATGTTAACAAATGAAGGAATTCTGTCCACAGAAAAAACGCTAGAGGGCTTTTATTTTGAAATGAAAGCAGGAAGTGTTGATTTAAACGTTCATAAAGATGATTCTGGGGGAGTGGCTCACGAGGGAGGCCTGAAGGGACGGACTGTCCAGCCCAGTCACACAGCAGTTCGTGAAATAGTTATTTCAAACTTAATGTATTGATTTGTGTACATAGACACGAATTTCAAATTTTTCTTGTGATGGTCAGCATGAAATCAATTCGTATGTAATCCACGTAATTGTGAACTAGGATGTATAAAGAGCGGCGAACGCTCCATAGGGAGGAGGTCGAGGTGGATGGGTGGACCGCCGTTCATGTCTCCTATGAAAGTCAAAGTTGATTTATTTGTCACATAAGTTCCGTACTTAAGTTACACCACTTCCAATGTTATTTTAACCCAAACCGCGATCTTTTCCTAAACCTAACTAAGTCGTTTTATTCTGAAAAGACTGGAGCGGAAATTGACACATGCGTCGCATGTTGCTGGTCATTCGTAGGAAAAAGCACGAAAAATACGTTGTTGAAAGTCGTGCTGAGCATCACGAAGAGAAATGTGAAATTCATGTCTACGTACACGAATCAAATAGATTACATTTTGTGACTATTTCACGAACTGCCGTGTGACTTTGTTGGACTGTCAGTCTTGCTGACTTTCTCTCTCTAGGGACTTTTGGAGCTAGGGCTGCTGGCTACTTTCATTGGAGAAGAGTTGGCAACACTGGGCTCAGTTTTTCGGTTGGATAATTTTCAAAATCTAGTGTACTCTTACCAGATCCTTAAGATTACTGACTCAAGCTTTAAGTAAAACATCTGAGTACTTCTTCCACCACTGAATGATGCGGTGAATGGTGGCCGTACAAAGCGACTGGAGTTTGCATCCTTAGTCTCAGCTGTAGTTAGGTTGAGGCAATGGAAGTGCTTGAGTTAACGAAAGAAAAAGATAAAAATAAAGAAAAGTAATGTTTTTTGTTAAATGTTGATAATCACATTGTGTTTCTGATACAAGTCACTTGTATGCATTAAACCAAGACCATGATGTTTCCCTGACCTCAGCCCAATATAACATAACCATCAAAAGGTTTAATAATGCTGTGGTCACTACGTGTGGATATTGTATCACAAGATCAGATATTTTGGTTCAAAACAAATGAAATGCGTTGTCAATGAAAATGTTACTGCGAGTGTGAACGGGGTGTTCCTGACAAAGAACACATTGCTCTCTATGAAACTTCCCTTTGGATGAATGTAGTGGATGAAATCACTCTTTAGTTGCTAGAGCACTAAATTTACTTTTTCTCTGTTTTATTTGTCACGTCCTCTTTGTGTGACACTTACGTATGCACCATACATAACCTTCATAAATTCTCCCTCTGAAATTAAAAAAAGCCGTCTCCATAGTGTGCTTATTACTTTCTGCCCTAAACCCTGCCACGCTTCGCCTTTGTTGGACGTGAAAATTACAGTTATTTGACGCTACATCTGTTAGTGATGATTCATCTGCATCCGAAATCTCAATTCATTACTCGCTATAGAGCAAACTATTGAGTGTTTCATATGTAGGGAATCGTGAATGAGTAACCATGGGAGTGATTTCAGACACAGTGCAGTTCTCATAATACATCCACACTCAAGACACAACTCTTTAGCCATCTCAAGGCTGCGTTACATTCAGCTCAGCCCTGTATCTGTGGTGCTACTGACAGCAAAATCAGACAAACTAAATTACACCCAAGAACAAAGTGAAATGCACAGTGCATGTCCACCTTTAATCTCATCTATCCAGTCTGTTATTCACATTCTTTTGCCTTTTCTCTTCTCTCTCTCTCTCTCTCTCTCTCTCTCTCTCTCTCTCTCTCTCTCTCTCTCTCTCTCTCTCTCTCTTGTAGGGTTCATTGTCCTTTATCCAATGTCTCTGCCCTCTTTCTGTCGCTCTGTTTTCTGGGTGCGTCTCAGTGTTTGGTTGTTCAACCCTCGCTGCCTGACCAGCTGACCTGCTGACATGCTTTTATCCCGTCGTTATCCTCTCCTCCTCATTCTCACTCCCTGCCTCAGAAACAAGTGTAACGGTGAACCAACACACACACACACACACACACACACACACACACACACACACACACACACACACACACACACACACACACACACACACACACACACACACACACATGTAGTATGAAAGACAACATTTTATTGAGAGGCATTTTTAATATTTTGTTCACCTCATTTAAATACATAAAATAGACAGAATATTGCAACACCTCTCAGCATTGTACAGCAATAATAACAACCACAAAACCCTTTGTTATATACCCCTTTTCACAGCAGCCATTTTGACATGTCATAGCAAGGTAAAATGATCCCATTCCAGCCTGCTCTCATTCTCAGGGCGTCAAATACCGAGGCTTTGTCACGCCCCCTCGCACCCTTTAGCGCCTGTATGACGCGCACCGGGCGTTCAGTTAACTATAATGTAAACCTGTCCACGGCAACAGTGAACGCTCCAAGAAAGTGCGCCGGGAGGGTGGTGACGTAGTTTAAAGGTCCCATATCGTGCTCATCTTCAGGATCATACTTGTATTTTGTGTTTCAACTAGAACATGTTTACATGCTGTAATGTTAAAAAAAACTTTATTTTCCTCATACTGTCGGCCTGAATATGCCTGTATTTACCCTCTGTCTTGAACCCTCTGTTTTAGCGCATTTCGACGGAATTGCGACGAAATTGCAACAGAATTGCGTTGCTAGGCAACAGCTTATGTCCATGTTTACTTCCTGTCAGCTGATGACATTCACATACACTGCAACCAGGAATAAACTGGGACACATTTAGAATGTTTACGTTTAAATCTGTGTAAAGGGTCTAAATATTGTATATTTGTGACATCAAAAATATACAGAAATCCTGACAGCTTGTTTCAAATGCAGAGTTTCTGAATACGGGCTGTGTGTATTTCCCTGTGGATTGAGCGTTTCGATACTTTCACATTATGTATATAGGACTGAAGCCTGCTTTATAAAAAAAAATCATAAAAAAAAAATACTTTTTATAATATGGGAGGTGTCGCTGTTAACAAGACATTTCTGATTCTTACAAACAGTCCCTTTAACAAAAATAAACAGAATCTGAATAAAGTGGGAAAGAGAATAGAAGAATTCAGTTTTGTTGCCTAAACCTATGCAAGTGATTTTGTTAGAATTCACAATGTAAACCACGTGTTTACTGAAATTAATCAAGCTTTGTGCCAACAAACATCAACAACTTTACTTTTGCAACTCTTTGTATACCTAATAGAACCTTGTGTGTATGGATATTGGATACAGCAGTACATACATTTGCACATGGGGAGTTCTGCTTCAAACACAAGCACTACAACACTACGATAAAAGGCATCGACGGTGGATTAATTGCGAGTGTAGGTGTTCAGGTCGTCACCTGAAACGAGCAGGAGCCACTTGAACAGAGCAGCTGAGGACTGAGTGCAATCCAGCGTTGTCCTCTTCTGAACTTCAGCTAATCAATTAGTGTGATTTAATACACAGTCACTCCACACAGAGGCCAGCGGGGCTCAGTGTTCTCCTAATTTATACTGTATCGACCGTTTCACACACATGCAGAGAGAGAGGGAGAGGGAGGCAGAAGAAGCGGAGGCAGGCGGCTTGTGTTGAATGGTTGCGGGTAAATCTGGATCTCAGGGGAAAATTAAAGGATTGTTTTATTTTTAACAGTTTCACATTGCTGGAGTTTAAAGGGCTGGAAAGGAAGAGACGGAGAGCAAGCGGGGCAGAGAGAGAGACTGACTCAGAGAGTCCTCTCCTGTGAGCCCTCGTCTCGCCTTTGGCATAGAAAGTGAGCCTGCATATTACTCAGTCTATCACAACACAGCAGGAGAATGGGAGGAGAATTAATACACTTGGCTTTCATGCCAGTGTGCTCTCTCTCTTCGCCTTTCTACTCTCTTACCCTCCTGCTCTCTCTTTCTCTTCAAGCTCCACTGGACAAAAGCACTTTGTGTGCTAATAAAATTAACTTGTATATTGCTTTGATTTTTTTTTTTTCCTAGCCGATAACAACCAGGCTGAGCAAAAAAAAAAGTAAAAAGAAGAAGAAGAAAACTCCTTGAATCTTGAGATTGTATTCAATTTTCTGTTCATTTGTAAGCTCAGGCTTCAGAGTGCTGCTGAGGCTCAGGGGCAAACACTTTTTGTCTGTGTGCATTTCAATGACATAAATAAATAAATAAATAAATAAATAGTATCCAGCCTGCCATACCCTCAGCACCCATCTATCTGCCTCCCATAAATCTGAATGACATTAACATTTAAAAAACCCAACTCCTGCCTGTCTGTGGATGGATGGGCCTCTCAGACAGACAGGCCTCCATTTTATTTATCCAAACGGCAGGCAGGGAAGACAGGCATCGCCACCGACAGACAGACAGGCATAAATCTGTGCAGGTTAGAGCCGTTGAACCGCCTCAGCCGGCAGGTTAAGTGAATATCACCCTCTACCTCCTGAAAAAAGCTCACACTCCCATTTCCCACTGCCGTTAAATATGTGTTTCATTTCTGCCTTATTTGGATGGAAAGTACCCTCTTTTATAGAAGGTCATAAAATATATAGTGTTTTTTTTAATGCTCTGCATAACATTTACATTTTCTTTTGTATGAATGTGATCGCCGCGACACGGGGCTGAATAAAACATTCATGGCAAAAGCCATTTCTCCTGTGACATTTGGTCTCCTATCTATCATCAGTTTTCTATATGCAGCCAGGAGAACAAACGCTGGTCAAATGTTTAAATGTGGCCTCTCCACATAAAATTCAAACCCCGCTTTCACATTAACACCCGCCGGCTAGTAGATGGAAAATGCTTCTTTTTTTTTCTAGATAAGAGAAAAGTCAAATGGAAATGACTCGCAGGGCTGTTGTGGCAGTGGGGAGCGTGCTGATGGGCTGGGGAAATTGAAGCATGTCAGTAAAATTAGAAAAAGCCAGCTCCGCGTCAACTGGCAGACATGTAAATGTGGCAGAGCCCCTCAGATGAGTCCATTATGGACCGACCCACGCAGCTTTTTCTCATCAGAAATCCCATCAGTATATTAAAAGGTATAGCCTCGGCACTGACAAATTAATTCTCTTTTTTTCCTCCTGACTGATTTGAATCACTGCTGAACTTATCATTCATCTTCCTTCAGCAGAAAAATATCCTACAGAAAAATGAAAAATATTATTGTAATACAATTGTGTTTTCTAAATCAATGATATTAACAATAATATTGTACTGTTAAGACCTGAAAAAAATAGAGAGCAATATTTGAAAAAATCAGTTTGATCATATTTTAGATATTCAGAACGTGGATGATGTGGTACAAGACGGAAACATTTTCATCCCTCTGTTCCTCATTGAAAGTCTTCTGTAAACTACTCTATACTATATAAAGCACCAGTATAGTGTTATTATCAGGGCTGTCAAAGTTAACGAGTTAATAACCCGTTAACGCAAATTTGTTTTAACGGCACTAATTTCTTTAACACATTAACGCAAGTTGCGATTTTTAGGTTTTAGCTTGCTCAAAAGCTAGAGTGAAGATACTGTCATAATATGAAACTATAAAACCTGATGAATCCATCGGTACCAACCATGTCATACTAGCTTGTCATGAAGGAGGTTAAATAAAGCTCCAAACTTACACTAAATATGGCGAGGAAAAACTGTCATGTCCATTTTCAAAGGGGTCCCTTGACCTCTGACCTCCAGATGTGTGAATATAAATGGATTCTATGGGTACCCACGAGTCTCCCCTTTACAGACATGCCCACTTTATGATAATCACATGCAGTTTGGGGCAAGTCATAGTCAAGTCAGCACACTGACACACTGACAGCTGTTGTTGCCTGTTGGGCTGCAGTTTGCCATGTTATGATTGGAGCATAGTTTTAATGATAAATGACCCGTGAGGGTTTCTGGACAATATCTGTCATTGTTTTGTGTTGGTTAATGATTTCCAATAATAAATATATACATACATTTGCATAAACAAGCATATTTGTCCACTCCCATTGTCCATCTCCCTTTAAGGTACATTTTGAACAGGTAAAAAATGTGCGATTAATTTGTGATTAATTATGATTAACTATGGACAATCATACGGTTAATTAAATATTTTAATAGATTGACAGCCCTAGTTATGATTTTATTCAAGTTACCTTGTAAATAGTATGTTTAAAGGAGCAGTGTGTAGGATCTATCTATATGTAACAGTGAGGTTGCAGGTTGCGACCAACTGAAACATCTCCCGTGTGCCAAGCGTGTAAAAGAACTGCGATAGCCGACGTGAAAACGCAAAGGACCCTCTCTAGAGCCAGTTGTTGTAAGAGTAGCGTAGGTCATTTGGAGCAGAGCCAGTGCGTAGAGTGTGTGTGTTTGTACGTGGGAAGTGAGTTATGAAACAAGAGAGAGAGAGAGAACGGCAGCAATGGCAGCGAGTAACGTCATCGACACCGCCCCAAGCAGGAAAAGTTAGCAGTGTTTGGTTTGTCCGTTCTGGGCTACTGTAGAAACATGGCGATGCAACCGCCTCCCAGCCCTCGCTCCAGCCTCGGTCTGGGTCTCATTCACATGAACGGAGGAAGAGAAATAACTCTGGATTCAGCTATTAGTGCGTTTTACAACTTTTAGGACCTGATGATTTAAATAAGGACTATTAGAGTGTTCATACTGGGACGTTGATTCACCTCAAAATAAATGATCCTCTGAGTTACAGACGTGTCTTTCCCAATGTAAGTCTATGGGGAAAAGTCTTTTTGGGCCCAAGAAGTTATAGTACCGCTGTCTGGCCACTATGAAAATATGCTTCAAATTGGTGTTCCTCCTGGGGACTTGGACCCACTCCCTATGTCGATAGAAACGGCTCATTTCAAACAAAAACACAACAATTCTTATTTTCAGATGATTATAAACTAAAGAAATTATTCTTATTATAATACTTATTCATATAATATTTCTTTTCTACTAATAGATCCCCCCAGGTGTTACACACTGGTCCTCCAAAACTCTTCTCTTTTCATTTTGAGGAAGAAACAAATTTGTTTTCATGTTTTATCAGACCAGGTTGCATGAAGTGATATTCAGTCAAATGTTTTACAGATTTAGAGCAAAAAAAAAAAGAACTGAACTAATAAACAGAGTCAATTTTCATTTTACAGTAAGGAAATGACAATCCATAATAGGAAAATAATGGACAAGTAGCAGATGAAGAGCAGGATAACTTCTAGTCTAATCTATATCATATTTATACCACACTAAAGCGTTAAAAGCAGCATTTAAATCATCATCCATTATTTAAAGTTTGTCTGTAGTCGGTTTATCCATGATTAAATTGAATTCTCCAGTGAGATATATATCCTGGAATCATTCCAATAAAGTCATGCAGACCAAAGATAGACAGTTATCCAGTTGTACTCTTTTTTTTTAGCACTTTAATGTTACTTAAAGCTAAATTCTTCTTTCACAAAGAGAGTCACAGTTAATGCACTGAGAAGTGTACTCCACTTGCAGGGCTCATAGTAGGCTACTGAAAGACAATGAATAAAACTCAAACTAACATATTAATATTGAGTTTAGTCACAGAGAATTAACAGAAGATTAGAGCTGGACACTATGCATGATAAGCAAGAATATTAGCTTCTGAGAAAGCTCATTTGAGTTCTAGTGTTCAAAGCTGTTTTAATTCATTCTGTGTACATGTGATGCACATGTGGAGTACAGCTGTGAATGTGCTGTAGATACGATGAGTCATTAACTATGATTTAACGGATAATCATGACACCAAAATGTTTGGAAGTAGATGGAATAAGACGACAAATCTACAGCCACGCTAGCAACTGCGTGATGGTAATGTAATGTAATGCTCATTGTTAACTGTTGTTAAACACGACCTTTAATCGCAAGGTTGGCGGTTTGATCCCCGGCTCCTCTTGTCGAAGTGTCCTTGAACAAGACACTGAGCCCCTAGTTGCTCCGCGGGCGCTTCACAGCAGCCCACTGCTCCTAAATGCTTAGAATGGGTTAAATGCAGAGGTCACATTTCATGTACGTGACGATAGAATAATGTGTATTGTAGTTAAAGGGACTATTTATAACAATCAGAAATGTCTTGTTAACAGCGACACCTGTGGCCGTTAAGTCAATGAAAGTCAGCGTCCTGTTGCTCGCGCTTGTGCTCGCTCTACATAGACATGAACGAGCATCGCTCAAAACAGTGAGGCGACACACGTCAGCTAAAAGCACAATATCACTCTATATTTCAGCTGCTTGGCAGTAATGTTAGCTGACCAGACGAAGGTCTCTCCATGAATCAATGCTGATCCTAGTGTTGGCTTTTCCTGCCTCAGCCTCCCGACCGCGGCCGGAGGGAACAGGGGAGACGCCGGAGTTTTGATCGGAGACGATAACGTTTCTCTCTGCGGAGCCCCGTCACTTCACAAGACATGGGAAACCTCTGTTGGTCTGGAGGAGCTGCAGCAGTTATTTCTGCACAAACGTCCACTGTACATTCACTAGATATTCTCAAAGCTAAACTAACTCTTCTGCAGTGTGGAGTGTGCGCACATGCACGTGAGAGTGGAGTGAAACAGTGAGAACGAGCGTGTTGTATGAGAGAAGGCAGGCAGAGGAGCAGAGTACAGCAGAGACTCCGGCCCTGGAGACCAAAGCTACGGTCTCCCCCGCGTCCTCCGACCGCAGCCAACACTGTTTAACAGACGGGCTTCACTAGATACAACCAAGAGGTTTTTTGTGTTGGAGTTTGAGTCTGAACAGCGTAGCCACACGCGAGGGCGCATGGGACACCGACCCGGATTGATTTATACGTGTAAGAAGTTACAAACAGTCCCTTTAACTGTTGTATAAATGAACCAAAGTATTGGACAAATTTTGACCTGATGATGGCGCTAAATGAAAGGTCAGCGATTCACCAAAGTCAACACGATTCATCATCTGGGATCCAAATTTCATTGCAGTCCATCCAAAAGGTGTCAAGACATTTCACCAAACCCCAATATGACAATGTCCTTGTGGCGCTAAAGAAAAGTTTGATGGATGGGTCCAACAAACACAAGGCTTTAATCCAGGAGACCGCTTGTCGTGTCCTGTGTGTTAATTCTCACTTTCACTTTATAATCAGCTGATTGATCGTGTCCCACGTTCACAACATCAACTCACATTTTCACTGTAAAAATGTAATTTTAAGACCAACCATGTTGTTTTTTCACAACATGAAACGCGTGTTTACTGCAACCGAAAAGTAACGCTGAGAGGCCTGACAAAGCCTCAGTATGTGACGAGTTGGGATGAGAATGTGTTGGTAGGCTTCATCCTAAGGGGACCATGAATTTTTGTACAAAATTTCACAGCAATCCATCGGACCAGACTAAAAATAAAGGGTGACCGTGCCGTTTCGGTTACTGTTCCTCGGCTTTCAAGCAGCCTTCCCCTCACAGTGAGATTGGCAGACTTGTGCCTCCTTAAAACTCACTTTTACAAGATGGCCTTAGAGAACATTGTTCTTTTTTTCCATTATTGCATCACTTCATATTTCTTCTTTATATTACTATTTTGTGGTGCTTTATTTGTTTATTGTGACCCCTTTGGAAATGGCCATGACAGTTTTTCCTCGCCAAAATTAAATGTAAGTTTGGAGCGTTATTTAGCCTCCTTCTCAACTATCTAATATGACATGGTTGGTACCGATGGATTCATCAGGTTTTCTAGTTTCATGTGATGCCAGTATCTCCACTCTAGCTTTAAAGTGCAATAACAAGTTGCATTAATGCATTAAAAAAAAAAGTGGCATTAAAACGAAATATGTGGTTATTTCCTTTACTTAAATTCTGCCTGCTTTATATGAGCTTATTTCTCTTATCCACATCTTACTTAGCCTACTTATTTGAACTTATTTCTTTTATTCTGCAATTGCATTTCCATCTGTTTATGGGCTCAGTGCTGCTTGATTTATGTGCTCTCATTTTTGTATGCCGTACAGGATGGGGAACTTACAAGGGTTTCAGATTTTTTAATTCTTTATTCTGCAAATATTTTAATCTGGAAACACTTTGTGCTGAAGCTTGAAAATTGCTATAGGAATAAAATTATTATTAATATTTTCATTAAGATAAGATAAGATAAGATAAGATACTCCTTTATTAGTCCCTCAGTGGGGAAATGTGCAGTGTACAGCAGCAAAGGGGATAATGCAAAAAAACAAGAAGCATCAGCTAACACAGTAAAAAAAAAAAAGAAGAGCTAAACAAAGTGTAACAAAGTATAAACCATTTAAATAGAAGGAAGTATAAAATAGGAGCAGTATATACAGTATTGACAATAAACAGACTATTAAAAAATTGCACAAGTGGAAAATTATATTGCACAGTGAGAATGAAATGAAATGAAATTTCACCTGAAAATATTGCACAGTATGAATTACAACTGAGTTATTTAATTGATTATTATCCAGTTGTTGTGATATTTCAGTGTTACCTACCGACCAACAGACTGACATTATCGTCCCTAAAGGCTGTTTGCTGACTTTGTAAAATGCAACCTCAATAGTACAGAACGGTTGCCACGACAACAAATCTGAAGTCGAAAAGGTTGAAAGGCAGTTGAAAGGTCAGAAAACGAGTAAGCAACCCTTTAGAGCTGCAAGGATGAATCAAACAATCGATAAGTTGTCAACTATTAAATTAATCAATATCTATTTTGATAATCGATTAATCGGTTAGAGTCATTTTTAAAGAAAAAAACACTCTCAAAATGTTCTGATTCCAGCTTCTTAAATGTGAATACTTTCTGGTTTCTTTCCTCCTCTATAACAGTAAACTGAATATCTTTGAGTTGTAGACAAAACAAGACATTTGAGGACGTCATCTTGGGCTTTGGGAAACTCTGATCAACATTTTTCACCATTTTCTGACATTTTATAGACCAAACGACTAATCGCTTAATCGAGAAAATGCTCGACAGATTAATCGACAATGAAAAAAGAAGCCCTACAACCCTTTAAGCTTAGCACGACATGTTCCTTTGTACTTTAAATACAGAAAACCTTGTTTTGAATTGACCCTCTGTTATTGCTGCACACTTTGAGAAAGTAACATTTAGAAAAGAATCAACAATTATATGGAAGAGTTTATTTAAGCAAATATGGTACAATACTTGAGACAAAATAAAGACCAACTTTCTCCCAGACTTCTTTTATGATTTAGTGTATTGATAATGAAGGAGTTAAACCCTGGTGACCAGGATGCTGTTTTTACACCCAGGTTTCAGGGTTTTCCCAGTTTCCTGTGCTGCCCCATTTCAGGTTGTGTGAAGGACTCCCGCAGGTACTCATTAGTATTGTTTACTTGTGAACCCAAAGGGGCCGTGTTGTCTTCTAATCATAGATTTTACAACACCTTCTACACTCTGGCACCGTTTTCACACACATCTGTGATCTTGTGAAGAAATATTCCAGGTCAACATTTGCTCTGAATTAATGTACAGTGTTTCAGTAGTTGATGCTCCAATAAACAGTAAGTCTGTGGGGTTCAGATGCCCCGATTATTTCAATAAGTCCAATTTAAAAATGCATCTACTGTATCAGGATTTCACCCTTAGCGTCAATCAATTAGTTTCAGCATGTGTGCTGGTTTACAAACGAGGCAGTGTATGCAGAGTTCAAGGTGCAGCAACCACAATATTGAATACTGCATAAGATTTCATGGGAGAAGATCAATAACCTTCTTATTATGCCATGTCATGAAGCCTCACAGCCTGAAGTAAACCACAGTAAAACCTTTCTCCAGGACAACAGAGGACACACAAAGACAGAAGACACTCAGGGTAAACAGTCAATTTAGGATGTTTCTGTTCAAGTGTCTCCAGCATGATAAAAGTAATCAGATGGGTCGGTGTTGAAGAGCTTGAGAACTCAAAATTAATATGCGCCTATTTTTTTAAACAAAGAGAAAGTGCAAATAAGGCTAGTTGAAGATGTTTTACCACTTTCTAATTTGACACTCTTTATAAAGGGTTTATAAATTATAACTACTGGCTATATAAATGGTTAATACATTTACTAATGCTTTATAGATCAATAATAAGTCATTCATATAGAGAGCCTTTAGATTGCCAGGTTGTGAAAAATCCCCTAGGCTGGCAGTGTTCATCTTCCTGCAGCAAATGTTAGTAAGTCATCCATTATTCAGCATTTATGAAGCCATATAACCTATATACGTTATTAATTAAATGTATTAAAAAATAAAATATGTGACAACTCAATTGTACATAATCATTGTGGCTTTATTATCTTACTATTTTACAAACTGTTGTACACATATATCTATTACTTCTCACCATGCATATACATACTTCATCCTTTTTACATTCAGTTTATCCATTTGAAATATGTTGAATTACATTACTTATTTTATATTTATGTATGATTACATTTAAGCCCTATATTTAAACTTGCACGATTTTATGCCTTGGATTCTCATTTTGCTTTTCCTTGTGTGTGATTTTCCTTTTTTATATATACAGTACATTTTTAATGAGCATTGTTGAAGGGAACACAAGACCCAAGATTTCCATTGCCAGTGACTGCTTCGTTTGTATTTGTATTTGTATTGTATTGTTGTGCATATGATGAATGAAGAAACTTCAAACTTTATTAACTAACATGTATTAATTTATTACATTGTACATATATAGTACACACAATGTAAATGATATATTAGAATACACTATGAATATACTAGACTACTACAACTAGCTTAGAAAATATAAAATATAAACATAGAATAACAGTAACATACTATATACAATAGCAAAGTGTGCATATAGGCTATAACATGTATTCCAGACAACTTGGGGTTACAACAACACAAAATGAATAACCATTAATAAAGCTATTACAACATATTAGTTATTATAAACCCTTTATAAAGACTGCATTATTTGTAAGTGGTACTAATTATACATTCAATATAAATAATATATATATCTTTTAAACAAACTTATTCCTTGGGGTTACAACATCAACAAAAAATTAACCATTAAAGCTATTAAACAACATATTAGTTAGTAGTTACAAAACCCCTTTATGAAAGTATATTATTAGAAAGTGGTGCTATTATTATTTTTTTATTATTATTAAAAAAAAATGTGTTGGCTACATAAGAATTTTGGCTTTATTAACCAAAACATCCTCCCCCTTAAAGTTAATCAGTTTAGCTCCAACCACTATCTCAATGGAATGTTCATTTCCGACAGTTGTAATTAGCTTTATTAATAAGTTGTAACTAATGACTTTATCAATGGTTAATAAATTTACTAGATCAATAATAAGCCATTAGTAAGAGAGCCTTTATGTTGCCAGGTTGTGTTGTGTGGTACTATATATATATATATATATATATATATATATATATATATATATATAAATTAATTCCACTTAATGAACTTAATGCAGTCTTTATAAATCGTTTATAATAATAAATTAATAGAGCTCTTACAACATATTAGTTAGTTAGTTAGTTAGTTAGAATTTATAAACCCTTCATACAGTAGTTAGCTTATAACCTCTTTATCAAACTGTATTATTGCTATTATGTAAAAGTGTAAATACGTGTAAGCTACATTAGCATTTTGGCTTTATTAACCCAAAATATCCGCCCCCTTTAAGTTATTCAATTTAGTCATTTAGTAATTGTGTCATATTCGACAGCAAGCGAATGCAGCACGGAGGTAGAGCGGGACTGCGCGAGCGCCCTCCTCCTCCTCCTCCCTCTCTCGCTCGCGCCTTGCCGCGCGTGTGCCCGCCGGTGAGGGCGCGCGCACGGGAGGTGGCGGGGGGTTGTGCTCGCTCGTGCTCTCTCTGCTCTCTGACCCCAGTGGCTGCTCCGACTCACTGCACTCTCTCTCTCTCTCTCTCTCTCGCTCTCCTGTTGTCTGCCAGTGTCTCTCACCCTCCTCTCCGGCTCTCTCTCCTTCGCTCTCTTGTCTGGTTTCTTTCCACAGGAGCCAGCCGAGGTCCCGCCGGGTCGAAGGTTCTGCCCTATCCGCCCAGACTGCCGCAACCCCCGGACGGCCGCGGACGAACCTCCCCGCTCTTCTGCTGCTGCTGCCGCATGGACCCGCGTCCCTCCGCCGCTGCCGCCGCCGCCGCGTAGAGGGCGACCCCGACCCGACACTCGTTCTCCGGCCAGATAAAAAACCCCCACAAAAAAGCTCCAGGACGAAGGTAGAGCAACCTTTCCGCTTTGCTTTGAGCACCGAGGAGGGAGGGAGGGAGAGAGAGGAGAGAGGGGGAGGAAAAAAAGAGATTCCTGACACAAAGCCGTCGGTTAAAGGTGGCTTGTCATTTCCGAGGACGAGCAGGAGGTTAGCGCGGCGGTGCGGTGCCGTGACACTGACACTGACCACCTTTCGGTGCTCTTCATTATTCCAGGAGCAGAGTTCAGCAGTGCACGGACCTCCTCTCTTTTTGTCTACATTTGTGCAGGCGGTTAACAGCAAGAGGCGCGTAGCACACATCGTGTATATATATAGATATTTATATCTATATATATATATATATATATATATATATATATATATATATATATTTATATATACAGTATATGCATGGTATCAGGAAGGGTCAATGTATTCGCCTTCTACCCTCTGAGAGGGGTTTGTAATGGTGAAGTTAGCTTTATGGAGGCTTCTCTGGACATTCACAGACTGAGCTGCACCGCCGCTGTTAGAACAGCAGCTCACAGTGAAGCTACAGCCTGCACAATAAAACACATCCACACATCCAGCGCAGGTTTAGCAGGCTAAGCTACACAGCTAGTTGCTGCTACTGTAGCCACAAGGTAGAGAGACAGACAGGCAGGCGAGCACACACACACACACACACACACACACACACACTCACACACGTACGCACACACACACACGGCGAGGAAGCACGCTGCACACAAATCGGCCTGCATTTGCACAAAAAGAGCACATTTTTGTGTACTTGAGGTTCAGATGGGAGAAATGATTGCTCAAGGCATCTGACAGGGCAGCTTTTAATTGAAGTGTTTTTTTGAAGGCCCTGGAAGATCTGCCAACGTGTTTCTTGTGCAGGATTAAGTTGGAATAATAACTTTGCAAGGTAAATAGCTTTTTTTATTTGCAGGATATAGTATACCCTCTTTTTTCTAGGCTTGCATAAATCTTTCTGACTTAAATTCATAGCACATATCATAGGAAGTAGCACCCAGCTGACCCAGAAAATATAAATCAATGTTTTTTTGTGAAAATAGGACAGTTTCAATTGGGAGGTTGTTTGCTTTATTCAACAACTGGAGTTTTTTTCTTTTTTTGCTCACCGCTGCATCACAGGATTTAACCATCAAATGAACTCGGGAGCTGCTGATTATTACACTCCAAAAAAAGACAAATTGAGGGCTTTTTTTCCTTCTTCTTCTGTGCTCGTGGCTGCATCAGGAGGTCTGGTATAAAAAGCCTGTCAAGCCCACAGTGGCCACTTTACTATCAGTCAGGGAGGTCAGGCAGGAGGGAAGCTCAGGGCTGCGAGGAGACACACACACACAGCAAAGCCCGGTGAGTGAGCTCTGAAGATGCATACACACCACACTTGCTGTACAGCCTTTTAGCTGCTTTTTCCTCCAGAATTTCAGGTGTGTTTTTGCATAATTTTAGTCTCTATTGTATGGTTATGCAGAGAGCAGTTCAGCTGGAACATTAATTGTTCATTTCAGAATTAGAGCACCAGGCCTGGAATAAGAAAAGCAGGACTTTGCCTTATTTTTGCATGTTTTGGGGATAATTGTCAGACCTGTTTTGTGCATGCATTGTGCAATTCTTGTTTTATTGAAGTCTTTGCAACATATTTGATCAACTTGCAGCTTTTTTTTATTTGCTTGGTTTATGTTCAACAGGCAAATGCCTCAGAGGCCATGCCTGTAGTCATTTTTACATTTGAATATATTAGTTTGCATTAAAACCAGCTGGGTTATGAGCAGCAGAGCAGCAATTAGAAACCTTCCAGATTGTAAATTGTTGCGTCCAGTGTTGAGTTTTTGAAATAATTTTCTATTCACTTAACAAAATGCCATATTGTTTGAAAAGGCAGAATAAATCTGCTAATTATATTTAAGTTGCCTCACTGAATTTTTCTAATTAGGATTTTACAAGTTATGGTTTCAGGAATTAAATCAAATTGTGACACAACAAAAACCAACTGTTTCTATTTGTGCTCCCTGAAACCAAACAAGAGAACCTTTAATTGCAGTAAAGTATTGATCACAATGAATATTGTGATTGGAAATTATGAGCAAAAGATTACTTGATGTGTGCTCTGCTTGTGCTCAGTCATTATAGCTCTTCAAGCCACCTGTTTTTACTTGTGCATTTTATTTTTTGAACAGTAAATGTGTGTCTAAATTTATTCACAGAGGTTTTTACTTTCTTCTTTATCTAAAAGACCTTCCCACCAGTGTATTCAGAAGTGCATGCATGCCTTGTGGTCTTGTTTAAAGCAGCTGATGTGTGTGTCTGTGTCTCTCTTTGCTCCCGTCGGTGCAGACTGCAGTGTGTCGTGGTCGATTTGGACGGCCGGGTCGCTGCTGCTGCTGCTGGGAGACTTCCTGGGCTTCTTGAGCGGCTCTGAAGGATGACCGCTGCACGGCTTGCTGCAGAATCCCGGTGAACGAACGGCATCTCATGTCCAAACGGCGGAAGGATGGCTCATGGCAAAGTGACCATCACGGTGGACGAGTACAGCTCCAACCCCACACAGGCCTTCACACACTACAACATCAACCAGAGCCGCTTCCAACCTCCACATGTCCACATGTAAGTGTCTCACGCACACACACACACACAATGTGGATCACCTGCCATGTCAACTAAAATCAGAATTAATCCAAAATAAATTAATTTTAATAAAATGTGTCCTCCTGTCTGTTTTCAATTTTAAATGGACAACTTTTAAACATACTCTGATTTATTTATCTTATGTACATTTTTTGGTGGTTTAAGGCTGGTTTTGTGTGACATTTCAAACAAATTCCAGAAGATGTAACAATCCAGACAGCAGAAATGTAGACATTTTGAGTTGCAACAGGAAGCCAATCAGGAGCCTGTTTGATGCAGAGTCTTTGTTTATACTTTGATTTAATTGGTTCAAGCTCAGAGAGCGTACGGTGGCCAGCGAGGACAAACTTTGAGAGCAGGCAAACACCAAAAAGTGCACAAACTGTACTATGTAACATTTTAAGAATATAGATTTTACTGGTTTTACAATAAACGTTTGCAGTGAGTGTGGCAGGTGAAGTCCCATTTTAAAAACATGCAACACAATCACACACTGAAAACTAAACGCGGTTCACACAGATCGGAGTAAAAGCTTTTCTGACTCAGGCGTTTCTCATTGCGGACGGCTCACTGCTGCTCCCTACGAGACTGTTAGCGTTTGTGCCATGTTGTCATTGTGGTGCATGAACGCTTTGTCCGCATTAGGGCGCTCTTTTTATTTATTTATCGGACCAGTTACTTAGCGTGCCTCTTGTCTGATGTGGTTACGCTCTGCCTCTCATTAGTGGGTCAGAGTGCTGTGACCCGTCAGCCCTCGCCACGCACACACTCACCAGAGCGCTGTGTGTTTTATCTGTGTCTGCATGCTTTGTGTCTTCTCCCAATTACAGCAGTTTTATAAAAGAGTTGTGATTGTTGGTTGTGGTTACAGGCACAGTGTGCTTGAGATATTTTATTTTCACCCAGAGTGTAAAAAGAAAGTGAAGCTGCAGCAGGGACAGGAAGTGATTGAAGGAGAGCACTAGAGCACTAAAGTGCTGCCGGTCGGCTGTGTTCATAGTGGATTCCATTGTCGCTTCATTTTATTTTGCTCTTTGATTTAACTTCATATATGGTGTATATATATATATTGAAATTCTTTGTTGGGTCATTTCGGTTTGATTTGGCTGTTTTAGATGCATGATTATTTTTTGGAGAAAAGCCGACACACATTCCTTCTGCTGTTTTCAATTTCTCTTTGGTATTTTCTATATTAGAAGTTCAACAAATAAGAATAGGTGAAATATTTGGACAAAATGGTTTAATATGAAGCATGTTGGTGGTGATTTTTACTACTAATTTAAGAAAGTCACACACCGAACAGGCATTAATATGAGAAAATAGAGCCCGTGCTAACACCCTGATTTGATAAGTGCCGTTGTAGTCTTTGTAATAGACAGATTTTACTTTTATTTAAATTAGGGCTATTAATTGTCAAAAGGTCACAGGACCTCTTTGAAAATCGTCATGACAGTTTTTCCTCGCCAAATAGCGTAACTTTGGAGCGTTATTTAGCCTCCTTCCAAGCTAGTATGGCACGGTTGGTACCGATGGATTCCTTAGGTTTTCTAGTTTCATATGGATTCGCTACCACCTCCAAAGATCGATTGTGTTAAAGAAATTAGTGGTGTTTAAACAATTTGCGTTATTGCGTTATTATTGCATTAACTTTGACAGCCCTAATTTAAATAGAACGCTGCAGTCCCCAAGTCATGACATCTAATTAAATTTGAGGGTAAAAACACAAAGCTCAAAGCTTATTTTCATTGTTGTCCTTAAAGGTGAAATGCCACAGATTGTCTCGTGAGGTTAAAAAGGACGGACTGGTAAACAACCATTTCTTTACCACAAGCATGAAACACTGTTCCAGAAAACAGCAGCAGTTTGTAAAAATCTAGATTTTGATTAAATTGAATGGCCATCGGATAGGAGACACTGTGAAGTCCTTTCACTTGGTCCTTTGTCCTGGATGGCGGTCAGGGTGCACGTGTGCTCAGATCATCGTGTTACGTTGAGGTGGAAGGGAAGTTAAACCAATGGTGGCCGGTGAGGTTGACACTCAGAACAGGAGTTTATGTTACATGACGAGTGAGACATGGCACTGATGCAGATATATGTATGTATATTTATGTATGTATATATATATATATATATATATATATATATATATATATATATATATAAACATCATAAAGGAGACAAACGTCAGGTAGATTTCAGCTAGAGGAAGATTTGGACAGCAGACTGAGGAGCTGAAAAGTCAACCAGCTGCTCTTTTGGGAGCAACAACATCTGGCAAACAAGTTTTTTTTTGTTAACCGCAAACACTCAGATTCCCACAATTCTGTCTGGATAATCACGTTGATGTAAACAGGATTATTTTGGGGAGATGGTCGTGTAAACAGAAGAGTGGGACTCTTACCGTCCTCCCGCCGGTGTTGGCAGCGTTCACATTATTGTGCCACTGTGTTGTTCTGGGATTCCTCAGCTGTGAGAGCAGGGCTGCCAGCGCGGCGAGCGTCGGTGCCTTCAATGTGAAAAGGAGACGAGGTCACCTCGCAGTTTGTGTTACGTCAGTCCATTTTAATGGTTGGCAAAAAAGACGGCAATAAATCAGGCCAAATGCTTCAATATGAGTCAAGGTTAACACATGGCCGACAGTACAGGATTCACCAGGACAGATTCTAGGTTGATGTCTGAAGAGGCTCCCTCAATTTTTCATTTTTCAACAAGGCAATAAATAGATGGTGCAAATAATATTTTTCTGGCTCTAAAAGATGAATTACTTCCATTTTTTGCTGAAATTTCACTGCTTATTTTTAATGTTTTTGTTACTTATGATTGACAGATTTTGTTGTAGGTGTGCAGTATTGCTCCAGTTGACCTCAAGCGTAGTTGAGTAGGAGAAGCAGCAGAGACCTCACATGAAAAAAAACCTCTTTAAAGGAAAATAGCAGTGCTAATTTTGGCAGCTATTTTAGATTTAGTCTTTGTCTTAAGACAAAAATTGTCATTAGTTTTGGTCACATTTTAGACATGTTTATCCTTCATAGTTTTAGTCCAGTTTTCACAACTTTTGGTCATTAGACAAAATGTTTTCAGCTATATTTTTTATTTAGTCTCAGTCCTGTGTCAAAAGTCCTTTTTTAGTCATCAGATTGAATATTGAATATTTCAGTCAGTAGTCCAGCCAAAACCAATACATTTGTCATTTTAGTCAAACTTATTTCATAAAAGATGTTCTCTTCTCATTATCTGATGAAAAACACGGGTTGAATGATTAAGAATGCAGCTTTGCAGTTACTCCAAGTCCTCCTGACTGCGCTCATTATTGATGTATGGGTCAGTCCAGTCGCACTCACCTGATCCAATCCGCTCGCCCAACATGCAAATATGTGTTAATCAACAACCCGAACCCGACCCGCAAACTGCCAACTTTGTGCATTATATGGTAGCACAGTGAAGAAGAAAAGGGACGGACTAAGCCCCGCCGTCGCAGCGTGCAGTGGGTGGGTGTGTGGCTTAAGAGAAGGTGGAAGGTAGGGCTGGGCGATATTTTCAAATATCCTCCAAGCACTTCATAAATGCTCGATTTAACCCTTTGATGCATACAATCACACCAATATGATGGTTCTTGTGGTCCCTGCAGCACACTATATTCTTTAGTGGTTTCTATTGGAACATTTTTAATTTTGCATGCAATAAGGGGGAAATCACAAGTTAAATTTTGTACATTTTAAAGTTAAATGCATCAATCTGGTGCACTTTGAAAGCAAAATTAAAAGACTAGATCTTGTGCTCTTGTAAACAATTTAGTGCTGTAGCAGTGGTGGACTGTAGGCTACTCAAGTGCTGTAATTAAGTACAATTTTGAGGTACTTGTACTTTACTTGAGTATTTCTATTTTACGTAACTTTATAGCCCACTTCTACTCCGCTACATCTCAGAGGGAAATGTTGTACTTTTTACTTAAATTATCTATTTATTTGACAATATAAGTTTCTAGCTATGTGCAGATTCAGATACTTAATACTAAATAAAAATCAACTAATAAACTGTGTTTTATTAAGTAATATATCTTTATTAAGCATATAAAGTAGTTAAAATGAGCACCTTTTATCAGCTGCAACATTGAAGTGATGAACACATTAATGCATCAATAATTATATTACAATGATATACCATAATATATAATATTGTGAAATGGGCCATTCTGCATAATGAGTAGGCTACTTTTACTTTTGGTACTTTAAGTATATATTTTATATTATACATTTTCTATCCGACTATCTATTGATAACATGCTGCCGATACGCCAAAATTAACTAAATGAGTTTTATTTCTGGAAAAAAAAGCCGACGTTGGGGGGCGGTGCTTCACCTACTGGTCTGAACTCAGAGAGCCCTCGTCTGCTCAAACAAAGCATTGAAAAAGACGAGGAAATGCAGATCAGTGCTTGTATGACTAGATGTACCCATGATGCGCTGATATTGCAATTCAGTTTTTCGTCTCGACGATGCACAATGTCACGTTTTTATAGCGCGATATTTCGTGGCACGATATTTCGTAACACCCCTACCTTTGAATATTTCTCGCTGAAGCTTCAAAGCCTAAAAAATTTTATTCAGGATAGCCCTAATTTCGTTCTAGTTTTCATTAACAAAATGAACAGGAAAGAAACAAGCAAAGTGGGGAAAGAACAGATATGCCTGATGTTTAAGAGGAAAATCCTGAAAAAGCTTCAGTTTCTAAAAGTGTATCATCATTTGTCATCCGGAGATAGCTTAGTTTTATTCCACACGACGACAAACGAGCAGATAGTGGATGATATTATTCAAATAAGCTGTTTATTAGGTGTATTAAGAGTCAGACAGCAGGAGTGACATTTTCCAGCTTCTGCTGCTCTGAGAAACACGGCAATGAGAAGTGACACAGTGACGGTGTGTTTGAGGTGCAGAAATGCAGTTAAAATTCCTGAAACTTGGAACAAATAATCCCAACGTTTATCTAAATAATCAGTATAATCTTCCTTCTTTGCCCATATTGTGCAGCTCTCCTCCAGTTTTTGGAGGTGAAGCTCCCGTAGGAAGGGGATGTGTTGAAGCCGTGGGGCCTCTCAGCAGATATGTGTTTGGATAAATACATTAGGCTGTTTCCTGGCTTCCACAGAGCCTGCAGAGTTTTACCCTGCCCTTCTTAAACTCAGACTGGGAACCCCGGGATCACACTCTCCTATGAGCCCATCCCCCCGCTATGTTTAAGTGCTTATAGAATACGCGCTCTGTTCTGGGAAAGTAAAGGCTTGTTTGGATTTGAGAGATAATGATCCGACTTGCTTGGGGGTTCTCACTCACTGCATCCACAGTATTTGGACATAAATAAAGTTGTTGCTTCCATGACAGCAAAGAGAACGAGAGAGAGAGAGACAGGGAGAGAGAAAGTGAGGGGGTTGCCCGACATTTGAAATATAATCCCTGCTCTAATGTTTTTTCCCCCCGTAGACAGAATATTTAGATTTCTGTGATGGAGTACAGCGGCGCCTTTTGTGGAGTGTGGAAGGTATCGCTCTCTGAACCGCATATGAAAACATGCATGTACACACTCAGACTGACAAACACACAGTGGCAGTCACAAACCAACGCTCAGGAACGTGACCCTGAAGTCAAAGTGGTCTTTCTTCAGAGCACGGGACGTCTCTGTCTGTCTGTCTGTCTGTCTGTCAGTGAGCGACAGACTCAGTCCAGCCCGGTTTGTGTCTGGTTTATTTTTCTGCGCCGTCTGTGTTTCTTTTTTCTTTTTTTTACTCGGCCCCCTCATCGTCGTCGTCTCGTGAAATGAAATGCTCAGCAACTTGGAACATATGCTTCGAGTTGGGACACTAATGGCTTCAAATCCAATTTGAGCAGGATCTGGGCCAGACTGCGGTAAGGCCCGACACACAGACGCAGACAGACCAACTGACAAGAGAGTTGAAACTAAAAGGACTCTAGACTGGAGATCTGGGGGTATCTAAAACTGGTTGTGAGCCCTTAAATAGTCTGAGAAATTCTTGAATTCAAGGACTAAAGAAGTTTTAAACATCTCCTTTTATTAGACTCCAGGAAAAGTTTAGCAGCAAATTATTACTACAATATTTAGATTTACACTGACTATGATTACATGCACACTGATATTCCACTATTACTCTGGATATGACAATATTCTGAACTTGATAAGGGTCACGTAAACAGTATATTCTGTTTGGATATTCCGAATGGAGCATTTTTCAGATTAAGACATTTGGGATATGATGACTTTTCAGGTTTTGGGAGCATTCTTTGGACATGCACATTCAGAATATGCTTCTCAGTCGGGGTTTTTACGGCAGTTTGCGACACGCGGCCTCTCGCCTGTTTACGGCCAGCTCTGTGCGTTGAACACAAACCAACTAGTCGACAGTTTGCAGAGATGCATGCCCAAATGAAAAGCCCACGTTTCTGGTTGGAAGGAGAAACACACCTACTTTTAAACATTACGAAAGACTCGGATATCAACGGGTTTTAGTTATGCGCAAATATCACAACGATCTTTTCAAGAAGGTGGTTGAAGGATCGTGTTTGCACGGTGGAACACGTCAGAGTATGCACGGCTGCATGTAACGGGAATATTAGTGGAATATTCATTTTCGTTAGCCATGTAAACAGCTTAGTGGGAATATTTTGTTTTTCATAATAAGGGTAAGAAACTTAATATTTTGTATGTAAACATAGTCACTGTTAAACATAATTGCTCTTAACATTTAATTTCCTGAGGCTGTATTCTCAAAGCTTCAGAAAATAATTTCCCCTAAGAATTAAATCCTAGTTGTGTTTGCAACTAATATTTTATTATCAATTACTCTGTCAATTTGTTTTTTTCAATTGATCCTTTAAAATGCGTCCATTATAATTTCTCGCAGCCCGAGGTGGCGTCTTCAAATTGTCTGTTTTGTCCTGCCAACAATTCAAAATTTACAATGATAGAAAACAGCGAAAAGCAGCATATTTGAGAAGCTGGAAAGAGCAAATATTGTGCGTATTTGCTTGATAAATGACTATTAATAAATAATCAAAATTATCTGCAATTTATTATAAATTGACTGATTGTTCCAGCACCAAACTTAGTAAAGATAAAAGTTATTTATTAAGCATTTTAGCCGTTCAGATAACAGCTAAGGTTAAATATTGATGATTAAATATTGTTCAAAGTGTGAAGGAGAACTTGGACGTACCGTCGTAGTTTCTTAAACAGAAGAAAATGGCTACATGTAGGGCTGGCTGATGTGGCCAAAATCTCTATCCCGATAGAGGTCATTTCATACCTCAACGACGATATTGATCACGATACAGCATGTTTTCTGATAACTCAATAAATAAATAGTCTATATGAAATAACCACATGGTAAAGTCTGTTTTTGTATACTCCTGTGTGAATTAAATACTTAAATTAAAAGTACGGAGTATTTTCTCATTTTAAGAACTTGAGTGCAAAAGAACATAACCGTTTTAAGTGAAATTATAGAGGGAAAAAAAAAAATATATAGGCCTAGTCTGGGAGTCTCCAACCATTTTTCCTCTGAGAGCTACTTTGACAAAGTGAAAGTGGCTGAGAGCTCATATTTTATATTATTAGTAACATTTATTCACATCCCTCAGCTCCACCCAAACTAGCTGAATAAGCTTCTTTTTTGTGAACATTTAGAAAATGTTGATATCCAACACTCACATTTTGTATAAAAACATCTTAAATTCAGCAGCATGTGCATGTGTGTTAAGCTCACACTATTACATTCACATCAGATTAATGTCATAGAAAACAAAACTATGTTGTTACTTATTTTACTGTCTGTCCACATATCACTGCATCACATCACTTCCCTTCTCATTCCCTTCATCATCTGTAGTTCACATGCATGTAGTACATGCATTCAGTCTTTAACAGTTAGTGAGATGACTGGCACTGCATGGAGTCAACAAGAGAGGTGTATGCTGGAGTGGATCCACTTAAGTTCACTCTTATGGACTCATTTAAATGTTCATCTGTCAGTCTTGTTCTGAACTTAGATTTCATGTCAGAAAAAGCTGGGCCGTATCGCTGGAGTCAACCGATTCATCAAACGGCTCTTCATTTTACCACTTCTGCCTTTTTATAATTCTATAATGATCCTTGTCTGTCATCACTGGCACGGCACGCACGTCATTAACACAACATTCAATCACAGTCAGTGCATGCACCGAGCTCGCGGCCTGGAGCTCGCGGCCTGGAGCTGAGTCCTGAACCCATTTCTGAGTCGACGTGTTGGAGACCCCTGGCCTGGTCTATATCGTGATAGACACGATATACAGACGTAGGCAAAGTTGTTGGTAACGTTCCGTTAAAGAGAGAAAAACCCACAATGGTCACTGAAATAACTTGAAACTGACAAAAGTAATAATAAATAAAAATTTACTGAAAATTAACTAATGAAAATCAGCTGTTGCTTTTGAATTGTGGTTCAACAGAATCATTTTAAAAAACAAACTGATGAAACTGGCCTAGACAAAAATGATGGTAGCCCTAGAAAAGATGTAAAATAATGTGACCATAGGGACATGTTAAACTAAGGTGTGTCCTGTAATTAGCATCACAGGTATCTTCAAACTTGTAATCAGTCAGTCTGCCTATTTAAAGGGTGAAAAGTAGTCACTGTGTTGTTTGGTGTCATGGTGTGTACCACACTGAACATGGACCACAGAAAGCTAAGGAGAGAGTTGTCTCAGGAGATCAGAAAGAACATTATAGACCTCCATGTTAAAGGTAAAGGCTATAAGACCATCTCCAAGCAGCTTGATGTTCCTGTGACTACAGCTGCACATATTATTCAGAAGTTTAAGGTCCATGGGACTGTAGCCAACCTCCCTGGACGTGGCCGCAAGAGGAAAATTGATGACATATTGAAGAGATGGATAATACGAATGGTAACCAAAGAGCCCAGAACAACTTCCAAAGAGATTAGAGGTGAACTCCAAGGTCAAGGTACATCAGTGTCAGATCGCACCATCCGTCACTGTTTGAGCCAAAGTGGACTTAATGGAAGACAACCGAGGAGGACACCAAATCATAAAAAAGCGAGACTGGAATTTTCCAAAATGCATATTGACAAGCCACAAAGCTTCTGGGAGAATGTCCTTTGGACAGATGAGACAAAACTGGAGCTTTTTGGCAAGTCACATCAGCTCTATGTTCACAGACGAAGAGATGAAGCATCCAAAGAAAAGAACACTGTACCTAATGTGAAACATGGAGGAGGCTCGGTTATGTTATGGGGCTGCTTTGTTGCATCTGGCACAGGGTGTCTTGAATCTGTGCAGGGTGCAATGAAATCTCAAGACTATCAAGGCATTCTGGAGCGAAATGTGCTGCCCGGTGTCAGAAAGCTTGGTCTCAGTTGCAGGTCATGGGTCCTCAAACAGGATAATGACCCAAAACACAGCTAAAAACACCCAAGAATGGCTAAGAACAAAACATTGGACTATTCTGAAGTGGCCTTCTATGAGCCCGGATCTAAATCCTATTGAACATCTGTGGAAGGAGCTGAAACATGCAGTCTGGAGAAGGCACCCTTCAAACCTGAGACAGCTGGAGCAGTTTGCTCACGAGGAGTGGGCCAACATACCTGTCGACAGGTGCAGAAGTCTCATTGAGAGTTACAGAAATCACTTGATTGCAGTGATTGCCTCAAAAGGTTGTGCAACAAAATATTAAGTTAATGTTACCATCATTTTTGTCTAGGCCAGTTTCATTAGTTTGTTTTTTTAAATGATTCTGCTGAACCATAATTAAAAAACAATATCTGATTTTCATTAGTTAATTTTCAGTCAATTTTTATTAGGGCCCGAGCACGAAAGTGCCAGGACCCAACGGTGTCCTGGCACGAAGTGCAAGGAACCTATTGTTTTTGTCAGTATTATTATTTTTCTGCTGCAAGAACGCGTTTTTGACGACCTTAGCCATCCCCAAAACTCACCAAAATTGGAACATGCGTCGGGAGTGGCGAAAATTGCAATGTTCTGTAGTGATTGGGAACGGGCGTCGCCAGCGGGCTCTATAGCGCCCCCTAACGCGTCGAAATCTAAAGTTGATCCGATATTCATGAAATTTGGTATGCATATCCCACTCATCATTTGAAACATATTCCTCATTGGGTTTCATTAGCTCCGCCCACCCAGAAGTCGGCCATATTGGATTTCATGTCATTTTTAGCATTTTATAGGCCGCGTACTTTAACGAACTCCTCCTACAGATTTAATCAGATCGTGTTGAAATTTGATCAGGACCATCTTAAGACCTTGAGGATGAAAAGTTATTAAAATCGTGAGTGTTCACTTAACGACCGGACCGTGGCGTGGCGGCCATTTTGAGCCATTCGCCATGAAACAGGCAGTTGTATGGTGTACGGTCATAGACCTGCTCTACATATAAAGCGTCTTGAGATAACTTCTGTTGTGATTTGACGCTATACAAAAATAAATTGATTTGATTTGATTTGATTGTAACTCAACTGTACATAGTCCGATCTGCCCCAAATCTCTCAGGTATGATGGTGGTCCAGCACTGATGACATGTATATGAAAAAATATACTCATAGCCCCGCTCCAAGACGTTAGCCCCGCCCCCTTTCATATCTCATGAACCGTTTATAGTACAGTCTTGTGGGAGGTGTCATATCACTCAGCAGAGAGTGCCTGTTTCATTGGTGAAGGTTAACCCCGCCCCCTACACATTAGCCCCGCCCCCTTTCATAACTCATGATCCGTTTGTCGTAGAGTCTTGTGGGAGGTGTCATATCACTCAGCAGAGAGTGCCTGTTAAGTTGGTGAAGGTTATGCCCGCCCCCTACACATTAGCCACGCCCCCCTTCATAACTCGTGAACCGCTTGTCGTAGAGCCTTGCGGCAAGCGTCGTGGCGCTCGTCAGAGTTTTTGTTTCACGGTCGGCGTCCCGCCAGCATCCCCGACGCGCAAGGGGCGAGGGCCCGTTCATCGCTGCTTGCAGCTTTAATTAGGGCCCGAGCACGAAAGTGCCAGGACCCAACGGTGTCCTGGCACGAAGTGCAAGGAACCTATTGTTTTTGTCAGTATTATTATTATTTTTCTGCCACTAGATCGCGTTTTTGACGACCTTAGCCATCCCCAAAACTCACGAAAAGTGGAGTATGCGTCAGAACTGGTGGGAAATTCAATGTTCTGGAGTGACTGGGCTCGGGTGTCTCCAGGGGGCTCCATAGCGCCCCCTAACGTACGCAGTTTTTCCGAGAAAGTGTCTTCGATCTTCACGAAATTCAAGTATGTCATTGCTCACGCCCTCATACCTGGATTAAATGATTTTGAGATTTCTTCGGCAAACAGGAAGTCAGCCATGTTGGACTTCCTGCGTGATTTTAGAATTTACGAACGCATATTTGAAGACTTTAGGATGCACAAAAATTTATGAAACTTTACACACACATCCAAACTAGTAATTACTTAATTTTAGTGGTGAAATTTTGCTTGGGCGTGGCATGTTGGCTCTCTAGCGCCCCCTTATGTCTTTCAGATTTTGAACATACCTTTAGGTACTCGGAATCTCATAAAATTTGGCAAAATGATAGACACCTGTGAACTTTATGTAACTGCATAGCCATTAGGCTCAGTGTGTTTTTATTCGGCTCTATAGCGCCCCCTAACGCGTTGAAATTTTAACTTTGTCAAAGTTGATCCGATATTCATGAAATTTGGTATGCATATCCCACTCATCATTTGAAACATATTCCTCATTGGGTTTCATTAGCCCCGCCCACCCAGAAGTCGGCCATATTGGATTTTTATGTCATTTTTGCGTTTTATTGGCCGCGTACTTTAACGAACTCCTCCTACAGATTTGATCATATCGATTTGAAATTTGGTCAGGACCATCTCAAGACCTCGAGGATGAAAAGTTATTAAAATGGTGAGCGTTCACTTAACGAGCGGACCGTGGCGTGGCGGCCATTTTGAGCCATTCGCCAGTTATTGTAACTCAACTGTACATAGTCCGATCTGCCCCAAATCTCTCAGGTATGATGTTGCTCCAGTACTGATGACATGTATATGAAAAAATATACTCATAGCCCCGCCCCAAGACGTTAGCCCCGCCCCCTTTCATATCTCATGAACCGTTTGTCGTACAGGCTTATGGGAGGTGTCATATCACTCAGCAGAGTTCCTGTTTTATTCGTTAAGGGTAGCCCCGCCCCCTACACATTAGCCCCGCCCCCTACACATTAGCCCCGCCCCCTTTCATAACTCATGATCCGTTTGTCGTAGAGTCTTGTGGGAAGTGTCATATCACTCAGCAGAGAGTGCCTGTTTCATTGGTGAAAGTTATGCCCGCCCCCTACACATTAGCCCCGCCCCCTTTCATAACTCATGATCCGTTTGTCGTAGAGTCTTGTGGGAAGTGTCATATAACTCAGCAGAGAGTTCCTGTTTCATTGGTGAATGTTATGCCCGCCCCCTACACATTAGCCACGCCCCCCTTCATAACTCGTGAACCGCTTGTCGTAGAGCCTTGCGGCAGGCGTCGTGGCGCTCGTCAGAGTTTCGGTTTCGCGGTGCCCGGCCGCGTCGGTCGGCGTCCCGCCAGCAACCCCGACCCGCGAGCAGGGGCGAGGGCCCTTTCATAGCTGCGTGCAGCTCTCGTTTATTATTACTTTTGTCAGTTTCAAGTTATTTCAGTGACCATTGTGGGTTTTTCTCTCTTTAACGGAACGTTACCAACAACTTTGCCTACGTCTGTAGAAAAATACATACGATGGACATTTTATATTGTTTTGACAATATAAATCTTTTCATATTGCCCTGCCCTACGTCCTGAGTAAGTGGAGGGAGGAAAGTGATCCAAACCCTAAACAACATGGAGTTAATCATGTGCACCACATTATAATGTGCAGGGATGATGTTGTTTGTGGTTGATCTTGATGGAAGATGTGTTGGCATTTATCACTCGATGACTTAACTGCATTACACCATTAGCGCCTTTAGAGTGTTAATTTATTTAATTCCCACTGGACGTGCACACCTTGCAGCCAACAGAACTGTGTCAGTGGAGAGAGACGTCTTCCCCGGTGCTGCCAGGGTCAGTGATGGAAGACGGGAGGTTTAATCTGATTCAACAACACTATTTCTCTTGTCTTTCCATACCATTCCATTTCTTTTCAGTAATCAGTAAACCCCGTTGAAGGTATTGTTGTGATTCTGGAGTGTGTTGAGACCAGTTCCAGTGCCTAAGAGAGAGCAACATATCCGCCAAGTTGTTGTCAATTCCTCGCTAAGAGTTTTTCTAAATGGTACTTAACAATGGGACTCTGCTGAGTGAAGAGCTGTCAGAGCATCTTGGAACCATTTGTGAATATGGAGTCTGGTGTCTTTTTTTCTGTCCCTTTTAGTTTCACAGATTGCACGCTTTTCCACCGGCTTTGTTTTTTGCATTTCAGATTTTAAATCGGCATTAATTTAATTTCCAGATTTTGTCGAAAGAATGTTGAAAAGAGAGCTAAGATATCCTGTTCTGATGAAGTGATCAAAACAGTTTGCTGTTTTTCCAGTAGAGCTGAGCGTCGATAGAATACCCTAGTTCTCCTTCATACAATTCCTTACTTTGAGGAATATAGAAATGCTCATAATGATAAATATCTCATATGCATCTGTGGTTCATCTCAGGTTTATTAGCACCATGCTTTTGAGCGTTTTTTTTTTTTTTTTTTTCTTCCGCCATGGCTCCGGTCCCAAACAAACTGAAATGCCGTCGCATCATTGTGCATGCGTACTTGTCGGAAAGCATCAATAAGAGGAATCGATAGTCACACAGGCATGAGATGCCAGGAGTTCCCATCCCTAGCGTTTTCCCTATCTGCCGGAGTGGCGCAGTGCCTGACGGGTGCTAATTTCAAACCCTGCTCCTAATGTTGCACAAAGCAGTTTTTGTGGTTACCTGATTTAGAACGACATAAAAACTGTTGACTGGAACAATGTGGACACACAATCGGAGTATTTTCCGTGGCACAGAAGCATCACTTGTAAACACAGAGGAGATGCTGCATCCTTTTTCCTTTTCTAGGCTGTTATTTACTATATATACGACATCATTTACTGAAGACACCTGGCTCAATACATTAATTTTAATGCTGGGAAATGGAAATTCTTTAAACTTCCTCACAAAAATATTCCACATTTAACCAACTCCTTCTCCTCCAGATGCCTTGTTAATTATTCCCGCCCTCTGAATAATTGAGAAGCTCGTAAGTATGAATCATTTAATGACGCCGCCGCCTGCATTCG
This sequence comes from Sebastes fasciatus, assembly GCF_043250625.1. Taxonomy (NCBI): domain Eukaryota; kingdom Metazoa; phylum Chordata; class Actinopteri; order Perciformes; family Sebastidae; genus Sebastes; species Sebastes fasciatus. Next base: position 41,662,008 of record NC_133796.1, read on the forward strand.
TACACGTGATATTCTGACACGAGCTGGTGAGGAAACGGCACCAGAAGAACACGGCCTTCACACATTCATTTCAGCACCGTCCTAGTTTTTATTAATGAACTCCTTGAGAATATTCTCAGTATGGTGGAGCCGTGTAGTAAATGCAGTCGGGGAAATTGTTTGGATTTATGATTTTTCTTTTCATATGATGTGTTTCTGCACGGTGAGAGGAGCAGGCCCAGTTTCACAGCTGATGCTCTTATATATGCACACAATGAAAATCAACATCTTTTATTGCAGTCTGCATTAACCTCTTACCATTCCCCCCCAATTTTTTAGAGAGGTGGGGGATGGGATGTTTAGGGGTAAATGAAAAGTCAACAGTAGATGTCACATAGAAGTGGTGTACATCATCTGAAAGATGGGAACCTGAAGATTAATTTAAGATGCAGCTCAGCACTGTGTGTCAAGTTGTTCTAGTCATTAATCAGAATGACCATGAATTAATATTATGATGGATGTATATGATGGCCATTCCCATGCTTTATTGTGTCTCATACTGTAGGTTCTGGCAGCAATTTCTGGGTTGATACCATTTGTTACACAGATTTGGTGCTACATTCAACCATTTTTACCACGAAATTGATAAAAATGCTCAATAATCCTTCCAGAATACCACATTAAGACACCAAGACCTTGAGGAACACCATGGAAAAAGCCATGCTGTGATTTGGGATCAAAAACTTTTAACATTTGGAGATTTCTGCAAGAATTTCATTTTCGGTGATCGGATGGTGAGCACGTCATCATCCATCCTCTGGATGCTCGATTAGGGACCCCAGTATGCAGAAATATTCAAATACAACATTTTAGAATAGATGAAAATAACACATTTATACTGCATACAAAAAACGTCATGTGATTATCATAAAGTAGGCATGTCTGTAAAGGGGAGACTCGTGAGTACCCACAGAACCCATTTACATTCACATATCTAGAGGTCAGAGGTCAAGGGACCCCTTTGAAAATGGCCATGCCAGTTTTTCCTCGCCAAAATTTTGCCTAACTTTGGAGCGTTATGTAGCGTTCTTAATGACCAGCTAGAATGACATGGTTGGTACCGATGGATTCATCAGGTTTTTATAGTCTCATCTCCTTTTAACTCCACTAGCTTTAAAACTGAGCCTGCTACAGCCTCTGAAATACTGAGTAGCGGCCGGGCCTGCCGGCAGAAGAAGGGACCCTGTGCCTTTTATCATGATGTGGATAAATAAGTTCGACCTGGTTTACTTCAGAAGGGGGTGGACGCTTTGAAGATGATTCAGATAATTGGCAATTTAATTGTGGAAAAATGGGTGACTTTCAAACAGAAATGTGGACATTTCAAAACTGCCTGTGTTGTCTAATTTACCATTGAACACATCAGAAGTGTGGCCGTTTTTCCCCCTCTCCTCCAGCGTTAATAGATCTTAGAAACACAAACAAAGACAAACTAAATGTTCCTCCCTTTCAAGTAGATCAGTGTTTGCTTCGTTTTGCTGTTTGATGTTTTTTTTTCGGGTGAAGCAGTCATTCGATGATGATGTCTCCACTCCTTTCACTTGTGTTCTCATTCTGCTAAACATTGTCATCACAACTATAAATAACTTATTTGTCTTGGTTTTGAGAAACATAAGCCAAACATTTGTTTTTCCTTTTTGATTTGTAGTGTTTTCTCAAAGTCCAAAGGTTTTCAGTGTTACTGCTTTACTGTAATTGTTACAATCCAGTTCTTTTATTAGTTTGTGGTGCAGCTACAACCTGAAGGGAAACTCCATCCATGATCTGTTCTTGGCTGTGGTCGTCTGGTAAAAAGTGTCTCCAGATGATGCTGCTGCTTTTTTCTGTGTTGCTTGTGGCTCAGATTTTTTTTTTTTCACACTTTGTGTGAGGTTTGTTTGGGTCGCATGGTTCTGATCGGTCACTTGTAATGGAGGCACTTGTTCTTCTATTATGGTTACAAGACATCAACTTTTTAGGCGGGATTCAGGCAACGTCATCCTCCTGCACCAGTGCCAGAATCTGCTCCTCGGATGTGGATGAGCTAGACGAGCTATACAGGTTGTTGTAGATGGACTTACACAAATCATAGCTATTAAATCAACATGTTTCCTTGCTCAACACAAACATTAAAGGGATAGTCCAGATGTTTTGAACTGGGGTTTTATGAGCTACTTATCCATAGTGTCTTACCTACAGTAGATGGTGGGTTGGAGAAGCAGACAGGAGTACCAGCACGGGAGCAAAGCAACGTACTGCTGTGGACGGGGCCAGCAGCAAAATGGATTTTAGGTGTCAAATCAATATCAGTTTATGTGTACACTATATTTACAATATTTTCACCGCTTGCCGTCAGACAGTCCGGGTAAAGGGGTGAAGATATTCTAAATATTCTTGATATAGCGTACACTTAAACTGGTATTGAATAAATGTATATATAATCCGTTTTGCCGCTGCCCCCGTCCACAGCAGTACATTGCTTTGCTCCTGTGCTGGTACTCCTGTCTGTTTCTCAAGACTGGGGGCGTGCCGACCGTCATCTACTGTAGGTAATAACTATGGAGAAGTACCTCATATAAACTCACTTCAAAACATCCAACTCATCCCTTTTAAGTTAACTTAGCAACCGCAGTCCTGTGGACAAAAGAATTACGTTGGGACGCATACGTAGGACCCTGCTGAGAGCAGAATAACCCCACTTTCCCTTTCCGAAACAGAAAACGGCTAACATGAACACAATGTCGGACTGAATAATGAAATGAAAACCAAATTCAGTCTGATTATTATTATTATTAGGCTGTTGATGTACCACAATATGACTTCAGTAATTGAAAATGCCTCTGTGGCCTGGAAATCTATGATTATTAATCAAAAGGCGAAAGTTTCCGATTAATGGTGCAGCCTTATGTTTACTTCTCACCTCGCCATCCATTGTTCTATTTTCCTCCCGAACAGTTTGTGGAGGAGCAGCAGTCGGGCTCCAGGTCTCCTGAGAACAAAGAGCCAGTCCCATTTTGTGGCCTTTTTTGTTTCTGTCAGCCTGCTGCAGCTCGCCAGCAGGAGTGGAGGGGCTTTTGTAACTGGAGAACCCTTGATTAAGTTCCCTCTCCACCCCTGACCTGCTGCTGGAGCCCGGCGGGACGGAGCTGCTGGTGGAGTTGCTGGTGGTGGGGAGGGGGGTTAAGTGACAGTTGACATAGGACAGGTCTGCTGTTTTTGAGATTGAAGCCCTTTTGATGTCTTTGAGATTTGGGCCTCTTAGCCCCCGGAGCCTGGCATCGCAGGGCACGATCTCCTGATGATGTCACTTCCCTCCTCTTGACATGACATGGAGGCAAAGCTGCCCGAGCCTGCAACTTCTCAACGTGACAAGTCCTCCATTTATGCAGTTTAAAGTGTGTTTGGTTTGCCTTTACCGGTAATCAGTGTTTTGTTTATAATACACGTGACTCATTTCATCTCACGGAGGCTTGTACACTAGACGTTCTTTCTCTTTTCTGTAAGGTGTTCCGAAATCGGCGAATGCATCCTACCATCAGAACTAGAGACAAGACATTAAATTTGTCCTTTGGATGATCAGGGAGGCTGAACAGTGTTCACGTTGTTGGGATGGGATCTCTTCATCTTCTGTTTTAACAGAAGCAGCCACTTAATGCTTTAATCGGTGGGTGTTCTACTCTTTGTTCTGTTTTGCTGAGACCCGTTACTGTCAGGTACCTGCAGGATCTAGCTCAACACAAGTGGTATTTGTGTGTTACACACCAGCGATTTGCATTTCTTTAATCATTAATGACTATTGTACTGCGTTAATGGGCTGTGTGAATTCTACTTTTAGGCTTTCATTTAACAAAAGAATCCTCAAATGTTGTTTAAAGTGCCAGTGAAACGGAAGTTGGAGCATCTTTAGTTTCTGTACTGTGACATGTTCCCCAGTGGAACGCAATATTTCAGTGGTGTACAGTTACAAGAAGGATTTAAATCAAATCCTTCACATTTGATTGGGCTGCTAAAAAGTGGGCGGGCTTAGACTGTAGTGCAATACATCAGACCAGCACATATGGGTACTTTGCAAAAAGTGAAGGCCGCGCCCCCTTTACGAGGGAAAGAAAACCAAAGATCTCAGAGACTTCAATGCAATCGGACGTATGTTTGTATTGTGATTTTGACAAGTTGGTATGCATTCATCTCTGGTTAAACAAACGTTTGTTTTATACACGTCTAATAATTATTTTGCGATCTTGCCTGAGCGTACGCAATACCGTAATAAATGAAGGATGTGCGCGCCATGTCCCTTCGGTCTTCCACCGTCCAACACAGTGGACAATATTGCTGATCCAGACATCTGTGCATATCTGACTGAACCCCGTTAGGTTAAGTGTTGTCAGTAAATACCCAACGTGTTAATAACCAACTGTTTGATCTATACGCTGAGATTTAGTTGGAGATGACAGTCTGATGCTGCTTTAATGTTGATGTATGACTGTATTACTCAAGCTAACATTAGCTAGCCATGCTAGTCACTGTCACCAGCACCATTTAGCCATTTAGCACACTGACAGTGAATATTCACGTATCGTATGAGCCTCAGATCTCAGTGTGAAAACCTCATTAACCCGCTACACAACAGCTTTTCATCATTTTCTCTCCTGTGACAGCGAGTTTCTATCCCCCAAAAGGGAGCGCAGCCTCGGCGATGACGCCATGTTGGTCTGGTCTATAGCTTGGAGCCATAAAGCCATGCTGGTCTGGTCTATAGCTTGAAGCCATGATGCCATGCTGGTCTGGTCTATAGCTTGGAGCCATGACGCCATGCTGGTCTGGTCTATAACTTGGAGCCATGATGCCATGCTGGTCTGGTCTAGAGCTTGAAGCCATGATGCCATGCTGGTCTGGTCTATAGCTTGGAGCCATGACGCCATGCTGGTCTGGTCTATAGCTTGGAGCCATAAAGACCCTCTATTAGATCTTTTTTAGGACATGGCAGGGGAACAAACTGGAGATCAGCGTTTTTGGATTTATTGTTGGTGCAACCAGCTAAACAGCAACTCTTCAGCATAGCGTTATTACTGTTACCAGTTTGTTTAAAGTAGAAGTTTGGAGACATGTTTCAACTTTTTCTGTTTACTCTGTTACCGTCGATGAGGGACACGGGATTGGTTTCCCCCAAAAAGGGGGCGTGGTCATGAGAGCCTCCTCTGGATGCCGTATTGCCGGTCTGATGTATACGGAGCTACAGAGACCAGAGACGCACATGCCTCCCTTGTTGCTATAAAGTTGCAGATTGATTGACAGATGGATGTCATGATGTTATTGGTTGAAATCGGTTGGTACTGTACTTGCTCATGTTAGCACATGTTATATTGTGTTTTACAGGAAGAAAAGATGATTGGATTTTGATATAAAATACAAAGAAATAGATTTTTTGAATATATTGTTATATAGATGCACAATATGACCAGGGATGTGATCTAAAAGCATTAAAAAGGACTTTAAACACAAGCAGCTGCTCAAGAACTCTGCCTAAATAAAGTAGTCCAGGATCGCGCTTTTTCATTTATAGCATGATTTAAAAAGATTATGAATCTGACCAGACATTAGTTGCTAGCTGACATACTTGCACACAGTTTTCAGTAATTATTTTACTTTTTTATATATATATATATATATATATATATATATATATATTTATGTATTGAACCTCAATATATATATATTGAGGTTCAATACCCAATCCTAATGTGAAAATATCTTCTGAAAGTCTGATTATTTTCAATTTTGCAGTCTCTAAATGGATCTTTATATCAGCTGAGTATACGTGGATACTGAACAGAGCTACATAAAGCGTTTGAATGCTACCTTTTTTTTTGGGCTATACAAAAATGTACTACCTTCCTCGACTCTCAGCTGTGAGCCGTGTTGTCTGTCCAAACTACTCCACTAGTTTATTCTCCCAGCAGTCTGCTGGTTAGTGTTTGGCCCCCGTGGGCCACGTCGAGCCCGTCTCCTCAGCCTTCCTCCCATCAGCCCCGCAGCCAGGCGGACTGTCAGCAGCACAATTAAAGGCTGTGCCGTAATGAAAGGGGCATTAGCAGAAGCAATTTATTTCCCAGCGCAGTGCCGGAAGGTTTCTCCGGTGCTGATATTCCAACGCAGGCTTTGTGTGCCGTAGTTGGCCATTATGGGAGGGACGAGGACGCACCCTGCCTGAACAAATGGAGTAAAGGGGGAGGGAGAGGGACATTAAGGCAAAAGGCCATTATTCACCATTCTTTAAAATCAATTCTCATTTGAATATTTTTCACAGTGCACTTATTTTTTCCTCTCTCTCTTGTGAATTTCCATCATTCTACATCTACCATCTGTTTGAGCTTTTGCCCCTTTTTTCCTGTTAGGTTTTCTTGTTTGCTTGTTTCTCTCTCCCACCTTTGCCTATTTCTCCGCTCCCTTGAGCACCCCCCACCACCACCAGCACCACCAGCACCACCACCTCTCCGTTATTCTTGTGTTCATTTTGTTCCTCTGAAGTTTATTGAATTAACGCAGACAGCTGAAATGCAGAAGATAAGAGAGGCGCTCTCTCTGCTCCTCTCAGCGAAATGGTATTGCACCGTGGATGAGTGAGCGTTGTGTGTGTGTGCGTGCGTGTACAGGAGGGGGAGGGGAACCAATGCAGAGGTTATAGACAGAAGAAATGGGTAGCATTGTGTTTTGATGTTTTCTCCTGAAAGAGCGATAAAGACGGTGTGTGAGCTCAGTGGAAGAACAGTGACTGTTTGGTCTCCAGTTCAGTTGGGATTTATCTTTTTAAATTTACTATTAAATGTAGCGCAGTGGACACACAAACATCACATTTTCTCTGACGGTCTTTGTTGTGAAGTACAGAGTAGGGCTTTTATAGGGCTATTATATCGATATGATATGAGACTAGATATTGTTTTAGATTTTGGATATCATAATATGGCATAAGTGTTGTCTTTTCCTGCTTTTAAAAGCTGCATTTCAGTAAAGTGATGTCATTTTCTGAACTTACCAGACTGTTCTAGCTGTTCTGTTATTTGTCTTTTACACTGTCATTATATCCACATGACTGATGATTATTTATCAGAAATCTCATTGTGTAAATATTTTATGAAAGCAACAACAGTCAACCCTACAATATTGTCACAATATAAATATTGAGGTATTTGGTCAAAAATATGGTGATTTTTGATTTTGTCCATATCAACCAGTCCTAATTTGAGGTCTATTTAATTCCATTTATCAGCTGCTGTGTTTGTAAGTCGGAACATAGAAAGTGTGTTAAGTCCAGGGATAGTCTTTTTGTTTTTCCTGCTCAGTTTAATAAGATGGATCAATAAAGTCAAGTCAATAAATTAAACCTTAAATACAAATTTTCTCCATTTTATATCACAGTTATATTAGTTTTTCTGCAACAGATTAGTTTTGCATTATAGATTCATCTGTCTTGTCAGAAAAAGTAAAAAAAACTACTGATATAAATAATAAGAAGAAGAATACAAAAAAAATCTGCAAATAATCGTCATTTGAGCAACTGGATGAATGACTTAAAGAATCCAACGATTGCTGTTAATCAACTAATTCTAGATTAGTATGAGTATAGAGTACGGTCTAGACCTGCTCTTTAAAAAAGGCGTCTTTAGATAACTTCTGTTATGATTTGACGCTATATAAAATTAAATTTAATTAATTGACAAATTGTTTCAAGCATTAAAAACATATTTTTAGTGGTAACATCATGCTACCAGAAGTTTCGTTATAAATGTTTTTCAAATTCAGGAAGCAAGTTGGAAATTCTGTTTGCTCATGATTTGAAGCTCCCATCCAGTCAAACCTGTGCAGAGGGCAGTTTATATATTTTGTTTTTTACAAATATTCAATGTCATCAGCTGGCATTTATTTCAAAGTGAACAGGAATGCATGATGGTATTTTGAGGATGACTAATCCTGCTGCATGTGATGTGTGAATTTGTCAATTTACGATGAGTGAATTCAATTACACACAAAAGAATCACTGCCTGTTGATTCGAGCTCGAGTACAAGTCTTGATCCTGTTTGTCGTGTATGAACAGGTCAGCTTTAGTTGATTAGCAGTCTATTTCCACGTTTCACCTTTGACCTCTGGGGGTTTTTGGTGGCCTTTTTATTGATGAGAAATCATTAGCAGGATGACTCCATTAACAATGAAGAAGAGAGGAGGAGTTGGAGGCTAATCCTTCGGCAGCAGGTATAAAATGGACAGAGACCCGGGCCGGACTGTGATTGACGTGTTTCTGTCTGAGACAAGTGGGCAGCTCAGAGGTCATTGACCCCATTAACCCTGCCAGGGCTGGGGGAGGCTGCTAACGCCAACGGCATCAGAATATTCAACCCAGACTTAAAGGTCCCATATTGTAAAAAGTGCGATTTTCAGATCTTTTACATTACAAAGCAGGTTTAAGTGATATATAAATACTGTTAAACTATCAAAACGCTCAATATACGGAGAAATACACACAGCACGTATTCAGAAATTACACGTTTGAAACAAGCCGTTAGGATTTCTGTCCATTTGTGATGTCACAAATATACAATATTTAGACCATTACACGGTTTTAAACGTACACATTCTAAATGTGTCCCAGTTTATTTCCTTTTGCAGTGTGTGTAAATAACATCAACGGACAGGAAGTAAACATTGACCCAAACTGTTGCCTAACAACACAATTCCGTTGCAATTCTATTGAAATGCACTAAAACGGAGCGTGTCAGACAGAGGGTAAATACAGGTATATTCAGGCAGACAGGATGAGGAATTTTTTTTTTTTTTTAACATTACAGGATGTAAACATGTTCTAGTAGAAACACAAAATACAAGTATGAACCTGAAAATGAGCACGATATGGGACCTTTAATATACTATGTTACTCTTCAAGTAATACGGTTTGACTGTTTTCCATTATTTAGGCAAGGCTCTTTTTGTTCCAATGAATTAAAGGCACGGTGAGCAGGATTTGTTGGCTGCAGTTTGTAAACAGAACATTCAAAGTTGGCCCCTCCTCCCCGGCTCAACGAGGGTTACGGTGCTCGCCAGCGGGTGAAAGACAACCCCTGATTCACTCTTGTTTTAGAACGAGCTTTGTCCGCTTGGCGTTTTGCCCAACTATAGATGACTCTGGCGACCGCTTTGTGTGTTCTGTGATGTAGCAGCTGAGATGAGTAACTATTTAAAATGGATTAAAGTCAAATTGAAGGCTTTTACGAGAACACCTACATGTTCTGTTCGTGTTTGTTTCACCATCTCAGGCTATCGTTAGGCAGCTAAGAGTAGCTCAGGTTCTTCCCAGACTCGTAGACATCTTTGTCAAAAAAAAGTTACATAAAAACTAGGGCTGTCAAAGTTAACGCGATAATAACGCGTTAACGTACATTTGTTTTAATGCCACTAATTTCTTTAAAGCATTAGCGCAACTTGCGATTTTTAGGTTGTTGCGGCTCAGTTTTAAAGCTAGAGAGAAGATACTGGTATCATAGTAAACTAAAAAACCTGATGAATCCATCGGTACCAACCATGTCATACTAGCTTGTCAAGAAGGAGGTTAAATAACGCTCCATACTTGCACTAAATATTGGCGAGGAAAAACTGTCATGTCCATTTTCAAAGGGGTCCCTTGACCTTTGACCTCCAGATAGGTGAATGTAAATGGGTTCTATGGGTACCCACGAGTCTCCCCTTTACAGACATGCCCACTTTATGATAATCACATGCAGTTTGGGGCAAGTCATAGTCAAGTCAGCACACTGACACACTGACAGCTGTTGTTGCCTGTTGGGCTGCAGTTTGCCATGTTATGATTGGATCATATTGTTTTATGCTAAATGCAGTACCTGTGAGGGTTTCTGGACAATATCTGTCATTGTTTTGTGTTGTTCATTGATTTCCAGTAATAAATATACAGTATACATATGTTTGCATAAAGCAGCATATTTGCCCACTCCCATGTTGATAAGAGTATTCAACACTTGACAAATCTCCCTTTAAGGTTCATTTTAAACAGATATTTACAGCCCTAATGAAAGTAAAGGTAAAAGTAGAAAATTGTACACTTGGTAGGACAGCTTGCATACAAAAGTGTGCATATTGTAGGGAGATGCCACTGCAGTAATGGCAACCTCATTTTTTTACAGAAATAAAACCCCTTTAGTTCATTTTCACGTATCAGCGCCGTGTGATCAATACAAAACTGACAGTGAAAGTGTCTGCTCCGTACGGAGTCTCAGCTCAGAATAGCAGGAGTCAGATTTCACACACGGGACGAGAGAGAGTTGACAGACGAGACGATGGCGGAGGATTCGGTGTCAAAGCGAAAAGCAAAATCGCCTATTTGGCAATATTTCAGATTTAAACCCAGTGCTATAAGGGAACCATAATGTTAATTAGTTAATCGCTGCGAGGACGACGGAGCATTCACAGCCGGTGTGCACGGCACAGCGGTGCCAGGTAACGTTAGACCCCTGCAGCCCCGCAGCAAAAGCTGGACCGGAGAGGCCAGACAGACCGCCACCCGGCGGTAAAGATCAGAGTCAGCGCGCTACACATATTGACCGTCATCTTTTCTTGTAAATTGTCCGGTGTAATCGGTAACACCGGTGTTGTCACAAGTTTATTAACCGCTGGGAAAATGTCCTCACGGTCACATCCCTACCCAGCATGCCCAAACACATCACTTAAAAGCTAAAAGTTTGAATTCTAAGAGCTCAGTGAGTTGATGATGATGGTTGACAAAGAGGTGTTCCACCCTAAGAGAGGAAAGACAGTGGTCCAGCCTCATCTTCCCTTCTTTAATCAAATGGTGGATTTGACAGTTGAAATCATTGAGAGATTACTGTTCTGCAATGATTCCTTTTGTCAGGTCTTTCTTTTCTACATTAAAGGTATACATGAGTTTATCTCCTGTACTGATGGATAGCAGGGTTTAAATGGAACTAATACTAAAATTTATGATAAGAGCTCTGACAGTTTTTTGGCGGCGCAGCAAACCGCCACGGTCTGTTTTTGGACGGCGCGACGACTCGGGAGGAAGTGTTGCAATCAATCACAATGATTATGTGGCATCCTTAAAGAGCTGGACGAGTCGGGAGAGTGACACAGAGCGCGACCTTCTTATCTGCTGCGAGTTAAGTGTCACGTTTGAAGAAGCAAGCTCGGCCTGAACTTTGACCCTGTTTGCTTGTGTGTTTTTCTAAAAGGCCATGGAGCCAAGTGTGCTCAGTCAAACTGAATATCCTCCTACAGACATCAGAGAGCTTCCCTCCATCTGCCTCTCCCACGTTGATTTATACTTCTACTTACTCACTGTTATTCTCTTCTATATCACACATGTGACCAATAACTGTGTGTTTCACATGTAGATTGAATACTTTCTGATCTGCAAGCATATCGGCTTGTCTGTCTTATTTTAGCATTGATACTGTATGTAGATGTGCTGTTTATGTGATTGATGGAGGCTACAGGTTATTTTTTAATGATTACTTAAAGGGGCTAGATGTAAGAATCTGAAATTACCTGTTAACAGTCACACCTGTGGCTATTAATTCAACGACAGTCAGCGTCCTGTTGCTCGCGCTTGTGCTTGCACTACAAAGACACGAACGAGCATCGGTCAACACAGTGAGGCGCCACACACAAGACTGAATATGACTGACAGCTAAAACCACCATATCACTATATACGTATTTCACATGCTTGGCAGTAATGTAAGCTTACAGGTCAATTTTGAATCAAAGTTGATCCTAGTTTCCCCCCCTCCCAACGTCGGTCACATTCCTGTTTTGCTAGACGGGCTTCACTTGTTTTTTTTTTGCTTCTGTGGCGTTTGTGTTGGAGTCTGAGTTGTGGTGGGGGGGGGCTGGTCATTTGATGGCGTTAGTGGACTCCATTTCTAACCGAACGTTAGCTATGGTTGCACACTGTTAGCCCTGTAGCGGAGCTGAAGAGGGTAAAGGCACTCGCGAGCGTGCATGTCGTCGCATCCGTTGGATTTTCCATGAAAAAACATCCCACATTCTTCACATTAAAAGCAGTCTACAGGCTGATCGAGGAAACCCAGAAAGTCATGAAAGGTCTAATAAAAGACCATTAAAAAAAAAAAAACGTTGCTACGTGTAAAAACTTACGTACAGTCCCTTTTAATCGAATTGAAGTATTTAATTTTTAATTCATATGAAAGTCCTTGTTGAATTTGCCCAGTAACATTTGAATGTGAGGCAGTATGTAATGTGAATAAACCACAACTTCAGATGTGAAAACAGCATAGAGACTTCTTTGAGATAAACAGAATAAGCAAAGTGAAAAAGAACAAATTGATTCTACTGTCATCTGTGAATGTTGTAATTAAGAACACAACACGAGTATGACAGTAAGAATAAGAACAGAATTGTCTGGCTCTTGTTAGCTCAAGAAACGCTGCACTAAAGTGAAAATGTTAAGGCGCAGAAGTGCAATGATCTAGTTTTATTTCCTAAAATGGAGAAGGATAAATGTTGCAGCTGAAGGTGAGGAGAAGTCATAATGCAGCGAGGTTTCTCTGCTGAAGGATCACAGACGTTTCTTCATCGAGCAGATATTTCTGCAGCCACAGACCTCGGTTTTGTGTCAGCTCGGATGTCATGGCGGATTTGAGAGTGTGCTCCTGCCCTCCTCGAGCGAATTAGCATTTCTCTTTCTCCCCCGCTTTTTTCCCTCCGCAGTCTTCCCTCTGATGTCACGCCGCAGCTCAGACATGTTAACACGAACCTTCATGCTAACACAGTTCAGTCTGTCACTGGAGAATATTCTTTTACCTGCTGCCGGAGCGCAACTAGACTTTTTCATTTTCACTGTCTCCGTTTACAATAGATCAGAGGCCTTTGCTGCGCTGCTGAACTCCTGAACTCCTGTATACATTACTAATGAACCTCTGGATTGTTATACAGTCATACGTTAACAGGAAAGACAGGGGCCCTCTCTCTTTGTGTGTGTGTGTGAGAGCCATGCAGCACTATCATGAAGGTTTCTTGGCCCGGGCCGGCTCTTAATTGATAGGGGCTGCTGGTATTTACTTACATTCTCAGGGTGGATTAAATCTCAAAGGAAAGGGGAGGAGATGGAGGTTGTTTTTCTCCTTGCTTTGTCTTAATATGCACGCTTGTGTGTGTGCATATATACATGTGTGTGTTTTGTCATCCCATGTGGTTCTGCGTTCGTCCTTCCTCCATGACGAGAACTGTCGAATCCTGTAAAGCTGCATGACGTCCAGGCACCACAGAGCACCACATCTAATCACCAGCTTCACTGCAATGTATAGTGTTTGTGGGTATATAGGAGCATTATTTACTGCACACGGTCAGTAGTAAATAGCATTATCTCTGTACATAGTGATCCATTTTGTCCAGTGTGTTTAATATGGAGTCCAGGCCTGCTCGGGTCACTGAGAAGCTCTCTCTGTTCCAGTGTCTCTTCCAGCTGAAGTTGTGAAGGTTTAAAGGAGCGACCCACTGCAGGCTACAAATGAGAAAATACAAGTAGCAGACTAAATACTAGATTCTGGTAAAATGATAAGATACGATTCGGTATGTCTAGTTTGAGTTACAGATCCATGAGTTTGGAGGCTTATTAGACGCCAAAACATGATATGTAAAAACATTTTCTGGAAAGCTATCATGGCAGCAATTATTTAATGTTTCGTTGCAATGATTGCAAGATAAGCTGTAGAAATATGTCAGCGTTCACATTAGGGTTGCAACTAACTAAAATATTCACATTTAAGAAGCTGCAATCCGAATTTAGACTTTTTTTTAGAAATTACTCAATCGATTATCAAAATAATGAGATTAATTTCATATTTAAATCGATTAGTCATTGCAGCTCTAGTTCACATCAACAAATCTACCAAGACTTTGCAATTACACATATGTGATTGGCCAACGCTGGATGACGTCACATTTTGTTGCGACAAAAGTTTGAATTTAATCTTTTAGCTGGATGACTGCATTTTTTTTAACTCATTGAAATGAATGAGGGTGCTGCATTTTTTCAGGCCCTCCTGTTATCTGTTAGCATGTCAGAGTAAAGATTTTCAGCAGCCTCTTCTTCCTTGCAGCTTCTTATTCATCCAGTTTTGCAGAGGCATACACAAAACACTGGTGGGGAACAAGAGATGCAGCAAGTATGCAGCTGCTGCTCCTGATCACAGATGGTGACTACAAATGGTGGTTAAACTAAAGACAAGTAACACAAAAGAATTGTGCGATACGATGACATATACAGTGAGACAACAGCAGTTTGACTTTGCTATGCTTTTAGCATGGAGGTATCCATCCATCCATCCATCCATCCATTTTCTTCTGCTTATCCGGGGCCGTGTCGCGGGGGCAGCGGGCTAAGCAGGGAATTCCAGACGTCCCTCTCCCCAGCAACATTTTCCAGCTCTTCCTGGGGGAGCCCGAGGCGTTCCCAGGCCAGAAGAGATATATCACTTCTCCAGCGTGTTCTGGGTCTACCCCGGGTTGTCTTACCAGTTGGACGTGCCCAGAAAAACTCCAAAGGGAGGTGTCCAGGAGGCATCCTGATCAGATGCCCGAACCAACTCAGCTGGTCCCTTTAGAGGTGAAGTAGCAGCGTCTCTACTCCGAGCTCCCTCCAGATCGGCTCGGAAGTCCATCCTATCGTCAATATTTACGACCTGTTGTGTGTGGGGAACCCCGAGGACAGCTGATGACGCAATCATGTGGGAAAGAATGACAGCCCAACTGACTGAAGAAGGAGGGACAATAACCGCAATCATGGCGGCCACGGCTAATGCAAAATGCGAAACATAAAGTAGCATCATGATGGACCCGGAAATGGAAGACCAACTTTGATTTGCGAGTGTTATTTAACATGTCAAAATGATTTCATGCATATTTTTTCTTTGTGAATTTTCATTACAAATTAGTGCAAAAGCTAACATCATTAATTATTCCTGCCCATCATCTTCCATGTTTGTTCACATTTGATCGAGAGAGATTTAGCGAGATTTCCGTCCGGACTCTTGTTGTTCATAAATGAATCTGTTAGTGTATGGTGTGCTGTTTTAGCAAAACCGTTGCTCTCCACACACTACAAGAACCAAAATGTTAAATTTAACATAACAAGTCGTTATGTGTGGGCTCTCTCACATTTTCAATATCTGATAAGATTTGAAAAATCTTTCATTGTGGGCCAGCCTATACAGTGGCTACACATTACAGACGGTGACCAGATTGTCCACTGTTGTTCCACCGTTAACACGACCTTGCAGATGACTGTTCAACTCAAAAACAGATCAACAACATATTCCAGGTTGTTTGTGAACCTTTTCCATATCTAATATTCTACTCAACATGCCACAGAAATGGGAAAACAGGAAAATTGCTTCCTAAATGAGACTCCACAAATGTTGCTTCCCCCCCAATAAGATTTTCTTTTGTGCCGAAGTGCCCATTTTCTCCATCTCTGTTAATGACGTCTTCTCCGGTCTGAAACCTTTTGATTTCATCTGCTTCTGCGGCTGTTTTCATGCTCCATGTTTGTGCACACATGCGAGTTAACTCTGTGTGTGTGTGTGTGCTTGTCAGGTTGGAGATTGCAGCGTTGATTATGTGTCTGATGTTTTCGACAGAGTGACATCCCTTCTAATGAAATAATGGTCTAGTGGCAGAGTGCTGGAGGATTGCACATTGTAGACTTCAATTACAGACAAGATGATTTTTTCCCCCTCTTTCCTTTCAGTCAGAAGAAAGTACAGGTTTTTCTTCCTTTTTAACAGACGTGCTTACATCGAACAAAAAGGCTGAATAAAAGGCTTTTTTTTCTCCAGCCAGACTTGGGTCTAAGTGTTTTTTTCTTTAGATAATGGATAGAAAGCACATGGCATGCCTTAATTCACTGTCTCTTTAGCCAATCTGATGCCACAAAACAGCCATTGCCCTCCTTGTGTGCACAAATCAACCCGAGCGTCGGTTGTTTTCCAGCCAAAACCACACATTTTTCACTGTTATAATGTCTCCTCTTTTCTTTGAGATGCATTTTGCTCCGCTGCGTGCATTATTCTGTGGACCGTGTAATTTATTTTGCACAACAAATGATCTTTTTAAGGTTCCAGTTTTCAGCTGTGCCCCTTCTGCTATCTGGTATGAAATTAGCATACATCTCCTAAAAATATGCTTCTGGATCGTGCACACCTTTTTTTTTTTCTTCTTTTTTTTTTATAGAGCATAACAAAATGAAGCACTGATAGTTAATTCAACATAGAGCTGCAACGATTAGTCAACTAAGCGATGGACAGAAAAATAATCGCCAACTTTTTTGCTAATTGTTTAAGTAATTTGTCATGCAAAAATGGCCGAAAAATGCTGTTTTCAGCCTCTCAAATACGGAAATGTCCTGCTTTTCTGTTTTATATCATTTTTAAACTGAATATCTTTGGGTTTGGGACTGACAAAACAAGACATTTAAAGACATCACCTTGAACTTTGAGACACTGGGATGGACATTTATGACTATTTTCTGACATTTTTCAGACCAAACAGTTAATCAATTAATATAGAACATAATTGGCAGATGAATTGATAATTAATATAATCGTTAGTTGCAGCCCTAATTCAGCACAATAAAAGAGATGCAAGTCATTGATTATTTTGGTATGTGGAAGAAGCTGTTGTTAAATACTGTACAAAGAATGAACAATAGCACATGTGTTTCTGAGGAGGGAGCCCTGGAAAGGAAAGAAGAGGGGCGACCCACACCATCAACACACACACACAATCTGAATAAGGGCTGGACCACAAACTGAATTGAGAAAACAGAGTTACTGACATTATAAATCTCGACCCAGCGATGCATAATTTACTGTTTTATTACAGTTTTCTTTTCAGTGTGTGTTTTGTAACCTTTATTGAAAGCAACGTGGGGGGAGAGAGGGGGAGACGCCATGCAACAAAGAACGAACATTTCTAATAAATCAAAATAAATCTATCCGAATTGAAAAGCCACCACTGATGAATTACTTTGGTAACTGTATCATTATGGAGGTTAATAATGTGACATTTTATTATTACATATTCTTTAGGGCTCACTGTCTCTCTGTGTCTGTCTTTTCAGGGTGGACCCCATTCCTTATGACACTCCCAAGCCATCAGGACACACCAGGTTTGTGTGTGTGTCCGACACACACTCGCGTACAGACGGCATCCAGATGCCCTACGGCGACGTGCTGCTGCACATGGGTGACTTCACCGAGCTGGGCCTGCCCTCCGAGGTTAAGAAGTTCAACGACTGGCTAGGTATTAAGCCGCTTAAGACACACATTCATCCGCACTCTGCCGGATGCACGCATGTTTTTCACACTCACACAAAGCTGACATGCACAAGCTGTCTCGTGAGCAGGGGCACGAGACATGTTGCACGCATAACCAGTAACTGGACCACACAATGACTCCCGCCCCCTCCCCTGTTGACCCACAACTGCTGTGCTAAAGTGTCCAGTTTAACCCTTCTGACCTAACACCCTGACTCAGTAAACCTTTGACCTCTCCCTCTGGCCCCATGCTGTGGGTGGTAGCACTGGGCTGTGTTTGTGTGTGTGGTTTCTGTCCCAGAAGCAAGTGTTTCATCTTTAGACCCTCCAGACGAGAGCTGAAGCATTTTTGTCCCTCTAATGTAGTCATGTTTCACACACATACTGACTGACATTCCCTCTCACTGAGTGCATAAATCAATAAGTGCCACCCGCCACACACGTTTTAAGACATTTGGATTCTTTTGTCTATGCGTCACTCATTTGTATTTGCCTTTTGATCAGCAGAGACAAAACACCCTCCTGAAATTTAACAGTAGGAGCCCAATGCCTAAAAGACTGAATGCAAAGCAAATATTAGAGGCATTGCAATTGAATATAAAGAAAATGGAAAGACGCAAGTGGACAAATTCTCCCTGGGAGACATGTATTGAGGTAAAGAAATGTGTTTAGATCATAGACTGTATATAAGAAGTGGACGTAGTCACCGTGACGTCACCCATTGGTTTGTGGACTGCCGTTTTGAAGCCTTGAGTTTGGCGTTTTGGTCATTGCCATCTTGGTTTCTTGGAACCAGGATTGACCATATTTGGGCGAGAGGGTGGAGCTGGGGAAGAGCGAGGCCCAGTGGGGCCAGGTACTGTTAGCAGCTAAATTTAGCACTAGCTAGCTAGCTTGGTAAGGAAGGTGCATCCGTAATTCACGTTAATTGTGATATTAATTGCGATGCTAATTTTGCTCTTTGTAATGTACTTGTCAATAAAAGTGACCAGCCGAATCCTTACAGCGCATTTCCACCAGATCCGGTGACGGAGGAGGGTGTCTCAACGCTTTCCATTCATTTCCTATGGAAAGCAGGAGAAGCAGTCGCCAAGTGCATGGTGGGAGTGTTGCGGCGAGTTGGAGGGGGTCTGTATTTGCATAAAGTTGAAAATTCTCAACTTTATGAAAATGAGCACGTACAGCGTGACGCGTCCGGCTCCCGAAACTTGAACCAAGCCGTCAAACTAGGCGATCTAGTTCTAAATTGAAGTGAGATTCAACAGGGGCATCCCTTATTGCGAAGAAGTAGATTTTAGTGGATTGTTTAAACGGAATAACAGAAAGTTTACGAGCAGGCCGCCACGTTGTTTCCCGTTTGAAATGGCAATCAGAAAACCAGGGACCAATCATGTTCATTCAACGATGACGGGTACTTCACCGCTTGAACGGCCAGTTGAATGGAGCAGCGCGTCCCCGCCGGATCTGGTGGACATGAACCGTGTCTTTTATTACAACTGAACAACGCTGTGGTAGCGACCTGTCAATCACAAGGTAGCTGCTTTATGGTCTATCTGACTAAATGGGACCATCATTTACTAAATGAACATCATGCTGTAGTGAAGAAGACTTGAAACTAGTGATTGAGACCATAAACTCATGTTTATAATGTTTTGAGGTAATAAATCAAGTGAGAAGTAGACTCATTATCTCATAGACTTCTATACAACCAGAGGAGTCGCCCCCTGCTGGCTGGTAGGGAGAATGCAGGTTTAGGGCACTTTGTTCATGAACATAGGGAGATGAGAGTAAAATAAAAGACACTGGAGGAAATTACCAGAAGAACTGGAGTACCTTGCGAGTCAGAAGCTGAACTGTCATGCAAACACACACTCAAACAGACCAAATTGGTGTGCATGATGCTAGCTAGTTACAACTAATGTCTCTGATTGGCTGTTAGGGGCGATCAAACAAGGAAAGGAAATCCAATGGTCGAGGAGAACATTGACTTTGTGTTCTATGTGGACACACCTCCACTTTTCTCTCAATAGTCTGGCCTATGCACAACAAAAGTGGAAAAGAGATGCAACAAGAAACATAAGTGGTTTGATGTTGACGAAGCACAGTGATCACGTGTGTCCGGGTCATATCGATCACTATAGGCGGATGATTATTATAACCGAATCTTTGTTGTGCATCATTTATCTTGCAGATTACCATCTAATTGACATTTGTACATGTATTACATGAACACAAATTAATGAAACGGACCGCTTCGCTATTTACTGGCTCGTTGCCAATTCTTCTGCCTTTTCCCTCACCGACGGTGAGACATTGCCGTTTTTCGCCGGCTCTGCAGCGCAAGCTTGCATGCAGAACGGCGCCTCTTCGCCGGGGCTCCTCGTTCTCTCACACGGTAGCGGTGTGGAGGGACACGGCGCCGGTCTGCATGAGCTGCATGAGCTGCCACGCTTTGGTTGATCACTGTAACCGTGATCACTGTCAGCGGTTTCCACTGTACAAATTTTTTGTAAAAATGTTTCTTATTTAACCATGAAGTTACTGATGTATTTTTTATTGTTTCAGAGTGAGAAACTTTTACCTTAAAAAAAGTAAACCCCTTAGCTTAAAGTGCCACTGCTCTCAAAATCTATGTTTAGAGTATCAGACACTCGCCCCCTGTAGAGTTGAAAGGTAGCTGTCAAAGTTTGGCCTCTCCAAAGACGACAGCCAGGCTGGATTCACAGCAGTTCCAGTGGATACCAACACTGACCCAGTTTTCACCGCAAAAAAAGAGAGAAATCCAGGCGTCTGTAGAGGATTCTCAAACCACTCCTGCAGCATAATCCCCTTCTCTACTGTCCGTCAGTATGCTAAGCATGTTCTACCAGTCATATCTTCAACAGAATTCACCTGAAACATGAACAATCCTCATGCACAGTCTTGTCAAACTTGCCGCCTCCTGCTCTTCCACTTCTTCACCGTGGGTAAACTTGAGGATACTTTTGAAAACGCCATTCATATGACAACCAGGGTTCCATTCACATCAGTGTATTAGGAGTTTTTGTTGTACAGTCCACACTGGGAAATGGATCAATTTCTTCTTCTTCCTTAAGCTTTGTTTATACCCACGTGAGACACCACCATATTCATGGACATACTTTATCACCTTCATACAATCCCAGTAAAGAAAGGAGTCAAGTATTCAAAATGTCAGCTATTATAATGAAACGAAGGTTGAAAGGTTTAATATCCTGTAAACAATTTGATTTGGCTGGCAAAATATTTACTCAAATGTAGATTTCTAAGATCTCCTGCTTTTAAAGCATTTATAAATGAATTGGACATCTTTCTAATTCATTATTTTATTTCTTAATTAAACTTATTTTATTTTATCTTATTGTGGCGGTCATGTCTGAAAAGCCCAGTGTGCGCAGCAGGTGCCTCCAGAGGGGCACGGCCAAGCGCTGCAACAACCAGCGGAGCCTTAGCATAATACGCACAATACGTGATGATGTCATAAGATTTGGATATTAGCTACAAGGGGCGTAACGGTACACAGAAGTCACCGTTCAGTTCATACCTTGGTTCAGGAGTCACGGTTCGGTTCATACCTTGGTTCAGGAGTCACGGTTTGGTTCATACCTTGGTTCAGGAGTCACGGTTCGGTTCATACCTTGGTTTAGGAGTCACGGCTCAGTGCATACCTTGGTTCAGGGGTCACGGTTAGGTTCAGACCTTGGTTTAGGAGTCACGATTCGGTTCATACCTTGGTTCAGGAGTCACGGTTCGGTTCATATCTTGGTTCAGGAGTCACGGTTCGGTTCATACCTTGGTTTAGGAGTCACGGTTCGGTGCATACCTTGGTTCAGGGGTCAGAGTTAGGTTCAGACCTTGGTTTAGGAGTCACGGTTCGGTTAATACCTTGGTTCAGGAGTCACGGTTAGGTTCATACCTTGGTTTAGGAGTCACAGTATGGTTCATACCTTGGTTCAGGAGTCATGGTCAGGTTCATACCTTGGTTCAGGAGTCACGGTTCGGTTCATACCTTGGTTTAGGAGTCACGGTTCGGTTCATACCTTGGTTTAGGAGTCACGGTTCGGTTCATACCTTGGTTTAGGAGTCACGGTTCGGTTCATGCATTGGTTCAGGAGTCACGGTCAGGTTCATACCTTGGTTCAGGAGTCATGGTCAGGTTTATACCTTGGTTTAGGAGTCACGGTTCGGTTCATACCTTGGTTTAGGAGTCATGGTTTGGTTCATACATTGGTTCAGGAGTCACGGTTCGGTGCTGCGGGGAAAAAACAAATGCACTACGGTCTGTTCAAAATGATAATGAAAATAAACGGGTCCTTATGCAAGTGTCAAAGACGGACACAATCCTTTTGCTGGGGACTGAGGTAGCATTTGTCCCACTGGAACATTTCAAACATTTCTGTATTACACTTTACGAACACTGAACAAACACTTTTCCAAAAGGCAACAGGTCACAACAGACTATAAAACTGAAAAGCTTCTCTTATGCTAAACGTGTGCATTACGAGGAGTGTTGCAATTAGTTCCACCTTGGCTATATTTCTAGGTATTTATTATCCAGGGGATCAGCACATCTGGTTGATGCTGTCAAATGTGCGTTGGCATGTTCGCTGTGTTTCCATTCACATCTCCTACAACGGTGGAGCGACGCCGACACACCGTCCTCGTCTTATACACAACTCTCTCTCCGTTGCTGTTGTAGCTGACAGGGAACCTGCAGGTCATCTGATCTCGCCATAGTGTGACTGACGCACACGGCGATCAGATTGTTGTGCTAACCTCTGCACATGTTGCTAACGGTGTGTAGCTAAAATCCTCTTCAATCCTCTTTACATAGTTTTAAACATACTGTCAACCTTTAAAGCTGAAGTGTAGGGGTGTAATGATTCATCTCCTACATCGATGTATCGATTTATATTCCTACGATACAACTACATCGATAGGTACTCGGCAAGTTGTCCTTCACGGGAGACGTATATGGATATAAAATCGATTTGAAACTCAAAAATTTATTGTATCGATACTAAGGATTTGCACCTCGTATTTAAGGACGACAAGCATTATTTGAAAGTGTTTTTAAGCACTTGTATTAGTAAAGAAATGTTAAACGTAACTCCGGTTCTCCAGACATGCGCCAGCTCTGCCCTCTGCAGCGCGAGCGCTCATCCATGGCGTGCACGCGGACGAACGGAGCTCTGGACTCCTCCTCTCTCAGCCGGCAGCGGCTGGAGGGAGATGAGCAGCACTCTGCATGAGACGAGGGCGGCTTCACCCACAGGCACTTTCCCCGTGCGCTGTCGGTTTTTCATTCAGATAAAATGACTTTCCTTTTCCCGCCATGATATCTACTGTATGTGAACGAAGCATCAGCCTCACATATCCAGCCGGAAGGTAGACGGTCCGCGAGGCGAATTATCACGATGGGAGTAAAGTAAAAAACAAAACAGAAATTCAACTAACGTCAGTCTGACATAGCTTTAAAATGTTTTTACAGATGTTTTCATGTGTGAGAAGACCCCAAATGAACACTGTAGGTGGACTACTTGATTACTAGAAGCAGATTATTTAAACAGCGTTTGTATAGGAATGATTCTGTCCCAAGCTGTTTGATCACTATCAGCTGTTTGATCACTATCAGTTGTTTGATCACTATCAGCTGTTTGATCACTATCAGCTGTTGATCACTATCAGCTGTTTGATCACTATCAGCTGTTGATCTCTGTATGATTGCTCTACTGTTTATACTGAAAATGAGGACAGAAGCAGCAGGTTAAACCACTGTTCATTTAACTTGAATAGAAGTTGGTTTATTATATTTTTTTGTTAAATATTGCACTGCCTTGTATCTTGAGAACTGAATCAGCAGGTCCTGCAGTTGCACTTTTTATTATTTTCTAATAAAAGCTGTATGTATTTGCCATTAATGGTTGTTTACTTGTTTATATCCATAATTAATTTATCCCTGATTCCCTTACAAGAAAACCTGAGGAATCCTGACCTGCTCTGTCCAGTATCACATATTTATTTCACAGTCACACTGACTGAATTTTTGGCAAAAAAAGTTACTGTATCGATTTCAAATCATTGAATCGTATCGTATCGCTCTAGATGAGCCAAATATCGTCCTGAATCGTATCGGAACCATGGAAATCGTATCGTATGGTATAGTTGTAAAAATTATAGTTACACCCCTACTGAAGTGTCAGTTTTATGAGTTGTGAGTGTGATTTGTAATTGGACAGCCCCAGTAGTGCACCCACTAGGGCTGGACTGAAGTTCCAAGACACTGAACCCCAAATTGCTCCCTGGGCGCTCTACAGCAGCCCCCTGCTCCTAAGGGTGGCATAGATTTTATGTATGTACCTGTATATGATGACTCTAATAATATAAAGATTAAGTTAAGTTTAAGCTCCGTTCATAACGTTGACATTAAAAAACGTAAATCAGCATTCACATGCTGTGCAGCTTCTTCTTTTTTTCTTTTTTTTGCACGTCTATTCGTTGTGTTTAAACCCAGTATTTCTTTCAGTGTCAGGTAAAGATCAGGCTACACTAATGCTATTTGTATTATACTATTTGTAGAATTAGACTCCTGTGGTGGCTGCGTAGTAGTTATGCATGTGTTCGAGTAAGCTTAATAGAAATGATCACAGGTTTGGGTGGGCAGGTGATAAAGCAGTGTTCCCATAAATTATCAATAACTAACAGAAACATTGCGTGAAATGATCCACCTTCTCTTCATCTCTCTCTCTCTCTCTCACTCTCTCACTCTCTCTCTCTCTCAAACACACACAGTGAGCATCCTCAGTACATCCTACATGTATTTATGTTGCAGCGACTGACGAGTTATATTCATTAAAGAGAGTTGATTTAATAAGAAAATACTAAATCATTTAATCAGATGAATCACTTTTGAGGATTTTGTTCTAGGATTATATATTTTTTTTAGGGTGATGACGTCATAAAATATGACGACAGACATTCAAAGCTTCATTCGAAAACCTCAGTCTAAGCTTCGAATGTTAAAAAAAAAAGGCCTTCGGTACAGACCTAGCACCTATTTTACCAGGCTGACTGCAGATTGCTGTGTCCTAATTCCCCTGAAACACACACACACACACACACACACACCACTGTTTTTCTGCTGTGTCACCGCTAATACAGCACCTGGCACCACCAGGAGGGCACCTTGGTCAGCTTTTCTATCAAACTCCTCCATCCATCACCACGGACAGCTACGTCAAGTGTGTGTATATATGTGTGTGTGTGTGTGTGTGTGTGTGTGTGTACTTTGTTAAGCCAGGCTGAAAACAGCGATATGGTCCATAATGGGGAATCGATGCAGGGCAGAGTGGCTAATGGCTCAGTGTATTTGGGCGCACCCTGCCTGGTTTGTGAGCGTGGAGCTGTACACCTGCTCATCAAACTCTCTGGAAGGGAGGGCAGAAAAGTAAAACTAAAGAAGTACAGCCACTTGTTGAAAATGAAAAATATATTCTCAGATAGTTGTAATATTTACAGAAAAAAGTCTATTATGAGAATACAGCTGGAATTTCAGAAGAAAAAGTAACACTAGTCAAACTGTTATGAGATTTAAGTTATACATTTGAGACTGTACATGAGAACAGGGAAATGAAAGAAAAGTCACAACATTATCAGAATCTAGAGGTTAAATGGACTTCATCATTACCTTCACAAATACTGCTCCATCGCGTCTTCAATTACCTGTATTGGTCAAATCCTAACAAGAGATGTAATTCCTCCATCTTCTGTCTGCCATTTTATCATACAA
Source organism: Sebastes fasciatus (assembly GCF_043250625.1). Classification (NCBI taxonomy): domain Eukaryota; kingdom Metazoa; phylum Chordata; class Actinopteri; order Perciformes; family Sebastidae; genus Sebastes; species Sebastes fasciatus. The sequence continues at coordinate 41,687,187 of NC_133796.1, forward strand.
AGTGCCATCTTCAATCTGTCAAAGTTAGTTTTTGTTTCAGATGAAGTTTAGAAGCTTTTAAGTGAGTGAAAACATTTTGATGATGTTTCAGTCGGTATCTTTTGTTTCTGCCGTTTGAAGGACAGACGGCTCTCAGAAAATGTGGCCTATTTATGTTGTGGCTTTTACTGCGCTGCTGTGAGCTTCACATACAGAATGGGCTCCAATAAAGAAAGTGCGCAAGTGCATGTGAAAGGTTCGATATTCCCTCCAAGGCTGGCTTTTGTCCTCGTTGACGGAGGCAGAGAGAGTGTGAGAGAGGAAGAGAACGGAGTCCAAAGACGGCAGCGTGATGAATGTCGAGAAGAGAAATAGCAGTTTTTAGGCACATTAGTTCAATAGATTGATTGACTGATTTCTAGATGAAAGTCCAGGGTTGCAATGCACAGACTGACTGACTGCTCTGACACGCTCAAAACTTAAACATGCAGGGTGTGAGACGAAAACGTGGCGTTACAGGAAAAGCAAAAAGGCTTTTTGCAGTCGTAGCTTGATTCTACTCAAAGTTTTGTCGCCCTCTGGTCTGACTTGAAGTATACTTTGAAAAATAGTTTCCTGTTGATAACAGTCAGTGGATTTCCATGTAAAAGTACAGCATTTGAGTTGTTTGGGCATTAAATATTGTGAGGATATAGAGAATTGGTGGTTATATATCCCACTGTGACTCTGGATCAGGTTAAGTGACAAGAACCAGTTCCAGATTTATAAGAATCAGGGATTTTATTTTTTTAAGAAACAACTGTAGTTTTTGTTTAGCATTTCAAGAAAGCAAAATATGGAGCCTGTTCACCCGTTAAGCATGCAGCGATGTATATTTATAAGGTTTGCAGGTCTGTGGTTAACACAGGCTGAAGGGATTTTAACGTTTTGCTCTACAATATAAAATAGGGCAGTAAACATCCCACTGGTGAATATTGAAGCTTTTGTCTTAAAAAAGGCGGTTGCTAACAAGTGGCTAAATGAGACCACTAAACGTCATCCCGCCGCCCCGTCCTGCTTTACAATCTCGTTGTGTATACTAGCACTCATGTGACCGTGGTGTATTTCGTTTGTAGCCTAACGTTAGCTTTGTACTTCTGGAGATTGCATTCATGTTTCAAAAATCCTAAAAGTGGTGTTCATGTGTGGAGATTATCTTGCTGAACAAAACATGTAAGTATCATAAACATTTGTTTGCTACAGAGTTTATTTTCTGCAATAATCCAAAACCCAATGGAACAATCCCATTGGCTTTTTGTGGAGGGAACCAGTGCGATGCTAACTTCCTGGTTGGCCTACAAAAATACGCCATCCCTGCAGCGCTCTATTGCAGTCAGAGTATTTGGGCTGGATGGGGTTGTTGTTGTTATAGATGTAGAGCTTCTGTAAACTGTGAGGTGTGTTAGTGCTGCTCCACTGCCTCTCCTCCCTCTCGGCCTCCTTCGTCTGCTCCTCTCAGAATGCTCTGAAGGAAGCAGCTGTTTGTTCGGCCATCGACTGCAGCTTGGCCAGCTGAAGTAGATCATTGGAGATCGATGCAGAGGAACGAGCTTCCCCTGACCCAGCCTGTCTGATGGTAGAGCACCGGCTCTGATCTGCTGCTTTGAGCTGCTCCCAGAGGCCTCTGTAGCTGCTCTGTGTATGTGTGTGTGTGTGTGTGCGTGTGTGTCTGTCTGTCCTCAGATGTGTAATGTGTGTTAATACAGGAGTTGATTATATGTGTTAAACAGTGAGAACTAACGAATGAAGGTTTGGTTCTCTTCCTGTGCGTGTGTGGTTTGAGAGCGTATTCTTCTTCATTCAGTCTTCATTAGTTTGATTAAAGAGTAAATCATTTGAAATAAACATTGTGCAAATATCACAATCCAGCTAATCACAAACTACAAACAAATCCCAATTATATACATTCATGTCTTTATTATAGTGGTAACAATTTACACGGTTGTTTTTGTCACTCACGCTGAGGAACTTCCACAGCGACGACTAGGGATGCTCATTTTTAAACATTTTCTTAACCGACCCTCGTTAACCGATTATTAACCGTTAACCGACAATATTTGTGCCTCGCATGCAGCGGTGTACCAGCTGCAGGAGCACAACAGATATTGGTTGACGGGAGTCTCCAGTTCACCATCTGAGAGCGTTAACTTAGCAGCTACGATGCTGCGTGTAGTGTCGCGGACATGCAGCCACTTTCCCAGTAAAAGTCTCCACCACACATTTAGTTTAGTTTAGCAGGTTGTCAGCTGTGTGTCTGCGCAGCGTAACGATATTTTGTCTGGCCGGCATAACTTTAGCGAGTGTCCAACAGTGTATTTGTGCTACGTTAGCAGCTCTAGCATTTCCGGAGGCTTCATGCTCGCCGCCGCCACCACATGTAGTCTGTTTAACTTTAGTGAGTTTCCAACAGACCGTGTGTGTGTGTTGTTGGTGAGTGTGAGGTTGTTGGTGGCGTTCTAGCTGTGAACGTAGGTGTAGCAGTGTGTGTACAGTTTATTTGTCGGTGAATAAAAACTATGAAACTACAACTCCTCCACTCCACTCAAGCGAGCCAGAGAGACCGGAGCTGACTTCCTGTATCCTGCAACTCCGGCTCCGCCTCTTAAGGTGGGCTGTTAAGGTGGACCAGCTGTTCTCCTTAATGTGACGAGCTGCTCCTCTGAGCCGCTCAGCTTTTGAGTTAATTATTAACATTTCTTTTAACCGTTTTAACCGATAGCGTTAATCGGTTAAAATGCTTAATCTCTACTTGTTTAATCTGCACTTGGAATACGTGTTGATTTGGTTCCATCATATTTCTTTAAGCATTCATTTGAGGAGACGAGACAATTTAATTTTCTTAGGTATTCACCTCTTTAATTTAAGGGATGTCATATAGAATCTGTGTTTTTTTTTTAAAGAGTGTATTTTTAGTATTGCAGTGTGAAAAACAATCTAATTGAAATGTTTTTACCTTCTTACATCTTTATACAAATGGAAGTCTTCCTTCTTGAAAACAACCCTCTGCACACGTAGTTCTGCAGAGTTTTATTTTGATTTTGTCTTTCACGCCCATTTGTGGGCGAAGAATAAATAATAAATCTAGGTGGATCACTCCACCAGCCCTCTGTGAGATGTATCACGGTGGCAATAAAAAGCAGTAGAAACTCCCAGTAGAGTAATGGAGATGGAGTTGTTTGATGGTAATTATGTTTTCCCCACCTTTTCCCTGCATGGAGGTGGAGGAGAGGATGAGTGTGTGTGTGTGTGTGTGTGTGTGTGTGATCCAGTTATAGTGCTGGGGGACTGCAAGACGGCGCTCTCATATAAGGTTAGACTGGAATTTATGATCCTCAGACGCGACAACAGCTAATTTAGAGTAGCGGGAATGAAACCCGTAGACCGGGGAACCATGATTCTTTTATTTTCAGGATTATTTCTCTCTCTCTCTCTCTCTCTGTCTGTCTCTCTCTCTCTCTCTCTCTCTGTCTCACACACTCACACTTTAGACAGATGCGGTGGAATTTTGTATCTATCTGCTCTGAGCCAGTGTATCCTGATTGAATTTATATTCTATTCAGTTTCTATTATCTTTATTTCCAATTGTGAACTTGACCGCATGGAGCAGTGCCTTTACATCTTTTCTTTCACTTACTGTCACGAGTCAAAAGCATTTTTATTCAACAAATAAGTTTTATTGGTTTCTTTATTCAATTTGCCCTCTTGGCATGCATCATAACCTTCTGCTATTACTGGCCAGAGCAGCACCGAGTCAGAGGAACACATGGGTAAAAGGGCTATCTAACGAATACTTTCCTGTCAGCCGGACTGCCTGTTGTAGGTGGATGTAGCCCTCTTGCCTGTAAATCTGTGCAATAATCCTGTAATGTATGTGAAGGATTTGACTTTTGTACAGTTTTTGTCAATAGATTTGTGTAGTATATCCGGTAAAATCTGCTTAACGTTTAAATATAGCTACTGAAATGCAGTTGTAAAGGATATATGCAATCTAGACCTATACATTTGAACTTTTCAACGAAATTCAGCTCTGTTTAATCAACCCCAGATGTTCCATCTGCAAATCACTAAAACCAGCTGACTGAGCTGTGCTCATCAGCTGCTCAGACAATAAACAAATTACTAACTAGCAGAATTCATAAAACTGTTACATGAAGTCACTGGCCGTAAAGAGAGACATTTTTTTCAACTCCATTCACCAGAAAAATTGTTGGCATTGTGCGTTTCTGCAAACTACGGATACCACAAATATGTGTCATAAATATGTTTCATATCAGCCTCGTATCCGGCTTGCAGAAACGCACAATGCCGCGTGGTAAATGTTGTGAAATGCTTTGTTAGGTTTAGGCTAGGGATGCTCATTTTGAAAACTTTTCTTAACCGATAACCGACCCTCGTTAACCAATTATTAACCGTTAACCAACAAGATTTGTGCGTCGCGCCAGCTGCAGTGTATGAGCACAACAGACAACTGAGTCTCCAGTTCACAGTCCGGGAGCGTTAACTTAGCAGCTACGATGCTGCGTGTAGTGTCGCGGACATGCAGCCACTTTCACAGTAAAAGTCTCCACCGCACATTTAGTTTAGTTTAGCAGGTTGTCAGCTGTGTGTCTGCCCGGCATAACGATACTCTGTCTGCCTGGATTAACGATAGCGATTGTCCGATAAACTGTGTGTGTATTTGTGCTACGTTAGCAGCTCTAGCATTGCCGGAGGCTTCTTGCTCGCCGACGCCACACACATACAGTCTGTCAGAGCAACGTGACTTTAATGAGTGTCCGTGTGTGTGTGTTGGTGGTGAGTGTGAGGTTGTTGGTGGTGTTCTAGCTGTGATCGTAGGTGTAGCAGTGTGTGTACAGTTTATTTGTCAGTGAATAAATGCTACTAAACTACAACTCCTCCGCTCCACTCAGGCGAGCCGGAGACCGGAGCCGACTTCCTGTATCCTGCAACGCAGGCTCCGCCTCTTAAGGTGGGCTGTTAAGGTGGACCAGCTTTTTCCCTTAAAGTGACGAGCCGCTCCTCTGAGCCGCTCAGCTTTTTAATTAATTATAAATATTTCTTTTAACCCTTCAACCGATAGTGTTAATCAGTTAAAATGCTTAATGTCGCATAACGGTTAAACGGTTAATTTTGAACATCCCTAGTTTAGGCAACAAAACTACTTGGTTCAGGCAAGAAAAAACATCATGGTTTGTGTTATAATAAATAAATAAATGACAACTTCCCTTCGTGGACTTTCTTACGTAACAAGCATGACGACTTTACATAACAACTGTAAAGGGTGATAGTCCTGTTTGTTTGACCATCCACCCTTAGTGGACTTTCTTGCTTGTTATACTCATTATTAATAATAACAGCCGCTCCATATACTACTTCACTTGCTCTGCCAGAATGCGGAAACCTCCACATTTAACGGTTTCCAGAAACGTACAATGCAACTGGGCTGGATCTTTTAAATTGATATATTTCACCTGAATACAATTCATAAAACAGCTACCAAAGTAATGTTGGCTTCCCAGTGCTACACATTTATCCTAAGGAGGTCAGACAGTGGTGCGTTTTAAGTTGATTTTTTTTTGCCCAAGGTCGAGAACCAATTTCCTACTTGTGTTTAGAGACTGAGGAACATCCACATTCATACAGGTTGCCTTTATCTGTTGGAAGTGATGATTTCTGAATATGATCAAGCCAACATCAGAGCTTTCAAATTTGCGTTCAGTTCATAAATCAAAAACACGACTTGACACCTCTTGACAGCACCACATGACCTTACGTCAGCCAAACAATATGACAATATGTACTTTTTTAATCAGGATGAATTCATTAGCATAGCATGGAGTCATCACTCATGTCAATGCCACGCTTCGTACAGTAAGTGCTGCTGCTGGTTGAAAACAGAAGTTGAACTTCAAATTCTGTCCAAACCCTCCTGCCACAACAGATTAATAAATGAAGGCAATAATTCCCAGTTCCAGCTTCTCGCTTGTGATGATGTTCTGCTTTTCTTGTTATTATTTAATAGTGAACAAAAAATATTTTGGTTGGTTGGACAAAACACTTTAGGTCATAGGAAACTGTGTTTTTATGCCTCTGTGACAGCCGTGGCCTGAGGCGTTACGTTTTTGTTTTGTCCGTATGTCCGAACGTCCCATTCTCGTGAACATGATATCTCAGGATTCCTAGAGCGAATTTCTTCAAATTTGGCACAAACGTCCACCTGGACTCGTGGACAAACTGATTAGATGTTGGTGGTCAAAGGTCACTGTGACCTCACAAAACATGTTTTTGGCCATAACTCAAGAATTCATATGTTAATTATGACAATTTCACAGAATGGCTGTTTATCGGCAACATGATACGTATCTTGATACAGGGGTTATGATTCAATATATTGTGATACTGTACGCGAGGCGAAATTTAGGGAAAGTATAAAGAACACACCACCATATGCATAAAATCTGACAAAAAAAGTTTACTTTTTTTATGCAATCAGAACAGTGGGATCTGAACTGTCAGTTATCACAGTCCCTCTAACATCCAGCATCCTATCTCATACACTGAGAGGACGCATCTCTTTGCAAATGAAATAAAGTATTGATTGACTGTGTTCATCTTTGCATGTTAACTATTAATTAAAAATAAATACCGTATTTGAGAATCTATACAGTATCACAAAACATACTATTGAGACATTTGATATTTTCAATATTCTTTTTCACCCCCTAATGTCTAACAGGATAAAATGATGAAGTGACGACATTTTGGACAGACATGGATGTAACTAGGGATGTCACAGTACCAGAGATCTAGTAGTCGATACCAATACCAGTGAATTTACACGATTCTCGATACCAATTCGATACCACGGTAAAAAAAACAATAAATCCCATGTTATTCAACACGCACTCCTTTATTAAAACATTTGAACATTACAAAAAACAGAGGCATGTAGCCTTTAAGTAATAAATAAAAAGAAACGTCTATTAACATTGTAAAACAGAACAGTGGCATGAAGCCTTCAAGTATTTAAAACAAACCATATTGTCTGGATGTCTGTCTCTGAGGTGCTTTGCTAAATTGGAAGAAAAGTACGACGGCACCGTTACTGCACCGCATACTGGTTTTAACGGATCTATTATTACTCCTTGTAAATCCGCCTCGAACGCAAAGTACTTCCATACCCGACTCTTCTATTTGTTTTCTCAGCGAGTTGAGGCGGAGGTAGCGCTGCAGCTGCTGCCATCTTTCACGTCTCGTGTTGTTGTTTTTTTCCGTGCCGTTACGGCGTTCTTCTTCTTCTTTCATTTCACGGCAGATGAGAACACTTGTAGGCGTTTACTGCCCCCATTAGATCCGGAAGAATCGCATCTCCAGTACCTCCGCTCCAGATCCAAATGACCATTACAGGCATCGTTCGGTATATACCGTCGGTACCGAAGAAAACAAGTACCGTCACATTTTTAGAATTTTGGTACCGAGTTGGTACCGAAGTGTCGGTTCTCGTGACATCCCTAGATGTAACTGTAACTTGGCTGGTTGGCGGAGGCATATGACCGTGAGACAGTAATTGTAGTTTCACTCTGACATTTTATAGACCAAACAATTAATAGTTTGATCAAGATAAGCATCATTAATGAAGATCATTGTTAGTTGCAGCAGCGCTATTATAAATGATATAGCCTGGGTTGGGGGTGCTGCTGGTTAACTCTATTAGCCTGCAGATTAGTCTATAGAGAACCTACAGAGCAGGTGAAAAGAGACAGAAAGGAACTAAATCAACAGGAAGCCTAAAAACCCCGAATGAAGGAGGGGAAAAGGAGAACTAGAGAAAGGACGGAGGGGTGATGAAGGCCAGAGCCTTTTGCTGAGTGCTCAATCTGCTGGAATAAAGTAGTAAGTCAGTTTCTTGATGGCGAAGGGGACCCGGGGACAAATCACCCCGACAGAGGAGACGAAAAGGGCACAGCAGAAGTTGAAAGATGAGGGGATGAGAATTGTAATAGATGTTCTTCTCTATTTAGTTCAGGTTCATGCTTTCTCCAGCCGCCCGGCGTCTGCAGAGATGGACGGTGGTGTGCTGGGGTCAAGCAGAGCAGTCAGCTGGTTGTAACCTCTCTGACTGTCTGAATTGAGGGTATTTTTCCCCTCCACTTATCTGAGTTTTCTTTCCAGTCCTGATCTGTGCTCTGGGTTAGGTATACAGGGAGCTGCTGAGGAGAGCGTATACGCTCCGTGTACAAAATATTACAACAACCTGCTGTTTGTGTAAAAGCAGACCGACCAGGTGGAAACGTACAGCCCCTTTGTGACTTTATAAAACGCTGATCTGCCATGAAAGGAGAGCGGCGCTGCACGATCATGACCGCGTGTGAAGAATCTGTTGGCTGTTAAGAATTATTAGCAGTGTCATGAAATCGTAAGAATTTGTTGTTAATTTAATTTAACAACCTTAGAAACAAATATTCTGCTGATTCAATTCTCAATAATATCCTTTACTGATTTGCTGACAACATGCAGTAAAATATGATGGATTCAGAAATACTTTTATCAAGCAACAAATTAGTATTCCGGGCTAAGTCAAATATTTGTGTACACATGTGCCACATTTCTGCAACTGCTTCGAAGTAAAAGCCTGAATATTTCAGGGTTACAAGTGAGTTAAGAGTTGGTCTAAATCTTTTTGTTTATTTTTTGATAAACAGAAACTTTTCTCCGTATGAATTGAGTTGATGCTTATATTTCCAATAATTTCATATCGCAATAATAATAAAAAGGCAAAACCTGATGCAGCCCTAACAGGGAGCTGTAACTGAAGTAAAGGAGACCAGATATTAAAACCTTTGGATCTGTTCAAACAGCGACCTGGCTCATCAGTGCTGTCCACCTCTGATGTACAAAACGTTCTTTATTTGCAGCTACAGAAAAACCGCTCATTCGTCGGGTGGGCCCTCAATACTGCATCTCCACCCCCACGATCACTAATGACGTCACCAGCACAAGGTGGTGGTGCCGTATCTGGGATATTTTGGCTTCAGTTTTGTACAGTGGGAGGAGGTGGAGAAGTGTCGTCCATCTATATATACAGTAACTACAATGTCCTCAGTTCAGTTCTATGCCGGCCGTCACTTCAGTCAGCTTGTGCACAAAAATGTCATCATCACACATATTGGTGGAGCGACTGTTCCTGATGTGCTATACATTCATATCCACATGAACAGCAGATGGTTTATTTCAGGTCAGAGGTTTTAGAACATTTTAGATAGGAGGACATTGTTGCCTCACTGAGTATGAGAAGAACGTGATACAGACTAGATATTCAGCTCACCACCCTCTCCCTCTTTTGTCTCCTCTAGGTGGCCTCCCATACGAGTTTAAGGTGGTGATCGCCGGCAACCACGAGCTGACCTTTGATAAGGACTTTATGGCCGAGCTGGTCAAGCAGGATTACTACCGATTCCCCTCAGTGTCCAAACTCAAACCGGAGGACTTTGACAATGTCCAGACGCTCCTCTCAAACTGTGTGTACCTGCAGGACTCGGACGTCACCATAAAGGGATTCCGGATATACGGAGCGCCATGGTAAGAGCACCAAGCTCCCTTTTGTCCTCCATCCAAAACAACCCTCATCACTTTCTGTCTTTCTTTATCGCTGAGTCGCAATTGTGTGTGGTTGTGTTGTGGATCCCTGAGGTGAAGGTGTGCCTTCCCCTCTGTCAGTGTCTGGCTGTTTTCCAGCTCCGCTCCCTGCAGTAACTCTGTACTCTCAGTGAGGTGCCTCTCTTACACGCAGGGTGCTATTCCCAGCTCGCACATTTCTTTATGAGCTCAGGACCTTCGCCTGCTCCCCGGGCTTACGTTACACCTGTGTTTTGACACGGGGTTAAGTGATACGCGTGGTACCGGGACTCTCCTGTCAATAGGCTCTCAGGTGTGGAAAGAACGCAGAGAAAGAGAGGATGTGTATGGTGGAGGAACGGTGTAAGCAGCATGTATTCAACAGGGGGACTGAGAAGTGTTTGTGCAGATAAAGTACTTGTAGTCCTGATGGAGGAAAAGTCTCCTGAGACCACTGCTGCATTCATGGAAGTAAAACTTTGACTCATGCAGCTGAAATTTCATCCACTATAATGTTAGAAATGATAACGTGTTCTTGAATTAGTGTCATTTCAAAATAGATTCCTGGGTTAACCGGTAGGTTCTGTAGCTTGATGCACGTAACAATAGTTTTGTAGCTGTTTTTTTAAAAGAACTATTTGGGAGAAAGTGTTTCTCAGAAATGGTATTATTTGTTTGTTATGAAAGCAACACCAATATCCAGTATATTTGAGAGTTGACAGACGCGACGATGGCGGAGGATTCGGTGTCAAAGCAGACAGCAAAAGCGCCTATTTGGTAGGGGTGTAACGATACATCAATATGGATCGATATGTCGATTCAGTGATCAACGATCCAATATCATCGATGCAAAGTGAAAACATTGATACATGCAGTATCATCACCTTTAAAGGTCACCTATTATGCAAAATGCACTTTTCCATGTCTTTTAAACATCAATATCTGTCCCCAGTGTGTCTACAAGTCACCATAGTATCATAAAAGACCATCCTCTCTCTCTTTCTCCTGCTCCGTTTGTCCGGAAATGGGTGTCGAAAAACGCTGCGCAGCTTTTCCTTCTCTTCTGACGTCGTTTGAGAAATGCAAGCCATGTTAGGGTTTCCTGGTCGAACCAGAGCAGAACCTTCAGTAGCTGACCCCGCCCCACAGCGCGTCACTGTCTCTCCTCCTCAACCGAACTTGAGCAAAGTAGCTCCTACTGTTAGTCTGCAAGAACCAGCAGAACAGGCTTCATGTACTCCCATCATCTAAATATAACATGTTCTTTCACAAAGGCTTTATGTAATTACACTGTTTAAACAGATGATATTTATATATTATATATATTTGATGTCATGCATGTAGCAGAGTACAGGTAGTAAATAGTGACTTGTAAGCAACACAACACATTTCTGTTTCACAGTCAAACTTTATTTGAGTAGACAGATGACAATATTAATTATTCACAGCATTTGTAATCATCTCACCTGCAGTTAAGTTAACATGGTACAGGAGAAAGTCTTCAGCTCTGGTAAACTATGGTAAGCTAAGCTCCGGTGGTCTGTAGTCATGGTAACACAGAGACAGCTACTACTGTAAATAATATACCATTACTCTGATCTTCCATACATTTATCTTTTAGCAGAAATAATGAACTGACTACTGTTTCACATCTTCTATTTTCCACCCTGATGGTCGCTGTGTTTACACACCGTGTCATAGCGGTAGCATGTAGCTAACCCGTTAGCATGTAGCTACATGCTAACGGGTTAGCTCTGTATCTCCCATCTGCTCACAGCTATCTGCTCTCAGCTATCTGCTCTCAGCTGTCTGCTCTCCTCTGGGATGATTCTGTCGGCCATTTCTCACAGATGGATCTGTAAAGACTAACGTAAAACAGAGTGTATGTTTACGGTTTACAGAGTTGATGCATAATGTAAACACTGAGCTAACCAACAGAGCTATAAATAGCATTATTTACCTGAGAGAAACCGTCAGGAAAACCTGGAATCTGGACCGCAGATGTTCATCATTTGTCGCCGATTTCTGATCAGATTCCTCCGGTCACGTGCGCTGGGTGAAGTTTCTGGTTTATAAACTTTAAAGTGGTTTATAAACTTTATTCTAGCTCCTCTCTCTCCAGAGCTTCTCCGGGAGGGAGGGGGAGAGTGTGACGCTGTGTTGTTGAGGACGTTTGATTGACAGAAAACGCTGACCAATCAGAGCAGAGTGGGAGGAGACAGGCTGTGAATCAGGGGTTTTCAGACATAGGCTGAATTAGGCTCTGAGGCAGGCAGACTCAGGCTGCAGTATGAGAAGAATAAAGGGTTTTTTGAACATTGCAGCATGTAAAAATGTTCTAGTGCAACATTAGAATACATCTATGAACCTGGAAATGAGCATAATATGTGACCTTTAAAGTACACCTTTATTTTGAAGTTCCCATGGCACATCTGTGTCATTTCCATCCAAGTGCACCTTATTCCTACAGAGCCCAGTCATAAAATTGTCAAATCATATTTTAATTGCATTTTGTGAGTTGATATAAATGTAAGTGATTGTGTTAAATGGACATATGATATCATGTCATATTGATTGCAGGCCCCTGAATTAAATCAAATCGTAATAATATCGTGGCAGACTTTGTGATATCAGCAAATATCGTATTGTTGTCCAAAGAATCAATATAGTATTGTATCATGATGAAACTTGTGATTTACACCCCAACTATTTGCCAATGTTTTCAGATTTAAACCCAATACTATAAGGGAACTAGGGATGCTCATTTTGAAAGATTTTCTTAACCAATAACTGACCCTCGTTAACCGATTATTAACCGACAAGATTTGTGCGTCGCGCCAGCAACAGGAGCACAACGACAACGGAGTCTCCAGTTCACCGTCCAGGAGCGTTTACTTAGCAGCTACGATGCTGCGTGTAGTGTCGCGGACATGCAGCCACTTTCCCAGTAAAAGTCTCCACCGCACATTTAGTTTAGTTTAGCAGGTTGTCAGCTGTGTGTCTGCCCGGCATAACTTTAGCGAGAGGCCAACAAACAGTGTGTGTTTGTGCTACGTTAGCAGCTCTAGCATTGCTGGAGGCTTCTTGCTCGCCGCCGCCGCCACACACATTCAGTCTGTCAGCGCGACTTAACTTTAACTAGTGTCCGTGTGTGTGTTGGTGGTGAGTGTGAGGTTGTTGGTGGTGTTCTAGCTGTGAACGTAGGTGTAGCAGTGCGTACAGTTTATTTGTCGTTGAGTAAATGCTACTAAATTACAATTCCTCCACTCCACTCAAGCGAGCCAGAGACCAGAGCCGACTTCCTGTATCCTGCAACTCCAGCTCCGCCTCTTAAGGTGGGCTGTTAAGGTGGACCAGCTTTTCTCCTTAAAGTGATGAGCCGTTCCTCTGAGCCGCTCAGCTTTTTAATTAATTGTTAATGTTTCTTTTAACCGTTTTAACCGATAGTGTTAATCGGTTAAAATGCGTAATGTCGGTCAACGGTTAAACGGTTGATTATGAACATCCTTAAAGGAAACCATAATGTTAATGAGACAATTGGAGAAGGACGGAGCCGTCACAGTCGGTGTGCTGGTGGAAACCTGCGACCCCGCACCGGAGAGGCCAGACACGCAGCCATCCAACGTTACAGATCAAAGTCTCTTTTCTTGTAAAATGTCCGGTGTAATCGGTAACAGCGGTGTTGTCACCAGTTTAGGAATCGGTGGGAAAATTTCCGTGACACCCCTAATTTCTACATTTTCTAGATTGTATTGCTATTGTATACTGTATCTGTCCATCTTCTATGTTGTATATCCTCCTAGCCCGTATGAATATGGATTCAGAGTATTGCTGTAGAAGAGCTCAATGCTCAGTAAACAATGGTTGATGATGATTTCAGCATTATTTCCCTGCAGTAGAAATATTCTTAGACTGATGCTGATAGTTTGCCAGTTCAGTAGTGTGTTTCTAATAATCCTTTATTGTCATCTCGGTGGTGCCCTCTCTTTGCTCAATGCAATCGTCCAATAGAAAGAGTCCTGCCGTCTCACAGTATTTGAACCATCTGACCTGTATGTTTTGTTGTGTGACGGTCGAGGCTGAAATGTCTCTCTCTCTCTCTCTCTCTCTCTCTCTCTCTCTCTCTCTCTCTCTCTCTCTCTCTCTCTCTCTCTCTCTCTCTCTCTCTCTCTCTCTCTCTCTCTCTCTCTCTCTCTCTCTCTCTCTCTCTCTCTCTCTCTCTCTCTCTCTCTCTCTCTCTCTCTCTGTGTGTATGTTCAGTAGTCCTCACAAGTCTGCTCCAGACTTAAAATAACTATTTAGGTCACACCTTCATCCTTTCAGTGTCTATAATTAGCAGGTTTTCAGGCTGGCTTCAGAGGGACAGTGGCGGGGGCAGATCCCAGCATTCCTCCGACATCACAGCAGCAGGAAGAAGAGGTTACCCTCTCTTTTCCCCTCCATCCTTCCTCCTTTCCATCCCTCTGTTTGACAGAGGAAGGATGCTGCCCCCCCTCCCTGGTGGGTGTTTAGTGTGAGGGCTGGTAAGTGTCTGTTGTGACAGCTGGGGGTCTCGTGAGAGGCGGAGTGGACAGCTTGGCCACCCCCACCCCTCCTCAGCTTCCTCACCTCCTTCACACCCATATGCCATCGTGGCCCGAGGTCTGGCCTGCTTGTCCGGTGTGAGGTCTCACTTAGCCCCGCAGTGACCCCTCACTTCATCAACAGCTCACCAGCTCGCCGCCTGGGTGGCCGAGCTCCTCCGAGTCCCTCGGCGGCCTGCTGCTGCAGGCCAGGACGCGACAGCATCACTCAGGAAATGTAGCGTGTAACTACCACCTGATAAACGCTGCAGTGGTCTGCTCTGCTGCTGCTGCTTTAAAAACACAATTAAATATCATATTCAGTTCATCTAATCCCACATCTGCTTTCAGTGGGCTGAAGTAGGGATGCACGATATGGAGCTTTTTATTTATTTTTTCTTCTACTTCTTCTTCTTCTTCTTCTTCTACTCCTCCGTGTTTATTGGTGGATTGCAAACCAATTTTCATGGTGCATACCACCTACTGAGGGTGTACAGGGCTCTAGACTAACTTTTCCACTGGTAGCACTGGTGCTACCAACTTTCTCAGTTGGTCGCACAAGCACATGATTTGGTCCCACCCTTTTTTTTGGGTAACAGCATGGTATTAATCAATGACCTTGCATGCTAATAAATAGTTGTCTTAATTTACATATCCCAGTGAAACATTGACAATGCCTCCAAGCTTGATATTTGCAAAATATTTTAACTAACAAGTTTAGAGTTTCCTGCAACGGACGGCCCACATTGCCTACAATAAAAACATAGCACAGTGTTCCCCTCGTACCGTAACCACGGGTACTGTGTTAGCCATTGTGGCTGAAAGTGGTACTTCTGTTTCTTCACCTGTCTGTCAGCCAGTCTCTCCGTGCCTGTTGCACATTCATCATCGGTGGTGTCTGAGTCGGCATCTCTGTTAGACTCTCCCTCACCACCAGCTTCCTCCGTTCTCTCCTCATTTTTTTTTTTTTTAAATAATCAGCGATAGACCGCTTCATTTTGGTGAACAGCGAAACTTTGGCGCCCTGCAGTGTGTGATGCGCGTGAGCAGGGTCTGAAATTAACTTTTTTCCATTAACTGTGGTTTGTTATTGCCATCTGTAGTGATTATTGCATAAAAACATAATTATTAATTGTGATTATTTAAATATAATATGTACAATAATAATTCCCTTTCTATTATCTATTTTATATTGCTGTGAAAAAAAAATAGCATTTGGTCGAAAAACAAGATTTTGCATTGGGCACCCAAAAAGTTATGACCGGCCCTGCTAGCTGCTCTCTAAAGTTAGAGGAGCTGCTGGAGATGCTGCTGTCATGAGGCGATCATGTTGGTACGGACTAAATTCATTCATTGCAGCCTTGTTACCCAAAGGGGACAAAGAGAGGAGTCAGTAAGTAAATAAGTGGTTAACATCAGTAACATGATTTGAGCTGTGGCGGAGTTTTGACTCCTCGTTAACGTAACGTTATCGTCATCTCACTCACTGTGATTGCAAACGTCGGCTGCCGGCTCGTTAGTGAGCGTTAACTGTAACGTTACCGTTAACATCCAACAGTCTAACGTTAGCTAACTGTAACGTTACTGGTAACTACTAGAGAGTTTAACTCACTGACTTGAGTTATTCTCCGTTGACGCTGCAGCTCCTGAGATCAGAGGCCGGCTGTGTGTGTGTGTGTGTGTGTGTGTGTGTGTGGGACGGATCGCATACAGTGTGTATACGTGTGTGGGTTTATGTTGTCACGGAGGTTTAATAATAACGGTGCGCTACACAAAACCTGCAGTCATTTTCATCATAGAAGGTTTCCACAGAACAGAGGAGGTGCAGGAGAGGAGAGAGAGGCTGCGCCAGTGAGGAACAAAAACCACTGCTTTCATCTGCTATATCCAACGCTCTTACCTTGTTACCAAAATAGTAATGATCATGCACTTGCAAAATGCCACTAGGTAAAAATTTTACTCGCACACTCCCAAAAAGGTCGCATATGCGATCATTTTGGTCGCAGTCTAGAGCCCTTGTGTACATGCTGCACTTGTTGAGTTAATGAAGCAATTTGGATTGTCAGCCAATAATCTATGGGCTATAATTTAATTATCTGAATAATTAATTAAAAAAATAATTAAAAAAAGTTTTTTTTCTATCTGTTCAAACTGTATCTTAAAGGGGGAGATGTGTGATGGTTAAGATTGATGTTTTTCTGCTGAAGCACCTGATGAGAGGCAAAGAGTAGCTGCTAAAATAGAAGAGTGTAGAGGTACAAGACAGGGAAGGTTAATGGTGTTTTAGTAGGACTGTCAATCGATTAAAATATTTAATTGTGATTAATTGCATGATTGTCCATAGTATATATCGCGATTTATCGCAAATTAATCGCATTTTTCATCTGTTCAGAATGTACCTTAAAGCGAGATTTGTCAAATATTTAATACTCTTATCAACATGGGAGTGAACAAATATGCTGCTTTATGCAAAGATGTGTATATATCTATAATGGGAAATCAATTAACAACACAAAACAATGACAGATATTGTCCAGAAACTCTCACAGGTACTGCATTTAGCATAAAACAATATGCTCCAATCATAACATGGCAAACTGCAGCCCAACAGGCGACAACAGCTGTCAGTGTGTCAGTGTGCTGACTTGACTATGACTTGCCCCTAACTGTATGTGATTATCATAAAGTGGGCATGTCTGTAAAGGGGAGACTCGTGGGTACCCAGAGAACTCATTTTCATTCACTGATCTGGAGGTCAGAGGTCAAGGGACCTCTTTGAAAATGGACAGGACAGTTTTTCCTCTACAAACTTTAGTCTAAGTTTGGAGCTTTATTTAACCTCCTTTGAGCAACAACCAAAAAATCCCAACTTGTATTAATCCATTAAAGAAATTAGTGGCGTTAAAAATGAATTTGCGTTAACACGTTATTATCGCGTTAACTTTGACAGCCTTCATAATAATATAACTTTCCTATTATCTGCCAGTCATTTTTCGGGCCCGATATATATCGTGCATCCCTAGTTTGAAGTTTTAGAGACTTTCAGTTTTATGACAAAATTAAATTTTTCATAGGAAATTGGGTATTTCCGAGTTTACCAACATTTGTTGGCTTTTTTTTTAACCTCAAATGCCACAGATTGTATTATGTCCCACCGCCGTCCAACTCAAACTGACAAATGTCAACGACAAAGAAAAAATGCCATCCAAAGGATGTTTCCGTGTTTCCTTTCACTTTGTAGAGAAATCCACTTTGCTTGTTGCTGTTCTAAAAAGCAGTTTGCTTTTTCTTTTAATCCATCAGCCACTCTTTAATATTCACTTCACAGCTCCTCTGTTATGTTTCATCAAATCCACTAAAATAATGAATGATTTGTGTCTCGAAAAACACAAGAACACTTCCACAAGATCAAGCAGGACTGTGACGTGGTGGAGAAGCAGCAGGTTTACACACAATGACTGCAGGTTTTCATCTGTACAAGATGGAAGCAAACACTCTGCTCTGATTAGCAAAATAACAACCTACTTTCCATCGCTGCTCCCACCATTTCTTTTTATCAATTCATCATTTAAATGGCGTTTTTAAAGGTCTAATGGATCAAAATGACATTCTGCTGCAGCGCTTTTCAAACATAATCTCTTATAATTATCTGCAGCAGGTTGTCAGTTCAGTATGTGGTCATTTATAGTGGAAAGATTTGGATATAGCGCTGAGAAACAGTTCATTCAGTACGATATGTATGTGTTGTGGACACATCCATGTCTGCCGTACTCACATTAGACATAAAAGCAGCACACGCAAACATGCTTTCACATCCTATCAGTAAAAGTCTGCACTTTCCCACGCCGATTGTTTCAACTTTTTATCTCCTAAAAGTGAGGAAGTAAAGCTCGTCTGAACTCCACTCTTTAGGGATCGAGGTGGATTTGAACAAGGTCAAGCTTTCTCTCACACACACTCATAGCTTTTTGGTTACTTAAATATGTGTCCAACATGTTGCCTCAGTTAATTAATCTCACAAGAGTATCTATAAAAACATCTTCAGTGTTGAGGGGAAAATTGCCCCAGATGTTGTAAATGGGAGTACTCCTCTGGCTGTGGGTTTATTGCCGATAAAAAAATATATATATCAGAGATTAGATTCATTTAAAAGCAGGAGACTTTCCTTAATTCCTTAAAGTGGCAACAGATAACTTTTCAACTGACCCAAATGCAGCTACTGAAACAAGAAACGTCTTGAATAAATTAATTCCTTTGAAAATATCCTTGAACTTTCCTTATCAGATTAAATGGGTGATATGAATGATTAGCAAACAGGGAGGATTACACTTTTCCAGGGCTAAAACTACAAATTATTTTCAACTAAAATGCCTTTTAGTTTTTCGATTAATCATGTTTGAAATGACAATTCTCACTATTTCTCAAAGGGGACATCTTCTTGTTGCTCGTCTTGTCCGACTAAAACTTTAAAACTAGGCCTGTCAGAGTTGACGCGATAACGCGTTGACATAAATTCATTTTAGCTCCTCCTCCTGACCGCCAGATACGAGTCTCCCCTTTACAGACATGCCCACTTTATGATAATCACATGCAGTTTGGGGCAAGTCATAGTCAAGTCAGCACACTGACACACTGACAGCTGTTGTTGCCTGTTGGGCTGCAGTTTGCCATGTTATGATCTGAGCATATTGTTTTATGCTAAATGCAGTACCTGTGAGGGTTTCTGGATCAATATCTGGCATCGTTTTGTGTTGTTCATTGATTTCCAATAATAAATATACAGTATACATATGTTTACATAAAGCAGCATATTTGTCCACTCCCATGTTGATAAGAGTATTAAATATTATAGTAATAAATTAAATTGACCAATCTCCCTTTAAGGTTCATTTAGAACAGATAAAAAAATGTGATTCATTGCAATTAATCACGATTAACTATGGACAATCATGCGATTAATTGTGATTGAATATTTGAATCATTTGACAGTCCTAATTAAAACCCAAATAGATTGGATTTACAATGATATCAAATACAGAAAAGCAGCAAATCATCACATCTGAGAGGCTGAAACCAGCAACAATATTTAGAATTTTTTGCTTTAGAAATGCATTCCTGTATGACTCTATGACCTCAAGGACAAAATGCTGTTGAGAGATGTCCAGATGTTCATTTCTACTCTCTGTATTTATTGAACAAATTTGACTTTATAAGACATTTTTTCTACCTTTACACACAGTATCAGGAGAATTATAAACATTTGGAGTAAAGCTCTCTTCTGACCCTTTTCACTCCTGCTTGGAGTGAAAGCAGTGTAGCATGAAAGACATACAACACACACCGTTTAATGACAGATGCTTAACAGACCGAATACCTAAACCTCCTCTTCTCGCACTCACACACTCCTACACGCACACACACACACACACACTGTGGAAAGACGAGCAGGCTTCTGCAGCTTGTCAATTCAGCCTCTTTTAGGAGGAGCTGAAGGTCTCTCTCGCTGGACAGTTTATGATTTTATTCACATCGTCAACTCTTTCTGCTTCAGGCAACAAGATTTTTGGGCAAAGTAAAACTCTTCTCTGAACTTTAAACCCTTTTAATGTATTTATTAATCTGCTTTTTAACCTTCAGTCTTTAATCTACTGCTTTAATGCAGGATATGAAATTCAGTTTTTTGCCCTTTGTAAATGGTAAAAAGTTGAGTGCCTTTCCAGTCTTGACAGCTTTATAACTTAAAACACTTCAGATCTGAGCTGAATTGTTACATGATTATACCCCTAAGAGTGATAAAACTGTAAACTGAGTCATTTATCAACTAAAAATCTGAACTATTTTGTGGTCACAGCCTCTGAAACATGAAGAGGTTTTGGTATCCCTGTACAGTATATGGAAGCAGGAGAGACAAAATAAACAAATTGATGACGTCATTTTTGCTCTGGAAACGAGCACACAGCTTCTTTAGATTAAGTAGAGGCGGAAATGTTAATCCACAGCTTTACTTTAACATGCACTTTATTCATTCACACGTTTTTGAGAAATCTGTAAGTCTAGTAGTTCCGTGACGTAGTTACTACTCGCAGGGGTAGTTTGTAAAGTACTACAGCAGGAGAGCTAACAGCTAGCCAGCCAGGTCAGCACTAGTCAGTCCCAAAAGGTTTCTTCTCGCAGTGTTCTGTTTACTTCCCCTTACTTTTCATTTGATATGGAAGAGAGGGCAAAGAAATGTCTAGGTTGTTAACGGGACAATGATTTTATAGTTGATTCAAAGGATGTGTGTGTACCGTGGTCTCCTGTCTCATAACTGTAGTCTGCGCAACACAGCTAGCAAGCAACGATAGCTTCCTCCATTTTGGAGACTCTGACTCTCCGTTCCCTCAGAGGTCAGCACTAACCCAGTCAATTGTCAAGCACATTTTAAAGGAACTTTTGAAATGTCCCAAAAGAAGAAATGTTGTTTAGCTGCATTCCCATCAACTGGAAGTTTGCAAACTCGGTTATGCAAAGTGTAGTTTGGCCAGAAGTTGGCGCTATAGGCTAGCATGGCTGTAATCGGCCAGTAAACAGAGTAGAAGAAGAAGAGGTTGTGAACCGGAAACAAAACAAGTTGGCTTGGCCATATAAATATCAAAGTAATTCAAGTAAATACATAGTGTACACTAACCATCTAGGAGAGAAAAATGGAGAGAGATCTTCAGGAATTTGTTTCAATTAAGTTTTAATTGTCCTTTCATGCCACTAGTGTTGACTAGGGATGTCACGAGAACCGATACTTTGGTACAAAGTCGATGCTAAAATTAAAAAACGTGACGTACTCTTACTACAGTACCGAAGGTACTGTACGATGCCTGTAATGGTCATTGGTACCGGAGTTACTGGAGATGCGACCCTTCCGGATCTGATGGGCGCAGCTCATATATGGGGGCATAAACGCTTACAAGTGTTCTCATCTGCCGTGAAACGAAGGAAGAAGAAGAACGCCAACAGCACGGAAAAAAACAAGTACATGTGAAAGACAGCAACAAGTGCTGCCGCAGCGCCAGCTCCGCCTCGACTCGTTGAGAAGACACGTAGCAAGAGTCAGGTATGGAGGTACTTTACGTTCGAGGCGGATCATCGAGGAGTAATAATAGTCACAAAAGCCGATATGCAAACGGTGCCGTCGTACTTTTCAAACCAAAGGAAGAATTACTTCCAATTTAGCAATCAATTTATGAATCAATTAAAAGAAATCCTGAAAATAATCTCTCACACATGCAGAGACTTGGCTCGGACATCAATAATAGGAGGAGTGACCGGTCAGCCTGGTCACAGATATGTGAGGAATCCTGCCGGTTTCGCCGACTGCGATAAGCTCTGCTGACTGATTCCGAACAGAGACATGCGAGCAGAGAGCAGAGAAGAGAGACAGTCTGTAGGGATTAAACTGTTCTGTGATTCTAGACTTGACCGCAACTTAACTCCCTGGTCGAAGGTCAAACTGTTGCCTCCCTGATCCTCCCAGCCGAAGCTCTCCTCTCTCCTCCTCTGCCTCGTCTCTTCCTCTCCCTTTCTGTCATATTATTTTTCTCCTTTCTTCACAGTACTTACTTTGGTTCCTGTTAGCAAATGAAACTGCAATCAATGTTTGGTTGGTTTATTCAATAGCAAATCAGTCTGCTGGCTTGTGCGTGCGTGCGTGCGTGCGTGCGTGCGTGCGTGCGTGCGCGCGCGCGCTTGTGTGCCTTCCAGAGGCGGCAGATTAAATCCAACTGCCCTCATTTGACTCTCTGAAACTCACCTCGGGGGAAACCTGGAGGGCCAAATGCAGATTTGTCATTTGCAGATTTTAGTTTTATTCATGTATTCATTTCTCACTGTAAAGGTCAGCCGTGTGTGCGTGTGCGTGTGCGTGTGCGTGTGCGTGTGTGTTTGGGGTGCGTGTGTTCATTATGAGTAGGTCAGAGATCTGTGAGGTTGACCCTCCTCTCCCCATAATCTGTCTCTCTGTCTACACTATGTGGCCAAAGGTATATGGACACCCCCTTCTACATTATGTCATTTTGCTCCAGGTTTTTTTACTGTAGTTCAGGAAAATGTTCATTCTTAAGCATCTAAATCATTTTAGATAATAGTATCATATCATTTTGAGGAAGATGCTTTCCCTGTTTCAACATGGTGCGAGGGTCATAGGGCTGGACTATATCGCCAAAAATGATATCACAATATGCTTTTTACATTAATCGATATCGATAATGATCACAATATTAGGGTTGTCAAAGTTAACGCGATAACGTGTTAGCGCAAATTCGTTTTAAGGTCACTTATTTCTTTTTTTTAACGCAACTTGCAGTTTTTAGGTTGTAGCGGGCTCAGTTTTACAACTAGAGTGAATGAATATGAACATCTACTCAAAAAGGTAATCATATGCATTATAATCATTTTACATTTACATAGTGACATGGGATGAAATACAGAAATAATTGATGTGGTTTACATTTTAAGAGTATTCTCCTCAGGACAAAACCCTAAAGAAAGCAGGAGGTTAGTTCTGAACAGAACGGGACGATGAGGGTCCATTACGTATATACTGGCTGTCTCACTGCTGCACTTTAGAGCATGCACATTAGAGACTTCCTCTAGCTGAGTAGGCTAACTTCAATGTCCCAAACTAACTAACTTCACCTCAATCTTGAGGCTCTTCTAGACTTTCCAAATGTTAGCGGACAGAACTGATCATATTGTGATAGTAAAAGGAGTCATTTCGTGGGAGTTTGTGACGCTCAAAACAATTCATCCACCGTTTTACAGCAGCGACGGAGTCAGCTACGATGTGTCGGCTGTTCTATATCGAAATACTTTATCAAAAATAAATCTCATCAATTTATCATTGTTATAGTGGAAGATTTTATTGTGAAATTTTTTTAGATCATTTTATCGCCCAGCCCTATAATGCCCCCGTGCACAAAGTTAGGTCACTTTGGTGCCGAAGAACTTGACCGATCTGCAAAGAGCCCTGACCTCAACCCCATCCAACACCTTGGGGATGAACTGAAATGAGCCAGACCTGATTACCTCAATGATGCAAATTCCTGCAGCCAGGTTCTAACATCTGGTGGAAAGACTGAAACCAGAAAAGTGGAGGCTGTTCTAGCAGCAGATTAATGCCCATGGTTTTTACATATGTGTATATGTCCATATACTTCTGGCCATATAGTAAAAGGAAAACAAATCTTTTACCCCCCTCAGTCTCTCTCTCTCTTTTTCTTTCAGTGGTCTTTTGTTGAATGAACATCCTGGTGTTGTTATAAAACACCCCTGACCCTCAACACACACACACACACATAGATTTACTTACCTTTTGGGAAAATGCAGTTTGAAAATATTCTTTTAATCAACAGTTTATTAAAATATTTGCTATAGATGTATAAACACTCTGATCTCTCATCTGACAAGAACAAGTGGTGTCCTCATTATAAACTACACATCAAAACTGCAGAACAAATTAGACGGAAACTAAATAACCTGAAACCAAATCGTTTTAATGTCTTCACGTTATTTTACTTTTGATTTGACAGCCCTCACATCTACCACCGTGTATTATGACCTTCCAGTCTGATGGAGGCTTCCATTCAAACAGATACCTTTCCTTTTGACAGAACTTCTGTTAGTATTAGGGATGTCACGATATCAGAAATCTAGTAGTCGATGCCAATACCAGTGAATTTCCACGATTCTCGATACCCAATTCGACACCACGTTAAAAAATAAATAAATAAAGGGAAATGCTGAGACTTTATTCCTCAGGTATAGCTCAATGACTGTAAGAGAACAGCAGAGACTGTACACACACACACACACACTCTCTATATACAGTAAATCCTCAGATTGAAAGCGGTAGTTTAAATTCATTGACATGGTGACAGACCATTAGACCATTAAATATTTATTTAAAATGCTAATGTTATATTTTAATGACAATAAAAAAGCACCACTTTTCAGAGATTTAGCAATAAACAACAAAAGATAGAAATTCAGTTCTGTTTTTCCCCCCACGAGTGAATCATCTTCTCCAACAAATTAATAAAGGATCTCTGAAAAAGTAAACAAACCCAACATCTCGACGGCGCTGTTGTGTGTGTGTGTGTGTGTGTGTGTGTGTGTGTGTGTGTGTGTGTGTCAAACTCCGACACACAGAGAGCAGAGGACGGCAACCTTCAGAGAGTTACTCGCCAAACGGAAAATCCACCCGCATTTGGCGCTTGGCGGGTGTTAATTTGGGAACCTGACTGCAGGCATCGTACGGTACCTTCGGTACTGTAGAAAAAGAGTACTGTCACGTTTTTAGAGTTTTGGCATCAACTTGGTACCGAAGTATTGGTTCTCGTGACATCTCTAGTTTGTATGGTCTCCTCATGAGCTTAGGATCTTTGCAGGTCTTAAAAATATGTTCAATGTTTTTCTTGTTTTCTATGTTGACATCATTTCTAAAGCCCTGCAGATAATAATAATAATAATAATCAGTATCTTTATTAACAGGATTAAACAGATAAACTATTTAACACAATTTTAATAAGCCCCCAAAAACTACTAAAACTACTAACTATTACTGCACAAACTAAATTCTTAAGTTTGCCAAGTTTTGCAAAGAAAAACAGGGTTACATTGAATGAAACATTTATGGAGCTGAACAATCTTGAGTGGATCTGCATGTATATATACATATATACATGTAAATACGTGTAAAACCCTGTACTTATGCCACCTGTTAAGTGAAATCTTCCTGCATGATGTGTCCAGAAATTGGTCTTAAACATGTGGCAAAAGTTTTTTTATCAATATTTTCCAAACGTGAGTATATTTCGACGGAGCAGCGTCTCCATGATGGCCGAGAGAGAGTGAAAACAAACATGTTTAACTTTGTGTTTTCATTCGTCTGTGTCGCTGAGATCTGACATTTGTGTCGGCTGCTTTTAGCTTAATCACCCCTAAGTCACCTCTTCGCCGGCGCCAGCCTCTGTCAGTTTGTGTTGGCAGTCTGCCTGCCCCACACACACACACACACACACACACACACACACACACACACACACACACACACACACACACACACACACACACACACACACACACACACACAGTGTTTTCTCTGTCTGAGTGTGAGCACATGGCAGCGTTGCCTCCGATGAGGCAATGGGCCCTGACAAATGTCCGTCAACAAGTGGAGGGCTTGGTGGTCGCTCTGCCCTCGTCTCTTTCAACTTCCGAACCGTCACATTATGATGAACAACATGTAGTTAATGAAAAGTTCTTCTTTTTTCTAACTACGCATTCGCCACCCCAGTTTTACAAGAAAATTGTGACTTATTCAATTAGAAAATTAAGAGCATTTCCATTTTAGTTGGAGCTGCAACGATTAATTGATATATGATAGTTGTCAACTATTAAATTAATGAAATTATTTAAATTGGTTTGAGTAATTTTTTAAGAAAAATATAACTCAAACTTCTCTGATTCCAGCTTGTTAAATGTGAATATTTTCTGGTTTCTTTCCTCCTCTATGACAGTAAACTCAATATCTTTGAGTTGTGGACAAAACAAGACATATGAGGACGTCATCTTGGGTTTTGGGAAACACTGATGGATATTTTTTCACCATTTTCTGACATTTTATAGACCAAACAAGTAATCCATTAATCCAGAAAATGATCAATGGATTAATCAACAATGAAAATAATCATTAGTTGCAGCCCTAAGCCGGACAACGTCCGGAGAATCAGATTCGGACATTTCCAGAGTTTCCCTTTCACACAAGAGCAGATTATCCGTGTCAGATGCGTTCTCACCTCCTGGGAATACTCTGTTTGGTTCAGGCGAGAGGTGGCGCGGATTACACCACCATCATGGAGCCGTTTCGTAATTTGGTCATAAACAACGAGTCTCTTGCCGTTCCCTGAATTTGTCGGACAATTTCGGCCCTTCCAGACAGAAGTCCCAGGATCCCATCGTCTCTCCAGGTAGACATTTTCGAGAAAATAATGAACAGATTAATCAACAATGAAAGTAATTGTTAGTTGTAGCCCTAATTGTAGTGTCACTGACAGTCCAAGACTACCTGGATAATATCTGTCCACTTTTTTTACAAAGTTTTTCGGCTCTCCGCCTCTCAATGTAAACATGTCCGTTTTCTGTAACTGTCAGTTGGTGTTTTAGAATATTGCATTATAGTATATTTATGTCTAGAAAAATCATGAAATGTGACTGAAACGAATGATGACTGAAACAATCAGTCAATTACTCGATCAACAGAAAATTGATCTGCAATTATTTGTCATTTTTCCAGCAAAAATGACAAGCATCATCCCCTTCTCAAATATGAGCATGAGCTGCTTCTCTTCCTCATATATGATAGTAAAGTGAAAATGCTAGTGGCATTTGGCTGATGGTCGGTTAAAACAGGTCATCTGAATACAGTTTATTATACAATTATACAGTTTATTAATAAAATGTTTATTTAAATTATATTTAAACAGTCCAACCCTGCTGATAAAATTATTATTATTATTACTAATTCTCTCTGAAATTCAGGCAAACAGTAATTGTAGGTCTTAAATATGCCAACTAGAAATATTGATTCAGGAGTTATGTAGATAAGAAATAACAAAGAGATTAAGAGATAATAAAATGCAGATTTGTAACTGAATCCATATTTTTCCTTATCCTTTGTGGAGGATTACACATTGAAAGTTTTACCACCTTTTCTTCCAAAAGTCTTCTTAAAACAAATTATAAAAATGTTGTCAAGCAACAATAAAATCTGTTTTTTCTTTTCAGTTTTCCCTAAAAAACTTTGTTGGAAATGAAACGTCTTCAGTCGACAGCCGTGTCACATTAATTACAGTAATGTTTCAGAATTAATGAGATAATGATTTATTGATATTAAAATGTGACACCTTTACTTAATGGAGCGTATAATAGAAATCGTCCAGCATCTGTTACCGGAGCTGGACGCTCCTGCTGTGTGAGTGTATCAGTGTGTGTATTGCATGCTGCTGTTGTTGTTGGCCGTGCTTGGTGCACCCATGGGTGCTGGTGCAGCTGCAGGTGGTCGTCAGGTTACAGATGCGGGGAGGTTCAGACTGTATGGAGCCTCCTGCAGCTGGTGATGAAGGCTAGGAGGAGGAGGAGGAGGAGGAGAAGGTGCGTGCGTGCGTGCGTGCGTGCGTGCGTGTCTGCGTGCGTGTGAGAATGAGAGGGTTAAGTGATGGATTTGTCATCGTGACCTCGCTCTCTGCAGCATGCCGGCTCACAGTGTTCTCTGTTAAATGACTCACCCTGCACACACACACACGCACATACACACACACACATATGCACAAACACACATACGGTCAAAAAAAAAAAAAAGTGCAACATACTGGAAACCAACAGACACACTACACTGTACGTCATCAAAAGTGTTAATACAGACTTACATAGTGGATATTTCACATCTCCCTGACTCCTCCTGGTGCACCCCACCAACACCCCCCACCCCAAGGTGAGCCCCCAATATGTCAAAGGGAGAGTGATGGGGCCTCGCCGTCGTTTAATAAAGCTCTCCGCCGTGGTCTTGTGTGCATCAGTCACCGGCCGGGCAGGCAGAGGTCTGCCACACGACCGCCAGCAGCTCCATCAAACACTGTCGTGCCTGGAAAAGAGCTGACGCAGCCACAATCCTGTTCTGGATCCAGGCCATCACACAAAACACATTTAGTCTGGTGTTCACTCTTAACAAGTTCTTGTTTTTAATGCAGTAGAAGTCAAGCTTTTGTTCCGATGAAGATGTAGATGTAAGGGGCATGTATCGTGCTCATTTCCAGGTTTTGACTTGTATTTTGGTTTTCTACTATAACATGTTTACATGCTTTAATGTTCAAAAACCACAGTATTTATCTCCTCCTGTCTGTCTGAATATACCTGTATTCACCCTCTGTCTGTAAAGCTTAAGGGGGGGGGGGGGGGTGCAGGTGCATGTGACATAGGAAGGGGAGCCACATCTGAATGGCTTGTTGAATCACATGTTTTCTGTTCTAGACAGCCCACAGAAACTGACTGGGTTGTCTTATTTCCCAGCTTGTGGGTTGGTAGGAGCTCCAGATACCCAGATGGTTGAGCACAAGCACTGAGAAACTGATATGTCTCCTTTAAAACTGCTTCTCTGCTTCTGCTTCTTGTCCAACAGCAGTGAAAAGTCCTGCTTCCACTCCATTTCCAACCCATTTCCAACCCTTTAGTCCTCGTTGTAAATCAACGCACTTTGACAATTGGGTTGACGTTTTCTTGACACTTGTGGTGGATCCAATAAAAGAAGGATTAGTCATTTAGTTGGGTATTGATTTGGAATCATCTCTAGACATCAGGTTTTTGGACTGTATTGATTGTTATTTTGCATTGGAAGAGTGCAGTATATCTTCGGTTGGAGCCATTTGTCTTTTTTTATTGCAGCGTTATATTAGACATTTTTTTAATGAATGAATGAATGAAAAAGCAAAAATCTCCTTTGTGGTTAATTTGACTTTCTGAGCTTCATCAAATGATGAAGAATAATTTGAAGCAGCAACTAAGTCCTGCATGAGGTTTTCCCACATTTAGTATATAAAACTGAGTGCTCTGTGAATAATGGAGGGAGACAGCGGTGTTTCAGCCACCGGTGTGTTCCTGCTCTCTAGTTGTGTGGCAGACTGTCGGCGCTGCTCTGAGATCAGATCGCTGTTTGTCCCTGGCGGTGTGGACAGACGGGTTACAATACACACAGAGCCTCCGGCTGGAAGGTAATCGTTCCTGTCGGTTTGTATGTCTCTGCTTGTGCGCCGTGCGTGCGTGTGTTTATCGTTGAATGAGATGTGGACCACCTCGTCCATTTGAAGCAGACTTCTTGTACTTGTATGACCAAACTTAATGGATATAAGATGTGCATGATAAAACACATGAGACATGTTAAGAAACAGGATGTTTTTTTTTACCTAATATTATATACCGGCCACCATATGAGTCGCCTGGCTCTTTTCGCCTATTACTGTTTCCATCTTTTATCTGGAAGCCCTTGATTTTCTTCCCGAGTGAGAGGAACACACATCCGTCTGAGGCAGCGAGACACTTAACGCCGGGCTAAAAGGAAATGCATCTCACCTTCAGCTAATTCCGGTTCCAGTGTGAACAGAGACGTGCTGACGTGTTTCTTGCTATGAGTTCTCACATTATCAGCTTTCTTTCTCCTGATCTTTCACAGAAATAAGGTATTCTGAAAAATACTGAGGGCTGCGTATTAGACCTCCGTATTTCATTTGTTTCATACCGACTGAGAGTATTGAAAGCTGCTGAGTACTGAAAGTTGAATGCCTGGTCAGATTCATGGTCTTGTTTATTTATTCTTTTATCAGATGATTCCTGATTTATATTCAAATTTTGCCATTTGTTTACTGTATTTTATTCGGCAAAGATCTTTTGTTTACACAGTATATAATATTTGAGACCTTTGGCTTGTTTTGTAGAAATTTAAAAAAGGGTTTTGCAGAGTAAAGGTCGCGGGGGCTGTGACCAATAAACAATACCAAATACTCGCCTGCAAATATTGTGAAAGGTAAGAAGAGAAGGAGTGGATTTGGTCTGCGCTGTCTTTGTCTTTGGCTGAAAGGAGTTTTGTTGTATTGTTGTTTCATGAATATAAACACAACTCAACCGTTCCAAACAACGTGATTGGTTGATGCCTTTATGGCATCAAAAGCTCTGAAGCTCTGAAAATCAACCTTGTTCAGTAATATTCACATTTCTGTATGAAATTATTCATGACAAAAGCAACAGTTCGAGAAAAAAAATGCCGTGAATTAATAGAATGGAAAAACGCCCCCAGTGTGTAAAGGCCGTAAGGCATCATTATCATTTTCTCACATGATACCCAGCCCTGATGACCAACACCTGTCAATGCCAGGTTTATACTGCTTCATTTGACTGTATTTTCTGTATTTATGCAGACACAAAAGCTCTACTAGGGATGGGTGTTTTATACAATACGTCGTACTTGAGTATTCAGTTTGTCAGTTTGTGTTTGTCCATATCAAATAAATCTCAAGAAAAAGAGCAGCGGTGCCGTTTGTTAGTAGTGAGCATGTAAACGCAATCAACTCCCAGAAACAAGCTCAAAGAGTGTTTCTGGGCAGCAGCAGGAGGAGGAGGAGGAGGTGGATGTCGACATCTGACAGCCAGCAGTTCCTCATGTCGGGAAAGCCGAGCAGCACAAAATAAAGTCTGAAAAAGCTGCAGATGAAGCTGCAGTGACCACCTGACGCTGTTGACTCGCCTCCTCTGCAGCCGGCGGTGTCTGACCTCAGGGGTCGACGTGCTGCGACAGCTAGAGACCTCTGAGTCTATGTGACTTCTGTTTACAAGCTCTGGTTCACTTGAACTTGACCAAGTACAACAAGGGACTCTTTTACACACACTGGTTGAGACCTTTTTTTCCCCCGAGCATGATGAATGGCTTTCTTCGGCACATGTGCGCCCTCTATACCTCAACACCAGCATCCTCCAATACCTGTTTTTATTGACTGTATCTCCAAGAAAACACACCAAGGTCCGGTTCCACTTTGTTTTAAAAAAAAAAAAAGGACACGCAAAGGTCAACAGCGTGCCTTTGTTCTGATGAACAGATAGGATCATTCATATGAGAGGTAGACAGGGAAGTTCCCTTCTCCACCTTACACTATTTATTTTTCCAGTGACATGTTTGGCCCTCGGATGATGGCCTTGCACCTTCGTAGCGACGTCTCTGCTCTTTCATGGCGCTGAAAGGGCTCTGAAGTGCGAGTTTCCTATAGATGTTCTGCTCAAAAGCCTTTCCTCTTCCTCCCCTCCCTCTTTCCTCCTTTTCTATTCTGTTGCTATTCTTTCTCTCCCATGTCATTGAATGGATAAATGTGTGGAGGCGGGTGTTTTTTTTCTTGGAGAGGAGAGGTGGAGGGAATTGGAGGAAGAAAACGACTAGTGGGGGAGGAGGACAGGTTAAGGAGGTGGAGGAGGGGAAGCTGGTGGGGGTGGTGGCGGTTGCTTGCCTTACAGCCCGTTTCACAGTGGCTGGCTACCTGCTTGTGTCAGTGGTTGCGTGGTGACCTTTGACCCAGGAGCTGGCGGGCTTCAGTGGCAGCGTCAGCTTTAATTAGAGAGCCACAGGACCCGACGCTCTGCAGAGCCTCTGATCCTCCGCTGCAAACGCTCCGATTCAGGATGGACCGCGCAGAAGTGACGACAGATGCATGTAATGACACACTCACTCACACACACACACACACACACACACACACACACACACACACGCACAGAGGGTGAGATCATCCAGTTCCCAAAGAGAGTATGATTTAAATTTGATCAATATTGGCTCTAATTCTACTTTTCAATTCTGGTTTGAACACTGGTTCTTGTCAAGGAACAAATTAATGTTGAACAACAAACACGAGAAACATTTTTCATAAACGATAAAGTGTGCGTGAAACCTTTATGTACTTACCTTTTTGGTTTTTCATATAATTTTTGGGTATTTTTAGCCTTTATTGACAGCAAATGGGGGAGACGGGCAGGAATCATTGAGGGGACGGGGGATGACGTCCAGATGTCCAGAGTCTGTTTTGTTTTCAAGTCTGTTTTAATCCTGACTAAATAAAGGTTAAATAAAAACTAAAAAGCGGGGGTCATGGAGAATAAATGGCATGGTACGCTACTAGGAAGCTTCATACGAGCTATGCTAACATTAGCTGATAATTAGGGGTGTGAATCTTTCCGTATCTCACGATTCGATTCAAAAACGATTCTCAACGGAAAAAAACTCAATGGAAATTTCTTAAATTTACCTTAGCATTTTAAAGGAAGATGTGTAACAATTAGTGGGATCTATTGGCAGACATAGGATCTAATATTCATACGTATGTTTTCTTTAGTGTATATTCAGCCGTATATATATATATATGAGCCGATAATGTTACTCTCTCCTGTCGCTGCCGGTCTCTCTCTCTTGCTTCACCACTCACTTCCCACATACACACTCACTCTAAGCGCTCTACTCTTACAACAACTGCTCTAGAGAGGACCATTCCCATTTTTTTCCCTAACCCAAGGCACTCTTCTGGCAAAAAATAAAAAGTCTTTATTCAAATGGCGATTTCATGATGAAATGCTAAAACAATTACTTCTTCAAGAAGGCTGTTTTTGCTGCATGTGGGTTGTTACCCAATCTGAACATGTACCAGCATTGTTTTTAGCATTTCATCATGAAATAGCCATTTGAATAAAGGCTTTTTATTTTGTACCAGAAGAGTGCCTTGGACTGTAACATGTTGTCTTCAGATCTGAATATACTTCACTCTTTACCAGATCATGATGGATGGGATGATTCCTGCAGCAGTAGAGCAGACCACGTCTTTATTGTTGTGTTGCACTGAATGGATTTTAGACTGTGTCCAGTAGGGATGTCCATAATTAACCGTTTAACCGTTAACCGACATTAAGCATTTTAACCGATTAATGATTAAAAAGCTGAGCGGCTCGTCACTTTAAGGAGAAAAGCTGGTCCACCTTAACAGCCCACCTTAAGAGGCGGAGCCGGAGTTGCAGGATACAGGAAGTCGGCTCCGGTCTCTGGCTCTCTTGAGCGGAGCGGAGGAGTTGTAGTTTCATAGCATTTATTTAGCGACAAATAAACTGTAGACACACTGCTACACCTACGATCACAGCTAGAACACCACCAACAACCTCACACTCACCACCAACACACACACGGATACTCGTTAAAGTTAAGTCGCGCTGACAGACTGAACGTGTGCGGCGGCGGCGGCGAGCAAGAAGCCTCCGGCAATGCTAAAGCTGCTAACGTAGCACAAATACACACTGTTTGTTGGCTGCTCGCTAAAGTTCCACCGGGCAGACACACAGCTGACAACCTGCTAAACTAAACTAAATGTGCGGTGGAGACTTTTACTGGAAAAGTGGCTGCATGTCCGCGACACTACACGCAGCATCGTAGCTGCTAAGTTAACGCTCCCGGACGGTGAACTGGAGACTCAGTTGTCTGTTGTGCTCCTGCAGCTGGCGCGACGCACAAATCTTGTTGGTTAACGGTTAATAATCGGTTAACGAGGTTCGGTTATCGGTTAAGAACATTTTTCAAAATGAGCATCCCTATTGTCCAGTCTACCTCTGCAGATCAGAGCAGAGACATTAGCTTTGGGCCAGGTTTGGTTTGGGTTCTTGTCAAAGGTTTTGGCAGCTGTACGGGCCTCACAACACATGTACGATCACGACATAGGCACATGGGATTAATAGGAGGTTGCATTATTAGATAGTCCAATGGTTTCATGTTTTTTGTTTTGTGATGAACGAATGTTGAAATATTCATTCAGAGTCTTCCCCCCAGCGTGTTTTCTTAATTTATCGAATTTTTTTTGTACTTCAAATGGGAGCCTGAGCTTTAATGTTCATCTTTTTCATCCTTGGATTCTTGATGTGAAGTTAGTTTGGGATTGTAGCTCCTGTGGGTCTCAGTGGTGGAGAGGACTGTCGGCATGAACAGTCAGTGTCTGACCCATAAAGCTTCTTCCTATAAGGAATCATTCCTCTGCGGCTCAACTGCTGCTGCTTTCCTCCAGCGGCTGTACAGTCGGCCTTTAAAGTGCACTACATTTCCAAGAGGATTAATTCGATTAAACTGAGTGTTTGCTTTCTCCTTAAAATGTTAGTGTTTCCTACTGCAGGACTGTGGGGTAGTGTGTGTGTGTTTTTGTTTTCTAAAGACAATAATCAGTGGCATTAAGGAATAATGAAGTGATTGGTCGGCGGTTGGAGCCTGTGGTACCAGGCTGCTGTTTGTGACTGCAACGTGAATTCACGCAGTGTCGATTTACAGTGCGTGTGTGTGTTAAACGTGCCCCCCATACCTGCCCCCCCGTCAGGACTGCTGTGTTTTGCTGCTTTTGCCCGACGGCAGTGTGTTTGTTTTTGAGATGTGTGATGGTTAAGATTGATGTTTTTCTGCTGAAGCACCTGATGAGAGGCAAAGAGTAGCTGCTAAAATAGAAGAGTATAGAGGTACAAGACAGGGAAGGTTAATGGTGTTTTAGTACGACTGTCAATCGATTAATATATTTGCATGATGGTCCATAGTAAATCGCGATTTATCACAAATTAATCGCATTTTTTATCTGTTCAAAATGTACCTTAAAGCGAGATTTGTCAAGTATTTAATACTCTTATCAACATGGGAGTGGATTAATATGCTGCTTTATGCAAAGATGTGTATATATCTATTATTGGAAATCAATTAACAACACAAAACAATGACAGATATTGTCCAGAACCCTCACAGGTACTGCATTTAGCATAAAACAATATGCTTAAATCATAACATGGCAAACTGCAGGCCAACAGGCAACAACAGCTGTCAGTGTGTCAGTGTGCTGACTTGACTATGACTTGCCCCAAACTGCATGTGATTATCATAAAGTGGGCATGTCTGTAAAGGGGAGACTCGTGGGTACCCATAGAACCCATTTACATTCACTGATCTGGAGGTCAGAGGTCAAGGGACCCCTTTGAAAATGAACATGACAGTTTTTCTTTGCCAAAATTTCGCACAAGTTTGGAGTGTTATTTAACCTCCTTCATGACCAGCTAGTATGACATGGTTGGTACAGATGGATTCATCAGGTTTTATAGTATCATATGATGCCAGTATCTTCACTCTAGCTTTAAAGCTGAGCCAGCTACAACCTAAAAATCACAAGTTGCGTTAATGCGTTAATGAAATTAGTGGCGTTAAAACTGATTTGCGTTAACGCGTTATCTCGCTAACGTTGACAGCCCTAATTTTTAAGAAAATAATGACAAAAGGGAAAAAGAAAGGAATCATAAGGTCTTTTTTAATGTTTCCCTGTTAGCTGATTTAAATCCCTGCTTTTTTTCTGTTCTTATCATTTTGGTAAAATCATTGTAAAAGCCCTTGATGAGTTTTCACATCGTGTGTGCCTTTTGTCTATCATTCTGACCTCCAGCCTCTGTTAGCTGGCAGCACGGTGACTTTGGTTTGTTCACAGTGGAAGTGGAATTACCAGCCGTTAAGCCAGAGCAGGGGATCAGCTTCCTCTTGCCAGCATCGCCTACGAAGGTGAAACTGGCCGAGCTGGCCTCACAGCAGCAGCGACAGCTTTCACAGGAGGAAGAACGACACTTTGTGAAGGGTGTAGGTTCTCTAAAACAAACACTTCTTCTGCACTACAATATTTGTCCAGGCATTTGTTTGTGCTGGTTGAATAATTTAGTCACAACGGGGGAAAAAAAACAACACAAGAAACCTGGAAACACCGGTGCAATCCTTTTAATTAAAACAGGAAAAGATTGTTGTCAAGCAAATGGACTGAGATGTGAGAGAGGGAGAATGAGCGAGGGATGAAAAGAAAGCCGGTGTTAGGAATACAGCGGGGGATTAAAGACAGTGAGCGAGTGTTACAGACCCCTGGCCAGTTTGCTGCTGTAATGAACATTAGGGCTGCGGCATAAATTTAATGACCTGTGAAACAAACAGCGTGGCTGAGACCGGTGCCTCTGAATGCTAAGTGGCTCTATTATTAATACCAGCTCAGAGATGCCACTGTGTAAACACACTGAGAGTCTCTTTCCCCTACGAGGCCCGTTAAACACACGGCAGCCGTGTGTTGGCGGTGCACCGGCTCACCGCAGCTCTCTGAAACGGGGTCACGTTTTCCTTTTGTACCTGCAGAATTAATGGCACGTCGCCCGTTAACAGCATACCGGCGCTAACTAACAAGAAATGAATAGCGTTGCAGCTAATGGCTGTGCAGGTTAGTCACCTTGATAAGGAATAGCTTAGTGATGGGGCAGGTGAGCAAGTGGTAATAAATAGGTTCCATGCTGCTCACAATTTAACAGGCAAGCGAGTGCGAATGAATATTAGAGTTCATCCTACGCTGTTTGGTGACATGTCATCAATTTGTGCACGATGTGTTAAAAGAATAGTGATTGTACCGGCGGGCAATTTATGAAAGTTTGTTTTAAACCGAAATGTATTTGTACAAGTTGAAACCAAACAAAGAAAGACATAACATGGCAAATATGGTGCAGGGAGAGTGGATTCATTACCTTTACCTTAATACTAATGATATATTCATACTATCTTAAATAAAAATACATATTTGAAAAACACTGTCACAAATTGGATTAACCCCTGAGACCCTTGTTTCCTTTTCCCAACCGTCCATGGTCAGGGTTCCAAACTTTTCAACTGGTAGTACTGGTGCTACAGACTTTCTCGGTTGGTTGCACCAGTACATACTTTGGTTGCACTCCTTTTTGGTACGGCATGGTATTAATCAGTGACTCAGGTCTCTCCATGCCTGCACGTTCATCATCAGTGGTGAGTGAGTCGGAACCTCATTGTCTCTCCATTAGGGATGTCATGATACCACAAATGTAATACTCCATACCAATACCAATGAAATTCCACAATTCTCGATACCCAATTTGATACCGCGGTAGAAAACAATAAATCCCATGTACTTCGACATCCACTCCTTTATTGCTTACTGTTTTTTGCAAATGTGTTATTAACTCCTAATGATCCGCCTTAAGCTTCACACCAAAAAAATAATTTTACAAAAGATTACATATGAACAGATCATGATAACGTTATAATTTACCTTCGCCCAATAACATTTGTTCTTAATAGAGCCTTAACGCATCATAATGTAACATATTCAAGCCTCGTTAACGTTAGCTGTTAGCTCCGTTATTTAGCAAAGCAGGATTGGGCTGCTCCCCGGCTGCAACGTTAACTATTGTTTTATGGTCCTTTGGACGACGTGAGGCTGTTAGTCTTGAGCCCTGATCCCTGGTTAAAACAAGTACCTTCACATTTTCAGAATTTTGGCATGGAATTGATATCGGTTCTCGACTGGTGACATCCCTACTCTCCCTCCACCAGCCTCCTTCGTTCTCTTCTCATTTAATCAGCTATGAACCGCTTCATCTTTGGAACACAATAACAGCTAAAGGGATTGGTTTGTAAAGTTCTACGCCACTACGTACACACCCACCACGCGCTGTGCACTGCTGCGTACACATGTATGCTGTTAAATTAGTCTCAAGACCCACTCACATAAAAACCAGGCATATGCACGTGATACGAGTGCACAGAACATTATCCACGAGTGGAAAAGCATCCTAGCGAGGGAGCATTTCTGCTCCATGTGCACAAATACGGTCCCACGAGCGTGGGATTGTGACGAGCGAGAGCTCATCCCTCCCTACTCGTTCGCACCTGCTCAACGCTCGCTCCTCAAGTTGACTTTTGAGCCTTTGGAGGCGGTGATGGAGCAGACAGTGGCCGATGTCTCCACTCCAGTGGGGACAGCAATGATAATGATTGTCATGCACTCGCATAAATGCGACCACGTGAAATTTTTAACTTGCACACGCACAAAACACATTTTGGTCTCAGTCTGGAGCCCTGATGGTTGTTCCTTGTGGCTGTTTCCAGTTGCCTCATGTCTCGCCCAAACTTCCTGTTTAATCTAATAATGTGTCAAATTAGAGAAGCAAGACTCGGTATGCAGTTGTCATGGGACTTTGAGGCCGTTAGGGAGCAGGTCTGCAGGTATGGGGGGAAGGAAGGAGCTCTGAGTATGATTAGGAGCGATGCAGGCTTAATCAAACCATCCAGCACAGCAGGGAGCGCAGGGGAGACCAGAAGAGCCCAGAGCTAACCAGATGTCTGCGACATGAGGAGCGATACATGACATGAGGAGGCTGCTCGAGGCTATAAAATGCAATCGCAATCCCCTGGAAGGGTGCCCAAGATGGCTCAGCAACCAGCCGGGGAGTGAAGGCGATCTGTCAGCAGACGGTTCCCTGCTCCCCCCTGAACCCGACCTCAGGCTACCTGCTCATTCACCAGACAAGATGCTCAAACCTCAGCAGGCACGCGGCAATGGGTTTCCATCATTCTCAACACTGCGGTCATGGTTACAAAGGGGGCGCGTGTATGTCTCTGACATCTGAATCTTCCCATCTGTTTGTTTTTGCTTTGCTCTGTTTGTCCTGGTGTGTATGTGTGTGTGTACACTGGCAGATCCTGGACTCAGCAGGACTCCATCTTGTTTTCCGTCCCATGCTGTGTCTCACGCTATGAGGAGATAAATATTTGAAAAGCAGAGGAAGCCCAGTGTCCCCAGCTGCTGTGGCCTGAGGTGTGGCAGCCCTGCATTAGCTGCACCTTTTACCACGGTGGCTTTTCTCTTCTACCTAAACATTCAGCTCCGTGTGCCTTGCTGTCCTGCCATTATTCTCTGCAGAGTTTGGTGTGAAAGGTCACCAACCTAAGTGCTGGTACAGCTGAAGCTCAGATGAATAAGTCATACCATCGATGACAACAAGTCTGGATGTAACGGTGGAGATGCTAAGTGCTGGAAGGTTTTTGATAGAGAGAAAAGAGGTGCAAGCTCCACTGAGTTTTCTTGTAAGTTTTAGAAGGATGAAAACATGAATGATTTAAGATGGAGTGAAATGGAAAAAGACAAAGAGGCAAAGGCTCAATCAGACTGTTCAAGGTGTTCTTCTTCCTCTAAAAGCAGCCCACACTTCAAGCTCGGTCCTCTGGATGCAGCATTATACAGTATAGCACAGCACATGAGGATTACTCTGTTGTATTCTTACTAAAGAGAATTCAACCCTCTAAATACATGTGTGTACTCTTGGACAATGTTTCATGGTTTAGGCCCCGTAGTTCCTGTTAACCCTTTAAACTCTGCGATAGAATGGGCCAGCCAGTGCCTACATTGGTATTTTAGCTTATTGTGATTCATTTCTTAGGGTCTTCAAATGCTTCATATTAGAGCTGCAACGACTAATCAATTAATTGTCATTATTGTCATCATTAAATGAATCACCAACAATTTTGATAATCAATGAATTTGTGAGTGTCTAAATTCTCTGATTGCAGCTTCCTAAATGTGAATATTTTCTGTTTTCTTTCCTCCTCTATGACAGTAAACTGAATGTCTTTGAGTTGTGGACAAATCAAGACATTTGAGGACGTCATCTTGGGCTTTGAGAAACACTGATCCACATTTTTCACCATTTTCTGGCCAAGACCAAACCACTAATCGATTAATTGAGAACAGATTAATCAACGATCAAAATAGTTAGTTACAGCTCCACTTCATATCTCAAAAATCTCTACAACCTAAGCTATGAGGTTATGTAAATTCATAAACCATAAGAATTGACAAAAGTATTGTATTGTGTCATAAATGAAAAACAAATGCAAAAATCCAACGTTTTTTCATAAAATGTTACAAAATCAACACATTGAACATATTGATCAGAAAGATTTCATAATGTAGAAGCATGAACAAAATATTTCTTAACACTCCATGAGTTATTTTAACTCACATTTTTATGAGCAGATCAAGTGCAAAGGCGTTTTAATGGTTTCATTACATTCCGCACGTAACGCAACGACATCATCCCAAGTGTGATTACCCAACAGACAGAAGCCTTCGCTTTCTGCTGCAAAAACAATGAATGCTCTCGCTAGTATGGTTTTTATTTTCCATTGATTTAAACAGGATCATAGAAACAATGATTTCCCGCCGCCATTACGGGGCAGTACTCCGGCATCACCGCGAGTTCTCACCACGTTTTGTACCGAATGTAACTTAACGTAATGACGACATCATGAGTGTACAACATGATGACACAACAGACAGACGTCTGAGCTTTCTGCTGCTAAAGCAAGAGTTTATAGATGAGGCCTGTTGGGAATTGGGTCGCGATGGTTTGTCATTTTTAAAAAGTGGGTCCAAAAGTTTGGGATCTAATCTATGGGTTACCTAAAAATGTTGCGTTAACTAAACTAGTACTCTATAGGTTATTACATTTGGTTAAATTTAGTTATTAATATGAAATGATTCTGACTTGAAACAGGCAAACTTCTCCAACGACAGGGAGCTAATGATGAAAGATGAGCTGATCTACTTAAAGTGATCATGAAATGTCACTGTGTAGGACATCTAGAGAATGATAGAAAATGGACTTAACATTCACCACAGCTGGAACTGTTTTCCCCCCACACACTCTCACACACTTCTTCGTCTCCCGCCACACTATGTGGCCCCGTTAGGGACATGTGAATTGTCTGTAGCGAGCCATCAATCACGGCGGTAGCGACAGCTCCATAAACAGAAGGGCAGCCTACCTACTGGTTTCTGCTCGGCGGTGATAGCATTCACATCGTCCTGCTGCATTTCCCTTCCTTCCTGCTGACCTCCGCACAGCTTCAGTGGCAAGGACGAGACTCTGCTTATCGCCACTCGCTGGATTTAGACACCCGATGTGGGTGGTAGGAACACCCAGGTGTCTGCAGGGATGGAGGGTCGTAAATAAAAAAAAAAAAGGTGGGCAAACTGTGACCTCCATTCAGTGATCAGTGTCAACCAACAATAGAAAGTTATATTTAGGATATGTATTTAAAGGAATATGCCAAATTAATGTGGAAATGGAATGACTTCTTGCCCAGTTCAACTGCAACTAACAAATCTTTTCCAGTATTGAGTAATCTGTCGAGCATTTTCCCCTAAAGAAATCTATTTGATGGGTGCGTCTGTACAACTTCTGAGCCACTTTGTGCAGACTGCCCTGGTCAGCCTTGTGTGTGTCTTGTTTTGTCTGTGTTCCGGCTCTTTGTATACAAACCCACAAGACTAACAATGCCAGTTTGTGTGCTTTCCTGTGTCTATTGTTGCCACTGCGTCTCTGCCCCGGCTAGCATCCACTCGTAAGGTCGAGACAATAACCGCGAACAGAGTGCCGTGTATCTGCACTGACTTGACCCCGTGGCCCTTCCTGTTGCCTTTAACAGCACCACCTCGTTCTCCCCCCTTGACCTTTGACCTCTCCAGCAAAGAGTGGTTGGCCCGTCATGTCAGGACGGGGCAGGGTGTGCTCCCGGCCTTTTGACAGGAGTCTGTGAGAACCTGCTGCCTTCTTTCTCCTGCTCCTCAGGGGGAGAGTAAATCAACGCCGACAAATACCAATAGAATTAAAGCAGCAATGTCATTTAACAGCCTGCAGAGTGTTAATGATGTTAGTTTCCTCGTCGTCCGACCGTGACAAGGAAAGCCCACAAGTGTGAAAGCTGTGAAGAGAAACAAAGCCAGTGCACCTTTATGTTCTAAAATATGTATTAGGGCTGCCTTCTCTCAGGGCGCTTACACAAGCTGTAGTCCGTTTGGATAGTCGGAATCAGAGTGAAACTGATACGTTTGGTTCCTTTTCTATTTAGTCTGGTTCGGTTTCTCAGTGCACAAATTAAAGCGGACCAAATAAAAAAATGAATTTGCTGAGGGGCTTCTTAGGAGCGAATTTATCTCGAGAGCTGCCACTTCTATGCAGGGAATCACTGACTATGATATATTGTTGTTAACGTTTTGTTGACTCCACACTGATCTACTGTGCGCACAACTCCCCTCTTGAGTTTATCTCCATTGGCTTTATAAACCTCACTATTTTTGTGGGCTTTAGTTAGAATATTCTGTTCTCTTCGGCTCAGATGTCAAACAAACATCAGACTTCTGCAGAAGTCCAGGTACTTCCTCTCCCACTCATGTTAACCTGTCATTTACCTGTGTCCATCTCAACAAATGCCCACACCTGTAGCCTGTTTTTTGGTTCGCTTGGAAATAGATGATGGTCCTCCCTACCCCTTTTATAGGTTTGGATATCAACAACTAGTTCTGAGCTGCATGCAGGTTGTGAATTTATAGCAATTAAGATTTGTTAAGATGTTGTGTTTTCATCTACATCAGCAGTTGTGCATGTAACAAGGCACGTACAGTATATGGACACTGGTGCTTAAATCAGTGGGCAAGTGGGGAAAATTTAAGCCAATGTGTAAGTACCTAAAAGTTGTATTCTGTCTACCAGCCAGCAGGGGGCGACTCCTCTGGTTGTATAGAAGTCTCTGAGAAAATGAGTCTACTTCTCTCTTGATTTATTACCTCAGTAAACATTGTAAACATGAGTTTATGGTCTCAATCTCTAGTTTCAAGTCTTCTTCAACACAGCATGATGTTCATTTAGTAAATGATGGTCCCATTTAGAGTCAGACAGACCATAAAGCAGGAGATGCTTTAGGGCGGGGTTACCTGTGATTGACAGGTCGCTACCACATCGTTGTCCAGTCTGGGAGTCGTCCGTGTTTTCGTCTTACAACTTTAACCCTTTCACAGTGTGTTTTCTCTTCATGAAAGTTAATATTAACATTTTAGTCGCCTAAAAATGTCTTATTCAGCATTCAGTTGTACTTAGCTCCACCCTCTCGTGTCACTTCTGGTTGCAAAAAACTAAGATGGCGACAGCCAAAATGCCGAACTCAAGGCTTCAGAACAGCAGTCCACAAACCAATAGGTGACGTCACGGTGACTACGTCCACTTCCCATATACATTTTATGGCCTAAAAGTGCAGCTTGAGGCTACGTTAGCCACTACTAGCATAACACACCTGAATCTCCGACTGAACTGTTGGTGCTGGAGTTGAATTGTGGGTAATGTAGGCGCCAGGTTTCGACAAGGAAGAAGAATGTGTGGAATAATAAAAGACAATATTTCTGGTTCTGCTGAATCGATTATGATCATTTTTTTTTAACTGTCCGACGATGTTATAGCAGTGCAATGCTAAATTGGCGGAGTGCTCTTTTAAATCCAGGGAAGGACAAAGCCAACAAGGTCCTGCAGCCAAGAACAAGAATGCACAGTAAGATAGAGAAATACTGGACAATGTATTGAATAGTGAATGATTTTGGACACAGTCTGTCTTTTTATTAAAAGCATAAAGATTTGAAGGCTGAATGCCCCAACTTCTAATGTCATCTCTCCGGTTAATTCATGTCAAAGCACCTCAAATATCAGCTTTTTTCCCTTCTTCTTGAAATGCTGTTTGTGTCTGAAGAGCAGCAGACCTTCAGCGTTCAGGCACAATGACTAGCAGAGGCCAAAACACACAATGCTCCTTTTTCATAATTTTTTTTAATCTTTTTTCTGCTCTCACTTTTGTATGTCATAAATGAAAGTTTGAGATGTTCAAAAAGCTTTTTCGTTTGTTTTTTTTCAATTAACTTGCAGACCTGGAGCTGTAGTCTTTGTGCTGAGGAAGAAAAGCAGTAAGAGGGCACAGCTTTGAAACGGCCTGAAAGACACACCTGTGCGTTCATTCCATTTTCAGATCACCTTGTCCTGTTTGAAATCCGTAGAAAAAAGGTTTCAGCCCAGGTCCTTGGAGCAGAGCTGGGAAACGAAACCTTGCCTGTCAGTTATTGTCACTGAGGAAAGCTCACTTATTTCCCAGAGATATTATCCTCCCACCTGCCTCCCTTCACTCCCCCGTCTCACATTGTTCCCCAGGATCAAGTTCACGGAGGTCGGGCTGGAGGAGGGTAATGGGACCCTTGTCCCTGTGTCTCAGGGCAGGCTGAATGGGTCTCGGCCCTTGCCCCCAGCCCCCATACAGGCTCTCTGAATAGAGCCCCTCTCGTTATTAGTCTGGTCTCCAGTTTCTTCAGACCTGCCCGGCTTCCTGGCGATCCATATCCATATTTCAAAGTGTTTAGATTCCATGTTCACATGTTGACACATCTGTATTCCTACAACACCTCGCTGCTCCTAAACACCCCCTGCCACCACATCCACAGGCAGCTCTGCACCTGCATGTCTTCAGTGTCTGTGTGAAGTACTTCTAGTATTTGTTGTAGTAGCACTGGTGTTTGGGGATGTTAATAACCAACCGTTTAACGGTTAATACAAATGTTGACCGATTAATGCTATCAGTTAAACGATTTCAAAAAATATATTAAAACAAATTTTAAAAGCTGAGCAAAATTCGGAGAGAAGGCTTGTCACAGAAAATGAGAATAGCTCGTCACCTTAAGCCCCAGACACACCAACCTGACATCCAAGAACTAGCGGCGCCGAAGGCCGTCCGCTGAGTTGCCTCACGTTGTGAAATATCCGTTTGTTGGAATGATCTGAAAAATGAGAAGAGCCTTCTGTGTGTATCCTCTTGACTTTACTCGTTGACTTGCTTTCCTCACTTCCGTTTCTCTTCTCGTGCACTGATTCGTTTAAGCTGAACAGCAAGAGTGATTGCTCTCACCAACAAGCTCCGCCGCCAATTCAACATGCTGAATCAGCCAAAAAAACTCAGACACGGGCAGACTAGAGCCGATGGTTCGGGACACACCGCAGAAACTAGGCCGACAGACGCTCACCAACGGCCCCGATCTGTCCGACGACCGACCGTCGGCTTGGTGTGTCAGGGCCTTTAAGTGAGCCTAGGCTGAAGTTGGCGCTAACTTTCACACCAAAGCAGCGGCAAAGTGCGGCCTGCGGCAAGCTGCCATGCAATGTCTGTGATGTCAGTTTAACTTTTAGCGGCGAATTGCAGCCAGAGAGGACCCGCAGCCTGTCCTGTGACTCCGGTGACATGTTACCTATTTTACAAAGGATTTCTTCCGGCCTGAAACACATGAACACGCCTTCCAGCCGCAGAAAAATGTAATTATTGCGGAGAGACGCACTTCGCCACTGCCGGTGTGAATTTGGCGTGAGGCTAACCCCCTTCACTTTAATCAG
The DNA here is from genome assembly GCF_043250625.1 of Sebastes fasciatus. NCBI lineage: Eukaryota > Metazoa > Chordata > Actinopteri > Perciformes > Sebastidae > Sebastes > Sebastes fasciatus. The sequence goes on from NC_133796.1 coordinate 41,732,087, forward strand.
CAGGTAGCAACCAAGACACAGGAACTTAGCTTGGGTCTTGAGGAGTTTTAGCATTTATTCCCCAACAAATAAACTGTACATACACTGTGCACTGCACTGCTGCGTTCACAGCTAGAACGTTACTGCTAACTTCATGCTCACCGTCGCAAACACGGCGGGCCGCTGGGCTTGCAATACACTGACAGAAACCCTGACAGAGTACGCCAGGCAGACACACAGCTGGTAACCCCGCAGCTAAACTAGGAGACGTACTGGGAAAGTGGCTGCATGTGTCCACGACAATGCATGCGACATTGTGGCTGCTAACTCTCCCGGACGGGTGAAACTGCCTGTTTTGTTCATACACTGCAGCTGGCGGTGAAGTGATGGACTTAACCTTTTTGTGCATCAGGTTTTTGTTGCAGCTGGGCGGTACTTCAACCACAGCACCACTGCATGCAAGGCACTCATCTTGTTGGTTAACAGTTATTGATCAGGAAACACAAATCATCTCTACTGGTGTTTATTTCAAAGCAGTTTCTGACTAATCTGAAAAAAGAAACCTGGCCCAGCTTCAGGTACTGTGAGCTCTTCTCCACCACCTGTGGTTCTTGCTAATTCGTTAAGGTAATTTTTTTTTGAAGTGGGTTTTGTTCTGTAACAAAGCCTTTCTAATGAACCAATTTCAGTTTAAATGACTAGCTTGAGAGATTTATTTGATCCTTGGATGTGAACTTTCCAGTTCTTCTGATAGCATGCAGGTAGAAAGATTGAACAAACTTGATGAAACATGGTGCAACCTATGTGATGCTTTCTGGCCAATTCAGCTCAATGTCACACGGTCACATATGCCAGAGCACAACTAGGAGTGGTGCTCCTAGTGGAAAAGGATTTATTTTCATATTTTGGATAATTCTTTTGGAAAAAATTGTTACAATCAATGGTGTCAAAATGTGACTAAATGGTGTCTGACTGGAACCCTGTAAATTAACCTTCACCTGTCAGATGCTAAGGCATCTTGCCTGTGGGAGTCTAGTAACCAATGTTGCCAATGCTTTTCCAATAAAGTAGCTAGTACTAGCTGCAAAATTGCTAAAAGGCACCAAATGACGTCATATCCTCATTTGCATATTGCTTTTTAAAAATAAAATCGCTAAGAGGGTCTGAAAAGTTGCTAAATCTAGTGACAAAGTCCCACAGTGGTTATGAGGGGGTAATGGAGCTTTGGGTCTAGAAAAGTGCATTACAAATAAAATGTATTGTTATTATTAAATGTGCAAATATATTTATTGTAAATACTTTTTTTCAGTTCACCCCGTTAACTGTCTGTTGACATTTTGCTGTGGTCTAAATGTAAAATCGTGTTCTTCACTCAATGCCACGGTGTGCTCACTCACTCTGCTGCAGACACTTTATTGTGTTTTAAATTCCTTTTTACACTTTGTCAATATTAATATGAATTGCCCTCACTGCGTGGCGGGACGTGGGACAGATGCATACGCACTGAGTCACCCTTCCAGACAGCCAGGCTCAGTTACTGTAGTCTCTGATGGCTTTGATGTCTGTGGTGCTAATCAAGCGTATATCCAGAGAGAGAGAGAGAGAGAGTCTCTTAGATGTAATGATGGCAGGGGATTCACTCTGAACATCTCTGCTCTCATTTGATTTCCTGCTACAATGTTGGGCACTTGCCCTTTTCTCTTCTTTTCTTCTCTCTCTCTCTCTCTGTGTTCACATGCACTCAGACCTGCATGTAGTGGATGGCTGGAAGCTGCCGGGTCGTCGGGAGCATCTGTGTTTGCTGCGGAGCGTCTGCTGGCTGATGCAGCGGTTGTGTTACATTAGCGGCCTGCAGGTCAAACTGCAGCTGGCTGCATCTCGGTGGGAGACAAACCCTTGGGAGAGAGTGTGTGCACGTGTGTGTGTGTATATATACTGTATGTGTGAGCCAACCCGTCCCCATGGTTGTAGCCTTTCCTAAGCGGGCTAAGTCTGGTGGCTAACCCTTAGCGCCTCTGCGTTTGGCAGCATGACTGCAGCGAGATTAATCCATTCCACACTCCATCAGTCATCAGGCATAGGTTATTAGTGCTGGGGCAGAGCAGAGCACACACACACACACTCATACATACACGGCCCCTTCACCCTTGTGACTTCACCTTCTACCTCGTCCCCAAAGTTTGCAAAGGTGGCCTTGGTGTTGAGAGGCCATTTGTCAAAACCCAGCCAGAGTCTCCACTTGGCTCCTTTTAATAAGGCTACCTGGGCTCTGGGATTACACACACACACACACACACACAGGGCATGCACTCTGCTTTGCACATACTCATACAGCTCTGAGTGTCAGGTGGTGCGTCCCGCGGGGCTTATAAAAGTCCCATTAACATGGCCCTCCTCATTGGTTCTGACAGGTTGATCAATTAGACCCCTCCCCCCGCTGACCCTGGGGCCGCTCTGACTCAGAGGTCAGACACGATGGATCGCTGGACCTGCACACACACACTCAACTCTCCCTCTCTCTCCCTCTCTCTCTCTCTCTCTCCCTCTGTCTCTGTCTCTCTCTCTCTCTCTCTCTGCTGTTATCTCCGCGCTGGTCACGGTGCAGCTTGTTCGTCCCGTCATGTATTGAGCAGCGCCGGGCTGATATCCCAGGGCGCAGCTGTTCTCTGGCTTTTAGGTGGAGGATCATACTTTACCTGAGACATGTTTCGATCTTATCTCTGCTCTCAACACGACCAAAACACATACACAGTGCTCTGTCTTGCCCTGCAGGTGTGTGTGTGTGTGTGTGTGTGTGTGTGTGTGTGTGTGTGTGTGTGTGTGTGTGTGTGTTGTACAATTCTTCTGCAGACCAAATGTGTTCATACAGACCAGAGAGTTCCTCTCATGAGAGAAGTTGCCATTTCTCAAATTTTTTAAGGGTCTAGTTTTTGAACGTTTCCCCTTTTTTTCTATTTATTTAAAGGGACTGTTTGTAAGAATCAGAAATGTCTTGTTAACAGCGACACCTGTGGCCGTTAAGTCAACGAAAGTCAGCGTCCTGTTGCTCGCGCTTGTGCTCGCTCTACATAGACATGAACGAACATCGATCAAAACAGTGAGGCGACACACGTCAGCTAAAAGCACAATATCACTCTATAATTCAGCTGCTTGGCAGTAATGTTAGCTGACCAGACGAAGGTCTCTCCATGAATCACTGCTGATACTGTGTTGTCCTGCTTCAGACTCCCGTCTTCTGCAGTGTGTAGTGTGCGCGCATGCACGTGAGAGGTGGAGCGAGTGAGAACGAGTGCGGTGTGTGAGTGAAGTCAGGCAGAGGAGCAGAGTACAGCAGAGACTCCGGCCCTGGAGACCAAAGCTACGGTCTCCCCTGTGTCTTCTGGCTGCGGTCAGGGGGGCCTGGAGCAGGAAGAATTAACACTGTTTAACAGACGGGCTTCACTAGATAGAACTTTGTGGTTTTGGTGCTTCCATGTAGTTTGTGTTGGAACAGCGTACCCACACTCGAGCGTGCATGGGACACCGACCTGATTTATACATGTAAGAAGTCCCTTTAACACTTAATTTCATAGATTTTGACATCATTCCCAACGAATCGATGGATCTTGACCTTGGTGAACATTAAGTCAATGAATCATCAGCATTGAGCACTCCCTGGTTCCCTCGACAAAAAGCCAACGGGATTTTTACCATTGGCTTTTGGATTATTGCAGAAAATCAGCTCTGTGGTAAACAAACTTTATGATACACGTTTTGTTCACCAAGATAATCTCCACTAATGAACACCACCTTCATGATTTTTGAAGTGTGAATGCAATCTCCAGAAGTAAAAAGCTAACGTTGGGCTATAAACAAACTTCACCACGGTCGCATGAGCGCGAGTAAACACAATGAGGCTGTAAAGGAGAACGAGTTAGTGTGATGACGTTTAGTCCTCTCATCTAGCCACTTAGCAAGACACATAAAGGCTTACAAATTCACCAGTGGGATATGTTTTGATGTATTTTATAATTTTTATTTGTAACCCATTGACTTCCAGACAAAGGAATCAGAAGTGCTAAAATGCTAGCTCATTCCTGGGTGTTAGGACTCATTCCTGTTGCAGTAGATATAAAGTATACTTAAGACAACGATACGGTATTTGCAGATATCACAAAGTCAACCATTATATGATTTCTATTCAATTCAATGAGACTATATCATATGCTCATTTAACACAGTCAGTAACATTTATATCTCTATCAGTAACTCACAAAAAGCAATTCAAATATGATTTGACAATTTTATGACTGGGCTCTTCCAGATATCTAAATGAAAAACAAAGTATTGTTTTTAATAAAAAGAATAAAACCAGACCGTTGTTGGAGGTCTGGGTGCTGGTCAGTGCTGGTGAGCGGCTTGTCAGTAAAATGAGGACAGCTGGTCCACCTTAACAGTCCACCTTAAATGAGCCTGAGCTGAAGTTGTTGCTAACCTCGGGGCAAACCCCGTCTTCACTTTAACCAGCAGGTAGCAAGCAAGACACAGGAACTTGGCTCGGGTCTGGAAGAGCTGGATCATTTATTCACCGACGCCGCTCGCTAATGGTACACGTCTACAGGGGCATTTTTTATCACGAGGGATCGCCTCGCTTCCCAGCATTGGACGCTTGATGAGCTGCCACTAGACACAAGGCTCCTGATTCAACGAATGCTTTCCCTCTCGGCTGCTGCTCTGAGCTTTCAAACCAGAACCAACATGGCGGCTCGTTTGGAAACTCATAAAAATAGTTCACCGAAATGTGTTTCTGAAAACATTTAATGTGAGAAATAAGCCGTGCAGCTGCTGAATCTGTTTTTAGCCGGACAACGGTTAGTTTAAAAATTTCTCGGGAGATTCCAGAGGCGGCGAGTCACGCCGCTCATGAACCGCTCATGAACCGCTCATGAACCGCTAACGAACGCCGCTCATTTCCTCGTCATGATTCCACGTCAGCTCATGTCCGTGCAGCCGTCCTTGCAGAAAGCATAACCGAAGCGGCGCTAGCACTGTTTGGATGTTTAGGAATGACGTGCGCTTGGACGGAAATGGTGACACAGACGTGCCGTGGGAATAAAAAAAAAATGTGTATCTTAAAGATGATGATATGTATCGATGTTTTCACTTTGCATCGATGATCATTGAATCGATCCATCAATCCGGATCGATGGATCGATACACCCCTAGTATATCGTTCAGTCTGTCTTTAACATGGACAATGCAGTCTCTATTTTGGGACCTTTGTAAGACACTATTAGACTTGAAGGTGTAGTGATACAGACAGACAGTAGACTGGTGTTTGTTGTGAGGTGTGTACTGCTGGGTCTCAGGTGTATGTTGAATGAGACATGACGAGAGGTGGCTGAGAGTCTGCACTGTGTTTGGTAAACAGTCTGCACCGGGTACATGGAGGTACCTGTGTGCGTGCGTGCGTGCGTGCGTGCGTGCGTGCATGCGTGCGTGCGGTTCAGGATAAGGGAGAGGTTGACCTGAGCTTGTTGAACAGAAAGAGGGGAGAAAAAAGCAAAAGCCAGATGTGTAGGTCCAGCCAGTAAATAAGCAACCGGTTAGAAGGAGGAGGAAAAAGAAAAGGATGTAGAATCTGTAACTTCAGAGGCTCGCAGTAAAATGATCATTACTGTATTTTTTTATTTATCAGAAAGTACCTTGACTAGAATATGTCCAAGAGTAGATGAGTTAAACAGGTCATGGATGCCAAAGAAGAAGATTAATTTAGTAAAAGGGGATTATGTAAGTGCCAGGTGGAAGACGAGACCGTGTTCAGCACAATGCAGAATGCAGACCTGTATTTGGCTGAAACTAATCTGCCAGTGTGCAGCTTCAAAATGGCACAATTATTATGTGGTTATATGGCTGAAGTTAATATTAATAAGAATGTTTTTTCTGATACCAATATGTATCACAATATAGTACATTTTGGCACAATCACACATAAAATGATCAAACTGACATTCAAACCAAAACTTGGAACAGCTCAGTTTAGTTTGAAATGACAGTTTGCATCTGAATAATCATTCAATGAACATAAGAGTTTAGCTACAATATGATATAACCATACAATATGATCTAGGGCTGCACCGTATTGGAAAAAGCTGACAGAGATTTATTTTTTCTGCGATATGAAAAGATTAAGGAGTTTTCACCAGCTCATGACTAAGTAGGCCTACTTGTTTTTGGTCCAGAAAATGTTGTACATTTTAAAGTTAAATGCATCAATCTGGAGCAAAATGAAGAAGCTAGATCTGTGAAGAATTTCGTGCTTTAATCATAAACCCAGCGTTTTTATAAATGACCATACAGTATGATCAACTGTAAGTCACTAAACCATGTTCATCAGCTGTATGAGGCTCCTAAATAGGGGCTACGATTATGTTAATTATCAATTAAACTGCAGATTATTTTTTTTGGATTTATTGATGAATTGTTTGGTCTATAAAATGACAGAAAATCAGTTTACAATATTTAAAACTGAGAAAAGTAACAATTCCTCACGTTTGAGAAGCTTGAACATTGGAAACTAAAAATTAGGGCTGTGCGATTAATCAAATTTCAATTGCAATTACGATTTTGGCTTCCAAAGATCATGAAAACAAGATTATTGACATAAAACAATATTTTTATAATATATAATATTTGTATTATTAATTTGCAGCATTCCGTTCCTCAATAACTCTCGTTTTGTCTTGTGTTATTAATCCAGCGCACCCTTTTCCTTTACAGCGGTGCACTTTTGCCTTGCTAAGTGGGGCGTATTACCTCCGTGGCGATGCAATGCGGACAGCTGTAGGTCAGCTTGGAAAGGCCCGGGGGGGTGAAGGTGGCACTTTACAGCACCGCTCACCTGGACCTCGCCGCTTACTGCTCGCTGTGAGGCAGACTGTCCTTAATGCAGCGATGTTGGCAACCCACCTGACCCTTTAGACACCCACCGAGTCACGTTTACCACGACTTTGACTCATCACCGTTCATATCTATACAGCCAATGTGTTTATGATTGAATGGTTTAAAAGAGCAACACATTCTTCATAGATCTAGCCTCTTTTTCTCTACACGTTCACCACATTGATGCATTGAACTTGAAAATGTAGGCTACAAAATGTTCTTTCTAAATGCATGATGTTTCCAAAGTCCATGTTTAATTGTGTCAAATAATCGTGATCTCAATATTGACCCTCATAATCGTGATTAGGATTTTTGCCATAATTGAGCCGCCCTACCAAATATTACTTTTAACGATTAATTGTGAGAATAGCTGCCAGTTATTTTTCTGTTGATGGCCTTATGGAAGAAAAACAGCTGGACTATTTTTAACTACAATTTATTTGGAAACATAAATTTGAACAACAGAATTTGGTAAAACAATAACAATAATTGTGTGTGTGTGTGTGTGTGTGTGTGTGTGTGTGTGTGTGTGATTAGGGGGTATCATAGCTGAGTGTCTGGGGACCCAGAGAGAGTAGTCTGGGGGAGCAGAGGGGTTAAGAGCGGTGTCACACCCAGAGAGACGCTGCGCCGCCGTCCTAATGATGTCCACCGGCCTAATTGAATATTGACGTTCTGCACACGAGGGCTAAATGGCTTCTGTCTGCTTCACCTCCGCCGGCGGCCCAGGCTGAGGGTTTTTAACCTGTTTCCACAGTTTGATTCCCGGGTTGGGGGTGGGGGTGATCGTTAACTGTCCCTGTTACCATGGTTTCTGGCTTTTCATCCTTTTGATGCAGCGTTTTGTTTCGGGTGTCAAGTTAAAGAGTCTTTTTAAATAAATGCTTTCTAACAGTAGGTTTTCTTGATGACGTTCTTAAACGCCTCCTCTTCTGACATCCAAACACATGACGACGACGTCTTTCCACGTCTTCCCTCGTTGTTGTTCCTCCTCTTTTCTTTCTTCTCTCTGATCGTCACCTCCTTCATCCTTTTCTTTCTCTTACTTCTGCTTCTATTTCCGCCACAGTGTTTTTACTTCCCACTGTGCCTGCCTCCAGACGCTTCTCCTTTGTTGCTACGGCGACGCGCTCCAGATGGCGAGTGTCAAGGCAAGACTGGGCTCCGAATGTAGTCTGATCACAACACACACACACACACACATACACACACACACTGGTCTACATATACACACTCTGAGAACAGACTGAGACACTGGCAGCATACATTCTGTTCAACACTCACATCCTACTCAGACGCTGGTGGACGTGCACTCTATGGCAAGTTCTAACATTTAATAGCTCAGCTCGACTATCCAGAATGAACATTAGAGATATCTACAACGACATTTTGACTAGTCGTAATTACATTGGTCATTGGAATTATCTGTAATTCAGTTCTGACTATCCTAAATAACAGTTCCAGATATCTCAAACCTCATTATGACTAGTCAGAGTTCTTACTCCACATATCTATAACCTCATTATGACTAGTCAGAGTTGTTGTCATGACGTTGCTCATCAAGGCTTCCCATTGGATATCGGCCCAACAAAGCATCTGAACAGTGTCAGCAGAAGCTTTTGCTAACTTGGATAGTTCGGTAAAGTGTGAAAGATATTCACAGATTCTTCCCGGATCAATAACTCATCAGAGAAACATAGTTCA